>NC_141689.1:236322472-237522472 GCF_964263255.1 Lissotriton vulgaris | reverse complement strand
AACCTGATTGCAGTTGTATGTACATGTAATGCACAAGTGTCCTTATTTGTCCAATGTGGTGTCAAACATAGCTGACAAATCCAGTAATATCAGTGCTCTGATACCCGTGGCATCATGGCCAAAGGACATCCAAGACGCTCATCAAGAAGCCATTCTGTCCGAGTACAGTATCAATTATGGTTATGTGGGGTCCCCGATTGAAGGCCTACTAAAGTCACTTGAGTTTGAAATGCTTCCGAAGGGAGGAGCTGTTGCAGGAAATGAGCAGTTTCTTTTATTGGATGGTAATGGGGGAGTATTTCATCCTTAGTGTGATAGAAGGGCAAACATAAGTACGAAAAATGAGTGCAGGGGTGTTGAGGCAGGCAAGAGTTTTGTAATAAACTTTGTAATTATTTACTTAGGAATTTGTGTTGCGGTCCACATCAACAAGGCAAATGTGGAGGGCTGGAACAGAAAGTGAAAGATCACTGAATGACGGGTAATAAGATAGGAGGCAGAGTCTAGGTGGATGCAGAAGAAGAGCCAAAATGTAGCATTCTTCAATCGTTTCGAATTAATTTATTAATTGTGGGTTTGTAATGCGCTAGAATCGACTTCCGAAGGAGTATCTCTGCGCAGTAGACCGCTGGGGAACCCGTCCTGGCTTTCCCTGTGAGATGGTCCCTACTGGGTATCTCCAAGGTGAAACCAGGCATCCCCGGCGTATGTGGGGGCCGTTGTGGAGATGAGGCAAGCTAATGCCCAGAGTTGCCGAGAGTGATCCCTGGTTAGAGTAGGCACCGAGATGAGAATTATCGAGAACGCTGACCCTGGTCCATGACCCTACCGCGTCAGGAATTGAACCCTGGTCCTGGGCCGTCCTCTGCTCGCGGGTCTGCCGCCTCTAACCAGTGAGCCACACCACTCCACAATGAGGAGTTTGGCTTAGTTGAAGCCTGTTTTAAAAAGTTTGGTTTTCAGCAGTTCTCTGAATTAAAGGTAACCAGATTCCAACCAGAATTTCATACCTGTGGAACCCCATGGATCCTGTGCCATACTTTAGTGCCTTAAAGGGGAGTGATCCAGCGTAACCGGTATAAATATCTCAAGTTTAACTTTCAGCTAACTACTTACTCATCTATCCCTCTATCCCTCTAACTGTACCGGGCCCCCTATAGCTAGATAGATTACAACATTACCTTCACCACAGAGGTGAATGGTCCTTTGATGGATCTTTCTTCACCAATAGGAGGGGTGTGAATCAGGATGTCCAAAACACAACGTTAGTCACCCAATAAGTACCATTAATTGGTGACTAACCCACAAGGTTGAAATGAGGTTCAAATACACTAATCTCAGAAACATACTGTAAAGGTAAAGTATTGCTATTGGGAGACCCAATCTTATAAAGAAATGAATTCTAACTAGAATGATACAAACTAGAAGCTCTGGAATTGTGACACAGAATAGAAGAAGCAGAACTTGATATTCTGAAAAGATTCACCGATTTACCGTCTTATATAAGATTTAAAACGAATGGGTAGAAGAATCAATTTTAGAGTCCTCTACTGGCAAGTCCATGAGCATTGGCAAAAAGAAAACATGAAGTAAAAATCAATTTGTTTGGGAAAGAAGGATTTCAGGTCGAATGCATGGGTGCAGCAGCATTAGCAAAAAGCCAGTTCAAAATAGGGAAAATTAGGCATTGCGACAAAAGGATGAAATCCAATGCGTAATGAGTTGTGACCCATAAATAGGAAAAATTGCAATATGGGTGTCTGACATTGTGAGGAAAAGCAAAATAATGGCGTTGCCCCTTCTTTGGTGTTTCTTCATATATAGTCCTTATGACACCTTTGTGACGTGGTGTCACTTCACTAGTCAGATTATTGTATTATTTGTTTCCATATGTAGTCACAAAATATATTTAGTTACTCTTACATTCTTTTCCAAACACTTCATGTGAACAACTAACTTGGCTTTATGTTAATGAAACATACACAGAACAAATAAAGCAACATTTGCAAAACTGTCAATTAATTATTATGCTTGCTTAGAACAAGAAAGCACATTTAAAGATTAAAATGCATACATCAGTTCTCAATTAATTAAACTGAATTGGAATCAAATATAATGCATCAAATCATTACTTCATAATAAAAGAATTATAATAAATGTTTCACCAATGTATTATTACATGAAATTGATTAGCGTTAGCTATGGTCTACTGCTACAGTTTGTCAAGATCCATACATGTAAAATATCCTTAAAAAACATTTTACAAAATTGTTTCTACATTTTCAAAAGCATTAAGGTCTCTACTATCACCTCTGTACGTTTCAACTTTCTAGCTAATTGTATCTCATAATTACACCGCAGTCGATTTATAATGCATTTGCAATGAAAGGCAATAAAACTGCAAGGCCTCATCATTAAATTCATCAGTTTTCATTAGTACATGAATAATAAAACATAATTTCATGAGTAATCTTGTTATGAAAATCTAGTAGTAAGATTTATATCTATTTAGCCATGCTTTTACGGTGCTGTTACTAAACTTGGCTCTATGGTTGTATCACTTTGTCTATCATGTGCAACCTGCACATTCAGGTTTATGTGCCATATGTATCATCAAACTATTTTGCATTTCCTAAATAGCGAATTTTAAGGAATCGCTATTTAGGAAATGTAAAATGGTATGTATGAACAAAATCGCATTTAATTTGCGATTCCTTAAGCTTCCTTATTTGCGAATTCGCATTTTGCAAATTCGCAATTAAGGAATAATTTCCAATGCATTCCTATGGGCAAGGAGGCCCATAGGAATGAATGCAAAATAATTCTCAAAGTGCGAATTCGCAATTTGCTAATAGCAATTTGAGAATTATTGCAAGGGTGCAGGGGTGTCTCAAAGACACCCTGCTGCACCCCTGAAAAGAACATGTGTGTGCATATGGCGCACATACATGCCCTATGGGAATGTGTGTGTGCATCATATGCCACCTTTAAAAATGCCAATTTGTGCATTTCTGGAAGAATTCGCAAGTTACCATCGGCTGACAGTTGGTGGTAATTTGCGAATTCCTAAACAAAATTCGCAAACTAAAATTGCTACATACATAGCATTTAAGGAATCGCAAATTTGTGATTCCCTAAATGCTACGGAAAAATAAGGAATCGCACAAGTTTGCAATTCCTTATTTTGGGAATGTTTCATACATTCCAAAACGGCCGTTTGCGAGTCGCAAAGGCCGAAATTCTGCGAATTTCGGCTTTTGCGATTCAAAAACGGCTTGATACATATGGCCTTAAAATCGGTAAAGTGTTATGTAATGTGGTTTTGAAATATTTACTCTATCAGAAGTTGTTGGAACAGGTGCGCTGAAGGGGACCGCAGTTCCCTGGCTGAACCAAAGTGATGTGCCAGATATAAACAGTAACTCAGACGATTACATCATGTAAAAATTTAGGGGAGTAAATATTTACGAGTTCTGGCACATTTCTGCAAATCAGGAGGGATGCGCCATAAAAGATGCAACACACAATTCCCTCCCTGCGCCACGACAAATGCATCGCATTTACAATGCAGCGTACCGTGGCACAAGGAGAGGGCGATGCGTGTCGCATCCTGTGATGTAAGGTCGCCACATTGCTGGAGTCATGTCGCAAGCGCGATGCGGCTCCAGCAATGCTCAGGGGCGCCCTATGCCTAAGATGCTGTGTCACTCCTTATGCCTGCTTCGAGCAGGCACAGGGTTTTGACGTAGCATGGACGTAAAAGTGACTCAGTGAAATCTTGTAGATTTCACTGCGTCACTTTCACGAGGCATTCCTGCGCCGAAACGCCCACCCTGCGACGGAACACCCACATGAAACCTAATGCAGGTTTCATGTGGCGCAGGGCTTTACAATGTGACACATCTGCCCAGATGTGCCACATTGTAAATAATTTTATGGAAGACAATGGTTCAGTTTGGCACAATAGGGTCCTAAAAAAGCAAGTGTAGTCCTTGAAAAAGGACACAGAGTAAGAGCACTTTTTACGTAGACATCAATCAATGAGGGTGCATGATAGAGGTAGGGAATCATACGTAGTGTAAAATAACAGTTTATTCTACACTTGCGGGTACTGCAACTTAGAGTAAACAGGTGCTCACATAGAGTGACAGGTGCAGAATGTGACAAAGTGCAGTAAACTTAAAAACATTACATCACATTGATAAGGGAGTAGGAACTTCACATAAATTGGTACAATTGAGGAAGTTCCTGTTGTTAGGGTCGATGGCGTTTCGATCTTTTAAGTATTTAAGATCATCATCAGGGCAATGAGTGAGCAACCTGAAATATCTACTAGAGACACATCCCTAGGGGAGGGGTGGTGGTGGAGGCGGTCTGTGCTCAGTTCAGGGTGGTTCTTCTTCTTTTTAAGCGCGTTTCCACTATTGTGTGTTTGACCTATTCCCAGTTGGGAATGGTCCGTGAGGGCAGTCTGGTGACGTATGCTCACAGGAGGGTCATAGAAGGAGCTATTCCTCTATTGCGTTTTTTGTCCTGTTGTCAGCTGGTAATGGTCCGTGCAGACAGTCTAGTTACGTCTGCTCACTGGAGGGTCAAGGAAGGAGCTACCTTGTATTAGTTAAGGCAGCGTGGTTGAGCAGTACAATTAAGGCCGTCACGATTAAGAAATTAGGGAATTGCGTCTTAAAGGTAGCCCTAGCGAAGGACGATACTACGAGGCCACAATAAAGGCCGACAATGTTGGGAAAGGTCCAGCTCGCGTCTAGGACACATCAATCAGTTTGCATTTCAATTACGCAGGACTGAAGACGAACTTCCCTAATTTCTTAATCGTGTCGGCCTTAATTGTACTGTTCAACCACGCCGCCTTAACTAATACAAGGTAGCTCCTTCCTTGACCCACCAGTGAGCAGACGTAACTAGACTGTCAGCACGGACCATTCCTGGCTGGGAACAGGTGACACACGCAATAAAGGAATAGCTCCTTCTATGCCCCTCCTGTGAGCAGATATCACCAGTCTGTCCTCACGGACCATTCCAGACTGGGATTAGGTCAAACACACAATAGAGGAAACGTGCTTAAAAAGAAGAAGAACCACCCTGTACTGAGCACAAACCGCCTCCACCACAACCCCTCCCCTAGGGATGTGTCCCAAATAGATATTTCAGGTTGCTCACTCATTGTCCTGATGATGATCTTAAATACTTAAAATATTGAAACGCCGTCGACCCTTACAACAGGAACTTCCTCAATTGTACCCATTTATGTGAAGTTCCTACTCTGTTGTCAATGTGATGTAATGTTTTTAACCCCTTCGATACTGATGACGGTCCCCAGCCATCATGCATTACGGTGGGCGTGTGCTGATGACGGCTGGGGGCCGTCATGAACCCGCCCACTACGAAAAACGCCGCACAGGCGCAGAATCGCGGCCGCGCCCAAGGAGTTAAGTTCATTGCACTTTGTCACATTACGCACCTGTCACTCTATGTGAGCACCTGTTTACTCTAAGTTGCAGTACCCGCAAGTGTAGAATAAACTGTTATTTTACACTACGTATGATTCCCTACCTCTATCATGCACCCTCATTGATTGATGTCTACGTAAAAAGTGCTATTACTCTGTGTCCTTTTTTAAGGACTACACGTGCTTTCTTAGGACCCTATTGGGCCAAACTGAACCATTGTCTTCCATAAGCATATCTCAACCACAGGTTCTCCTAACGGGGTACCCTTGTTCTATTATACTACATTGTAAATAAGGTGCAACGTGGCGCATGGTTTACGCCGCCTCTGCCCCACAGAAGTGACGCAACAGCGGCCTAAATGTGGTGCATGGGGCTTGTAAATCTGCCCCTTAGCACTTCATGCAATGTCTTTTGAACTGATCCTGGTTCACCCAGTTGCCATTGGAGAACTTGCAAAGCATGCTTAATGTGGTCACCTTTAAGCACATGCAGACCCTTTCTGGATGCCTGATTTTATACTTTTTTCAGTCTGGTGTTGGTTTTGTGGGTAGCTGCTGTAAACTAAGCATCAGTAAACGGGTCGTGATCAGTGCTCGTGTTAACCTCCTTCAGTGGAGGGTTTGGAGGAATGAGAGGATTTTTCTTAAGAAAGAACTTGAAAAGTTAGTTCCATTAAGAACTGTGCTTATTTGTAGAACAAAGGTGAGAGTTGAATCACAAATGATCTGAGATTTGGAGCAGGTATTAGGGATGCCCAGCTTGGATGGCCAGTCAAAGGGAAGTGACTCTGGTACAGCTCTTCCTATAAAGTGTCCGTCTTTCTACCATTTAAACATAGGGAACTTTCTTAATCCAAATCATACATGCATGAGACTCGCTGTGGTGGGCCATGTATTTTTGACTCCAGCTACACTCAGAAGATATCAAAGCAGATTTACTAGCCGATAGAGAAGAAAAGAATCGCCTGTAAAAAGGAAGCTTCGTGTAATTTTACACATGAGCAACCGTGTCCACATATTCATGTGCTGAGAGAAGGTGAAGGTCTGATATTAATCACTGATATAGTCTATTTAAGGGTGTCCACAATTGCAAAGTTTTCTATGTAACCTTTATGAATGTCTATGCCACATTTGCTTCAGCATTCTTTTATCTGCAAAAATGTATATTGCATATATACTTAATTAATAAAACGGTTCTGTGGGAGATGCATTTCACTGGAAACAGTTAGGGTGCTGCTTATAAGGTTTACATAAAATATAAGTTTGCATGTGTATATCTCCTCACATGTAGCTCTACTTCTACACCGAGGTGTAAAGGCCTCATGCATGGAATTCACAATTTCCATGCGTAGATTTACAACCAACGGTAGACTTATGAATCTCCACCGCCTCCTCAACTGAGAGAGCAATGCAGCATTGCAAGTAGCCCTCGGGACTAGATCTGACGGAGAACCTCCTTTACGACGCAACTATTACCCCGCACTACCATTACAACGCGGGGATTACAATGAAAGTCGTTACAACGACTTTCGCTGGAGGGCGCTGTTGGATAGGGAATAGTTTAATTTTCTATCCAACACCTTCCCTACTATCCACAGGGACTGGAGTTGGAATAGAAAATTAAACTATTCCACTATCCAGAGCCCCCCAACGCAAGTCGTTGTAACAACTTGCACTGTAATCCCGCACTGTAATGGCATACGGGGTAAAAGCATGCGTTGTACTGACATACAACCGATCTGACAGCGATCCCCATGGTAAAGTCATCCCCTGGATATCTTGCGCTGTGGTTCAGGGTGATGGTGTGGGCGCAAAACCAAGGGTGGCACCAGTGCCAGATGTGCAATGGCTATGAGCTGTTAACAGCTGCTTCAATTGAACCCTTAATGCTTGTACTAGATGAGCGAGATAGTCATTTCATGGGCATGTGCTGTAAATGGAGTATCTCCTATTCATTTGGGTGACTTTAGGGTGTGAGTTAAGTGCTCACGAAAGGTCTTGACTAAAAATGATCTCCAGAGCTGTGGAGTCATCCGTCTGCTATCCACAAGTGATCAGGTGTGATCATTGGGGTTAGTAAGTAAGGCCACCTGAAATATATTGATTACATAGCCTCAGTGGAGACAGTGAACCAAGGAGCCCTGCATGCCACATACTGATGGTGACTTTCTGTAAATAATCCCAGGTTAGAAATTGAACCCCAGGCTTGAAAGTGAACTGGAATACGCAACGTAATGAATTTCAACATTAAACATCAGTAAATTGTAATACAATTTGATCCAATCAATACACTTGATTGTTCATTCAAATGAGGGGAGAAAGACTTATTGAATAAATGACGTGGACATGGAGTAAAGAGTTAGGCACCTTCATGGATAAGATCAGTCTGATCATTTGAAGTCTGCAGTAAGTTACCAATGCTCACAATTTTGAATAGTTATAGCATCAAGTTCAGTGCTGTAAGGTAGGCGGAAGGAGAAGAGAGGCTTGCCGCCAGGCTACCTGCATCCTCAGAAGGGTTAGTGGCATCAACTGACCAAGACCAGATTTCAAAGCCAAAACAAATGCAAATTTCCTGACTATATTTCAGAGTGGGGGCTACTGAGCTGGCCTCTTTGGACCGACTTTGTTCTTTATCTCTTTGTAAAGAGTCAAGGTGTTAAAGTGTTTTTTTATTGCATACTGTAACTTTGTTAGCAATGATGCTATATTTCTAGTATTGGTTTGTGCTTTACTAGAATATTGACAATCCCCTTAGACGTTTCTGAATACACTGGGCTCTCAAGAGTTTTGTAATGATCAGACCAGTATACAAGATGAATGGTGAGGGGACTGTATCTGGCAACAGTAAAGACCTCAAGTCAAAGGGCAAACATATTGATAAACAGATCTCAGAAAAATTCAAATCAACTGCTCCTCTTATTATGCGTGCGATCTTCAGAACGCTTCTCCAGTTCTCTGTATAATTGAGTGCATTGGTACCAGATTATAAGGATAATTACTACACACTTTTTATGATCTCAGTTCCTGCAGTATGTTCCTGGTTGAAACTGCCACCATAATTGAATGTGTTATTGGCAACATAATATTATTAATATTAACAACCATTTCAAACTATATTTGGGATCCTATCCAATTCATGTTAGTAATCACCTCAGGCCTGATGTTATCTACCCTTGGATTATTGTTGAGGCCTCTTGCTATCTTATGCATTCTCCCTAATGTCTTGAGGTTCCCTGCTGCTCATCCAGTGAGTGAGGTGATTGGATGGTTGGAGTGTTAGAGTGTTTGTTCTTGGATGAGGGGACAGTTGGACTGAGAAGAGCTGAGCAGCAGGATGCTCCTCCTGGTGGGGCTCTACCTGATTTACTTTTAACCTGGACTGAACCTAATAAACCTACCCCTTTTGTAACCTTCAAGACCAATCTTTGATTTTAACAATGATGTTCTGAAAAGCCACTGGCGTCGAGGATATACCCCCGAGACAAAGGCTGTCTTTTCTTCTCAGATGAGGGAATATAAATTTGCTATAGCCCGGGCTAAATCTAGCTATTTTTCCAACAAGATTTTGAATTCCACCAATAAATCTAAGGATATTTTCGCAATTGTTGAGGAACTGTCCAATCCAGCTAGAGTCACTATCGCCCCGCTCCCCTCCCAGCCCCTATGTGACTCCTTGAACCAGTTTTTCGTGGATAAAATTGTTAAAATCAAGACCAGCATTCTCACTCTTGCCCCATCCGACCCTCCCCCCGTCAACACTCTCCCTTACCACATCACCCACACCCTCTCCCAGTTCCCATCCATTTCATTAGAGATTTTTCTTTCCCTCCTGCTCAAAGTCTCTTCTGGTTCTCCTAGCGATTGTTGCCCCCCCTCTGCCCTGCGAGAAGCTTTTACTTCTTGTCCGGACCCCCCTTTGGCTCTCTTAAACAACTCCTTAACCTCAGGGGTGGTCCCGGCTTCCTTCAAACGGGCAGAGGTGGTTGCTATCTTGAAAAAACCCACGGCTGACCCGTCCACCATGAGCAACTATCGTCCCATTTCCCTCCTTCCTTTCCTCAGTAAAGTTCTGGAGTCTCACGTTACTCAAACTCTCACTTCCTTTATAGAGGACTCCTGTGTTTTGGACCCCCAGCAGGCTGGGTTCAGACCTGCGCATTCCACAGAAGCAGTCATCCTCTCTGTGATGGACGAACTTCGCAGGGGCGCCGACTCCAACATCTGTCAGGCCCTGGTTCTCCTGGATCTGTCGGCCGCCTTTGACACGGTCGACCATGCTATTTTGGTCGACCGTGTCAGAGAGGCTGGCATCCAGGGCACTGCTCTGGACTGGGTGCGCTCTTTCCTGACCCATCGCCATCAAGCTGTCAGGCTGTCCCAGTTCTCTGCCTCTCAAGTCGAACTGACTTGTGGTGTCCCGCAGGGCTCCTCTTTATCCCCCCTCCTTTTTAATTTATACCTGGCCCCGTTAATCCGCTCCCTCTGTCGATTCAATGTCTCTGCGTTCAACTACGCAGATGACATTCAACTGGTTTTCACCATTGACTCCGGTGATCAATCCATTTCCACTTTTCAAAATACCCTCTGTTTTATCAGTGATTGGATGGGCACAAACCATCTGAAACTCAACCCCGACAAGACAGAGCTGGTTCTTGTCGGGGGGCCCTCCAATCCCTGGCACTCATCTTCTTGGCCTGTCAGTCTTGGCAACCCTCCTTGCCCTGTCAACTCAGCAAAAAGTCTGGGAGTTGTCATAAGTAACGACCTATCTATGACACCCCAGATCAGCGCGGTAGTTTCCTCTAGCCATTTCCAGCTCAGGAAAATACGTAAGATCTCCCGCCTACTCACCCCTGATGCCCTTACCGTGGCCTTGCTTGCGTTAGTCATGTCTCGGCTTGACTACGCAAATGCACTATACGTAGGCATTCCTGCATACCAACTTAGGAGACTCCAGCTGATCCAAAATCAAGCTGCCCGCTTGATCTACCACCAACCTAGAGATCAGCACGTCCAACCTCTCCTAAAAAGTCTTCACTGGCTTCCGGTATCTGCCCGATGTAACTTTAAGCTTGGTTGCATTATTTTCAAATCCCTCACTGGTCAGGGCCCCTCTTTCATTTCTTCTTTGCTTCATCCTTATGTTCCCTCTCGCACCCTTCGGTCATCCCAATTGGCTTTACTTTCCACCCCCAGATTCAAGCGTAACAAACACGGTGGCCTTAGGTTTTCCTTTTTAGCCCCGTCTTTTTGGAACTCTTTACCCCTCTCTCTTAGGTTGTCCTCCCTTTATCCTATGTTCAGATCTTCCCTTAAAACGTATCTGTTTACCATAGCCTATCACTAGCCTTCATTTTCAGCTGGGTTATTGTTTGTCTCTCCTCCCTGCTCCTTCTGCATAGCGCCAAGAAACCTAATGGTGTTAGCGCGCTCAATAAATTAATTTAACATAACATAACATAACATGTCATGACTTTTCATTGTAACAATCATTTACGGGTTGTCCCAGACGACCAGGAATAATTTATTCGAGAACATTGCATACCCCTTTATTTGGTTGTATAACGTTTTTTTAATATATATTTTACTTTGAAGAGAGGGACATTGTTTCAACTTACATATGTTAATGGCCAGACCACCATATATCAATCTCCACTTACTTTTTTACAGGCTGTAGAGGTTTACTTTTCTAACCTGACAGAGCAAGAAGAGGTTGATGCTTCCCGTTCTATGCATGAGCGCACATGGTGGGTGGACACAGGCCGGCTATGTTCTGCTCCTTTCTTCCACAGGAGCTCCCTGGGCAGACTACCTCAGTGAACTGGACTTTGAAACCTGGGTGCCTACATGATTGTGTACAAGAGTGGCTTAACATTCGGCAGCTGAAATGGACTGGCGGTTATTTCAGCTGCAGAAGAAGTAACTGACCACAGCCAGCAGCTTCCAGCTAATGTGAGCTATTTACTGACCATCACATGTTCCAGAAACTTTTACCTTCATCCTCTATCCTAACGGACTTTGGGGGCAGATTTACAAGCCCCTTGCGTCACTTTTTCGCTGCTGTTGCTTCATTTTTGTGATGCAACAGCGGCATAAAAAATGCGCCAAATTTACTATGTGATGCATCTAGGGAGATGCGTCACGTTGTAAAGCCCTGCATGACATTATACCTGTGTCAGGTATAATGTATGCAGGGTAGGCGTTCCCACTCAGGAAAGCTTCGTAAAAGTGACGCAGTGAAATCTACAAGATTTCACTGCGTGACTTTCAGGACGCCACTGTTTCAAAACCTTACGCCTGCTTGAAGCAGGCGAAAGGCGTGATGCAGTGTATTGGAAATAGGCCACAAAACGCATTGCTGGAGTTGAGTCATGCTTGCGACACAGCTCCAGCAATGCGTGACTTTTCCACCAACAGATGCATCAGAATTTCTGACGCATCTGTAAATCCTGGAGCTATAGTGCGCCGTATTGTAAATACTTCTGAAAGCAACAGGAGTGAACCCTTCAACCACGTTGGGATTGGGGTAGAGAGTATGCAATTAACATATAATATCCCAACTGGTCTAACTTAGAGACAATTAGAGAAGATATGTATAAAACATTATCAAAAGGAGATAAGGAGTTTCTTTTGGTATTTCATTTAAGTGCACACAGTATCATATTTATTACAGATATAAAATGGGAAACACACAGTAAGAAAGAGAAATAATTTTGCAGTTATTGCAGCACTGCAAAGGGCAATGTAACACATTCAAGAAAACCCAAATTGTTCTTGGTGCTAAGTGCAAGTGAGTGAACGACACAGTAGCAACACAAGTGACAATAATCAGCGACGGCGGCGCAGGTGACTGGTGATAGTTATGTACAGTGAGTAAAAGACAGCAAAAATGGTTCCTCATTTGTTTGAAATAAACTTCAGTGATACAGTTATTGTATAAGGAACCATATGGTCTGGGGCACCTATGTTCGCGCTGGACAGTCGACGGCATTTCGATCCTTTCCAAATCAGGATCATCATCAGGACTTGGGTAAGGTGCAGTCCTTGGGCAGCGCAGGTCTAGCGCCAGGTCTGGGGTTGGTTTGAATCCGACGATCAGAATCCTGGGGGGGAGTCCGGGGTTGGTTAGAATCCGACGATTAGAAGCCAATGACGGTGGGAATCCACGCGGCGGGGAAGGCGATCCGGTAATGAATCCGGAATTGAGTTTTACTTTATCGATCCACGATGGGATTGACAATGTGCCATCAGGGAATGAATCTCCAAACGATCGGGGAATGAGTCCGAGCTGCCTGGCTCTGACTCATTCCCCGGCAGATACCTCGTCGGTGAAGAATCCATGCAATGACGGAGAAGAATATCTTGGAGGCGAGAAAGGATGATATCCATAAAGTGGGTTGGAATCTTCTGTGATCAACCTGTGTACCTCCTGGGAATAAAGGTGACCACCAAATTTGCTTGGAGAATGCAAGTGTCTTCGCACACAGAACATTTGGCAAATCCAGAGGTTGACCAAGAATGTTTAGTCTCTTTTTTACCTCTCGATATATCATTAGAAGTGCTCGCAGTTATTAGAAGCAAAAAAAACACAGGAAAATTCATAAGGAAACCCTCAGGTGACTTTATCACTAGAGAGTTTGTGGCTCTTTTCAAGGCCAAGAAAGTGGATATTGTAAGACCAAAGGCATAGATGGACTTGAGTGATGGCAGTATTGGTTGTGGAAGAGGCTCTTTTGAAGAACAAGAACCAAAATGAACTAAAATCTGAAATCTGACCTTGAGTCATTTTCTCGATCTCTCCATCCTCTGCAGGAACATGACCTGTTTTTTTTCTTCCACATTTTAATCTTCTCCACCAAGACTGTTCATCTTCGCACCTTTTGTATTAACCGTGCCTATATTTCCTCTTCCCTGGCCCACTACGTTGAGTACTCAATGACCCAGAAACTCATCCCTTCTCTATTTTCACCTCTTCAGAGTAAGTTCGTTCACCTTTATAGAGCGTCCATGAATCCGCCCCTCTCCATGGCACTATGCCTATTTCTTTATTTCAAGCCAATTGTGAAACGCCCCGTAATTGTATTATTTGTTTACGTTTTGTATGCACATTGTTTATTGACGTTTCTGGTGCATCAAAGGCCAGTTGATCTATTCTAACCAGGAACTATTCCATCCTCTCCTTTTTTTTTCTGCTTGAATAACTGCAGTTTTCCACAAAGGGAACACTGAAAAAAATATTGTTTTTTCATGTTTTTCCTGCCAAATCCTGTTCAATTGCTGTGCTTCTAAAGATCAATGTTGATCACATACATTGCGAAAGTGTTATGATAATTTCACGAATGGCTTTACCCCCATTCTGTCAATCTAGTACATTTGAAACCCCTCAGAAGCCATGAAAAACACCTGTAATACAATAGAGGTATGTTAGTAAAAACTAGAGGCGAACAATCAGTGTCCTACAAAACAAAAACAAGAATGGTCCCAACAAAATATAAGACAATGCTGGCTGCAGCAAATAGCTTTATACTGAACCTAGCCATGTGCTATTTCTGTTTGGATTTACATTGTGTCTGTGGTTGGGACTTAAGCCGCAATTACCAATGATTTATTGGTGACTTGGATGTTATGGCAATGCAATCAAACAAGGATTTTTAGTATAAAGGAAGTCCCAGAGTCCATTCTTCAATGGACTAAACTGCTTTTATTCCACTTATGTTTCAAACAGGTGGATTCTCACCCGACATGTGGTTCGCTTTGGCTGCATGGATTCTCACCCGAAATGTGTTTCACTTTTGCTGCATGGATTCTCAACCGACATGTGTATCGCTTTGGCTGCATAATGTGTTTTCATAAGTCCTTATCTCAACAGAGATTTGTGGTGTTACAGTATACCAAGACTGGTAGCAGGAGCTTCCAATATTCAAGACCACTACGGTATGCACTACGCATACTGTTTTGTCTCATCTATTTGTCTGACATAATACACGGGACTTACAGCCCCTCTTTAATGATATTTCCATTTGGTTGGTGTATGATCATATCTTGGACATAATTATTGGCCAGCATCCCGGGAGAAACCATAATAATAAATATAACCAGATTTGTAAAGCGCAACTTATCACCCCTAAGGGTATCCAGGCGCTTGGGACTGTCGGGGAGATTAAGTGAGCTATTGCCCAGAATCCCATGACGTTGAGCTGCCACCGGCGATCGAACTGTGAGCCCCGCGCTCCCGAGTCAGCTGCGCCGCACCTCGCCAAAGCATGTACACTGCTCCTCATAATGGTGCAAACTTTGGGGACTGGTCCCATGGGCATGTGGCTTGTGGCGTTGTCATTACCGGTTGCAGATTCACTTTATTAAATGCTGGCCCCTTTACCATCCCTGGATATTTACCTCAAGGTTTACCAGGGCACAGGCACTAAAGTGTAAATACAGTGGTATTTCCAAACTTCCAGATGCAATACAGGCAGTGCTTTAAATGGGCCGGTACTCACCGGTACTGAGTACCGGCATGTTCAATTTTTATCGAGCTGAGTACCGGCACTTCTCCACTGCTAAGGAGAGTACCGGTACTCACGAAATCTAAGCTTATTGCTGCTAGGGCGACCAACCGTCCGTAAATTTCACGCACAGTCCGTGAATTTACTGTGGTGTCCGTTGTCCATGAAGGAAGTTTCCACGGACGGCATTTGTCCGTAATTTTAGCCTTGGGGCTGGGTAGCTCTCTCCAGGGGCCAAAGGTCAAATGTTCAGCAGTTGAGATGGCTCAGCTCAGGCAGAAGGGAGGGGGTCTCCTGTTCAGTGAATCAGAGGGAGAGGCAGCCAGGGTGCTGGGCTGCTTCATGGAAATAGAAATGTGGGGCTTGGTTAATCTGTGCATGTAAAGGCTGCTTGAATGAGCAATAAATAGGTGTTAATTGACCCTAAACTACCCGAGGTGAAAGATTTGTTAAGGTGTTCCAAGCTGAGCTGTGAAGAGTGCGCTGCACAATCACAACTGAGGTCACAAACCACTGTTACATTACATCGTGACTCACAAAGAGGATGCGAATAGCTCTTTCATGCCGACACATGTTTACAATTGGGAAGGTGTTACAAAACCCCGTTCACAATTCAGAAACTCTTAAAACAAGTTCTTTGCATTGTAAAAAGACGTTTCGCCAATTAAGCGTGATTCAAAGACTTTGCAGCAAAAAAACCTTTATGACATGCAGCCCCTGGTGGATTGACCTGTCGGTATTCTTCTTGCTTTAAACAGGATTTTTTTCTTATTGCTCTTTTCACTGTGGAAATGTAGTCTCTGGGCTGTGGTAGTATATTAGCTGCAGTAAATATACATATATCAATGTCACCTTGCACATAACATCAAAGTAAATCATAGATAGGATGTGATATTGTGTGTGCCAGTGCCTCATGAAACAGGATGCTTTCCTAGGTCAGGGCTTTAACCCGTTAACCGCGGCGATAATCCCGCCACAGTGTAGGCGTTTCCGTGCGCGGGTGGGGCCGCATCAGCCATTGGCCGACGGCAGCACTGGGGAGGTAGTGCTGCCGTCGGCCAATGGCCGACGGCAGCAAGGAAAGGGTTAAGGGGGCCGGGTCCTGCCTGTGCTCAGCTCCGAGTGCCGTTCTAAAAAGCAGTTGCTAGGATGTCTCCCTATTGGGATCTCCGTTTTTGCCCTAATCCTCAGGGTGGAAACAAAATCTTAACTCTGCTGCAGTTCCACGCTTCCCTGCCTTTGATGTAACTCCAAAGAGACTGGTTACAGTTCTTTCAAATTCTCATAACTTTAGAACTGAAGCATTTTCAATATTATTTACAACTAAGCCAAAGTTGCTGCTAATTTGTCTTATGCAACTAACAACCATTGATAAAGCCAAAAGTCCTGGCTTGTTCTAGGTGAATTGTTACTTATTGTGTTATTTATCTGAATGCACTGACATAAGCAGCAAATTTACCAGTCGGGCGGCAAAATATGCTAAGCACAGATTTTGAATTTACGTGTTTTTAAGCCACACTCTTTGTTACATCGGCCAAGCTCCTTTGACGGGGCCCCCCCCCCGTTTTTTCATCCCACTTAAAGCCCTGTATTAGGTACTGTACGTATGGCTGTCCTGCAGCTCTTTTCTTATCATTTTACTCCAGCAGTCAGCAGAAACATATCAGGCACCATTTGAGGTCCTTTGTGTCCTGCAAGCTACAGTCAGAGAAGACATAAACCTTAGAGGTTTGCATTATATCATCATCATCAAAACTTCATTTCGATCATGTACATCTTAAAAAGAACTCATCACCTCAGTACATCTGCTGAGACATAAAACTAGCTACACATGAGGGGGCATGACACTTTAGGCTATACTACCCATCTGTGATCCTCATCTTCTTGGTAAAACTATACTGCTCTCCTACCTTTACCCAGCTTTCATCCCCTCTTTTTGCTTACCGCTCCGATTTACTAGTGTATATCTTGCTGGTATCTTTCGGGGCTGGATTTTTTTATACTGTAGACCTTTCAATATCTCAAGGTTAGCACCAATCAGGCAATTCCCTTGTCATGGTTTCATGTCATACACCTTCTGCACATGTATGTAGACACGCTACAATGATTACCGTTTCTATGCTAATGTGATCCTTCTAAATGTTTACTCCTGTTATGACAACACTCTATATGGAGCTCCACAAATTGTTTCTCTGCACTCCTGCTATTGTGAAATCTATTGTGTAGTGCGCTATAATAGTTTCATTATGTGCTTCCCCTACCCTTCCATATTCCTTTTACAGCTCCCTCAAGCCAGTTTGAGTGGACTCTGCACAACTGAAAAAAAGAAAATAAACTGCTAGGCTAGACATTTTACGAAGAGAATGTGTGTGTTTCATTTTTCCCAGAGTCTGCTTTCATTTTCTCATGCACAATGTTTGGATTTAAGACAAAGCATACTTTCAGTGCTCTGGAAATAGGAACACACGGGGCAGGAGAGATGTGGTACTATCCTTGTGCTCTCTTCTGCTGTACATGCGAACAACAGCAGTTCAGTGACTTGGTGCAATTTTCATATTTCAGACTGGGGTGCAATGTCATCATCATTAACAGCAAATGTACTTGCCCATGGACGTTGGCACAATAGATTAGGTCTCAAATTAGCCAAGACCTTTTGATTTTGCTAAAATTATATGTATAATATATTCATCGGACACAAAGCTGGCCACTCGGAGGATTGCACTTTAGTCCAGCAGGGCAGGACCTATTTAGCTACATGTTATGTGTGCTGTTTTACATCTCACAGTGCAAACACAAAGAGATGATGGACGGAGTGCGGAAACTTTTTAGACACGCCCAGTCCCAGATCTGGATTGAATCCATCATCATTCTTTAGCTCACTTCGCCACCCAGTTCAAACCCAGCCATATGAAATCAGTCTTGACCCTGTGCCTCATGGGAACAGTCCAGCCCGAACCGCCAAGCCAGATCCTCACTGGACTGAAAACAAGCATCCTGGGACCAGTTTCTGGGTAACACCTCATCAGCCAGGCTAGCTTGAATCCAGTGGCAAAGTGAGCAAGGGACCCACGTCTGGGCATACTCTGCCAACTTAGGGCGAACAAAGCAAACACGAGGAGATGATGGATGGAGTGCTGAAACTTTTTAGACACACACCACCAGTCGCAGATCTGGGTTGAATCCATCATCATTCTTTAGCTCACTTTGCCACCCCAGTTCAGACTCAGCCATATGCAAATCAGTATTGACCCTGTGCCTCATGGGAACAGTCCAGCCTGATCTCACTGGACCGGAAACAAGCATCCTATTACCGGTTTCGGGGTAACACCCCTTATCAGCCAGGCTAGCTTGAATCCAGTGGCAGCTGACACAAAGCTGGTCACTCGGAAAATTGCACTCTAGTCCAGCAGTGCAAAACCCAAACCGCTATATCCTGTGCGTGCTGCTTTATATCTCACAGTGGCACTCAGATATGAGATGCTAGTAATAAAGTCCATCCAAACAAATCTTCCCGACCACTTCTCTCACCACACCTGCTTGCTCAGGACCATGAACTGCAAACAAAATATGAGACTGAACAACCTAGTGCAGTTAGCATGTAAGTAGATTATGATCATATGAAATAACACAAAAAGACCTGCAGAGTTGCTCAAAACTGTGCGCATACCGAAAAAACTTGAAGTGCATGGTTCTCAAACTAATATAAACTTATTTTGACTTGTAGGTATGTTGATTGTCTATTAACTTATATACTATTGCGCGACCTCCTCTGATGTGTCTGTAAAACGTACCTTTTGTTCCAAATTTTTGTCCTGAATTTTGACTTTCTGTCCTGAATTTCTGTCCTGAATTTTGACCCTTTGTCCTGAATTTCTACAATCACCGTCCTGAATTTAACCCCATGCCAGTTGGTCACCCTAATTGCTGCTGGTGCTGCTGAGCTCGAGGCTGTCAGAGTGAACCCTATCTGTAAGGCATTGTGACAGCCAACGCGCCTCTCTGACCCTTAGCTGAGCCACTATTGAAGCATTCAGCAGCGGCTCATTTCCATTATGCAAGGGATGACCGGGTGTTTGGAATGTCACCGTCCTGCTGTGTGACAGCGTGGGTCCCATACAGGCCCTGCTCTGTCAATCACATTTGCACTGTGGCTGCTCAGTAACTCAGGAATAATCCAAAGTGATCCCTTTGTGTGAGTATTTCTCTGCTTGTGTGAGTGTGTGTGTGTGTTTGTTTGATTGTGTGTATGTTTGGGTTCGAGAGAGAAACCAGATCAGAGAGAATGGGAATCTGAACTCAGGGGATATTTGAAAAGAAATGTGTGAAATCCTTGTTTCTGTTTGTTTTCTGTGTGCACTCTAAAAGATATAAAGAATTCACTTAAGGAAAGCAAATAGGAAGAGTATGACATTAAAAAGCTGCAAATAATACAAAACAAAGAAACATTAACGTTCGTGTTTGCCCTTCATTTTATACACTGAGTTAACACGTTTTGTTTATATTATTTGGTATGTCCGGCAACTGGTGTAGAACTCAGTTCAAAATACTCATTATTAATGATGCTGCGCTGGACTCTCTTTCGTCCTGGTGGGACACACTGTTTTTTTAGCCTGAAAGTGCTTAGAGTACTGTAGATGGCTAAGCTGCCATCAGAGTTTAGAAACTCCTTCCATTATGATTTAGGGCTTGTTCCCAGCAAGTCTTAACGCCACCCTTTATTAGCATATGTAGCTGGTAATCTGCACACATGGAACGTTTGAGACCACTATCAAGGGCAGTTCCATGTCAAAATAAATGCTCAATAGAAGTGTCTTCATATCCTCCTGTCTTGCCCCGCCTCTAACCCCGCCCACTAGCCACGCCCTTAGCCCAATTTAATGAGTACCTGCACTTATATTTTTCCATTTAAAGCACTGAATACAGGAGTTTGTTCATCCAACTGGCTTACTCTGCAATAGCCCTTACAGAGGCCAGATGTAGTTTACATTTATTGTTAATGCAGTGCTTTAATATTTGAAATACCAATCTTTACATCAACGGAAGCGCCCAGCGCTCTCTTTCTTCGAGACCAGCAGAGACATTCAGAGACATCTGTGCTGCAGGAACTCACACATGCACACACGCACACACAGTCACATGCACAAACAGACAGACCCATGTACACAGACATGCGTACATGGAGACAGATTGAAGCACATATGCGCGCACACATATGCAGACAGACACAAACGCAACCTTATAGAGACAAACACACATGCTGATAAAATACACATGCATGGAGTGGTGTGGCTCACTGGTTAGAGGCGGCAGACCCGGAAGCAGAAGACGGCCCGGGACCAGGGTTCAATTCCCGACGCGGCAGGGTCGTGGACCAGGGTCAGCGGACTCGATAGTTCTCGCCCCGGTGCCTACTCCAACCAGGGATAACACTCGGCAATTCTGGGCATTAGCTTGCCTCATCTCCACAACGACCCCCCCCCAAATGCCGGGGATGCCTGGTTTCACCTTGGAGATACCCAGTAGGGTCCATCTCACAGGGAAAGCCAGGACAGGTTCCCCAGCGGTCTACAGCGCGGTGATACCTGATGTGGGGCGATTCATGCGCTTTACAAGACATCATTACATTACATTACATTACATTACATAGACATACAGGTCCATATACATGTGCAAACACATACACATATATAGTCACAGACACATAGACAAACAGGTACAGAGACATTCATTGAACACAGAGACACACAGGCACGCGCATACCCTAATGAGATGCGGGCATTCATGCATATTCATGAGGTTCTCGCTTCAACGTAGGGCAAATTACATTTAATGGCGATAAAAGCAGCCTTCACCTATAACCGTAATCAAAGCCTTGATTAAAATAGGCACCAGGCACGTCACAACGACAGGAAACTTTTCAGACACTCACGCCCAGTCACAGAGGTGATTCGGGTTTGTAGCAGACGAAGCTTGCACATGGCCTGCCCCTGCAGGCACTGGGCTGATGCAAGAGTGCTTCAAACTGGGAATGCATACATCAGTGCAAGGGGTGGCACGTAAGCAAACCGCATCAAAAGGATGTGGCATAAACGCTGAGGATCAGGGTTGAACAACCAAATAAAGACTGACAAGGCGATATGGTTGTCTTTTTCTAGTGTATGCACACTCAGGCACACATGTGTACACATCGCACATAGGATTATATACAAACAGGACAGCACAAATACACATGCAAAGGTTGTGCACACTCAGCAGTACACTTACAGGCACCAATGCTGACCCAGACAGGCCTACTTACAGGCAGCAACACACACAGACCACTGTGCATAGAGATAGCTATGTAGAGACACTGCCAGATGTGCAGTCACCCTGCACACAAATATCCAGACATGCAAGAACCCATGCAGGCAGACCAAAGCATCGCGGAACACAGTCACACATAACCCTCGTGCAATACCACACAAAGCATACGAAGTCAGACAGTAAACAAGCACGCAAACCTTGATGGTCAGCATTATGAATTAATTGGTGAACAGGCACTTTATGTAGAATTCTTGTAAAACGAATCTTTACTTATACAGTTTGTGTTGGGAAAAGTGTGGAGTGGCACTGTGCAGCCAATCCATGCACCTCCTGGGCAATGGTAGACGTCCATGTGCATTCTATGCAAATTGTCAAAGTGCATTGGAATGGAATACTTCGCTGTGCATGCCGCTGAAGTGGGCAAAGAGCAATGGAATAATCCACTGTGCATGCATCTTTAGTGGACAAAGAGCAGTGGAATGGAATACTCTGTTGTGCATGCCACTCAAGTGGACAAAGAGCAGTGGAATGGAACAATCCACTGTGCATGTCGCTAAAGTGGACAAAGAGCATTGGAATGGAATAATCCACTGTGCATGCCGCTGAAGTGGACAATGAGCAATGGAATGGAATAATCCACTATGCATGCCGCTGAAGTGGACAATGTGCAATGGAATGGAATAATCCACTGTGCATGCCGCTGAAGTGGACAATGAGCAATGGAATGGAATAATCCACTGTGCATGCCTCTGCATTGGACAATGAGCAATGAAATTGAATAATCCACTGGGCATGCCTCTCAAGTGGACAAAGAGCAGTGGAATGGAATACTCCACTGTGCATGCCACTGAAGTGGACAATGTGCAATGGAATGGAATAATCCACTGTGCATGCCGCTGAAGTGGTCAACTGTGCTTTCCCCTTTAGTGGACAAAGAGCAGTGGAATGGAATAATCCACTGTGCATGCTGCTGAAGTGGACAAAGGGCAGTGGAATGGAATACTTTGCTGTGCATACCGCTGAAGTGGACAAAGAGCAGTGGAATGGAATAATCAAACGTGCATGCCGCTGAAGTTATGTTATGTTATGTTATTTATGCTTACAGAGCGCACTGTTACCCTGGGTTGTCCTGGCGCTGAGCACTGTTTACCTGAAGAGCGTAAGGCCTAGTGGTGAGAGAAAAACTATGTCTTCAAGCCCTTCCAGAAAGAAAACAGATTTTGGGACAAAGAGCAATGGAATGGAATACTTAACTCTGCATGCCACTGAATGAATGAATGAATACCGATTTTTATTGCGCATGGCTACCCTCGGGCATCCCAGCACATTTAGGAACTAGAGAACAGTACCACTACTCAAGGAAAGAGAATGGTCTTCAGCAGTTTCCTTAAAAGGACATGGTTAGGTTCCAGGCGGAAGGAATTGGGGAGCCCATTCCACAAGTTTGCGGCATGAAAAGCAAAACGTCGGCCACCCATGCGTGACCGACGGATCCTGGGAACCGTCAGATTTTTGTTATTTGATCTCAGTGTCCTAGGAGCTTGGTAGGGTTTCAGCATAGGCACGATCACCGGGGGGCCATTACCGGTGATCGACTTATGCACAGTGCACATGGCCTTAAACCAGATTCTTTGTTGCACTGGTAGCCAGTGCAGTTGAGAGAGGGCAGACCTAGCGGAAGCCCGTCTCTGAACATTCAGCAGTAGTCCGGCAGCACAATTCTGCACTACTTGTAGAGCATTGATAGTCCCCTTAGGAGCACCCAAGTAGACCGCATTGGCGTAATCAAGCCTTGACAAAATAAGGGCCTGGACCAGCAGCCGCCTAGCGTCAAAAGAAAGGAGTGGCAGAATCTTCCTCATAAGTCTTGCTAGGCCATAACAAGTAGCGGCCATTTTGCGTGATTGTACGGAAAGGCTAAGGCTGGAATCCAGCCATACACCCAGGTTCTTAATTTGTTTCTTGGGCAGAGGGTGTGAGCCGAGACAACTAGACCACCACGGGTCTAAGTTAGGGGGGCTGCATGTCCAAGTAGCCTGATTTCCGTTTTGGATCCGTTCAATTTGAGGAAGGAAAGATCCATCCACTCGGCTACTTTGATCAGACACGAGGTAAGGTTCTTATCACTCGTGTCACTTTTGCTGAGCGACACCACCAACTGTGTGTCGTCAGTGTACATGACCAGCTGGACCCCCCAAGGAAGCACAATGTCTGCCAGGGGCCGCATATAGATGTTGAGCATTGTGGGGCTTAAAGAGGAACCCTGGGGGACACCATACTGTAGGGGGGTCTGTTGTGACAGAGCCTCCTCTTTGAAGACCATAAAAGATCTGGCAGTAAGAAAAGAATGCAGCCACTTGAGAGCAGTCCCCGACACTTCCACATCCCGCAGTCTTTGGATCAGAATGCGGTGGTTTACCGTATCGAAGGCTGCGCTGATATCTAATAAAATAATAGCAGCGCAGCCTACGGTATCCACAATTTTCCTCGTCTCTTCCATCACAGCAATGAGGGCGGTCTCTGTGCCCTGCTTACTACGGAATCCTGTCTGAGTGGGATGTAGCGCGCTATTATTCTCAACATAGGCAGCCAGTAAAGAGTTTACATGCTTTTCAGCCAGTTTGCTGATGCCTGGCAATAGAGAGCCTTAATTCTTGCTTCTTTCCACAGTGGAGGAACCACTCCGGCCGCAAGCTAAGAATTAATGACATCCCAGATAACTGAGGAGAGAATCTCTGAAATGGAATTAATGATCGAAGGGGGCGCAACATTGGCCGGGGATCCGGATTTGGGATTTCCTAAGAGACGCACAGTGTCTGATAAAGAAAGAGGGATAAAAATCTCCATCTTAGCATATGGAAAGGGGGAGAGGGTAGTGCATCAACCTCCGATTGTGGAAATAGTGAATAAATATTAGCGACCTTAGTGGCAAAAAAATTTGCAATCTCATCACAGCACTTTTGCGCATTCGTTGGGTCAGGGAGGGAGCTAGGAGGGGTAATAAGAGATTTAAAATTTTTAAAATTGAAGTGAACAAAGAGCAATGAAATACAATACTCCGCTGTGCATGCCTCTCAAGTGGACAAAGAGCAATGGAATGGAATACTCCGCTGTGCATGCCTCTCAAGTTGACAAAGTGCAGTCGAATGGAATACTCCGCTGTGCATGCTGCTCAAATAGATAAAGAGCTATTGAATTGACTACTTGTACTGTATTGTATTCTATATTTGTAAAATGATCTGTGACCAGACTGGTATCCTGGCGCTAACAATTGCTAAAGTCATGCATGATAAGAGGTGAGGAGGAAGAATAGTGAGGCAAGATAGTTGTCTTCAAACAGTAAAGGTGGGAAATAACCAGTTCTTGAGCGCTTTCCTAAACTTAAGCGGGTCGGACTGAGATCTTAGTTGAAGCGGAAGCTTGTTCTAAGCCTGAGCAGCTTGAATAGAAATGGCTCGGCTCCCTGGCCTCATCCTAATACATCTGTATTCTTGAACGAGGTTGGCTGTGGCTGAATACAATGGTTTTCTTGGGGTGTATTTCCTCAATCTGGTCTTTAGTGGTTTTAGACCTTTATTCCGAAGGGTTTTGAATACTTTACCAAGCGGTTTAAAGCGGATCCTCTGTTCCAATTAAGTGATCTATTAAGAGTCAATTTGGCTGTAGCAACCTGAACTCTATCCAGTCTCTTGATCAAATAGTTGGGGGCTCCTAAAAGAAGAGCATTACAGTAATCCAGTCTGCTAAGCACTACACACCTGGCTATTAGGGAGTTAGCTTGAGAAGGTAGCATTGGAAAAATCTTTCTGAGGCTCTGGGGAAGTGCTAAGCAGACCCCTAACAACCCATTGACATGCTGTCGAGAGAGGTGCATTCCGCTGAAGTGGGCAAAATTCAGTGGAATGGGATACTACATTATGCATGTCACTCAAGTGCAGAAATTGCAGTGGAATGGGATACTACATTATGCATGTCACTCAAGTGCAGAAATTGCAGTGGAATGGGATACTACATTATGCATGTTGCTCAAGTGCACAAAATGCAGTGGAATGGAATACTACACTGTGCATGTTGTTCAAGTGGACAAAGTGCTGTGGAATGGAATACTTCACTGCGCATGTCACTCAAGTGCAGAAATTGCAGTGGAATGGAATACTACACTGTGCATGTCGGTTCAAGTGGATAAAGGGCAATGGAATGAAATACTTGAGTGTGCACATCGCCCAAGTGGATAAAGTGCAATGGAATGAAATACTTGAGTGTGCACATCGCCCAAGTGGAAAAAGTGCAATGAAATGGACTACTTCACTGCTCATGCTGTTCGAGTGGACAAACTGCTATGGGATGCAACACTACACTGTGCATAGGTGCTCAAGTAAAAAAGTGTAATGCAACTGAACTTTACACTTTGCGTGTCGTTCAATTGTACAAAATGCAGTGGAATGGGAGAGTATTCCACTGTGCATGCCACTCAAGTAGGTAAAGTGCAGTGACATGGAATACTACACTGTGCGTCCCGCTCAAGTGGACACAGTGCAATGGAATCCAACAGCTCGATTTGCATACAGCTCCAGTGGACAAAGTGCAATAGAGAATGTAATAGACTACGATAAAAAACAACCGAACACACCCAGAGAATCACTAAGCAATAGGTGGTGAATCTACGCGGGGCATGACTAGTACTGAGTGATGGATAGCATCTATCTTGGACCCTGAGCGGAAAAAGGTGAGTTTGTTAAATTACTTAAGATAGTGACTGTGCTTAAACTGACAATTCAAGGGTAAATATTGAGAATACCTTGGGAGGGGAATAGGAAAGTAATGTGCATAAACAAGCAGGTAATGACGAGTGGGGACTTGAAGTCTTTCAATGAAATTGATTCAGCTAGTGCCTCTACAAAGACAAGGAAATCGTAGCACTGTGAACGCAGAGGTGCACCTGAAGGGTAGGGTCAGTGTGTTGTGAACACAAGGCAATGAAGGGGGTATGTGGCTACGCCTGCTGTCACGTGACATGTCTGTGAGTAACCCCTTCACTGCTGCAGGCCCTTGGCAGAGCTGCACTTTAATTTCGCCGAAAAACATTTGTGACTAAAAAGGATGGCCCTTAGGTTACAATGCAGAGCGCTCTGCTTACCAACTCCATGGCGGCCCCCTGAATGCACTGCACTGTTTATACCCATTCTATCACTGGCCTCGGCGCTGCAGGCACACAAACACAGTACTGCAATGTAATGCCCGCATCCCTCTAGGACTGACACGTCACGCCTAGGGTTCCCAGATTGCTCCATTATACGCCAACCAACAGGGTTTCCTGTTACAGATCACTTTCATCAGTTCTGTTAGTCCAAGCGGGTCAAGTGAAGCAAATAAACTACAGCTCAGACACTGCTCTGATCTGGTAAACAAAGAAACAGGCACTGTCGGTGCTGACAAGTATGTATACACAGTACAACAATAGAGCCATTTGGTCTGGGTAAAATATATGATAACATCATGTCTCAATTGCAGAGCATGTACTGCAGTGGAAGCACTCCTGGTGGCAAATAAAATGCAGAGCTACCATAGAAAGACATCAACAAAAGGACAAACCCAAAGCCTCTTTTTGTGTACTGGTTTAAGCTCTTGCTTACAAGACAGCACACGCTGTCTGTTTAGAAAGACTTATTGTCTTAGAGCCCGCCATTGCTTATCCTTGGTTGGCCTTACTGTCACTCTAATTTGCTTGCTTTTTATTTGTTAGCTTGTTTGGGCTTTCCTTTGTCTTCCTGCGTGTGTCCCTCCCCAGAATCATGTCTTCATTACTTCTGTCCTTCCACTGCTTGATTTTTCTAGCACTACTTTTATCTTTTGAGATAAGCACTCTAAGAGAGTGCATGTGTTTTCCACCTATCTGTCTTGTGTACTTCTCATCCCCCTGCACTCTTTGTTGCTTCTCCTCAGCCCCTCTCCCAATTGCACTCACCCGTGTGTGAGCCTGCTCCCTGCTTTACTTTCTTCCTCATGTGCCAAGTCAAGTCAAATAACTTTATTCGATTGTAAGCATTACAATCATAAAAGTACATTTCATCAACAGACAATTAAAAACAATCCGGATAAATCATTTGTCATGTACAGGAACCAGTAAACAATGTGAGAGAAAAAAGCAGCGGGCAACATGAGCATTTTTAAAAAAAAATACAATAAATACATAAATAATTTCATTATAAAAGATAAAAGTGCCCAAGGCATTAGCAGCATAATTATCCATCCATACTTTTCCTGAAAGTGATGGCTGATTTCAAAAAATTACAAACAAATAAGGTGCAATCGCATTTCAGTAGTTGGAGATAATAAAGTGCAGGTTTAATCTGTGCGAAGTTCAGTTTTTTGAGGCATGGTAGTAAGGGCAAATGAATAAAAAGTGTGCCATGTCTTGCGGAGACTTCCCGTCGCAGCCGCAAGCTGGCAACACCTCGCCCCGATGAGCCCCACTTGGTACCGCCAATAAGAGATGGAATAGGTCAAAGCGGAACCTTGTTAACAGAAAGCGTTCATAGCCAGTCATGGGCCATGATAAATAAGGTTCCATTTGTGGACAGGTTTTAAGAAGTAGGTGTTTCCTAACACTGTCCTTCTGTAGCTCAACCTCTTCCCTGTCAGTACATCTAAGTGTTAGCATGGCATTTTTTACAAAAATAACATCGGCTTTCGTGATCGAATTTGGAGCTAAAAATAGATCAGACCGGCCGATTGCCGACAAACAGTCCTTTATATACTTCAGCCACGGAACCTTAAACCTGCCATCCAGTGTTAGGGCTTCTTTTAATATGGCTTGGGTGAGGGGTATATCTTTATTGAGCCAGCAGTTCAGCCAGCACAATACCGGGTTCACTGCTATTCTGTCACTTAGATAGGGAACACCCAGCTCCTCATGCACCGGAAAATTCCCAGTTCCCCTTGGTAGCCTCAGTATCTTCTTCAGAACATTATTTTCTGTAACCTCTAGGTCCCTTATCTTACAATAGCCCCAGAGCTCACTTCCATAGCAGGCTACAGCAACACTTTTAGCCTGATATAATTTAAGCAAAGCAATTTCCATTTTTCTCGCAAAGCTAAGAATGGCCGCGTTGACACGTGTTGCCTCACCCTTCTTTTTGATAACAGCGGGGCCCCAGGATAATTTATGATCTAGTAGGACTCCAAGGTATGAAAAGGTGTTGGTGGAAGGGATTTTTTCCCCATTTATACAGAAAGAATTAGTTTTCCGTGAACCCTGTCCTGTTTTCATGACGTAGGACTTAAAATTATTAATGCTTAGGCCACGGGACTCCATGAACTTAAAGAAGGAATTTAGTAATTTCTGGAGGCCATTTGCTGTTCTAGAAATAAGAACAGCATCATCTGCATAGAGCAGCACAGGAACCCCCTTGCGCTCTACAAAGGGATAATCGGCTTCAGTTTTTAGCAGATATTCCTCCAATTCGTTGATGTACAAATTGCCATTCTCCCCAGCTTTACATTTCTCTCTTTCCCTCATATACTCCTCTCGCCCCTCGCATTCGAAATTGCTCTCTCTCCTCCATTTCATGTATTTCTCTCCCCACCATCCGTTTTTATTCTCCTCCACCTCTGTCCTTCGTATTGTTTTCCCTCACATCTGCCCATCCTCTTGCTTGCCCACACCCATACCCTTTGTGTTGCTTCCCCCCACCCATGCCCAGCATGTTGCTTCCTCCAACGCTTTCCTTCTGTGTTGCTTCCCCGCACCCACTTTATAAAAACACACTTTTGAGCTGTTTTCTTTTTACCTTCGTTTGGACTGGCCGCCTCATTTTGTAGGAGAAGACAGCTGCATCATAGCCATTTTTTTACACTGCTCTTTGGCCATGCTGCTCAGCACTGAGGGTGCGCATCATCGCTAAAAAACATTTGCAGAGCTTTTGAGTCCCAAAGGCGAGAACTACTGGCTTTGCCAATGCTTCTTTAACTTATTTGCTATGACATGAGCTCAAGCAGGCATGATAATCCCTGGGGTGACTGGCCCCCAGTGGACAAGCGCTGAGCCGAATGGAAATGGTAGACCCAATGGCCATATTCAAGTGAATAAGCATCAGGTCCATCAGCATCAAAATGGCAGATTCATTCTGTCAATTCTCCCAGCTCTGGCTTTCAAAACAGGGAGTGATGTGAATAAGATGGCCGCCTGCAGCGTTATTTGTTAGTTATCTTGTCTTTGACTGGAACTGGGTCTCTCTTTAGTTCTACCAGGACTAGCACCACCACCTCTAACTTTCATTGGGAATGAGTGTATGTATCCGAAGGTATATGGTGTAACCGTAGCTGGGAGCTTCAGGGCCATCTTGAGACATTTTAGGGTTTGCATGAGGTTAACGATCTCACTGATTTCTGAAATCATTTTGTAACAACAACATGGCGTCCTCTGTGCCTGTTGAGCCTGGAATGGTCATATCCCGCCAGCTCTGCAGCACAGGCTTCCAGTTTCAGATTTTCCTTGCTGCTCTGTATGGGAGCCTCCACGGTCTTTATAATAAACCCTGAAGCGCCATGAGTCATAGCTCTGAGTGCTCTTTCAACCTGTAAGTGTTGTTATTTATAAATCCTGTGTGTTTAACTGAATTCTGTGCTCACTTTGAATAGCAATCTTCCATAATACAGAGCACGCTCGTTGGGGGCGTCAAAACGTAGGTTCAGGAAGGCGGACCCAGGGCATATTTTCTGGATATCCACATTTGATACATTTAAGTACTGTAAATCTTTCTGGCTCCCTGCACATAGTCCTTGGATATCCTAAAAATTGTGGCATGGATCCCTTGCAAAGTTCAGACCTGTAACCCATAGGCTCTCGCTATGCTCACAGTGCCAGAGATAGTGCCCAACCCTCCGAAAGGCACTCGGAACCAAGCTCCAAGGCTATGGGGTGCCAAATAGACCAAAATGCATTTACCTTTATGTGTCACATATGCATGTATATCAATCACAGTGACAACTGCGTTGGTCTAAGTTTGAGCATATTGGATTTGTTTGTGTGCACTGCGCTGCTTCACTCAAGTTTTATTGGTTTGCCTGCACTTTGAGGTTGGTGTACAGTAACATGAATTGACGGATCTATATGTTGGTTAATGTAAAGGTAAACTATTGGAACACCAATAAAACCCATCCATTCCCCGTGAAATCATATGATCTATGGTGTGCAGTTGTTAAGCACAATATATCGATTTATGTTCTCAATTTACTGGATTATATGGTGTATTTAGTGCCGTGGTTTATGCAAGTGTACATACTGGTGTATGTAAAACACATTGGTATTCGTTTGTTGGCGTGCTCTACTGGTTTCTCTCATAATCAATTGGTTTCTGTGCATGCCTTTGTGGCGTGCATGCGTACCATGCAGCTCTGGTTGAGAATCTGAGATCCATATTGTATTGGTTATATGGTAATAAAGTTCCAGATGTCTGCACAGTTCACTGATTCACATGCATGTCACACTGCTTTGTGAGAGTAGGTTATTGGTACGGATGTTTAATGTACTGGTTCATGCGTATACTATATTGGCTCACTCTTGCAACATACTGGTTTATGTTCATAATATGGTGTTTAACATGTGCAGCCTATTGGTTTGAAAGCATTATATGCTGGCTTGCATTCATAATGTACTGGTAGACATGCATAACTGCGTGAGACAGACATATAGCGTATGAGCTCGCTGTTGTCATCTACTGGTTTTTACATGTAATAGCTTGGTTATAATGTATAACCTAATGGTTTGAAAGCATTTCACGGTGGTTTTCACACATGATTTTTTGGTCCACATGCATAACCTGCTGTTGCGGGCGGCATGACTGGCGGGTGTGGGGGCGTGGGTCGCGCGGGTAGGGGGGTAATTTAAAAAAAAAAAAAAACTTACCTTCAACGGTCGGGTCCAGTCGCGTCATCCTGGCAGGAAGTAGCCACAGGCAGCCTCCCTCCCCTCCCCTAAGCCAATCACAACGCTACAATGGCAGCATTGTGATTGGCTGGGATGCTGACTGCACAGGCGTCTATGGGGAGGGCGTTTTCTCCATGAAGGCTGCATACAGCCTACATGGAGAAAACGGGAGAGTGCGCATGACTGGTTTGGTCGGCCTCCCGGACCGCCCGCCCCAACCAAACCCTTCTTCTGCTTTCTCGCAGTGCGAGAAGCAGAAACATAAAATGGTATTCATACTATTTTATGTTTCTGCTTCTCGCAATCCAGAGAAAGCAGTGGGGTGACGCTCCTCCGCCCACATGGAGGAGCCGCCCCTGATAACTTGCTGATTTGCATGAATATCACTCTGATTTGCATGCTGACTGTACTAGTCAACATATATAATTGCGTTATTCATATGCATAATGTATGGCTTAATTCTTGTTAATTACTAGTTTGCTTGTAGAACATATTGGTTTACATGTGCAATCCGTTGGGTTAAAAGCATTACATGCAGGATATACTGGTTGACTTGCATAACCTGCTGGTTTGCATGCTTACTGTTCTGATTTCCATGCAGACTGTCCTTGTAGACATGCAGTATGATAGACATGCACAATTCTGTGGTTACCGTGAATAACACCTTGGTTTGCATGCTCAGTCTATTTTTTGCATTAAAAAAAAGATTGTTTTCTAAACATTGCTAATTTGTGTGCACAATATACAGGTACATATTTTTGATATGCCAAGTGCATACTATATTTTTGCTGCAAAAAAATATTGGTCAATGAGAAGCAAACACCTTGGTTTGAATGGGTTTTACATTGAAGCCTGTGCTTCATTCATGGTTTGACTCAGCAGATGTAAGTGGGCGGAGACTAAGACAGGGGTCACAAGGTCCTGGGAAGCTAGAGACTCCATGCTCTCATGTCCTGGGAGAAGCCACTTCCCCTGATGCACTATGCACTTAACTTTAGCCTCCGGGGGAATGAATGGCTTGGACCTTCTGCTCATGTTATCTGTTCACTACTGCAAGTTTATGTTTTTGAAAGTAAAGTTTTACATGTTTAATTGTTTTCGTTTGCCCATTTGAAGTGCGATTGAGCAGATTGTAAACAAGTCTAAACATTATTTTAAAGTGTGTGCTCTATCTTACCGCTTCTTGCAACATTCCCAAATCCATGTTGATGCCAAGCCTTAAAAGCCGCTTCAGATAGCTTACACATTCAACATGTTTACACTGAAGACACATTGCAGAACTTACCACTGTTTCTTCCCAGTTTTGAAAAGAGTCTGATGATATTTTGAGGTCATTAGTTGTTCACATGTTCTTGAAAGCATGAGTCTTTGGATACTGTGGGACATCAGGCCTCATGATTTATTCAATAAAGGCAATTTACGTTTGCAAGTCCAGTAGCCTGTCTGAAAGGGACCAGAGCACACACATCGTTTTATACAAATAATTCGTAATTTCAGAAATTTTAGAAAAAAGGAACTATTTTCAGTTTACCTGGGGCTATATTATGAAAAGTATCCCGTAGACACAACGTACATTTGCTCTGCCTTTGCTGGCCTAGAAAGGGTGCCAGTACTGGGTCTGATTTTGTAAAATGGCCAACCTAATCCTGTGCCAATAAGCAATCAATTATTAGCCAGCAATTGGAATTAATCCATCATTATTTATTTCTTTTACGATAAGAATTTTTGAAGAAAAACACAGCCACAATAAACGACTTTTTATATATATATGATATACAGCAAAGGAAAAAAGAAATGTTTCAGGGGGATAAGGACAGATACTCTAAACAATAGACAATGAAAAACGTGTATATTTTCATTCTCACTCAGACACCATACGTGAACCAGACATTCTTACACTCCTTTCTACTCACAATATACTAAACATATAGCACAATAGACAACATGAAAGGTAAAGACAAGAGGTCAGTGAGTAAATCCATATACTATTTACAAAAACATGAAAGCAAAACTGTTTTCAAGGAATACCAAATATAAACCAGTTTAAAAATTGCAAATATATACAATTTTAGACAACAAGTAAGATAGATAAGGTCGACGCGTTTCGAATCGGACCCTTTGTCCGATTCTCATCAGGACCAGAAAGAAGATCTGCAAAATCAAAACAAATGTCCTTTTAGTATAGCTAGAACTACTTAATGCAGTGGAGAGAGTAGCGACACACCACAGCATGCAGGTCACAATGAGTCTGATATAAAATGGACGGTACTATTCAAATTGGAAAAGGATATCAGAGGAGGCGATCTGGAATCCAAACTAAGTCAACGTGAGGCAACTCTCATCCTGCGATTTAATACAGTCATTAATGGATTAAATGAACTTTCGGAGGTTTCCCGCGCGTACTGACCAAATCATCCTTTGATTTAGTCTACCTCTGTTTATCTGTGCTCTTCCCCTGCTGAACATGTGACACCACGTCGCTATTATTGTCTTTATTCAAATCCTTATCATATGCCACTGGCCCCTGTGCCACGCTGATCAACCCTCACTTTCCTTGCGAAACTACGTCTCCCAGAACTCTTTGCGCCATCACATGACGTTGGACGTCCAATGGTTAAGTTTATCTACCCCAAAGGTGTCATGGCCTCCGCACTCCTGAACCCGGCGCGTTCAGCTTGGAGCCCCGGATTCCCGCAGTCCCAAAGTCCTGATTAAGGTATGCCCGCTCGTTACGGGTAAAAGCGCTGCTAATCCGCACCCTTGCCTGTGCGCTTTACACTATGACACCAGGCTCGTATGCCCGGCTGTAATGGGCTAAAGCGCTGCTAACCTGCACCCTTGCTTTTGCGCTTCACAAACTAAAACCATGCTCTCTGTAATCTTTCCAGCCTGACACGGACTTCCGCGCACCCGACCAATTCAGGGTCTATAAACAGAAGGATTGAAGACAAACCTTTCCCGGCATACATTAAAGGTAAACGACCACGGCCCTTTGTCCCTGTGATATGCAATCCTTTCATTCATGGTATACGCAGCTCTCCTCACAGCGGCACCCATTTTTTGTTTTTCAGCCGCACTTTCTCGATAGGCATGAGCGGGAAATCCGCTACGCCCGCGGATTTTGCGGATTTTTGGGAAATCCGCAATCCGCGAATTTTGCGGATTTCCCGGAAAATCCGCAAAAAAAATCCGCGGACGTAACGGGTTCAAAAGTTGAACCCCAACTCATGTAACTATTTTACAATGGCGCCAGCAAGCTGCCAGCGCCGTTGTAAAATAGTTACAAAGTTAGCTTGCACAGGAACCACTAGATAAAACGAAGCAGGTGCTGCTTTATTTTATCTAAGTGCTTCCTGTGCAAGCTAACTTTGTAACAATTTTACAACGGCGCTGGCAGCTTGCTGGCGCCATTGTAAAATAGTTACATGAGTAGGCTGGGCACAGGTCTGCTTTCTTCCCAAATCTACTGTGGAAAATCAGCTGTGATGCTGGATAGAGGCCTTTGCATCCTTGACTTTCACGAGCGCAATACCCATGCTGTTCCTGTGACCAGGAGCTTCTTTCTCTTCATCTGCTGAACTGATCTTTCTCTGACCTTTTATACACACAAGAGGCACATGAACTCGCACAGAAGACCCCCCCCACCACAAAATCCGCAAATCTGCGGATTCGCAAAATCCGCAGATTTTGTGAATTCGCAAATCCGCAAATTCGCAAATCCGCGGATTGCGAATCCGCAAAATCCGCCCATGCCTATTTCTCGACCACATTGGTGAGTTGAGTAGTTCTTGGAACAAATCCCCCCAGAACTTTTTGCACAGGAGTCACAGCTCCACACAGATATTGATCAGGTACACGGACCTCTTTCTTTTCTTTTCCTTTTGCCGTCCTCATGTTAAAAACATACCCTGTCAACTAACTTTGGGTTAACTTCTGTTCGCAGATACTTCTTTCAAGTATTTTACCACTCAGGTAGGGATCTCTGCATGGTGTGGTGTGTCGCTACTCTCTCCACTGCATTAAGTAGTTCTAGCTATACTAAAAGGACATTTGTTTTGATTTTGCAGATCTTCTTTCTGGTCCTGATGAGAATCGGACAAAGGGTCCGATTCGAAACGCGTCGACCTTATCTGTCTTACTTGTTGTCTAAAATTGTATATATTTGCAATTTTTAAACTGGTTTATATTTGGTATTCCTTGAAAACAGTTTTGCTTTCATGTGTTTTGTAAATAGTATATGGATTTACTCACTGACCTCTTGTCTTTACCTTTCATGTTGTCTATTGTGCTATATGTTTAGTATATTGTGAGTAGAAAGGAGTGTAAGAATGTCTGGTTCACGTATGGTGTCTGAGTGAGGATGAAAATATACACGTTTTTCATTGTCTATTGTTTAGAGTATCTGTCCTTATCCCCCTGAAACATTTCTTTTTTTTCTTTTTTCCTTTGCTGTATGTCATATATATATAAAAAGTCGTTTATTGTGGCTGTGTTTTTCTTCAAAAATTCTTATCGTAAAAGAAATAAATAATGATGGATTAATTCCAATTGCTGGCTAATAATTGATTGCTTATTAGCACAGGATTAGGTTTGCCTTTTTACAAAATCAGACCCAGTACTGGCACCCTTTCGTTGATTTGATTATTAGACTCTGCTTTACTGGTGATGAGTCAAAGCCCTTGTTCGTTGTTCTGTGCTGCCCTAGGAGCAATTACGGTATTACAGAAGGGGCTGCAGGCGCTTCTGTCGTACAGATCACAATGGAGTTTGTTAATGCCCTTCTAGCCTCCATTAACGAAGAGCACCTAACAAAACTCCAGGTCCTTCAAAATACGGCGGCCAGACTGGTATTAAATTTGCCGCCCGATCCTCCTCAGCTCTCAGTTTGGGAGCTCTGCACTGGCTCCCTGTCACAAAACGTATCATTTTCAAAATCAGCTGTTTAGTTCATAAAACCCTTAATGGGCATGGTCCTCACGTTCCTGGGAGCAGCGGAGCAGGGTAGGTCGGCCGACAGGCTCTGAATAGAAGCAGAGACACCACAGTCTGAGTCTTTTAAACTTCGCTGCACCTGATGAGGCAAAACTTTATACATAACTAGGTCACCTCACTTCACCAAGGTAAATGTCCCAAGGGGACAACTAGTGGTAGGGAGCATTGCACCTCTCCACCCACATGTGGATAGTTTTCTTTAAATACACACAGTCCCGAATATTCGCCATTGATCACTCAGTGACAATATAGGGCGAGAAACATGTTGACCATCTGGGAGTGGAGTACGCTTTTTGTCACATTATAACAATAGAGTTACCCCTCCCTTTTGACTTTTAATCAGGCTGGGTCCCTCGCAGAATAACATTTCACCACAGAGGACTCCCTTACCTGTTTTATCACCACTTCATACATCTACACTAACCTAGGCCCCTCACACCCATGGCACCCTAACGGTGAGGAACAAAAGTTCTCTGATAAAGAGCCCCTTTAAGGGTGCCCGTTGGGCATTGCAGCGCCGGCCCGACGAGTAGCAGGCTCATATGATGAAGCAAGATACCTAGCTTGCTGGGTGTGTGAGAGCCCTAGTTCCAAAAGGAGGAATTCCCCTACTCACCACCTGTAGCACTTTTTCCAAAAACTTATCTTGTGAGTGATTAATATATCACCCAGGAACTCTGTACCCTCCTTTTTGTGACATGGTCCTCACTACCTTGCTAATAAACTAAAAATATATCTCCCTTCCAGAACTCTCCGATCCTCTAATAAACATCTTCTCAGCCTTCCCAAGATTCGTACCACCAGGAATGGCGGGAGATCCTTCTCGTGTCTTGCTCCAACATTGTGTAACGCTCTCCATCTTCATCTTCGAACTGAGAGAGACCACAGAAAGTTTCGCAAGTTTCTCAAAACCTGTCTGTTTTGAGACTCTCTCATTCTCAGTCAGGCTCTTTCCCTTGCCCTGTTGGTTTCTTGTTGCAGGCTAGCTTTTGAAACCTTCGGGTGATATACGCGCTCAACATATATTTATACATAACACATACACACAGTTCAATGTGTGCAGGCATGATCTCATGGGGGCATTCCCTCGTGTACGTGGAGCATAGTCACAGGCAAATGATCAAATATTTTGTCTAGCCGGCACAGATGTAACAAGGCTGACAGGTGGCTCATTAACTAGACACCACATACATTTGTGGCCTTAGGGTGGGGGAGCGCAGGATCTCAGGGGTCCCTCAAGCATCCCCTTGCAGGTGAGGTCAGTCACTCACTGCACCCGTCTATAGTGGGAGCTCTGAAACCCTTTGAAATGGAGGCCGGGTTGTCACCTGCAGTGAAAGGTGGGTCAGTGACCTTAAGACAGCCAGTCTGTTTTCCTCTAATATAATATGCTTCTCCCAGTGCAGGTGCAAGTTTACGTATGCACTGGAAACAGTACATCATACGTGCAAACCAGCAGGTAATGCTTTCAAACCAATAGGTTGTAAATTACAACCTATATATTCTATATATTCTATGTGTTCTATTATATGTGTTCTTCACCTTAGGTTGAACATATCCATCAGTACTCACATAAATTGCTCCTTCAGTTCATCTTGGGGAGACAAAACACAGTTCTATGGTGTTTGATTCCGTATGCTTTCATGAACACCTCTACTTCTGATGTGTGTTGTGTCTCAATGTTTATAATTAATGTTTACAGGGTTGCAACTCTGTTCCTTAACCTCATCAGAGCTTCGAACGTTCAGCGCCCAGTGCTGAACGTTCGAAGAACGAATGCTGGCTCGACGGCCAACGGTCGTGCGCAGCACTGGGGAGGTAGTGTTCGTGACGACCGTTGGCCGTCGGCAGCAGTTAAGGGGTTAATAAAATTCCCCGCATTCACCATCCTTACATCACTGAAAAATGTGACCTCCAGCCACTTCGAGAAGTAATCGACCAGTTTCACTGCATATTTTACTCCTTAGTTTTATCAGGTCTAACCTCTATTTGGGGATATTTGTAGAGCACTGTAGGCAATTCTCTTATCACCAGAGATTTATCACTGGTGGCTCAGGCTTTGCAAATTCTAACGTAGCATCCTTTCATGGTCTCTAGCTGGGCACCAGAAATCCAGTCTACCTCTTCTGTTCATGGCTTTCATTCCACTGTGCCTATCATGCAACAACTCTATCACCCCACCACTATGTGCTCTCTGTCTCTTTTTTCTGACAATTCTGCCCAAATAATCTTGTTGACATTATTCTTAAAATTCGCTGCACGCTTCCTAACCCCCACCAATTTAGCACCCTTCTCAATAGCCATCAACCACTCCTCTTTATATATGGCCTCAATATGTCTCAACACTTCCCACCATCCATTCTTCATCTCCCTTGACATCATCTTCTTCAGAGAGCTTGTGTGATAAACATGCACATTTATGTTCTAAAGATCATGTACTTTCTTGATCTCAAAGGGGTATCTTTTATCGATGTAGCTATTTCGCAATGCGCAGGCTGGCTTTACTTCCACCCTTCCTCGTGAGAATCTCTAACAGAATCTTATGATTTGTCTCAGTTCAAATCTTGTACATCAAACATATGGGCATAAAGTTGTACCATCTACCATGCTAAAACTATGTTCTCTTCAAGGAGTAGCTGCTCTCAGTTTTTCTATGTGTTTTTAAGGCAAAGGCTGTTAATGTTTCATCTTCTTCACTTGAATCATCTCTGTGCCCCCATATCACAAAACACCCCTTCACCCCTCCACATGCATTCAACCGCTTTCCATAAAACTTCCGAAAACTCGGGTCCTATCAACAAAATGATCCAGCAATTTGATGCAATACTCAGCTGACCCTAACACTGACTTCAGCTGCTCCTTATTGACTGGACTTGGAGTCTTCTCTGTTGCATCCAAAGTTTTACCTTCGGTTGAAACCTTTCACCAAATATGTATGTCCTAGGTTCTCCACTTTTTCTACAGAACACGCACACTTCTCTATACCTGCAGTCCATCCGTCTTTCTTCAAGATCCTCAACACCTTCTCCCAGATATGGAATTTCTTGAATTGGGATACTGTGTTATCTGAGGATATGAGTTCAAAAGATGGAAGTTGCTTACACTTTTGTGTAACCCAATGTGGCTGACATCTTGTTGTTATGGAGGAGAGGGTGCATGTCCACCCGTATGGACTCAACACATATTTCTACTTTGCCATTGAACTCCTGGGCCAAAACATTGTTGATCACAGTGTCCTGGTGCATAGACTTCCAGAGGCATGCTTGGATGAACAGATACTCACATGGTACTTGTCATTTATGGCTGAACATATCCAAATAGTGACTACAGGACTGGTCACCTCTAGTATCTCTATCATTATCTACACAGATCCCCAGAAGTCTGTGCTACCAGCCTTTGGTCTCTTTCATAGGGTCCCTTCGCTGTTGGATTTACTCATAAGATGACCTTACTCAGCTCTTGTGCCAAAAGTGGTAGGTCATCGGCTGAACACCCTTCGAACTGGCATGCTGGGGGTCAGGGTCTGTATGATAGATACTAATCTCAAACTAAACATCAATAACATTTGGTGCTGGGAGGTAGGGTAGATCTCTGGCTGTCAGGCCTAGCATCTTCAGCAAGCCCTCTCTCCTTTGTAAAAAATGGTAAAATAAAAATGGAACATTATTGTAGCTGGAATTAATTAATGACCGAAAAATTAGCGTATAATAATTTGCAACCATTTAACAAAAAAGCTTAAAACTGTACCTTGTAACAAGAAACGGATTCATTGTATCAGACGACAAATTTAAAACCAACAGTTCAATAAATACAATTAAAAAGTGAGAGTGAAAACTCTAACTCATTGTGACTCTGGCAATTTTGAAGCTAAAACAACGCTAATCACAGTTTGAATAGGGTGGAGTTATATAGCAAAGACTACAAATAAATTGTCGAGTGCAGTTGTTTGCAGCTATGATACAATTTTGTATCAAACTCATTCCACATTTTGCAACAACTTTCGTAAACGTAACAAATATCGACATCAGCTGCGTGCGGTCACAGCCAGCATGGTGGAGATCTCTGTGCCTTCAAAGAAGCCAACACCATGCGAGACTGCCGAAGCGGGAGTTTGTCTTTGTGAAACAAATACACAATGACCCTGATTTTTCTCTCAGGATATGAGGGTAATTTTTCCTTTTTTCTCTTCATAACCGCAAGGCTTTTCCTTGTGGTCTTGAAGAATAGTGCCTGCCCTAAATAAGACGGATGGTCTGACATACGTGCAGAATTTCGCCGCGGTGTGTGCGGGGCTAGGGGTGAGCGTGGTGCAGCGGTGCTCATGGCGGCTCCTGTCCGTCATAAACCACGGTGGGCGTGTGCTCATGACGGCTGGGAGCCGTCAGAACTCCGCCCACTGATTAGTTTTCTCGCACAGGCAGGGAATTAACACCGCCTGGGCGGAACGGCCACGTTCTGACGGCTCCCGGCCGTCTTGGGCACACGCCTACTGTGACTCATGACGGCCGGGAGAAGGAGTTAAGTGACAATTCTGTTGGGTTGCCGGCGTAAATTTTATGCTGGCAGAGCTGGCGGGGGCGCTGCCGGTGGAAATATGAACACCCATTTTAATGACTAAATTGAGCAGGTGGATCATCAGTTTGGTGGACAGGGTGCTCTGCCAAGTTTGTGTCAAAGTACCTTGCCTGCCAAACTCTAAAGTTTCCTTGATGGAGAGCAGGCTTTTGGCCTTATTGACAAGTCAAATAGGATCCTGAGATGCTTATAAACAGACACACGTTCAACGTTTTCTTGTTTATGTCCCACAACCCTGGTTTCTTCATTTTTCTTCCATTTACTACCACTTTGATTTTATCTAGATTCACCTCTATTTAATTGGTCACACAATAAATGATATCATTCTCTATTGATCAACAAATGTTTTACTCAGTAGTACTTTATTATTGGCATACTGTAGTGAGGTAATTGGCTTATCAATAATTATTGGGGTTGACGGATATCACTGTTGAGACTAGTAGTTAGATCTGCTGTATACAGATTAAATAAGAAGGTACACACACAGGTAGCACACACCCCAGCTTGAGCCAACCACTGATGTACACTTTGGCAGGGAAGTGCTGTCAGTGCCTACTTTTATCTTCACCCACCTGTCTATGTAAGTCACCCGGCTGACTAAGTCTGTACCGTAGGTGATTTCTACATACATTGTATAAAGCTGACTCAAAGTCAACAAAACAGGCATATGCATACGTTGAGATCTTTACTTTTTTCTGCAATTAATGATAAAGCAAGAATGTTATCCATCATGCCCATGACAGGTTGTGGATCTGTCTGATTGAAGGGGACATGCTGAAGGGAGGAGGCAAAGTCCTTCAATTCTTTTAATAATAATTTGGCTAAAAAGTTAGCCTTCACATTTAGCAATGGTATAAACCTACAGCTTGCTGGATTTGAGGTTTTATCCTTCTTAAAGTGTGGTAATTAGTTCCGGTATCCGTTCATTGGCATCATCAGCTTTTACCTGCCCGCTATGCTATTGGCCATTTTAGAATGGTTGTGTAGGCTATTCAAGATGGCCGCTCAAACATATGCATGCATGAGCGGTGAGCTTCTTTTAAAGCTCCAACCTTTGAATGGGATGTGTTTAAACATTAGGAAGGCTTTGTCTGAGCGGGGGCTAGGCTCCCCGCAAAGAAAAAAGTACTCTTTAAAATGGAGTTCTTTATATCAGGCTCTAAACTACTATTGTCCTTGACCTGCCCAACCCACAGAGGAAGAAAACACAACTGCTCTGTCAGAAGTATTTTTTTTAACTTTTTTGTGCATAATATGCAACAACCTGGCTAGGAGAGGGAAAGGGCACTGGCAGGCCGAGGCACCATTTGGGGAGGTTTGCAAGGTTGTGGGAGCTCGAAAAAGACATGCCAGTGACTGGCCAGCACTTTATTCTGCTGCCCTGCTGCCAAAGACTGTAATTTTATAGGTACATTTACAGGTATGTCATGGTTCATTGATCATGATACTTACATGGGTGTTGTGACCTTGCAGTGTAATCTGCCATGTGCAATTCCAGGGCTTTCCTTGTCCAAGGCGTCCTGTTCTCCAAACGGCTGTGCAACATCACCGCTGCTCGAATAACACACATGGTCTCTCCCAAGGGTGCTGTCGCTTAGGCACAGATTTGCTAACATTTTGTGTCCTGGTTGCACCATTTTTCTGGCCTAGCCACAATGTAAAATGTTAGTCAAGATTTGCAAAGGCATGCAAATCAGACTTGCATGGGATTTGCCACAAAAAGTAAAGCCTGGCTGTGCACAGCCCTGCATTGTGTTACTTTGCGTCAGGGAGGCGTTCCATGGGTGTAGCATGGGCGGTCCCATTCATCCACCCATGGATTTTGGCGCATTCCCAGACTTACTAAAACTAGTAAACATGGGAATGCATCAAAATGCCATTCCATTTCCAGTGAAGTGTAACAAGGAGAAATATCTTTATTTCTCTTTTTTATTTCTTCTTTCCATGAGTGCTGCATTCTGCAGGACACATAGCAAATGGAAAATGCCTCTAAAGATTTTGTGTAGGATGGTATCCCCCTCCTGGACATAAAGAATCCTGCCTGTATTGCAGACATCCATTCACTTTGGTGCAAGGGTGCCTGCATTGGCGCTAGGCAGCACACAGTGCACTAGCGCAGGGAGAGCAGAAATGCTCCATATCTTTGTAAACATTGAGCATTTCTACTCTCTCCTTTTCCCACAACTTTCCTTGCTGCCCTCTATTGGATGGAATATATGTAAATGTGCCCCATAATCTCTAAATAAGTGATCATACCTGCATGTAGCATTTCCGTGACTGTGTGACCAAATAATCTATGAATGCGCTTCCGTAGGAGCCATCTACCCAGTAGCACAGCCCTGACCTACCACAACACCAAGATTCTGCAGACCCTTATCCTACCCTGTGTTATTTCTACTATTTACTGTGCTCTGTCTCAGGCAAGATGTTGCTGCAGCGTTTCTGCTGGTGCAGATTCTGAAGTCTGTAATTCACTCTTAAAAATGGCCAAGCCACTGCCCCTCCCCTCCAGGCCAAGCCACAGGTGGAGGCCTTACACTTGATTGTTCAATGATGGTGAGCCTCTAAGAGTGACTTGGACCCATTCAGTGAGTGCATTAAAAGGGCTTAGACAATGTATGGCTCTGTATTTTCTGTGTGTGTATTCACGTGTGGGGTCTGCACAAGCATGCCCACATATAATGTTTGTACCACCTTCCCTGTCTTTCGCCTAAAGACTTTTACAGATAGAATGTTTATTTATTGATTCATTTATCATTTCTCATGTAGCAGACTACAGCTTAAAGATAAGGGCTGATACCTCTACTCCTTCTGGATAGGTAGCTCCTACAGAGAGACCTATATTTCTCACTCATTTATTTTTACATGCTTCTCTGCTTGCTGTTTGAAATTAATATTTATGTCCATGTATCCAGCACTTTCTCAGCACTCATAAAATGGTGCTTTCATAGGAGAACTAGAAGAAATTGGAGTGTTAGTTGAGGGGTGAAAACACTCCTCAAATATTTATCACAATTCTTGTCAGTGTAATTCCCTAAAGCCACTAAATAAACCTATGCTTCACCCTCTGGCAGCTTGGCACAAGCAGTTAGGCTTATCTTAGAGCCAATGTGGAAATATTTATGCAGCATTCAAACAGTAATAAAAAAATAAAAAAAATAAAAATAAATCCCAAATCGATTTAGAAAAATAGAGAATATTTTAATAAATAAAAAGACACCTAAACAAAATAACATTGACAATAAGTAGAATCGGAGCGATGCATTTTTAACGTTTGAATTTAAAAATTGCATAAAAAAGCACAAAGTGCCAACAAGGTTATCAGGTTGCAAGAGACCCCAGCCAAAGTCAAAAGTTAAGGTGACTACGATGGAGTGCGGGTCAGATACAGGGGCTAGGATATGGTGCCATCCTGACTAAGGGGAGGCAGGCCTAGGGGTGCGCTTCATCTGCCAGTGGCAAGGTAGGCATCCTTTGAAGTTCGGGAAGTGGCTTGGCACAGCTCCTCAAACTATCTTTCTCAAGGGAAGAATCCACCTCCCCACTCAGAGGCCCCTTTGCCTGCTGTCTGAGAGCAATACACATCTCACCACAGGGAGCCATTAGGGGTCAGGTGACAACTGCACACTGGCAGGAAAGCCTTTTGGTTTTAGGCAGGAAAATGATAACTTTCTAAAAATTTAATTTTCAAAATAATATCAAATCCAAATTGACCATTAAGTTGGGTTTTAAATAATTATTAAAATGAATCCTTGAACCATTTCTTGCTATTCCCAAACTGAATTTAGCACTTATTAAAATAATTGTGTAAACTAGTGTTAACCTATGGGAGAGCCAGCCTTGCTACAGAGAATATCGACTTTGCCTGTTTTTTTTACTGACAGGACTTATCAAAGATACATTTTACATGTCCTACTTTTAAATACCATGCACCCTGCCCTTCAGGCATTTAGGGTCTACCTTAGGGTGCCGTATTAGTTATAAAGTGGAAGGTTTAGGCCTGGCAAAAGGTTTGATTTACCAGGTCAAAATGGCAGGTTAGAACTGCACACCAAAACTTCATTCGGCAGGCCTGGAGACAGCCTCCAAGAGTCTAGGAGGCCACACCATTGGCAAGAAGATATTATCCACATGCCCGTCTCCTTTACTCCTCCTGTAAGGTTCTCTTCTCCTGCACCTGTCCAACACTGGAGCCTTCTAAAGGAATATTCCTGAGCTTAGAGGGTGGGAGTATAAAAAAAGGGATTACTAAATCCCCCCATTCTGGAACCTGCTTGGTGCAGTAGCACATGCAGTAATTAGGAATTCCCCTGCCCACGGGCCTCTGTTTGTATCCGCCAACAGGCCTACCTGGGTGAGTGGAGGGAGTGAGGGAGAGGGTGCGCGATTTGTTGCCCCCTCCCAAGTTGGACTGCTGCATACCCACCATTAGATGTTTTCGATCCACTAAAGGCTCAAGTTTGCCTACATCCAGATACTTGGCTCATCCAGATGCCTTGCTCTGGCACAGCTCAAGGTCCTGTTGGAACCTCAAGCTGAAAATAAGCCAAGCCTTCATCAAGTCTCGGTGGCCAAGGCTAGCCCCCACTCGGCTTCCCAGCGCTGCATTGTGGTCTTTTTACAGAATATATCAGACCAGAAGGGTGCTGTGAAGGTACTAATTTTCACAATTATTTTTTCAGTTTGTTGTGAATTTGTCTGATTACTCCTCTCAAGGGAACTTTCACAGCAGTGTAGAGGGTCTGAGGATGGGAACCAGCTGCCCCAGTCCCCTGGAGTGATAGATAATGCAAAAAGGCTTCAGAACATGAGCTCTGCGTGAGTCTGTCTGCAGCTGACTTTGCAATACACTTGTAGGGATGTGAAGGGTGTCTCTGTTGCAATACCCACACCTTTATTGATGTAATTGAGGTGTTCAACCTATATTATAATCGATCTCTTAGTTAAGTTGGGGGAAAGTTCATGTTTAGAGTCCATCACTTCTAAAAATTGCCATTCGATGTAACAGTATAATTTTATCAGTGCTTAAATTGAACCCTTGGTTTCCAGTGCCCGGCACTGGCACTCAATTGTCAACACCAGCATTTATGAAAGTCTGCCACACGGTGGCCCTCTTTGTCTAATTTAGAGAAGAGCACAACAACAGTTTATTCATTTAATATACACTAAAACTGACTACAACCTGCCGCCCAAACTATTCTTATGGATTTGGGGGCCTGGAATAGTCTGAACTGTCACACTTGTAGGACTGTGATGGTTAGCACTTGTGTTGGTACTGTCATTATCAGCGCTGCCAGCGCAATTGGTTGTGCAAGCTGCAGTGTCCTCCTGACGACGGCCCTCCAAATTGAGCACTAATTGTAATATACCACAACGAGAAGTGTTGCATTACAAATAAATACACTTTTTTGAATTGCGAAGCATCTTCATAGGATGGACTTGTCTTGCAGAATCTAAATTCAGAATATGTCGGTGCTTTGCTCGCGCGCTGTCACTCACAGCTAAGCAGCAGCTGCAGCCCCCACCCCCTGTCCTCAATCCCCTGTGCCAGGCCAGAGCTCTGCAGGCAGAGATTACCGCTGCTCCCGAGCCAGCCGCCACTCTGCGGGAGACAGGCGTGACCAAAATGCAAAAGAAAAGGGTTTTAAAGTGACGGTGGGAGGCACGTGGTGTCACTGGGCATGCTTTAAAACCATTTATTTTGCATTACGCGCATTAGATGTTCGGAAAGGCGTCCCCACCCGCACCAAACCAACCCCCAGAAGCAAAACCTAGTTCCACCTTTATATAAATTAAGTTCTAAAGCTCATACCTGTCCAAGTGGTGGACCAGGAGTCTCCGGCCTTTCATCTATTTAGAGCTACTTCTGATCATTGAAACCTGCGGTAAGGCACTGCCTAGTAAGGGATTCGATAAATGTTCACAAAGGTCAAATAACTTAAGCCTACTCCTGCTACAGGGAGCATACAGCATTGATGGCACAGGATCTGTATCGCAAAAGGTTTATATTGAAGTCTCTATGGATCAGTTGTGTCCCTCTGCTCGTCAGATATATAGGGGAGAAAGGGAGATAAATAGAAAGAGAGAACGAGATAACATGTGAGATAAAACGAGGAGAGAAAAAGAAGGCAGAGGAAGTGAGAAAGAGACAGAAAGAAAAGAATGACACAATGAAAGAAAAAGGCAAAAGAGAGAGGAAGGAAAATAAAAAAGAAGCAGAGAAAGAGAAGCAAATAGAGAACATAAGAAAGGAGAGGGAGACTGAGGTAAAATAGAGAAAGGAGCAAAAGATAGAAAGAAGATCATGGAAGAAAGAAAATTAATAAGAAAATGAAAGAGGGCGAAAAAAGAAAAACAGTAATAGGAATGAATGGAAGAAAAGGAAGAAAGAAAATCACAAGGGAAAAACTAGAAAAAAGAAGAGTATGTCAGAAAGAGAAAAGAAAGAAAGCAAAATTAAGATGAAGAGAACAATACCAGGATGGAAAGTAAGGAAGGAAAATAATAGAAAGAAAGGGAAAGAAGGTGTAAAAGAATAAGAAAGAAACAGAAAAAAGGTGAAACATGGAGAAAAGAACAGAAGTGGAGGGATTAGGAGAAAAAGAAAGGAAATAGTACAATAATTAAATACAACAAGAACGATAGAGAAAGAAGAGAGGAGGGAAGAGGAAGGTAGAGGAAGAAGATAAGACTGAATGAAAGGAGGGAAACAAGAAAGTAGTGAAAGAAAGGATAAGCAAAAGGAAAGAGAGGAGGGCAGAAATCAACATGGAGGGGAAGAAAATGAATGGAGAAAGACGGAAATAGGAGGAAAAAGGATTAAAGAACAATGGAAATAATTATTGACAGAAAGAGGAAGAAAGGATTATAGAGAAAAGGAAAAAAATAGAGAAAAAAGAGCATCAATAAAGAGGAGAAGAAAGCAAAAAAGTCAGAAACAATCAAGGGGAAAATGGAGGCAAAGCAGAAAAGTAAGGTAGAAATTAGAACAAAGAAATCTGGGAAAAGAGAAAACAGTGTGATAAAGACTAGTCGTAAAAAAGAAAGAAAAACACTGAAAAAGCATGCACAACAAAGAAGGGGGAAGAACAAAAGAAAGAAATTGTGTAAAATGACCGCAAGAAATAGAGAAAGGAGAAAAAAAGAGTGAAAGCAAGAAAGAGTGGATAAAATAAGCCAAGAAAAGAGAAAAATAAAGCAAGAAAAATTAAAGAAAAGCAAGGAGCGGCAAGAAAGAAATGAGACAAAGAAGCAAAGAAATAATGTTTTAGAAGATGGATTGTGCATCATCCTTCACTGTCAGATTTCTGGTCCTCGTAGAAATAGGGGCTGGGTTTTACACAGCTGCCTTATCAGGTGGGCAGCTGTAAGTTGTCATCTGTGTTAAAAAAGCAACTATCATCTGTTGAAGACCCCTGATACTCAGCTAGCTACCTTATGGTACCACTACCAAAGTTAACAAGAATTTGAAGCCTCCAACAAATGTCCTAAAAAAGAAAGCTGATTTTTGCTACTAGGTTCTAGGACTTTAGGCATACTATATTTATTTGGAATTGAATATTGTTAGTAGGGACCAATAGAGGTCCTGAGGAGTAAGCAGGAGTGGACTCCTTATGAATCATGCCATGTCGACCAAGTAGATAACGTACTTCGTTCTACTTATTTACCCCCTTTTTACTGTTTCCAGCCAGAGAAGTCATTAAATCAATTTTTGCTACTAGCCAGGGAATTTTTAAATATTCTTTTACATCACTTTTACACTTACATAGGTCCCTACACCCCTATCACTTACCACTGTCCTCACACCACACATAGGTCCTCACACCACACATAGCCTATCGTCAAAAACGAAGTGCTCCGGCGTAGTTCGTAGGTCGCAGCACACCCCGCCCCGTAGAGGGACGGGAAGACCCCTATGATGAATGGGATTCGTAGTGTGTGAGGGGAATTTCAAAGTACATAGTGCTCTCCTATTGCCACCCGCAAAGAGAGCTTTTCTCACTTCTTCGAGACATCAAGTCTTCACCTTATAATTTGCAAAAACTAATAAAATATCCACTTCCTTCACATTGATAGAATCCCTTTGGTTATTTAAAGGGGAGAGAATTCCACAGTGAAGGAGCTAAGTAGGCAAAAGACCGACCACTCATACGTGCTTGTTGGATCCTGGGGACATGAAACTTTACCTGAGTAGAGGATCTAAGGCGGCGCGTGGGGAGGTAGGGATGTACCAAAGCACTAAGATACTGTGGTGCTGTGCCTGATTTAATCCTATGCATATAGCATAGACGTTTGCATTTAGTGCGATTCTCCATCCTAAGCCAATGAAGGCCGCAGAGAGAACCTGAGGTGGAGGCCCTACTAGGCAACTGACAAAGTAGTCTGGCCGCATAATTCTGGACCACTTGTAGCTTTCGGACCACCTCCTTATTGGCTCCCAAATACAAGACGTTGCCATCGTCCAGTCTGGACTCAATTAAGGCCTGTGTAACCGTTCTTTGCGTAGACTTAGGCAACATCCAAAGTATTTTTTGAGCCATCTAAGGATGGTGAAACAGGTTGAGGGACCTTAACTGTTTGCTGCCTTATAGAAAGTTGGTCATTTATGATTATGCTGAGATTTCAGACGTTTTGTGATGGTAGAGGGAGATCGCCCATTTGAGAGTGCCAATGTTGGGTACCCCAGAAATCTTTATTTCTTCTGAGGATAAGAACTTTGGTTTTCCCCCCTTTAATTTCAGCCTGTTGGTATGCATCCAGCTAGCTATGTTTTCCAGCCCTATCTGGAGAGATGGCACATTAAATGTCTCCGTGGTAGACAATGAGAAGATTAGCTGGGTATCATCTACATACGAAAATATGGTCAACCCAGCTTCATCAGAAATTGTGGCCAGGGGGCTGACATAGATGTTGAAGAGTAAAGGGCTTAGGATAGATCCCTGTGGCACTCCATGTGGGGAAACATGGACCTTAGAACTAGCGGATGGATAGAAAACCTGAAAAGGTCCTGTCGGACAGAAAACTCGACAACCACTTGAGTGCTGATCCGACAATGCCATTAGAGTGTAAAGCGTGCAAAATGGCAATGTGGGACACGGTGTCGAACGCAGCGCTCAAGTCAAGCTGTATAAGTGCTATAGTTTCTTCCATGTCCAGACGTTTGCAAAGGGTTTCTGTAACGCCTAAGAGTGTGGATTCTGCAGAGAAGCCTGCTTGAAATCCTGATTGTGATGTGTGAAGGATTTTCTGGGAGTCCACAAACTGCGCCAGCTAGTGATTGATATGTTTTTCCAATACCTTACAAAAGGGTGGGAGTAATGAAATCGGGCGGAAATTAGAAGGTTTAGACGGATCAGCATTCCCTTTTTTTAGCAGGTCTAGGACAATGGCATGTTTCCTAGCCGCTGGTACTATTGCTTCACGTAGCGACACATTAAGCAGTTCCATAATACTATTGAGTAGAGGTAATTCCAGTTTTTGAAGAGTTGGAATGGGGAGAGGGTCCTTGGGAGAGCCAGATTTAAGGCTAGTAAGGATGCAAATGAAAGATGGAATATCTAGAGGCACCCAGTTTTCCAAAGTCAGATCTGTAACCACTCTTTCTAGGATTCGCGGAAGGTGAGACTGGTCCTACCAACATTGTGGCCAAATGTAGGTTTGTGTCAGGAAGCTAAAAGTTATACAGTTGTTTGTGAACTTTAAGTTGAGAGCGACAGTATTTGTGTTTTTGAACTGCTAAAAGTTTGTTTGAAAATCAGGACATACATAGTTTCAGTCATATCAGCTGCATGTTTCTTGCCAAATCTCTCAAACCACATGTTGAGTTTGGCCAACTTTTTGTCAATGTCGACAAGTCCAAGACCAGGTGTGAAAAGTAGGTTTTGACTTGCATTGCTCCCTTAGATTTTTTTATTTTGGCTCTCTGGGGTTTGGACCTCTTCTGTGAGTGAGTCTCACTCATTGAGTTTCACTCACTGTAAGCTTCTGTTAAAATGGTACTGAATGATGCCCACCAATGTCCACCTTTGAAAATAAGGCCCAATTCTGTACAGCTGAGCTAAGAGGCTCAGTGCTGTTACATATGAAAACACATACACATGCATGTGTACAAATATGCCGGCTGAGCCAATAAGACCACTGTCTAACTCAGTCCAGTATCTGTGCAGAGGTAGCCTGGCACATATGGGACTTTGAAAACATTGATTATGGCCAGGAAAGGCCTAATAATTCTGTTTAGCATCCAAAAAGATATATTCCCATTTCTTTGTTACACTTGTGTGAATCTAAGGTGTGTTTATGTGAGTCTCTGGTGCTTTACTTAATGCAAACTCGATATAAAAGCTGAGGAAAATATTAATTTTGGATTGGCACAATGTTAGAAATTGGGTCTCTGGTTGACAGAGGTTTGCAATGTGTTCAAGTAGGGACCACAATCCTAGTAAGTGTAAAGTAGATACACACTTTAAATTAATCTGTGCTCACCCACTGGTAGCCTGGCACATAGCAGGCAGACTTAACTTAAGATGCAGTGTAAAGTATTTGTGCATCACACACACACACACACACACACACACACACACAGAGTATCACAATGAAAACACCACAAAAAGACTCCCCATAGGTTTAGAAAAAGAATAAATATTTATCTAAGTAAAACAAGACCAAACCGACAAAAATCCCATCAGTAGAAGTCGAGCTATGAATATATAAATGCAACAAAACGTGCTTTGAAGTCAATAGCACTAAAAGGTTACTTGAGGTCGCTAGGGAGCAGGGTAACTCCAAAGTTCAGCTGACCACGATGGAGGGCAGGCCGGCTACAGGACTCAGACAGGTTCTACTAACAAAGTACCTTGGATCGAGTAAAATGTCAAGCAGAACACTCGAGATCAGTAGTCAAGGAGGCGCCGCATCGATCCATGGATGGAGACAAGCATTGGCCGATCCGGACTTTTGATGGAAGCTTCGTTGTGGAACCCCTTTGCGATGCAGGCGATGTGTCAATGTTGAGCCACACTATCCGTCGGAATTGCCAGCTGTAAAATCACTGTAGTCAAGCAGCTGCTTCTTCAGCGTTGAAGATGATGCGTCAGTTGCAATCAGCGCAAAATCACTGCTGCGTCGAAGTCGATTTGGAAAAATCTTCAAGAACCCACTTCTGAGGCCCAAAGTAGGGGCACCTCAGGCAAGGATAGGACTCGAGAATTGTAGGATGTCTTTTATGTCCTTGAGACTTCAGAAAACAGGAGGCAAGCCAACAAGTACTTTGAGTCACTCTTGGTTCAAGTGAGATGGGTCCAGTCCTTGTCCTCAGCAGGGCAGAGATCAGCAAGCTGCAGACCATCTAAGCAAAGCAGAGAAGTAGTTCCTCAGAACAGTCAGTCAAGGCAAAGTGGGAATCCTTACAGCACAGCAGTCTTTATTCCAGCAGAGTTCTTCCCAGGTCCAAACAGGCCAGGGCAGGGTATGCCCATACGTGGGTCCCTTACCCACTTTGCCACTGGTTTCAAGCGAGACTGGCTGATGAGGGGGGTTACCCAGAAACCAGTCCCAGGATGCTTGTTTCCGGTCCAGGGAGGACCTGGCCTGGCAGTTCGGGCTGGACTGTTCCCCTCATGCAAAGAGTCAAGACTGATTTGCGTACGGCTTGGTGCAAACTGGGGTAGCAAAGTGAGCTAAAGAACGATGATGGATTCAACTCAGATCTGTGACTGGGGGTGAGTTTCTGAAAAGTTTCAGCACTCCGTCCATCATCTCCTTGTGTTTGCTTTCCTAGAATGGTATGCCTGGTGAGATTTCTTTGTTTTTCAAACTCTTTTGGAGCTGGGACTTTTTGTTTAGAGGTTCTGAAATGTTTGGATTTGTATTGTTAAGTTTTGTTGTGTTTTAGCAGTCTTTTGTCAAGAAAAAAAGGCGTTTACTTTGTAATACTAAAATGTCAAAAAAAATTATTGGCAAGGGCATTTTGATAATTTAAAGTGTGTACTTCTTAATATGCAGGAAAAGGGGTACATCATAGAAAGTGTTTCAATATTTAGTTTCAGTGTGATCAAGGCTTTGGTCTGAATTTGATTAGTTAGTTATACCTTGTTAAAGTCAGTTTTTATTATTATACCCCACATATGAGGTTAGGCACATAGGAAGATATTCTTTTAAGGGTCGTGGTTTTCTGGTGAGCAGTCCAGCAGAGGTGACTCTAGAGCAGGGGGTCCAAGGCATCTTTTCATAAGAAAAAGTGTTGTTCATTGAGAGGCTAAGTTCTGAGTCTCTAGCTTACAGCACCACCCCCTCCCGAGAATCAAATGCTAAACAGTGGTTTGGTTCCCACTTAAAGGATCTACAGAACGGGCCCGAGAAAGTGCTTAATTTGTTAAATAATAATTGCCAGGGTCCTGACCAGGATGCCACTGAAGCTTGCACCAGATATCATCCCTGTCATCGCTGCCAAAACAACTACTAACCATCTCTTTCACCTGCAAGTGCAGCACTTCAAATTATTCCAGGTCTCCAAAGCTCAAGGAATGGCTTGGGAGGCAGGTATTCGTCATTTTTAATGTATATTGTAGTCATAAACAACCGCTGTTTTGCTCATCTCTAAATTAGATGAGCAGCGCCACCATGTGGCAGACTGTCATAAGTGCGGTTTTGACAATTTAATGTCGGTTCTGAGTAATGGAAACCAATTAAGTGCCTGTGCTGAGCACCGGAAACCACTGGCTCAAATTAAGCACCGGCCCCAGAACACCAGTGCACAAGACCCCAGTTGTTATAATGGGGGCTCAGTATCACCTGCCTGATCTGTGATCCTGCAACCACGATTTCTCACACTACGTCTACCAATTAGTCCATGAATATGGTCATAGGTGACAACAGTCCCTCTCACAGAAGGGTCTCACAGGTATTGACCCTCAGCCACTGGTCAGCCTCATCTGGTTTTACTGTTTGCAGTTCTACATATTTGCTGCTGTACCCGGACCCTCCGTATGCTGTGTGGGAAGATTGAGATGTCTGCCATTCATCCAAAAATCAGTATGAAAGGTCACAGACTAGGTGAGTGGCCACTACTACTTTAAGTTTATCTCCGAGAAGACGTGGGAGAATGTCTTGGTGGTAAAGGAGACCTCTGTGGAGGTGCCTCTGGTCACAGAAGATGGGAAGCGATCATGTCCAGGTTAGACCTATCAGAACGTGGCCTTCATATTCGATTTCATTATCGATCCTCAGATGTCCATGGTGGCTGCTGCCTACTTCTAGCACCTAAAATTGCAAGAGCAAAAAAAAGCATACTTTCTTTCCTGTCATTGAAGTGTAACGTTTCAACCATGACTGCAAATATGGTTTAAAACTCAACTGTGGAAATATATACACTTTATTTAGTGTTCCCTTACTGATTGGTCTCTTGTTAGTCGATTGTGCATAAGTGTGACATGCAGCCTGGACCCTGGACTTCGATGCATCTCCTTTTGAAGACTCTCGACTGACTCCCATTTGTTTTAGGGTGCGGTCTAGGGTGTATGGAAGCCCCTCTGCGTTAAGACTACAGACATAATTAACTGGCCCCCCAAGTCCCTGCTCATGCGCGAAGCAGGCCGGGAGAGGCTGAGCACAGAGTAGTGCTATATCCAAAGCAGCGGAAGATGGATGGTCCTGCAAGCTCAACTCGCCAATGGTGGGGACTTCTCTTCTGGTGATATCTGGAGAGTTGGCTGTTTCCTTAATGGTAGGATAGATCTTCGTCGACCACTTTGCAGTTGGTCACCATGGCAATCCACTTTCATCTGGTGCTAAGAGTTCTATTGTGGCATAATAGTGCTTTATAGAACTCAAAAATTTTAAATCATATACAGGTAGAACATTGAGTATATAGGGAATGTTCAAGTAAGTGTTCCAATAACTGTGTATTGTTGACCGTAGTCTTTTCATGTACTGGCACCTGATTATATAGATAGTGTGGTACTTCCATTTTTACAATAAAATCTTTTCTCCCATCTTTCAGTGTAACCCTTCATTATTTATTTTACTTTGTTTTCTGAAGGCTGACTTGTCAATGGCTGGTGGAGAATACAACAAAATGAAAACAGTCGCATTTTTCATGATTAAATACAACCGACACATTTCATGGACTTTGATTCAGTGCTTAATTTGTGCAGGTGTTTTCAAGTGCTCTGCACCGGCACGTTCAACAGTGTGCCACATGGTTGGACTTTTTGTTTAATTTAGAGAGTAGCACAACAACAATTGTTTAGTAATTCAATATACACAAATGATTTCTAATAACTGCTGTCCAAACCCTTTGCATAGCTTTGGAGGCCTGGAATTGCCTGTATTGTCACACTTGTAGGAGTGTGATGGTTAGTAGTAATGTTGGCCCTGTCCTTGGCAGCGCTGGCAGGGGCCATGGGTGGTGCAAGATGCAGTGGTCTCTTGAGTGGCCGGGGACTTATTTTCTACCAGCTTAAGCACTGTTCACAGTGACAAAAGAACACGTTCTGGGGGAGTTTGGAGATGCCCATTGGCTGTTTTTGAACATGGCCTTTCCAGTCAGCTCACAAACACTAGATTATGTATAGTCAAACACCGCCAAATACACTCTTCTCACCCCCAATAAATTGCCAGAAATCCGAGGCCCCATTGTGCATGTGGCTGGCCAGTCTTGTGGGTATCTCTTCCACTCACCTTCTTGTTTCATCTGCTGGTTGCACTGCAGTTTCCTATCTTGTGAGTAAGGATCGGTGAGAGCCTGGTGATGCCATCCCTGCTGACTGGCCTCCCAGAGAGGTCACGTGGCCTCTGTCAGCTGTTATCGGCTCAAGATGTGGCACCTCCTAGGTAGATGCTTTGAGGCAGTGTTCTCAAGTTTCCCGCTCCTACGTGAGTAAGTCATTGAGTTCAGGTCAGATTTTTTCTTTGCATTCTGGTACTTGTAGTCTTGTTTATGCCATTATAAGTTCATGACTTTCTATATTGGAAATGAAAAAACTGGTGTAAAGAGCTACTCACACATGGGTCTGGGAAACTCGAGAGCTCTACATTGCACCACATTCTTTTCCTTGTCCCATTTCAGTTGGGGTTGTGACAATAAAGACGTATGCAATGGTCTTTGTGTAGTATCAAGGCTAATGGATGCTACGGGACCCAGGGACTTTAGAATGCAGGGTGCACACAGCAGCTCTCTGAAGTTCTTTCAGAGTAGGTGCAAAGCGGCTCTTACAGTACTGACACAAGGATAGCAAACTTGTAGGTCTGGGCTTTTGTTTGAGAAGCCAGTCCATTCTGGTGGCTGCTCGCCGGATGACGAGTAGTTGTTAAGGTAAAGCCCAGAAACGGATTGTGTATCCATGCCAAGGGGCCACCTGGGTTTCCTATTTAATTGAACCACTCATCCAAAGCCTCTATCTCTCCCTGTACTTCCGCGACCCACTAAAGGTTTTCACAACGTCGAGCAAATATTTTTAATTTTAAAGTATTTTATTACATTTGACAGACAGATAATTGCTCTTTACCATTACATGTTATCAGCCCAAACTGGTTGTCTTTGTCATATATTATCCCAGCAGGGGCAGCTCTAGGCTCATTGTGGCCCTGGGCAGGGAGCGTAGGTAGGGGGCCCCGGAAGAGGGAGTTTGGGCGGGGCGGAGCATGGAGGCCAGTGAAGAGGGCGGCAGGGGCGGCCTTAGGCATGTGCAAGCTGTGCACCTGCACAGGGCCACCAAACCCCAGGGGCCACCACGCCAATATATATCCTTAATATAATAATCCTCTGAGGATGGATCCATATTTGCATGGCGACCCCTGGCAGAGATTTGGCGGCCCCCGGCTCTGTTCCACTTCCAAACACCCTGACCCCACCCCTTTCACTGGCCTCCGTGCTCCGCCTCGCCCGGACCCCCTCTTCCAGGGCCCCCTACCTACGCTCCCTGCCCAGGGCCGCCATGAGCCTAGAGCCACCCCTGAGGGCGGGGGTGAGGCTGTTTGTAAGTGCAACAGAGGCCGCCAAATCCCTGCCAGGGGCCGCCACGCAAATATGTATCTATCCTCAGGTGATTATTATATTAAGGATATATATTGGTGTGGCGGCCCCTGGGGTTTTGGTGGCCCTGTGCAGGTGCACAGCTTGCACATGCCTAAGGCCTCCCTCCCAGGTTTGATCACCAGACGGCTTGAAACGTGTTTGCCACGAATCCACCTTTCTCATGACTTTACATCCTGTTATATCCGCTTTGACCGCTAGAGGGCAGTGTGAGCCTTTGCATTGGCGGAGAGGAAGCTTTGCCAGCGCCTCTGTGATCAACGGAGGAGCTCTGTTCAGCATCATCTCCCTCCCCCGCCCTATTCCCCAGGACTGGAGCTTATTTTAGAAACTGGCTTTGAATTTATAGATGATGTAATGTGGCTCGCGCCAGGGACGTCCTCGCTGCAGGGTTGCAACCGAGGGATGAACGGATTCTTCAATGGTTTATGGTGACTGCAGCGCAGGTACTACACTGCAGCGGGAGCCGCGGAGAATTCTGAATGAAGCCCCGTGTGCACGAGCGGGAGCGTGCGCGAGGATCCGGGAGGGAGCTGAGGGGGCACCACAACCAGAAGCAAGAAGAATGTATCATGTGGAGGGCAGTAACCCTTTACTGTTCGCTTGCAAGAATGGGTTTAATGTTATTTCCATTACCAAGGTCATCGCCTTTTGTGTATCATATCAATGATTATTGCACGTCATGCGTGCTTGGGGTTTTTAAATAGTCCTCGAGCTTTTTTCATTTGTTTGCATTTAATAATAAGAATAAGCAGAATAAGCACGTGTATCAAGACGAAGGGATGTAAAGATGTAACCTGCATCAAATGTCATTGATGTATCTTTGACTTGGCCCGTCATAATCGATGCCCCTTTCTGTAAACACTGTGACAGAGTAAACGCCCCTAACATCAGGGCTCGAGTCTGGGGTACATGTGGGTGGACGGCGTCCCCCCACTCTTTTCACAGGGTGGACGACGTCCCCCCTGCCAAGAAGCTGGGTCCCACAGAAATAAGCTGAACGTGTCCCGGTGTAATTTTCAGACACCGGGAAACGTTCCGCACGTGACGTCATGAGGTCATTTGCATATTGTCAGTCCCCCCACTTATTTTTTATAGAACTTGTGCCCTTTCTAGCATATAAGGCACCGTAGCGTAGATAGATAGGTCGTCCTGTCCATACACAGACAGACATCTGCTCAGAGGATTTGGCGCTACCTGGGGGAAACATAATTGCGGGCCCTGTGTACCTACTCCACTGGCTGCCCAGCAAAATATCTGTCTGCCGTAGAGCCCGATACTAGTTGACATTTCAGAAGTAAGCAGGCCTCTACAGTGCTGTAGGCAAAGTCTTGTTTTATTGACTCCGGAGCGCGGGGCTCACGGTTCGATCACCGGCGGCAGCTCAGCTCAGCACCGTGTGACTCTGGGCAATAGCTCACTTAATCTCCCTGACGGCCCGAGCGCCTTGAAACTGTTAGGGGTGAGTAGTTTGCGCTTTACAAATACTGGCTTAAGGATGTATTGCTGACCTCTGTCTGCCCTTGGGTGCAAATTCAATGGAGAGCCGCATAGTCCTCAAAAGTGCACGGTTTTGAGAAAAACGTAGCACCCGCCCTCCCCTTGAGGTGTCCCTGGAGACAGTGGGGCAAATTTTTAAAGAAGTCACACAGCGCAGCAGCCAGAAATGCTGGCCTGCGTTGCGTGACAGGGAGGGAGCAGGAGAGAAACCGGTCCTCGGTAGCTTGTTTCCGGTCCAGGAAAGGCATGGCTTGGCAGTTCGGGCTGGACTGTTCCCATGAGGCACAGGGTCCGACTGATTTGCATATGGCCATGTCTGAACGGGGGTGGCAGAGTGGGCTAAAGAATGGTGATGGATTAAACCCAGATCAGTTGACTGGGGGTGAGTGGTTGTATTGTCAACGCTCCGTCCATCATTTCCTTTGGTTTTTCTTTGTTCGCCCTAAGTTGGCAGGGTATGCTCAGACGTGAGTCCCTTGCTCACTTTGCCACTGGATTCAAGCAAGCTGGGCTGAAGAAGGCTGAAATGCCAGAAACCGGTCCTCGGTAGCTTCTTTCCGGTCCAGGGAAGGCATGGCTTGGCAGTTCGGGCTGGACTGTTCCCATGAGGCACAGGGTCAGACTGATTTGCATATGGCGATGTCTGAAATGGGGTGTCAGAGTGGGCTAAAGAACGGTGAAGGATTAAACCCAGATCAGTTTACTGGGGGTGAGTGGTTGTATTGACAACGCTCCGTCCATCATTTCCTTTGGTTTTTCTTTGTTCGCCCTAAGTTGGCAGGGTATGCTCAGACGTGAGTCCCTTGCTCACTTTGCCACTGGATTCAAGCAAGCCGGGCTGAAGAAGGCTGAAATGCCAGAAACCGGTCCGAGGTAGCTTGTTTCCGGTCCAGGGAAGGCATGGCTTTGCAGTTCGGGCCTGACTGTTCCCATGAGGCACTGGGTCAGACTGATTTGCATATGGCAACGTCTGAACTGGGGTGGCAGAGTGGGCTAAAGAACGGTGATGGAATAAACCCAGATCAGTTGACTGGGGGTGAGTGGTTGTATTGTCAACGCTCCGTCCATCATTTCCTTTGGTTTTTCTTTGTTCGCCCTAAGTTGGCAGGGTATGCTCAGACATGAGTCCCTTGCTCACTTTGCCACTTGATTCAAGCAAGCCGGGCTGCAGAAGGCTGAAATGCCAGAAACCGGTCCGAGGTAGCTTGTTTCCGGTCCAGGGAAGTCATGGCTTTGCAGTTCGGGCCTGACTGTTCCCATGAGGCACTGGGTCAGACTGATTTGCATATGGCAACGTCTGAACTGGGGTGGCAGAGTGGGCTAAAGAACGGTGATGGAATAAACCCAGATCAGTTGACTGGGGGTGAGTGGTTGTATTGTCAACGCTCCGTCCATCATTTCCTTTGGTTTTTCTTTGTTCGCCCTAAGTTGGCAGGGTATGCTCAGACGTGAGTCCCTTGCTCACTTTGCCACTGGATTCAAGCACGCCGGGCTAAAGAAGGCTGAAATGCCAGAAACCGGTCCTCGGTAGCTTGTTTCCGGTCCAGGGAAGGCATGGCTTGGCAGTTCGGGCTGGACTGTTCCCATGAGGCACAGGGTCAGACTGATTTGCATATGGCCATGTCTGAACTGGGGTGGCAGAGTGAGCTAAAGAACGGTAATGGATTAAACCCAGATCAGTTGACTGGGGGTGAGTGGTTGTATTGTCAACGCTCCGTCCATCATTTCCTTTGGTTTTTCTTTGTTCGCCCTAAGTTGGCAGGGTATGCTCAGACGTGAGTCCCTTGCTCACTTTGCCACTGGATTCAAGCAAGCCAGGCTGAAGAAGGCTGAAATGCCAGAAACCGGTCCGAGGTAGCTTGTTTCCGGTCCAGGGAAGGCATGGCTTTGCAGTTCGGGCTGGACTGTTCCCATGAGGCACAGAGTCAGACTGATTTGCATATGGCCATGTCTGAACTGGGGTGGCAGAGTGGGCTAAAGAACGGTGATGGATTAAAGCCAGATCAGTTGACTGGGGGTGAGTGGTTGTATTGTCAACGCTCCGTACATCATTTCCTTTGGTTTTTCTTTGTTTGCCCTAAGTTGGCAGGGTATGCTCAGACGTGAGTCCCTTGCTCACTTTGCCACTGGATTCAAGCAAGCCGGGCTGAAGAAGGCTGAAATGCCAGAAACCGGTCCTCGGTAGCTTGTTTCCCGTCCAGGGAAGGCATGGCTTGGCAGTTCGGGCTGGACTGTTCCCATGAGGCACAGGGTCAGACTGATTTGCATATGGCCATGTCTGAACTGGGGTGGCAGAGTGGGCTAAAGAACGGTAATGGATTAAACCCAGATCAGTTGACTGGGGGTGAGTGGTTGTATTGTCAACGCTCCGTCCATCATTTCCTTTGGTTTTTCTTTGTTCCCCCTAAGTTGGCAGGGTATGCTCAGACATGAGTCCCTTGCTCACTTTGCCACTTGATTCAAGCAAGCCGGGCTGCAGAAGGCTGAAATGCCAGAAACCGGTCCGAGGTAGCTTGTTTCCGGTCCAGGGAAGTCATGGCTTTGCAGTTCGGGCCTGACTGTTCCCATGAGGCACAGGGTCAGACTGATTTGCATATGGCCACGTCTGAACTGGGGTGGCAGAGTGGGCTAAAGAACGGTGATGGATTAAACCCAGATCAGTTGACTGGGGGTGAGTGGTTGTATTGTCAACGCTCCGTCCATCATTTCCTTTGGTTTTTCTTTGTTCGCCCTAAGTTGGCAGGGTATGCTCAGACGTGAGTCCCTTGCTCACTTTGCCACTGGATTCAAGCACGCCGGGCTAAAGAAGACTGAAATGCCAGAAACCGGTCCTCGGTAGCTTGTTTCCGGTCCAGGGAAGGCATGGCTTGGCAGTTCGGGCTGGACTGTTCCCATGAGGCACAGGGTCAGACTGATTTGCATATGGCAGAGTGGGCTAAAGAACGGTGATGGATTAAACCCAGATCAGTTGACTCGGGTGAGTGGTTGTATTGTCAACGCTCCGTCCATCATTTCCTTTGGTTTTTCTTTAGGGAGCAGGAGAGTGCCATTCCTAAACAGATATGGCTCTCTACTGCCCCCTCCTTAGCGCCGGCACTGATTTCAGCTGTCATGTGCCAAGCCTACATCTTAGCGCTATGGTACGTGCCTGAGTCTAGCAGAGGGATGCACCTCAACAAGTCCCTGAAAATTTGGGAAACAAGAATGAACCTCAACAAAAACCTTCCAACACGAAGTGCAAGAATGATCCTCAACAAGACCCTTACAACATAAGGTGCAAGAATGCACCTCAACAAGCCCCTTCCAACATGGGTCGCGAGACTGCACCTCAACAAGCCCCTTCCAACATGGGCCGCAAGAATGCACTTCAACAAGCCTCTTCCAACATGGGGAGCAAGAATGCACATCAACAAGACCCTTACAACACAAGGCCCAAGAATGCACCTCAACAAGACCCTTACAGCACAAGGCACAAGAATGCATCTCAACAAGACCCTTCCAACACGAAGCGCAAGAATGCACCTCAACAAGCCCCTTCCAAGATGAAGCGCAAGAATGCACCTCAACAAGACTCTTACAACATAAGGAGCAAGAATGCACCTCAACAAGTCCCTGAAAACTTGGGGAGCAAGAATGCACCTCAGCAAGCCCTTCCAACATGGGCCGCAAGACTGCATCTCAACAAGACCCTTACAACAGAAAGCACAAAAAAGCACTTCAACAAGACCATTACAACACAAGGCGCAAGATTGCACCTCAACAAGTCCCTGAAAACTTGCTGAGCAAGAATGCACCTCAAAAAGACCCTTACAACACAAGGCGCAAGAATGCACCTCAATAAAACCTTTACAACATAAGGCACAAGAATGCACCTCAACAAGTCCCTGAAAACCTGGGGAGCAAGACAGCACCTCAACAAGAACCTTTGAACACGAAGCCTAAGATTGCTCCACAACAAGACCCTTACAACATAAGGTGGAGGAATGCACCTCAACAAGTCCCTGAAAACTTGGGGAGCAAGAATGCACCTCAACAAGCCCCTTCCAACATGGGCCGCAAGACTGCACCTCAACAAGCCCCTTCCAACATGGGCCGGAAGAATGCACTTTAACAAGCCTCTTCCAACATGGGGAGCAAGAATGCACATCAACAAGACCCTTACAACACAAGGCCCAAGAATGCACCTCAACAAGACCCTTACAGCACAAGGCGCAAGAATGCATCTCAACAAGACCCTTCCAATATGAAGAGCAAGAATGCACCTCAACAAGACTCTTACAACATAAGGAGCAAGAATGCACCTTAACAAGTCCCTGAAAACTTGGGGAGCAAGAATGCACCTCAGCAAGCCCTTCCAACATGGGCCGCAAGACTGCATCTCAACAAGACCCTTGCAACAGAAAGCACAAAAAAGCACTTCAACAAGACCATTACAACACAAGGCGCAAGATTGCACCTCAACAAGTCCCTGAAAACTTGCTGAGCAAGAATACACCTCAAAAAGACCCTTACAACACAAGGCGCAAGAATGCACCTCAATAAAACCCTTACAACATAAGGCACAAGAATGCACCTCAACAAGTCCCTGAAAACCTGGGGAGCAAGACAGCACCTCAACAAGAACCTTCGAACACGAAGCCTAAGATTGCTCCACAACAAGACCCTTACAACATAAGGTGGAGGAATGCACCTCAACAAGTCCCTGAAAACTTGGGGAGCAAGAATGCACCTCAACAAGCCCCTTCCAATATGGGCCGCAAGACTGCAACTCAACAAGACCCTTACAACAGAAGGCACAAGAATGCTCCTCAACACCACCATTACAACACAAGGCGCAAGAATGCACCACAACAAGCCCCTTCCAACATGGGGAGCAAGAATGCACATCAACAAGACCCTTACAACACAAGGCGCAAGAATGCACCTCAACAAGACCCTTACAACACAAGGCGCAAGAATGCACCTCAACAAGCCCCTTACTAGATGAAGCGCAAGAATGCACCTCAACAAGACTCTTACAACATAAGGACCAAGAATGCACCTCAACAAGTCCCTGAAAACTTGGGGAGCAAGACTGCACCTCAACAAGCCCCTTCCAACATGGGCCGCAAGACTGCACCTCAACAAGACCCTTACAACAGAAGGCACAAGAATACATCTCAACAAGACCATTACAACATAAGGCACAAGAATGCACCTCAACAAGTCCCTGAAAACTTTGGGAGCAAGACTGCACCTCAACAAGCCCCTTCCAACATGGGCCGCAAGACAAGACTGCACCTCAACAAGACCCTTACAACAGAAGGCACAAGAATGCACCTCAACAAGACCATTACAACACAAGGCGCAAGAATGCACCTCAACAAGACCCTTCCAACACGAAGCTCAAGAATGCACCTCAACAAGACTCTTACAACATAAGGCGCAAGAATGCACCTCAACAAGTCCCTGAAAACTTGGGGAGCAAGAATGCACCTCAACAAGTCCCTGAAAACTTGGGGAGCAAGAATGCACCTCATCGATGCAGGGTGCACTACGAAATCTGTTTTATTAATTAAATAAATTGTTTACTTACCTTCAATTATCCATACTCCACTTTTTAGCACCCCCCACCCTACCCCTCCCCCGCCCCACCCCACCGCAACTCCATCCACGGTCCGTGGCTGTATGTTGTTTGTCTAACAAACGCGGGTGTAGATTTATAAATATTTTCCACTGGGGTAACCTCACAAAAGTGACATTAAGCAGCACAAAAAGTTATTTTTTTAATTTACTTTCTACCACAAAGCTGGTTTTGCTCTGCAAAGTCCCCTAGAAGTAGCAGAAAACACTGTGAAGCACTGCTTTGCGTTACTTAGCGTCAAGGGGCGTTCCATGGGCGTTCTTATGCAACCACCCACGCCTTTTAATGCAAAACCCTATCTACAAATAATTGTAGACAGGGTTTAGCATCAAAAGTTAATGCCACTTCAAAGGAGGGGTTAACTGGAGAAATGTTTTATTTGTCCTTTCATTTCCGACTTTGCATGTGCGGTGCACTGTGCTGTACGCTTCAGAGTGGGGAAAATGTTTATACTTGTCTACGCATAGTGTTTTGTACAGAAAGGGTATCCTCTTGAACAAAACCTATGCTAGACTCAGGCATGCACCATAGCGCTATGGCGCTATGGTGTGTGCCTGGCGCACACAGCTGAAATCAGCACCGGCACTGGGGAGAAGGGACGAGAGAGCCATATCTCTGTAGATATGACACTCTCCTGCTCCCTCCGTGTCACGCAATGCAGCCTCTGTGGGTGCTGTGCTGCGTTGCATGTTTTTTTTACACGGCCCACAGTCTAGCTGCCAACTCACACAATGGCTGATTCAGCGCCGTGCTGCAGCATGCACTAGTGTAACAGAAGTGTACAAAGGGTGGCCAGGAGGGTTACACCCAGGCTAACCCTTTGGGACATAGATGTAAAATAACTTCACATTCACTGAATTTGAATGGCATTCATTGACTCATTTACGTGCAACCTACAAATTTGACTTAGGCCGGCCCTCTGGACCTATGTTGGACACCCTTGAGTTTAGGCAGATCTTTTTCTTCTACCTGGTGTCGGTCTGTCCTCTTCAGTCCCAGTCTTCGCTTCCTGGTAACAGTCTCTTCTCACAACAGCTAAACATTCCCATGTCGCATGTCAAATCTGCAGGCTGTGCTGGCTTCTCAGGTACAGCACTTTGCAAGCTACGTTTGAGCCCATTCCTAAAAATGTAAAAGTAACACTACAAGTCCCAGAAATCAAGGTGATGTCGGCAAAAGAGACGGGACTGGCTGAGGATGTTCCATGGTTCGCTGGTGACTACGAAGAATCGTCTGAATATATGGCAGGTTTTACAGCTGATTAAAATATGTTAAAATATAAAGTCAACACAGCCTGGATATTTATTCAGGACCTGATGGAGAAGAACACCATTGTCACTGGGCAGCATATCCTTCTGTGGCCACTGGAGGTGCTAATTCACGACATGGGTCTGATCAGAAACCATTTTTGACTGGCGCTATTTAAAGAACTTGGCGGTAAGTTCAGGCAGTGCTTGCTCCCAACACATTTTTCCATTGTATTATAAAAACAGAATTCTGCAGACAGTAATGCGTGACACGAATGTATGTGTACATTTATTGTGTGGCATTTTGTTGTGGTGGTGATGTGGTTTGTAGGTCTAGCCTAGCACAGCGCACATGCACTACACTAGGAAAACGACTTCTTGGAATCGCTCTGGACTTTTCACACGCTTGTGCGTGTGTTTTTTGTTGTTGCTTTCCTTCTAATGGTCTTTGCATGCAAAGGCAGCATGCAATTGGGCAAAGGTGGGAGCAAGTCCCACCTTTACCAAGAATAGTAACCGCCAACGGCCTATGGATTACGGTTACGCGCAGTGTGCCATCTGTTTTTTGCTTGCAGCGGCAGGCACAAGTGTGTGCGCACCATTCCCGGGCTTGTTTTTCATCTCCAAGGGCCTCTTTCTGGCAAGCAGCAGGCTGAAAATCACCTTCTTCTTTTTGTGACAGGTTCGGTTGTTGCTTCAGCCCCTACTGCCCAGTTTCTTTGCGTAGGACGCTGTGTCTCCATCTTTGGCTTCCAGGGCTGGAGGCAGGGTGGGGCCTGTTGCTAGTCTTCGTGTTTAAAAATCTCTGGCGGCTTTCACCCGCTGCTCTTTATGCAGAGGGTGGGACCACCAGAGCTAGGCAACCTGTGCTGAAAGTGTCACTATCTCGGCTTTCCACATTCCCTTAATTTTAGGACCTGCTGGCATCCCCGGCCGTATTACCCCTGGCCCCGCTCAGTGACCGTCGCGTCTCATTCTGCATCCTGCCGAGGTACGTGCTACTCCTCACTACTGAGCGCGGGGTCATTATAGCTCCTCTCTGGGTGACTTTGGGGTGCAGTTCCCGCAAGTGTTTCATAAAGGGGCACCGTCTTGGCCATGCCTTAAAATCTGCCGAGTTCCAAACTGCTTGTTTCTTCTCGCAAGATGCTCAATCATGACGTTCTGTTACCAGTGCTATGTGTAGAGCGCAGAGTGTGAGTCTTAGGGAATGTTACAGAAGATGAATAATAGAATGTTCTGATGGGTGAACCTACAGGTGTCTGCACCAGCTGTGGAGGCTGTGTTTATATCCAGGCGCTTGACTGTGTCATGATGACTTACACCTTCGTTCTTTCGAGCCACATAAAACTGGTGCCTTCGTAGGTCGGTCACAGTAGTTATGTGGCAATCTCTGGCGGCCGGATATTGTGCTATGCCATTAGAAGTAGTATTTATATTTTTATTTTCCCTTGAGTAAACGCGACAGCAATCTGTTAATCAGTAGGTACACTGTTTCTCGTCGTGCAGGTCCCAAAGGAGAGACCTATTGGCTATGCCAATGCTTGTTTTTTGTGCTGCTGCATTTTTGCAATGAGATTTTGCTGTGTTGCGGTTGTAGTGTTGCATTCTGATTTGGTTATATTGTTGTGATGTTCTCTGTTATGTTTTAATTGTACCATGTTGCTTTTGTATGTTTTTTTGTGTTCTGTTCAGTTGTTTACTTTATGCACGTCAACAAACACTGCTCTATTTCCAACCCAAAGCAGCGCATGCTTTGAAAGGTCCAGTGGTAAGCAACCATTTACCACTGTCTCGTGTGATAAAACAGCACTGCTCCAGTTCTTCAAAAGACACCAGTCTTAACTTCGCACTTCCACTGCTCACTTTATGCCCATGATCTGTGCATCAGTGTTTGGTTGACTGTTGTCTTGAATGTTCGAAAAGCAGGAGCAGCTGTATTTTAGTGGTGAATGATTGTCACTGGAACACTAAAGGAATGTCCTGCTTTTGCCTTGGAATATAGCATAATGTATTAAGCCCTCTAATGTAATTAATGAGCAGAGTAGCATACCACAAACCAAAATAGCAACACAACAAAAAATTAATAGAGGGCAACACAGCAAAGCACTAAAAACAGGATGTAACACAACCACCACACAAAACAGGGACAGTCAGTAATGCAGCAAAAAATGATGCAGCGAGTCTGTTACGCAATAAATATGCACAAATATTCTTTTCCCAGTCTCCCACCTCCAAAAATATACTTTCAAAATGCAGTGTTAGAAAGTGTTTGCACCAAGCACTGCCTTGTTTACCATAAGGGACACGTAATAGCACTGATCAAATATGTTTTAGACCCAGCCTCAACACTTCCAGAAACCGGATCAAATCTATAGATTTTAACACATTTATCACCAAAAGGATCAAAATAATACTGACAGAGAATATTTAACATTGAACTTAAGCCCTACAAAATCACGCGCCATCTTTTTATTAGACACTTTCCAAGTTGTTTCCAGGAACGAATAAATATGCAACTTAAAATCTCAATAATATGTGCTCTAGAGATGGATCATAAAACGAGGTGATGTCCCAGTGGCGAAATAAGTGCCTTGGTAGCAGCCTTGCGCCCTGGGCCGTATTCTGTCGCTGACACTCTGTGTGATGAAGTTGCTGGGTAACTGGTTACCTGGAACCCGATAGCCGCACTGCATCGTAAACATTGCACGAACAATTCCATGCATCTTGACGTGTCCTATCCCTATCCTTCCCAGAGGCAAGGGGTGTTGATCATGTGATGTGCTTTTATGTTTGTGTTCATTGTAATGGAAAAGAAATGATGTAAGATGACATGTTCCACCTAAGTTTGAGGAGACCAGGCAACAGTTGCATTTCTCCATGCCCAGTCCTGCAATTTCCCACACCCACCAAGGGCTACATACATTAGTGCTCAGCACATTGTAAGTGTGGACTAAACATCATGCATTATTGGCAGGTGCATTCAATCTTCAAGGAGATGTTTGGCCACCTTGAAAAAGCTAATATAAACTGCAAAGCTTGGCCATTTGCAGATGCGCCCAGCAGAAAACCCCGCCTCCTGCACTGACTTGCTGTAGCGAAAGGATATTGTGTTTCGAGGTGTGCAGTTGTCAATGTTAATTTTCAGTGTATCATGTCAGGTCTGGCCAAAAACTAACATCCACGGATAGCTGAGACATCCACTGTCGGTAAGGCGAGCCCGACACCATAAATAATGGAGAGGAAATGTAGGCCGGAGAGATAGGGTGGCCAGCGGATCTCTTTTTTCACTCGGCTTTCTCTTCTGGTCACATGGCTTCAGTAACAGTGAGCAATTTTTCATGAGGTCCCTCCAACTGCAACATGTAGCGAGGGAGGAAGAGATGCATAAACTTTTTTCCAAGCGTTCGAAGCAGCAGGTTCACCATGCGCTGCCCTGTGGCCTCTTTACCTAAGAACTCGAGGTGTGATTGGCTGGTCTTGGGTTTGTAGGCCATTTTGTTACTTGACTCTGGCTGGGATGCTAACAGAAGTCACTGAATGTGAGAAACCTCCCCAAACCTACCCATGAATAAGTGATGGCTCCAAAAAAGAAGAAACCTCAAAGCCAAGAAGAAATTGAAGAAGAAGAAGAGGAGGAGGAAGAGGCGGAGGAGGAAGATGAGGAGGTGAAGGTAAAGCCAAAAGGGAAAAGCAAAGCCATCGCCAATGGAGTCAGCCGCAAAAAGAAGAAGGAGAAACCTGCACAAATCCACAGAACGTCAGACGGGGAGGACAACGAATCGGATGACGAAGAAGTAGAGAAACCTGTCCATAAGTCGAAGAAGCAGAAGAAAGAAGACGTGAAAGAGACAAAGGGAAAGAGTAAAAAGCATGACGTGAACGAAGACGACGTTGAGGCTGTCCAAACAGAGCGGGCTAAAAGGAGTAAGGAGAAGAACAACAATGACATGAAGGAGAAAAACAAAAAGAACCGGGCGCGGGAGGTGGAGGAGGTGGAACTAGAGGAAGAGGACGAAGAGATCATCGAAAACAAGAAGAAGAAGACCAAGACTTCCTCTAAGGAGAAGAAGAAGTCATCTGACGATGGTAAGAAACACAAGAAAAAAACAAAGGAAGAGGATGCTCCAAACGAAGATGAGGATGAGGACGAGGAGGAGAAAAAGAAAAAGAAGAAAGCCAAAAAGTCGAAGGACTCAGGAGGTGGGGACAAAGAGGAGAAATCAGACAAAAAAAAGGGAAAGACGGAAAAGGGAAAAAAAGGGAAGAAATCACCCAGCTACATGGAGTTGTATGAGCAGGAGCTTCTGCAGTATCAGTCGGAGTCCTCAGACGATGCCGAAGAAGAGTACAACAAGAAGAAAGGTGAGCCAGGGAGTGGTTTATGGTCGTTTCTGGGCTCACCCGTAGAGGTTTAATATTTGATGTTAATCTTTGATGTTGTATCTTTAATGTCTGCTGCATGAAGAATGGTTAAGACTGTAAATGGGCCATACTGCATGGTCAGATCCCATTATTTTGTCAACTTTTCCAGTGTAGCCTTCATACTGGTGTTAGGTTCTGTCTAACATTTTCCAGACTTGACCGACAATTGAACCCCTTGACCCCCGTGCAAATTCCGCCACGGTGCTGGGGAAAAAATGAGTGAGCGGGGTTCAGACGACACCCGGCCATCCTCTGCACTCGCCCACTGTGACACGCATGAAAGGGGTTAATGGAACCCATAAGCATTCCGACCAACGACCACCTGAGAAGGTTCAGGCTAAGAACCTGATCACGTCAAAAAAGCAGTGTGTGCAATACGTTTAGTCTCTGCCACAGTTTGGGGCTGACTGGTGCCTTAAATAGTTGAAAACTGGGCGCAACACTATTTTACCACCATAGTAGTAATGGTTGTTTGTCAAAGGGGCTTTGAAGGCACCTGCTGCTTGCTTTAGGCTAGACCTGAACTGATGCTTGTTGACATCTCCAAGGTAAACACCAGAACATAACACAATAACTTACACAAAGCAACATAGCAGCTCATTTAAAACATAGAATTCCACACCAGAACCAGTCAAAATAGAACACAACTCAGCTACTGCAGTGCAATACAACAAAATCACATGGCAAAAACGCAGCATAAAAACACAGCAGCATAAAAAAGAGAACACATCACCACCACAACAAAACACTACACAACAAATATGTGCTAACCTTCTCATTGCAGATTTCCAACTCCAGAATTGTATTTTCATAATAAAGTGGTAAAAGGTGTTTGAAGCAACCACTGTCTAAACTTACCACCAAAGATATGAAATTGCGTCAGTCGAAAGTGATTACTAAACTACACTCTAATGCTGTGTTGTGAGTCCGGGCCCTTGTCCTGGGGCTGACAAGTCACTTTAGAGCTGAGCCCAGCAGCATCAGGCTCCTGACTCCTTCTCTTGGTACTGTAGTTATGGAAAGATGGAAGGCAGCCTCCTGCAAAGTGAAGGCAAGCCAATGATGTCCTACAGCGGCGTCAGTCTGGTTCCAAATGTGTGTGTTTCCTGGAAGGCTGAGCCTCCTCCTCCTAGTGGCAGATCGAGTGAAGGTTGTAATGATGGACACTAGGCCAGACACTACAAAGGTGTGTCTGAAGACTGAAGCTTCATTTTGCAGATGTCTCCACTGAAAGCTTGAGGTCTGACGCAAGGTATGTGGAACGTCTGACCTCATTCATTTGAAGATATCTTGAATTGTATATTTTAAGGTGCGAGCCCCCTGAAATACATTTGTGCTAAACTGGGAAAGCCAATAACATTAACATATAAATTAAATGCTAATGGGCAATTACTCTTAAAATTGCATTCTGGGAACAACACAAATGCATTTTTAGGTGTGCCCCTTGGGACAGCTTTAGCTCTCTCCTCAGCATATTGTTTTCCTAAAAAAAAACATGCATAACAAACAAACTTAGATGGCCTTTCGGTCAGCAGGTTCATCCATTGGTCTGTTTAATTGTCATTTACATTTGGTTTCCGCCCACTAGAGCATTCATCATGGGACAGTTTCAGCCTACTTTACCCACTGGCATATGCTTGAAATAAAACATAGAATGTATTAACCATTGCAGAGCTTGCCAAGAACAGACGCGTTGGTTTTGCTGGTGCTTGTTAATTTAGTTTTATAAAGACAAATAAGTGTAAAGCACTGTATGTAAGGGTAAAGGAACAGAAAGTAGCAGACACAGCCTAGCGGTTGAGTTGCAGATCTGAAAACGTGAGTGCAAATCCTGGCTTTCCCATTTTTAACACATTGTGTGATCGTGGGCAAATAACTTTGTTTCACTATCCCTCATTTTCATTGCAGAAATCTGGGGCTTCTAGAAATAAGCGATTTTCCTTCGTGCATGCTTTAAAAGAACATACTGCCGCTCCCTGGGTACTGTTTACGTATTTCTCTTGACGCTATAATTCAGCTTCGGCAGGGCATTCTGGCAGGGGAGTCGATTTAGTAAATGTGTGTTTAGAAATGATTACTATAATTAATGTCAGCAATATAATATAATGTTCGAAATGTAAACACTTGCAAATGTTAGAGGGAAGGCAGGTTGTGTTATTGGAATCATCATTCTTCTGATGGCTGTGCTGACTTGGTCCTCCCTTCTCTGGCTTTCCCACCGCCTGACCCAAGCATAGGCGACAAACAAAATCACCATTACAGATGGAGTCTTTTACCAGGGTCACACACACGGCACAAGTCCTATAAAAAGAAGTGGGGGGACTCACCAAGTAAGACAGTATGCAAATGACATCATGATGTCACGACAAAGCGCTATAAAAGAAACAAAATGGTGTTCTTTAAATTATTTGTATAAATACTGACACAGACCAACCCATCGGACAGTCTTACAGTGTCTGCATTTATATACAGGGATAGAACAAAGGCAAAAGCTGCCTCTCTTAGTTACCTGTGAAGAGAAGGCAAGCTGTGTGCCTTTGTTTCCCTCGGTGGCATTAACATTTAAATGCAAGGTTCCAGGCGGCCCCCAGTCAGCATATACAAACAAAAGGAGGCCGGATGGCCCCTTAACCACATCCATGCGGCTGACGAGCTCAGCTCGTCATGGAGTACAGTGGAGCTGCACTCATGACGAGCTGAGCTCGTCACGGCCTTTGGAACGTTCGCACGCTGGGCTAATTTTCCCGCTGTGCTGATCGTTCCAAAAACGGGTGTTGCCGTGACGAGCTCAGCTTGTCGGATGTATGACATCACAACGGATGCTTTTACCACGCATGCTTTTACATCGCAACTTTTACAACGCATGCCTTTAGAACGCATAGTGTTGAGGGGTGCTGGATAGTGAATACTTTAATTTACTATTCCAACTCCAGTCCCCGTGGATAGTAGGGAAGGTGTTGGATAGTCAATTAAATCTATTTCCTATCCTAGAGCGCCCACCAGCGCAATGCATTGTAATGGTTTGAGTTTTAAAACTTGCGATGTAAAAGCACTGCGTGGTAAAAGTTGCGTTGTAAAGGATGTTTCCCCAGCTCGTCATGAGGACAGCTCCGCTGTACTCAATGACAAGCTGAGCTCGTCACCAGCATGGGGGCACTGCGCGCGGCCCCCTTCCCCCGCACAGGAGGTGAAAATCCCCCGCAGCGAAGGGGTTAACTTAGGCCCAGCTGGAGGTGAAAAAAGGCTCCCTCGCTGCCTGCACGTTGCTGCTGGGAATGGAAAGCAGACAACGTACAGGTGCTGCTGAACGTGTCCTGGTGTCTTACATTGGGACAAGTTCAACATATTTCTGTGGGGCCTAACTTCTTGGAAGGGGGGACAGAGCCCACCCTGTGAAAATAGTGGGTGGACGCTGTGTACCTGCGTGTACCCCCAACTTGTGCCCTGGTGACACATTAAATGAACAGGTATTGCTGCAGCAGTGCCCAGCTGAGACCACACAGGACAAATGAAATTCTAAACACACACTTCCTTACTGCTTACATTTGAATCTAGCACAATAACTACTAAAGTTATATCTGAACCATTGCTTAATTTGACCCAGTGGTTTCTGGTACTCGGCACCAGCACTTAATTGCCAACACCTATACTTATGACAGTCCGCCACATGGTGGCGCTGTTTGTCCAGCACACAACAGTTGTTTATTAATTAAAACATTTAAACGGACGAATACCCGCTGGCCAAGCAATTCTGATAGCTATAGGGGCCTTGAATAGTCTGAATTGTCACTCTTGTGCGGGTGTGATGGTTAGTAATTGTGATGGTGCTGTCATTGGCAGGGCTAGCAGGGGCAATGGGTACTGGAAGCTGCAGTAGCCTCCCAAAAGGGGCCCTGGTACTTATTTCTTTACAAATTAAGCACTGATCTGAACGTGGAGGCAAGAAATGGTCTGGTCCACGTGATTCAGTTGTATATTCAGTCCTAGTGCACACAATGCCAGACCTGTAATTGCTTAAGGGCGAAGCTCCATGTAAAGCTGTAAGCTGGAGGCACTGCATCGAACCACTATGCCACGGCACAGCCTGCTGTGTGTTATCCTTGTGCACTGGTGATTCCTGGCATCCCGAGCCCCGCTGCGGGTGAACCAGACGCCAGCGCCATTTTACCGTTCGTGTGTTTTTTTCTGTTTGCATTTAAGTGAAAGGGGGTCTTAGTTTCAGGGTGTTGGTAGGAGTGTTTGTACTACAGCCCCCATTGAAGAAGTCAGGGCTATCTCTACATATTTAAGAGCGAAAGGCAAAGATTTATCATTTTTAATGGAACTCAGCGCAGCAGCCAAATTTGCGGCGCCCCACTGTGCAAGGAGGAAAACGCAGCGCAGAACCATAGCTACAGGGATTACCATGCTGCTGCGTCCTCCCTGCGCTGGTGCTCAAACAAGACTGCGTTGCACGACGCACAGCCTCACACCATGGTGCAGAGGTGAGTGTGCACTGCCTACAATATGATTAGTACTGGCAGCATATTAAGACAGATCTGGTGGCTAAGTGCACTAATGAGTCCACTACAGGGGCCTGTGTTGATGTACTTGTCACAGGTTCAAATCCTGGTGGGTCCGCTCAGCCTTTCATCGTTCTGAGGTCGATAAAATGAGTACCATTTAGATGGGTAACAATAAAGATCTGTTATTCAGCGCCAAGATGCCCTTTGCAGTGAGAGTGTGCTCTACAAATAGGTGTGTTATGTAATACCCTTCCAGTGCACAGTCCTATGACTTGACACATTTTAGAAGGATCGGACGTATGCTTCACATATGCAAGGTTTGGGGTTTTTGTAGCAATTAAAATATTTCTATTGTTAATGTTTGCTTCAAGGAGGTGTTTTGACACAAAGCCTGGTCTGGCTACATGAGTTAATTTGGCTTTTGCCTCAAAACCTACGGGTGTTTGCAGAGATCTGCCCTAAAAATGTCCCCTTTGATGCAAAGTGACGCAAAGCAGCACAAAAGCACTTTTTACGTTTAGAAAGAGGTATCCTTCCAGTGCAAAATACCTTTAGGTTTGAAAAGTAAGTAATAATGCATCACTTTGCATTACTTTACCTATTATTATCTAGACTGGACTACGGCAATGTTCTTTATCTTGGCGCCCCCAAAAAAGTCATTGCCAAATTACAGGGCGTGCAAAATTCTGCAGCTAATTCTGCAGCTAGGCTCTTAACAGGCACCAACCGTAGGAGCTCTGTAAAAACTTCCCTGAGATCATTACACTGGCTCCCGGTGCAGGAACGGGTCTACTTTAAAACGCTCTGTACGACTCATAAAATCCTCCATGATAAGCGCCCCCCCATTTTAAAACATCTGATTGGACATCATGAAAGCCCAAGAAACCTGCGTTCTTCCCATCTTCACTTGGCACACGTACCTAGGATTAAAAGGGCTCGATCAGGGGGTCGCCGATTCTCTTATATCGCCCCCAAGTTATGGAATTCCCTCCCCCTCACTCTGCGCGCAGAACCCAACCTTCTCACGTTCCGAAAGCTTCTGAAGACCTGGCTCTTCCCCTAACTTACCTCCTTCCTTCTACCTTTGTCTCTAGCGCTGGGACGCTCAAGGGCAGCCATGCCCTCTATAAATCCAGCTTTCATTTAATTTCATTCATTTTCACGGCGCAAAGCCTTACTAAATGTGGACCAAGGTCTGTTATTTTCAGGGTATACAGAGATTTGCAGAGTGGAGCCTCTCATTGAAAAATGCAGTGCCTGCTTTCTATATGTCTACGTGAGACTGTCTGTTACTTTTATGGTATAGCGAGGCATGTCTAATGGACCACTTCCCAATGAAGACATCAGTACCTAAATTTCTATCTGTGTAGTTAGGTGTGGTGTCCCTGAAATTTCTGGAGGTGGTTGGGAAGGGGTGGTTAAAGTACGGCTTCCCACTGAATATTTTGGTACCTGCATGTACATATACTTAAATTAGATGGTTGGTAGATTTAACAGTATGCATGTGTGTGCAGGGTGCTGCTTTGTTGCCTGGCAGTGCTGGATATAGCCTGTCCCACCTGTGGTAAAGGCGACTGGTTGAGTGGTATATTTCATCGCTTGGCTGTGTGCTATGAGGCCTAACTGTATGTATAAGTGGGCGCAGGCCCAGCCCTAACTCGGATTGACCAGGACAGCGCCCCGGGTGGAAATAAAATGTGGTGCTTGTTGTGGGAGTGGGAGGTCGTTGTGGTGTGACAGCAGGAGGTGTGAGGATGACGGGAGGAGGGAAGGGGATGATGGGGTGCTAACAATTACGCCGAGGTACATTAAGGGCTGATTACAAAGTCTTCCACGGGACCCGAATGAGACGAAGTGGGATGGAGGAGCTGCTGTTTGCATAACATTAAGGGGCAGATGTATCAAACGATTTTTTTGTCGCAAATACTGCGAATCGCAAAATAGCAGCGTTTGCGGCAAAAAAATCTCAAAATGATATGTATCATTGAAATTTCTTCGCAAAGTTATTGGAATCGCAAAATTTGCGATTCCTTAACTTTGCGTCAGCATCTAAGGAATCGCAAATTGCGATTCCTTAAATGCTATGCATCAAGCATTTCAATTTAGCGATTTTCCCTTAAGATATTGCAAATTACCACCAACTTGTAGTTGGTGGTAATTTGCGAATTCTTTTACAAATGCACTATTTGGCATTTGTAAAGGTGCCATGTGGCGCTCATACATGCCCTTAGGACATGTATGTGCGACAAATGCGCACACATGTAAATTTCAAGGGTGCAGCAGGGTGTCCTTAAGACACCCTTGCACCCTTGAAATTATTCCCAATTTGCGATTAGCAAATTGCGAATCGCAAATTGAGAATAATTTCCCATTCCTTCCTATGGGCCTCCTGGCCCATAGAAATGAATGGGAAATTATTCCTTAATTGCGATTCGCAATTTGCTAATCGCATTTAAGGAATTTAAAGAAATCGCTAAAAAATAGCGAATTTCTAGATACAAACCATTTTGCTATTCTCAAATAGCGATTAGCAAAAAATCGCTATTTGACAATCGCAAACGGGTATCTTGATACATCTGCCCCCAAGTCAGGCAGCCCCCAAAAGCACGCCTCAGAATATTGGCACGCTGGGTCTGGGCGCAGCTCACCATGCCCACGGCTGGCCCTGAGTGCGTAAGTGGTGTGCTGTGCTTGAACAATGCAAGGCGCAGTGCCATACCTGCCAACTCACACGGTGCCACAGGGTGACACACGATATCTGCTCCCATCTCACAGTCACCCGGTGGGGAGCTGATATTACATTGTGGCAGAGAAAACGAGCAGTAAAACCACTGTAAACATCGGTTTTACAGCTCGTGTTCCGAGGCTTTGAACTGCTGACATCCATTTAGGGGTGTGAAAACACCCCAGGACATCGGCAGTAGCCTCAGCAAGCTTTTTTCTGTTTTTGGAGGAGGTGGATTGGGGGCGGGGTGGGGTTCAAAAATGCCTCATAGGTACTTCTCGTCATGAGGCACTTCCCCCTTCAAGGCCACGCTATCTCCTCACATGGTGAGATTGTTCTTCAAGTTGGCAGGTAGGCAGCACAGTGTGGGCTGTGTAAAGTGCGTAGAGATTTCACTTCGGCCCATGGGCGTCCGGAAGGGAGGGGCAAGGGGGGGCACTTACCCTCCACTGGATCGCCAGTGTGTCCGGTGTGGACCCAGTCAGGGCCGGCCCTAGTCCATCATGCTTTTGAAATGTTGCCATTGTTCCAGGTGGCAGCCCCCTCCATCGGATGGGAATGGTGCAAAGTTGGTGGCCAAGAAGGGTGCAAGGCAGAGGGGAGAAGGGTGCAAGGCATGGAGGAGACGGGTGCAAGGTAGAGAGGAGAAGGGTGCAAGGTAGAGAGGAGAAGGGTGCACTGCGGAGGGGAGCAGGGTGCAAGGCAGAGGGGAGAAGGGTGCAGGGTAGAGAAGGGTGCAAGGCTGAGGGGGAGAAGGGTGCAAGGTAGAGAGGAGAAGGGTGCAAGGCAGAGGGGAGCAGGGTGCAAGGCAGAGGTGAGAAGGGTGCAGGGTAGAGAAGGGTGCAAGGCAGAGGGTAGAAGGGTACAAGGCGGAGGGGAGAAGGGTGCAAGGCAAGAGGAGAAGGGTGCAAGGCAGAGGGGAGAAGGGTGCAAGGCAGAGGGAAGATGGGTGCAAGTCAGAGGGAAAAGGGTACAAGGCAGAGGGGAGAAGGGTGGAAGGCAGAGAGGAGAAGGGTGCAAGGCAGAGGGGAGAAGGGTGCAAGGCAGAGAGGAGAAGGGTGCAAGGTAGAGAAGGGTGCAAGGGGGAGGGGCGAAGGGTGCAAGGCAGAGGGGTGGATGGTGCAACATGGAGGGGGAGAAGGGTGCAAGGCAGAGGGGAGAAGGGTGCAGCAGGGAGGGGATAAGGGTGCAAAGCAGAGGGGAGAAGGATGCAAGGCGGAGGGGAGAAAGGTGCAAGGCAGAGGGGATAAAGGTGCAAGGCAGAAGGGAGCAGGGTGCAAGGCAGAGGGGAGAAGGGTGCAGGGTAGAGAAGGGTGCAAGGCAGAGGGTAGAAGGGTACAAGGCGGAGGGGAGAAGGGTGCAAGGCAGAGAGGAGAAGCGTGCAAGGCAGAGGGAAGAAGGGTGCAAGGCAGAGGGGTGAATGGTGCAACGTGGAGGGGGAGAAGGGTGCAAGGCAGAGGGGAGAAGGGTGCAGCAGGGAGGGGATAAGGGTGCAAAGCAGAGGGGAGAAGGGTGCAAGGCAGAGGGGAGAAAGGTGCAAGACGGAGGGGAGAAAGGTGCAAGGCGGAGGGGAGCAGGGTGCAAGGCAGAGGGGAGAAGGGTGCAGGGTAGAGAAGGGTGCAAGGCAGAGGGTAGAAGGGTACAAGGAGGTGGGGAGAAGGGTGCAAGGCAGAGAGGAGAAGGGTGCAAGGCAGAGGGGAGAAGGGTGCAAGGCAGAGGGAAGAAGGGTGCAAGAGGGAGGGAAAAGGGTGCAAGGCAGAGGGGAGAAGGGTCAAAGGCAGAGAGGAGAAGGGTGCAAGGTAGAGAAGGGTGCAAGGCGGAGGGGAGATGGGTGCAAGGCAGAGGGGTGAATGGTGCAACGTGGAGGGGGAGAAGGGTGCAAGGCAGAGGGGAGAAGGGTGCAGCAGGGAGGGGATAAGGGTGCAAAGCAGAGGGGAGAAGGGTTCAAGGCAGAGGGGAGAAAGGTGTAAAGCGGAGGGGAGAAGGGTACTAGGCAGAGGGGAGAAGGGTGCAAGGCAGAGAGGAGAAGGGTGCAAGGTAGAGAAGGGTGCAAGGCGGAGGGGAGAAGGGTGCACAGCAGAGGGGAGAAGGGTGCAACGGGGAGGGGGAGAAGGGTGCAAGGCAGAGGGGAGAAGGGTGCAAGGCAGAGAGGAGAAGGGTGCAAGGCAGAGAGGAGAAGGGTGCAAGGTAGAGAAGGGTGCAAGGCGGAGGGGAGAAGGGTGCACAGCAGAGGGGAGAAGGGTGCAACGGGGAGGGGGAGAAGGGTGCAAGGCAGAGGGGAGAAGGGTTCAAGGCAGAGAGGAGAAGGGTGCAAGGCAGAGAGGAGAAGGGTGCAAGGTAGAGAAGGGTGAAAGGCGGAGGGGAGAAGGGTGCAAGGCAGAGGGGAGAAGGGTGCAAGGCAGAGGGGAGAAGGGTGCAAGGCAGAGGAGAGAAGGGTGCAAGGCGGAGGGGGAGAAGTGTGCAACAGGGTGGGGGAGAAGGGTGCAAGGGGGAGAGGAGAAAGGTGCAAGGTAGAGAATGGTGCAAGGTGGAGGGGAGAAGGGTGCAAAGTAGAGAAGGGTACAAGGTAGAGAAGGATGCAAGGCAGAGAGGACAAGGGTGCAAGGCAGAGAGGAGAAGTGTGCAAGGTAGAGAAGGGTAAGCTGATTTGATGTGACTGTAAGAGCGGCTGAGCGCAGCGGTTTGAAGCGGAGACAAGACCCAGCTGTTGTCTCAATCAACTAACTGTGCCTGACCCCGTCATGGCCGCCAAGAGAACTGCGCAGCAAGTAGGGCCAGCTACACCGTTTAGGCCTTTTACAGCTGCACAACAAGCAGTGCCAGCTGCACCATGTAGGCCTTTTACAGCTGTGCAGCAAGTAGTGCCAGCTGCGCAGTTTAGGCCTTTTACAGCTGCGTAGCAAGTAGTGCCAGCTGCTTTGTTTAGGCCTTTTCACAGCTAGGCAGCAAGTAGTGCCAGCTGCACCGTTTAGGCCTTTTACAGCTGCGCAGCAAGTAGTGCCAGCTGCATCGTTTAGGCCGTTTACAGATGTGCAGCAAGTAGAACTGTTTCCAGCTCCATTGCTTAGACCTTTTTCAGCTGCTCGGCTATTAGTGCCAGCTGCACCTTCTAAGTTACTTTTACGTGGGGACAGGTCTGATTAAGTTGGAGTCCTGCTGCAGGAACAGCACCATTGAGACTATGGTTTCAGGGCATTTGAGTCCCCCTCTGAGATGGCCAGTTGGCCAGGAAGTCTGCAAGGTTTGTACAGTAGCCAGGCCAGTACTTATATGTTGGTGCTAGAAATTGCATTTCATGTAGTATGTTCTCTGCACCCTGTTCTGAGCACCTCTACAGGTGGTCTTAAGATGATGAGGCTGTTGTGCATACTTAGGTCTTGCTAGTCCCGGACGGCACATTAGTTCTGATATTCTCACCTTAACGTCTGGATTATGTGCCCCCTTTATGCCCTTTTATTTCTCTTCTCCACCGCCCTCCCAATAACACCTTCCTCTTATCCCCCCCATCCTCCTCCGCCACATTTTCCCATCATGGCCACCACTCGAGTTAAGGTTGGAACTAATTGCTACAAAATCATATATCCTCCCAGCCTGACTAAAGCTGCAACAAAACGATTGAAGCATAACACTATTGAACGTTTCCCAGATTCCCTTTTTGTTGATCAATTTCACAATAGTCGTTTGGGAGGCTCAAAAATGATTTCATTTTCTTCACTCACGACACCTCCTCTTGGTCCACCAGCTTATACAATTCCCTTAACGTCACCTCCTCCTCCTCTATCCCTCAAGGGAAACAGCTAAAAATCTCCCCCTCCACGCGTTTCAACGGTTACCTCACTATCTCACTCTATAACAATGGTACTGTCATGATCCAAGGCAATGACACCTGTCTCTCGCTCTTTGACCACCTCTTCCCCCCTCCTCTGCGACTGGGTTTTCCCCCGACTCTCCTTCTAGCTCCACCCATTACTCCCTCTCACCTCCCCTGACCCCCCTACACTCCAATTGGCTGCACTCTCTAGAATCACAGGTCGGCCCTCTTCCCGCCCCCTCCACTGTGACCTCCTCTCTTATTCCTCCCCCTCACAATATGCCCCCCTCCCACTTCACTTCAGCCTCACCGCTAGCTAATGCGCTCCTCGACCAATCTGCATCATTCCGGTACTCCAATCTCTTCTCCACCCCCATTTTCCTTCCAGTCACCCCCCTTTTTTAGTCCACCTCTCCTCCAACCTTCTCCCCCAGTGAACTTTCCCTACGCTCCCTTTATCCCTTCTTCCATACTTCCTGTCCACCTCCCCCTCCCCTCGTTATTCACCCAGATTTCGCCTCAATCCCACTGCATCTCTCTCCTCCCTCCCACTCCTCCAGCAATGCTATGCTACTCCCTTTCCCCCCCTAGTAACTCTGTCCATTTCCCTCCCTCGGGTCCAACAGTACCACCTTCTTTCCCCAACTTCCCTTTCTCTCAACCCCCCCACTCTGCCAGATGCCCGTTCCCTCACAGCCTCCTCTCCTACCTGACATGCCCTCCACAACCACCTCACCTCTTTTCCTCCCAAACCTCCTTCCTTCCCATGACTCCACACAGTCCTCCCATCTCCATCTTCCCTACCGCTGTGTTCCGCACCCTTCTCCCCCTAAAGTTATCCCTAATTCCGCTCCTTCTTGCAACACCAACAAAGGCAACTCTCCCTTAACCTCCAATTCATTAACTCTAGCTCTCAACCTCCACCTTTCCAACCTTACACTCCAACTCACCTCCTATCCCCCTACCTCTCCCTGCCTTCCACCACCAATTCCACCCCCACCTGTTTCCATCGATCCATCCAACCTTCCGTGCTCTGCATTACTCTCGCAGGAAAATAAGCTAGGTTCCCTTCTCACCTCCATCTCCCAGCTTACAGCTGCAATTTCACTTCTAAGCTCTAAGATTTCCACCTTTCCTTGCACCTCCTCTCCTTCCCAACTTCCTACAAGATGCACCTCACCCCCTCACCTCAATTTAGCCAAGCTCAATCAGTCGTCTGCAAACTTTGTTAATTCGCACAAGCCTTTGAACGCTGCCCTTCCTCAACCTACATACCCTAGCAACCCTACTATCTACACTATTCCAACCATCTCCTCTGTCAGAACCAAGCATCCACCTAAACCCTCCCGAGCACCCCCACATAAGCACAACATCCCGATCACCCTTCAGAGCCGAAGTGCCCCCGTCACCAAAACAGTCCTGACAGAGCTGTGCTGTCTGCTCCACAATTGCAGATCTGCAGTAAAACACAAACTTGAAATCTCAGATACCATCACCCACCACAATATTGACATGCTCTTCCTCACAGAGACCTGGTTCAAAGATACTTCGCATTCTATGTTTGATCTCCTATTACCTACATGCTATTCTATACTTAGGAATGACAGAACTGACAACACGGGAGAGGTGTTGCAGTCATCTTTAGAAACTCCCTTCAACTTAAGGCCTCTCCTATCAGCTCCTTCCACACCTTTGAATGCCTTTCTTTTGAGTTACAATTGCACCACCGTTCACCCCTTAGATTCCATGTCATTTACCGCCCGCCTCGTAGTGGCCCTGCGTTTTTGGAGGAACTCACAGACTTCATCAGTGACCAATACTGACAAAGTGACAATCAGACCTTCGTGGGTGACTTCAATCTCCACTGGGGCTCACCGCAAGACTCTTCCGCAAACTCCCTGGCCACCTTCCTTTCTGTTAACAATCTCATCCAACACTGCACAGAATCAACACACTCTAAGGACTCAATCCTGGATCTTGTTATTTCTAAAGCAGACATGCTTTCCATCACTACCCCTATTCACGTAGACTGGTCTGACCACCTCCTCATCCCATTCTCTATTCAACTATCACACGCTATTACACTTGGCCAAGCCAAGAGGGCTATCTCGTGGTTCCATGATGTTAAAAATATTGATGTCGGTCCCCTCTGTGAATCAGCTTTGTTATCACTTCCAAGGCTAGACCCGAACCTAGATGTTGACGATCTCACCTCCCAATGCCTCACAGTTCTTGCAGATGAAATCAACAACGTCTCTCTACTCAAAAGCAAAACGTTAAGGCCCACCCCCTCAGCACCTTGGTTCAACAAATCCCTCTATGAAGAAAGGAAGCAGCTAAGATTCCTGGAGAAACAATGGAGGCAAGTGCCCTCCACCGATAACTTGTCCACGCTTCGCTCCGCAAGATCCAAGTACCACAAACACATCTTCCTTGGGAAAACGGCGCGCTTCAAAACCCTCCTTGACTCAGCCAAAAATAGACCCCAAAAACTATTCGATCTCATCAAGAGTCCTGACCGCTCTCCCGCTTCCTCCAAGTTGGAGGATTCTGCAAAGAGAGCAGCGGATTTTGCTATATTCTTCGACGAAAAAGTGAAATCACTTGTGGATCAGGTCGCTCACCCTACCCCTCCAGAGGAGTGCAAATCCTTAGCCATTTTGCAAAACTTTGACCCCATATCTGAAGATGCCCTTCTCAAGTGCATTCGCGAAACAAAGCCCTCCAACCATAATCTGGACCCCATCCCCAGTGCCATTACCATTGACTTTTATACCCTTTCCCTCTCCTACTGGACCAGTCTGGTCAACCTCTCCCTCTATCAAGGCTCCCTTCCTGTCTCCTTCAAAACTGGGCAGGTCACCCCGCTTCTTAAAAAACCAACTGCTGATGCGTCGGACCTCAACAACTTCCGCCCCATCACTAACTTACCCTTTCTTGCGAAGATCACAGAAAGATGTGTAGCGAAACAACTCTCTTGTCATATCAAGGACAATTATCTTCTTGACAATTTCCAGTCTGGCTTCATTCAAAACTGCAGCACTGAAACAGCCCTACTGCAAGTGGTTGATGACGCTCTGAGGATCCTCGACTCGGGGGGGGGGGGGTCCTGTCTTCTAATTCTCCTTGACCTTTCTGCAGCCTTTGACACTTTCAATCACAACACCCTCCTCAACATTCTTAAACAGAGAATGGGCATGGAGGGCTAAAATGGTTTGCCTCCTTCCTCTCTGATAGATCACAAATGATCAAAATAGCGAACAGTCTTTCATCTCCTGTGGCTGTAGGTCAAGGTGTTCCTCAAGGCTCTATACCTGCACCCACATTGTTCAACCTCTATTTAGAACCACTGGGAAATCTCCTAAGTAAATCCGGGATCCACTATCATCTCTATGCTGACGACCCTCAAATCTACCTCAAGGTTGCCTCCACTCACGATCTCTCTATCCTAAGCTCTACTCTCGACTCCATTCATAACTGGATGTTTACTCATCAACTGATTCTGAACCTCGTCAAAACCGAATTCCTCCTCTTCTCCTCTTCAATCTCTCCTCCCCGGTGCAATCATGGATGGATCAGCTGAATCTACTGAACACTAAACCCATCATTGCCGACAGCGCAAAATCCCTGGGTGTCATTCTCGACAAAAAACTCAATCTAACCCCCCACATCAATTCCATTGCAAAGTCTGCTCGATACCATCTGCGCCTTCTTTGGGGAATCCGTCGCTTCTTCCCGGAGCAGGACCTTATAACTCTGGTACAATCGCTGATCCTCTCCAGACTTAACTACTGCAATTCTCTTTTTACTGGCCTCCCCAAATCCCACCTGTCCCCCCTTAAATCTGTTTTCTATTCAGCAGCTCGTTTCATTTATGGGGACAAAAGAAGCGACCACATCACACCAATGTTATCCACCCTCCGCTGGCTTCTAATCCAGGCTAGAGCCATCTACAAGACTGCTTGTATCACCCACAAAGCCTTGCACTCCTCCTCTCCTCGCTACCTGGCGAATAAGTTGAAACTCTCTGGAGGCTCTAGACCATCACGTAATGCGGAAAATCTTCTGCTTGAACCTCCCACTTTCAAGAAGGAAAGAACGATGGCACACTCCTTTTCAAGCAACGCGGTGAGAATCTGGAACTCCCATCCGCCGCAGCTCCGGACCCCCACCTCCTCCCAGGCCTTCAAAACTAACCCCAAAGTTCTCCTCCTTCAAAGACACTTCCAAATGTAATCCATGCCCTCTCTATTATCTGAAGGAAGCCCTTCCATTATAGAAAAATCTACTTTACATGACTATGGAAGTGTCTTCCCAGTGTGTTCTTGTGGTTTGAGAGTCTGCCATTTATTGCAGTATTATCTTTCTTCCTGTGTTTGGTACTCGTGTGTAACATGCACCCGTCACTTTCTCTTGTAACACACTGCTTTCTACCTCTTACATTTGTGTATTTTCGATACCTGCACAAGTGCCACCATGGCCTACTTAACGTTTGTTCTTGTGCTTGAGTGCCCTACATATGTTGCAGTATTATACCTCTATGTTTACCTTGTATGCTTTTGTAACCTGCACACGTCACTTTTTCCTCCTGTAATGCACCGTTTGCTACCTCTTATATTTTGTTGGTTCATGATTGTCACTTTTGTATTGCACCGTTTGCTACCTCTTGTATTTTGTTGGCTCACGATTGTCATTTCTGCTTCATTTAGTGTAACGTGTGCTTTTGTATTTTGTTCACTTGTAATGTTCCCATGTATCAGTTCTGTTCCTATTGTGAAGCGCTCTGACACCTTCGGGTAAAGTCTGCGCTATATAAAAACGCACAAATAAATAAATAAGACGGAGGGGGAGAAGGGTGCAAGGGGGAGGGCAAGAAGAGTGCAAGGCAGAGAGGAGAAGGGTGCAAGGCAGAGAAGAGAATGGTGTAAGGCAGAGAAGGGTGCAAGGCGGAGGGGGGGAAGGGTGCAAGGGGGAGGGCGAGAAGTGTGCAAGGCAGAGAGGAGAAGGGTGCAAGGTAGAGAAGGATGCAAGGTGGAGGGGGAGGGTGCAAGGCAGAGAGGGGAAGGGTGCAAGGCAGAGAGGAGAAGGCTGCAAGGCAGAGGGGAGAAGGGTGCAAAGCAGAGGGGAGAAGGGTGCAAGGCAGAGGGGAGAAGGGTGCAAGGCAGAGGGAAGAAGGGTGCAAGGCAGAGGGGAGAAGGGTGCAAGACAGAGGGGAGAATGGTGCAAGGCAGAGGGGAGAATGGTGCAAGGTAGAAAAGGGTGCAAGGCAGTGGGGAGAAGGGTGCAACAGGGAGGGGATAAGGGTGCAAAGCAGAGGGGAGAAGGGTGCAAGGTGGAGGGGAGAAAGGTGCAAGGCTGAGGGGAGAAGGGTACTAGGCAGAGGGGAGAAGGGTGCAAGGGAGAGAGGAGAAGGGTGCAAGGTAGAGAAGGGTGGAAGGCGGAGGGGAGAAGGGTGCAAGGCAGAGGAGAGAAGGGTGCAAGTCGGAGGGGGAGAAGGGTGCAACAGGATGGGGGAGAAGGGTGCAAGGGGGAGAGGAGAAGGGTGCAAGGTAGAGAATGGTGCAAGGTGGAGGGGAGAAGGGTGCAAGGTAGAGAAGGTACAAGGTAGAGAAGGGTGCAAGGCAGAGAGGAGAAGTGTGCAAGGTAGAGAAGGGTGTAAGACGGATGGGGAGAAGGGTGCAAGGGGGAGGGCGAGAAGAGTGCAAGGTAGAGAGGAGAAGGGTGCAAGGCAGAGAAGAGAATGGTGTAAGGTAGAGAAGGGTGCAAGGCGGATGGGGGAGAAGGGTGCAAGAGGGAGGGCAAGAAGTGTGCAAGGCAGAGAGGGGAAGGGTGCAAGGCAGAGAGGAGAAGGCTGCAAGGCAGAGGGGAGAAGGGTGCAAAGCAGAGGGGAGAAGGGTGCAAGGCAGAGGGGAGAAGGGTGCAAGGCAGAGGGAAGAAGGGTGCAAGGCAGAGGGGAGAAGGGTGCAAGACAGAGGGGAGAATGGTGCAAGGCAGAGGGGAGAATGGTGCAAGGTAGAAAAGGGTGCAAGGCAGAGGGGAGAAGGGTGCAACAGGGAGGGGATAAGGGTGCAAAGCAGAGGGGAGAAGGGTGCAAGGTGGAGGGGAGAAAGGTGCAAGGCTGAGGGGAGAAGGGTACTAGGCAGAGGGGAGAAGGGTGCAAGGGAGAGAGGAGAAGGGTGCAAGGTAGAGAAGGGTGGAAGGCGGAGGGGAGAAGGGTGCAAGGCAGAGGAGAGAAGGGTGCAAGTCGGAGGGGGAGAAGGGTGCAACAGGATGGGGGAGAAGGGTGCAAGGGGGAGAGGAGAAGGGTGCAAGGTAGAGAATGGTGCAAGGTGGAGGGGAGAAGGGTGCAAGGTAGAGAAGGTACAAGGTAGAGAAGGGTGCAAGGCAGAGAGGAGAAGTGTGCAAGGTAGAGAAGGGTGTAAGACGGATGGGGAGAAGGGTGCAAGGGGGAGGGCGAGAAGAGTGCAAGGTAGAGAGGAGAAGGGTGCAAGGCAGAGAAGAGAATGGTGTAAGGTAGAGAAGGGTGCAAGGCGGATGGGGGAGAAGGGTGCAAGAGGGAGGGCAAGAAGTGTGCAAGGCAGAGAGGGGAAGGGTGCAAGGCAGAGAGGAGAAGGGTGCAAAGCAGAAGGGAGAAGGGTGCAAGGCAGAGGGGAGAAGGGTGCAAGGCAGAGGGGAGAAGAGTGCAAGGCAGAGGGGAGAAGAGTGCAAGGCAGTAGGAAGAAGGGTGAAATGCAGAGGGGAGAAGGGTGCAAGACAGAGGGGAGAACGGTGCAAGGCAGAGGGGAGAATGGTGCAAGGTAGAAAAGGGTGCAAGGCGGAGGTGGAGAAGGGTACAAGGGGGAAGGGGAGAAGGGTGCAAGGGGGAGGGCGAGAAGGGTGCAAGGCAGAAGAGAGAAGGGGCGAAGGGGAGGGGGAGAAGGATGCAAGGCAGAGAAGGGTGCAAGGCAAAGGGGGATATGTATACAAGGTGGAGAAGGGTGCAAGGCGGAGGGGGAGAAGGGTGCAAGGCGGAGGGGGAGAAAGGTGCAAGGCGGAGGGGAGAAGGGTGCAAGGCAGAGGGGGTGAAGGGTGCAAGGCAGAGAAGGTTGCAAGGTAGAAGGGCGCAAGGCGGAGGGAAGAAGGGTGCAAGGCGGAGGGACAGATGGGTGCAAGGCGGAGGGGAGAAGGATGCAAGTTGGGGGGGGAGAAGGGTACAAGGCAGAGAGGAGAAGGGTGCATGGCAGAGAGGAGATAGGTGCAAGGCAGAGGGGAGAAGGGTGCAAGGCAGAGGGGAGAATGGTGCAAGGTAGAAAAGGGTGCAAAGCGTAGGGGGAGAAGGGTGCAAGGGGGAGGGCGAGAAGGGTGCAAGACAGAGGGGAGGAGGGTACAAGGGGGATGGTGATGAAGTTAAAAATTCCCCCACCCCCGGTAACATTTCTGCGGACGCCCGCAACAGAAAGCTGTACGCTGGTGCATACAACCATCGACTATAGTAAACCTGCTTGTGCATACAAACATCGACTATAGTAAACCTGCTTGTGCATGCACACATCTACTGCTGTAACCTTGACTGTGCATCCAAACATTCACTCCACTACAGCTGGCTGTACATATAATATCCATAGCAGTACAACTATTTGTGCATACAAACATCCACTGCAGCAAAGGTGATTGTGCATACACACATCCACTGCAGTAAAGGTAATTGTGCATACACACATCCACTGCAGTAAAGGTAATTGTGCATACACACATCCACTGCAGCAAAGGTGATTGTGCATACAAACATCCACAGCAGTAAAGCTGATTGTGCATACAAATATGGAGGCTAACTGATGTAACAGTAAAGCTGACTGGGCACACAAACAAACACAGTAGTAAATCTGATAGTGTACGCAAACAGATACAGCAGTGATAGTGCACACGAACAGACAGTAGTAAACCTGGCAGTGCATACAAACATCCACAGCAATAAAGCAGTGCACACGAAGAGGCACAGCAGTACAGCTGACAGTGCACACAGACACAGCAGTACAGCTGACAGTGCACACGAAGAGACAGCAGTACAGCTGACAGTGCACACAGACACAGCAGTACAGCTGGCAGAGCACGCACACAGACACAGCAGTACAGCAGACAGTGCACACAGACAAAGCAGTATATCTGACAGCACACGCACACAGACACGGCAGTACAGCTGACAGTGCACACAGACACAGCAGTACAGCTGACAGTGCACGCACACAGACACAGCAGTACAGCAGACAGTGCACACAGACACAGCAGTATATCTGACAGCACACAGACACAGCAGTATTTCTGACAGCACACGTGCACAGACACAGCAGTACAGCTGACAGTGCACACAGACACAGCAGTATTTCTGACAGCACACGCGCACAGACACGGCAGTACAGCTGACAGTGCACACAGACATAGCAGTATATCTGACAGTACACACGAAGAGACACAGCAGTACAGCTGACAGTGCGCACAGACACAGCAGTACAGCTGACAGTGCACACAGACACAGCAGTACAGCAGACAGTGCACGCGAAGAGACAACAGTACAGCTGACAGTGCACACAGACACGGCAGTACAGCTGACAGTGCACGCGAAGAGACAACAGTACAGCTGACAGTGCACACAGACACGGCAGTACAGCTGACAGTGCACGCGAAGAGACAGCAGTACAGCTGACAGTGCGCACATACACAGCAGTACAGCTGACAGTACACGCGAAGAGACAACAGTACAGCTGACAGTGCACACAGACACGGCAGTACAGCTGACAGTGCACGCGAAGAGACAGCAGTACAGCTGACAGTGCACACAGACACGGCAGTACAGCTGACAGTGCACGCGAAGAGACAGCAGTACAGCTGACAGTGCGCACATACACAGCAGTACAGCTGACAGTGCACACAGACACAGCAGTACAGCAGACAGTGCACACAGACACAGCAGTACAGCTGACAGTGCACACCGACACAGCAGTACAGCTGACAGTGCACACAGACACAGCAGTACAGCTGACTGTGCACACAGACACGGCAGTACAGCTGACAGTGCACACAGACACAGCAGTACAGCTGATAGTGCACACAGACACAGCAGTATATCTGACAGCACATGCACACAGACACAGCAGTACAGCTGACAGTGCACACAAACACAGCAGTACAGCTGACAGTGCACACAGACACAGCAGTACAGCAGACAGTGCACGCGCACAGACACGGCAGTACAGCTCACAGTGCACGCGAAGAGACAGCAGTGCAGCTGACAGTGCGCCCAGACACAGCAGTACAGCTGACAGCGCACACGAAGAGACACAGTAGTACAGCTGACAGTGCACACAGACACAGCAGTACAGCAGACAGTGCATGCGAAGAAACAGCAGTACAGCTGACAGTGCACACAGACACAGCAGTACAGCAGACAGTGCACGCGAAGAGACAGCAGTACAGCTGACAGTGCACACAGACACAGCAGTACAGCAGACAGCGCACGTGAAGAGACAGCAGTACAGCTGACAGTGCACACAGACACAGCAGTATTTCTGACAGCACACTCGCACAGACACGGCAGTACAGCTGACAGTGCACACAGACACAGCAGTACAGCTGACAGCGCACACGAAGAGACAACAGTACAGCAGACAGTGCACACAGACACGGCAGTACAGCTGGCAGTGCACACAGACACAGCAGTAAAGCTGACAGTGCACACAGACACAGAAGTACAGCTGACAGTGCACACAGACACAGCAGTACAGCAGACAGTGCACGCGCACAGACACGGCAGTACAGCTGACAGTGCACACAAAGAGACAGCAGTGCAGCTGACAGTGCGCCCAGACACAGAAGTACAGCAGCGCACAAAAAGAGACACAGCAGCACAGCTGACAGTGCACACAGACACACCAGTACAGCAGACAGTGCACGCGAAGAGACAGCAGTACAGCTGACAGTGCATGCGAAGAGACAGCAGAACAGCTGATAGTGCACGCGAAGAGACAGCAGAACAGCTGACAGTGCACACAGACACAGTAGTACAGCTGACAGTGCACGCGAAGAGATAGCAGTCCAGCAGACAGTGCACGCGAAGAGACAGCAGTACAGCAGACAGCGCACACAGACACAGCAGTACAGCTGACAGCGCACACAGACACAGCAGTACAGCAGACAGTGCACGCGAAGAGACAGCAGTACAGCAGACAGCGCACACAGACACAGCAGTACAGCAGACAGTGCACGCGAAGAGACAGCAGTACAGCAGACAGCGCACACAGACACAGCAGTACAGCTGACAGTGCACACGAAGAGACAGCAGCACAGCAGACAGTGCACACAGACACGGCAGTACAGCTGGCAGTGCACACAGACACAGCAGTACAGCTGACAGTGCACACAGACACAGCAGTACAGATGACAGTTGTTGTATTCTCCAGTGCACACAGACACAGCAGTACAGCTGACAGTGCACGCGAAGAGACAGCAGCACAGCAGACAGTGCACACAGACACAGCAGTACAGCTGACAGTGCACACAGACACAGCAGTACAGCAGACAGCGCACGTGAAGAGACAGCAGTACAGCTGACAGTGCACACAGACACAGCAGTATTTCTGACAGCACACTCGCACAGACACGGCAGTACAGCTGACAGTGCACACAGACACAGCAGTACAGCTGACAGCGCACACGAAGAGACAACAGTACAGCAGACAGTGCACACAGACACGGCAGTACAGCTGGCAGTGCACACAGACACAGCAGTACAGCTGACAGTGCACACAGACACAGAAGTACAGCTGACAGTGCACACAGACACAGCAGTACAGCAGACAGTGCACGCGCACAGACACGGCAGTACAGCTGACAGTGCACGCAAAGAGACAGCAGTGCAGCTGACAGTGCGCCCAGACACAGAAGTACAGCAGCGCACAAAAAGAGACACAGCAGCACAGCTGACAGTGCACACAGACACACCAGTACAGCAGACAGTGCACGCGAAGAGACAGCAGTACAGCTGACAGTGCATGCGAAGAGACAGCAGAACAGCTGATAGTGCACGCGAAGAGACAGCAGAACAGCTGACAGTGCACACAGACACAGTAGTACAGCTGACAGTGCACGCGAAGAGATAGCAGTCCAGCAGACAGTGCACGCGAAGAGACAGCAGTACAGCAGACAGCGCACACAGACACAGCAGTACAGCTGACAGCGCACACAGACACAGCAGTACAGCAGACAGTGCACGCGAAGAGACAGCAGTACAGCAGACAGCGCACACAGACACAGCAGTACAGCTGACAGTGCACACGAAGAGACAGCAGCACAGCAGACAGTGCACACAGACACGGCAGTACAGCTGACAGTGCACACGAAGAGACAGCAGCACAGCAGACAGTGCACACAGACACGGCAGTACAGCTGGCAGTGCACACAGACACAGCAGTACAGCTGACAGTGCACACAGACACAGCAGTACAGATGACAGTTGTTGTATTCTCCAGTGCACACAGACACAGCAGTACAGCTGACAGTGCACGCGAAGAGACAGCAGCACAGCCGTTCGCTCACGCAGAAGAGAATCACGGCCCTTCTCTGCTAATTGACGAACAACAGCTCCACTTGGGATGAATGAATGCCTCGGCGGCTCCATGGTTACCGAGCATCCATCAGTTATACGCACTCGAGTGCCGCCGGTTTTATGGAGTGCAGTATATAAGTCGTTTATTATATTCTCAAATGTCACACGGGCGCCGCGTTAGGCCGCGGTATGAAGCATGTTTACAGTGGCTTCGTTTTAGTTGATCGAATCACGTGCTGTCGACGGTTTATCCGAAGCCTGCAGTGGGGCGCCGTGGCCAGGTTTCAATCCAGGGTTAGAACCAGCTGTCATTTCTGCAGCAGACCCCACTGACAGAGCGCGCTCCCGTCACTCGGCAGAACCAGCCAGAGGTAAACAGAGGGGAGAGCTCTGGGGCCCAGAATCAGCCACTTGAAGCATCTGAAGGCATCAATCTGGCGTTATAAATGTAATGATATAGACATCTGCCTTTCTGTCTGTCTGTCTACTTATCTATCTATCTATCTATCTATCTATCTATCTATCTATCTATCTATCTATCTATCTATCTATCTATCTATCTATCTATCTATCTGTCTGTCTGTCTGTCTGTCTATCTATCTATCTATCTATCTATCTATCTATCTGTCTGTCTGTCTGTCTGTCTGTCTGTCTGTCTGTCTGTCTGTCTGTCTATCTGTCTGTCTGTCTGTCTGTCTGTCTGTCTGTCTGTCTGTCTGTCTGTCTATCTATCTGTCTATCTATCTATCTATCTATCTATCTATCTATCTATCTATCTATCTATCTGTCTATCTATCTATCTATCTATTTACTTATCTATCTATCTATCTATCTATCTATCTATATCTATCTATCTATCTGTCTGTCTGTCTATCTATCTATCTATCTATTTACTTATCTATCTATCTATCTATCTATCTATCTATCTATCTATCTATCTATCTATCTATCTATCTATCTATCTATCTATCTATCTATCTATCTATCTGTCTGTCTGTCTGTCTGTCTGTCTGCACTGCAACACATTAAAAATGGCTAGTGGAAGTATTGGTGAATAGAGCTTGCTGATAAGGGTTTGTCCCTCATCCAAAATGGGAGCTGCATACAGAGTGATGACACAGTGGTGTCTGAGACTCTTTATGTTTTCCCATTTGCGTTTGTGACATGCAGAAAACACACTTTCCTGGCACTCCAAAAGAAGCGCTGTTTGCTGCAGTCATAGCCAGTGATCGATGTCCCAAAAACACCTACCAATACCCCCCTCCCACAGTCTCAGTTCACTCTTCCCAACTAAACCAGCTCTTCCACAATCAGCTCCCTTGTCCCACACTCCTCCCAAAAGCCTCACTTCACCCTCCCCTCCACTAGCCGCCATTGCACTACCAGTATGCAGCCCAATGGGGCACAGATGCTGGTCTTCACTGGGGCTTCAGAAGCAGCAAAAGAGATCTGGCCACTGGTGACCCACCACCTCCTTCCTTCACAGCAGCCAACAGGGCTTAAGTGCAGGACCAACAAGTAGATCTAAATCCTGTGCCAGACCCTTAGCCTGCAGTCCCCAATCAGTTATCACAACAGCCCACGCCCCAGATGCAGAGCTTCAGCTTTAACCTTTTATCCTTGCAGATTTTGCCTGCTTTCCACATCATCACTCCCTCCCGGCTCATTCCCACAGACTGACTGATCTCACCCCCACATCCTCCCCCTCAGCCCAATCACCCTTTCCATTCCATTCCACAGCCTCGGTACACTCTTCCCTCTTGCTCTAGCCCTGTTGTTGTGCAAGGAACTCAATAGGCATCTAGTGCTATGGTAAGCACAGATGTTCTTTGAGTGTCTTTGTAGACATATGTGTGTGTTTATGAGTGTTGGGTAATTTAATGAGTGATGTGTGAGAGGTGGACTCATGTAAGTGCTAAGTGACGGTGAGTGGTGTGAATGCATGGTTAGTGTTGTGTGTGCTGAACCTTGCGCCTAAATGAGTGCTGGGGGAGTGGTGCGCCCATGTGATCGTTGGATGGCCATAGTGTCCATGTAAGAGTAGAGTGAGCCAAGGGTGCAGTGAATGATGAACCTGTGTAAGTGTAGGGCGAGGATCGTGAGTACGACTGCAGGACAGTGTATCTTGAAACGCTCTAAGGAATTCACCATGTCATTGATGGTTGGCAAGTGGGGTTTCTGGTGCAATTTAAACTAGGATTATCATGATGTCAGTCAGGGATTAAGGGTGGAGAAAATACATTATCCGCTGATTCTGGACAAATTCACTTTTTTAGAGGTGTGCGAGCCAATGAAGGCCAGAGCCAAATCTAGAGCTATGACTCAGGAAGATGTATTTTTGGAACCTCTAGCTAAAAAACAAGCCAAGTCTTCATGTGGCTTCTACCATCCATCCCCCCTTTGCCAATCACCAAGCGGGTGTTGTACAATCAGGCTGCCTATTGCCATACACCCATCTTTGCATGATAGTGCAAGGCTGCGTGTATGATGTCTGGCATAGGTATTGCACTGTAAGGGACCATTCCAGTACAAAATACTATATCTAGGCAAACTCTACAACATTTTCCACATTCGATGCATGCTGTACAGTAGAGCACAGATGCAGAGTTGGAAAAAGTTGGAGAAATAAAAATAATTTCTCGTTTTTAGGTCGAGGGGCCTATAAGCTGCGCAAAGCGCAGCTTCCGGTCCGGAGATCTTATGTTTTGGAGTAGGGCAGTTTAAACCCGCCTCTCTGCTCCGTTCGCTTCTATTGGCTGACTTCCTAAACGGAGGCCAGCCATTGGAAGAGAAGGCAGTCACTCCAAACAAGCCCCGTCTCTTTCGGATTCGGGGGCGTAAGTTTTGCTGTTCTTTAGCTCGTGACGTCGTCCGTCACTCAGGACAACAAAACACGCCTCCGAATCCGAAAAATTTCGGAAGCTTGAGGCCGCCATTTTGCTGCTGGTAAGGTTGAGGTAGGCTGCTCTCGCTTTCCTCGTTATTAGTTTGCTGGCCTCTTACCTCAGTTTGCAGTCTGGGAAAATAATTACAAATAATTGCAGGTGAAATGGCAAATACACTGTAGATTATGTGCCAATGGGCTTATGTCGGCACGATGCCTTCCAGTCTTTGCCTACGGCAAACACCATCCGCCATTACTCCATGTCTAGAGCAGTTCTACATCCGTGTGCTGTGAAGCCCTAGCACACAGCCACACGGGCACGCACGTTCACTCTCTTCTCGTACACCTCCAACACTTGACTGCCTCAAAAGTCTCTCACCCCTCCCACCCCCCTCCCGGTGTCTGTTGCCTGATGGAGCTCTTGAAGGCCTATAATTAGGCAGTTGCATGTCGGCGTATTAATGTAGAAAACAAATTAGGAGGTGCGCCTGAGGCCAACGAGCGCAGACCTGGTGCACGATCAAACGGAACACCACCGACAAACTCCATTTCATAGTTGCCCCTCACAAACGCCAGAAATCCCTCCCGACATTTCAGCTGCAGCAGCACCCGGGTTGGCAAGGGAAACAATTCACCAGAAGGGTCCGCACGTTTAACTATTGTCAATCTGAAGCAACGGGAACATAAATCATATGTTTTTTCTCCGTACATGTATTTACGGCGCCGCATCTCACCTGTTTCAGCTGCGAAGGGTGGTGCAAGATGTGAATGGAATTTGCCTCCCTCTCGGTGTTTGCATCAGACACGAAACCCAGCACAAGGAAGTGAGTTCCCTGCCTCGTCAGTAAATAGTATTTCCCCGAACAGCTGCACACGTATTGGGAAAACGCCCACGGTTACAAGACTGTTTTCCGGTGACTTTCTCGAAAGTTAAGGGCTTCTCACACCACGCCACTTAGCCGTCCTTGGTATGACATTCAGCCGGTATGTTGTTCACACTGCTCTCTAGAAGGACAAAATTAAAGAACCTGTTTCGGTTGTGTGACGGGATGTTTTCACGTAAATCACTTGACTATTTACATGCAGTCATACATTTTTTCCAAAATTGTGTTTATTGAAATGTATTACCTTTTTGAGTTTCTTACAGTTTCAATATGGGCTTAGTTGCCGTTGAGGCGGCAGGCGCAGTGCACGGGGTGTACAGTCCTGAGGGCACCCTGATAATTGCTGTATTTTGCTACCTCAACTGCAATCAATCGGGCCATTTTCCTTGCTGGCATCAGGGGCACTGGCATCCTTGCTACTCTGCTGTACAAAGTAGCCAGAGTGATCCAAGTGTGGCGAGGCTCGGACTTTAAATAAACGTATAGAGGTTTCCATTTACTTTCCAGTGGCATTCAGGCTTTGGTGAGGGCGCAGGGCCTGGTCTAGGGTTGAGGTGGAGTATGGTATGAGCGGGTAGGGTGCTTAGTCCCCGCTAGAACTCCACGGGGAGGGGGTGGCACTTTGGTGAAGAGTTTCGAATGACGCAAAGTCTGTGCATCATGAGGTAGAACAGGGTGCGAGGGCAACGGGCAAGTGAATGCTGTGGAGAGGTCGGGAAGAACAGTGATTGTTGGAGCAGAGATGACCAGTGAATGAGTGATATTTTTTTATTGTTTAGTTAATTAAAACCAAAACAACATTCCAAGATGGCCAAGTTAGAGTGAGGACCATTTTCGAAGAGTTGGTGAAGGACTTCTGCAGTGGGCTGAGTAGGTTGGAAATAGGTAAGTTGGCAGGTGCGCTTCAGGCTTTTGGAAAACAGTAGCTGATACCTGGTGAAAACTAGGGGGACTTTTGAAAAAATATGCTTTGTTTTTTAGTAAAGGAATGCCATCTGCAACTCTGAAGCGTTAACTGTATGGGCGTATTTAGAGGGATGGTACACTTATCATACGCTAGCAGTGAGTCTAGTGGTTTTATTTGGGGTGTAAGATGGAGCACAGAGACACCCATGCTGACTTGAGCATGGAGATTCTTTTCAAAGAGGTTGCAGTGGAGGAGTTGAGCTGGCAAAGATATTCCATTACAAATTGGAATTGAAGCGTTGCGTTGTAAACAGCAACAAAAGAAGGTATAAACTGTATTTGAGCAGAGCACACCCTCTCCTTCCTCCGTTCTAGTGGGGAGCGGTACATGTTCATAAACCTCTTTGAAGAGTAGTCTGTAAGTTTTTTACTCAGTTGGTTTACGCTGTTGCACACCTGATTGTTGGTCTCATGTGGTTACAGTGTTTTGGTTGTTTAATTATGATAAATAACACTTCCCCATGTCCACCAATAACAGCAACCCCAAGAACCAGCAATATGGGTCGTCGATTTAAGCAATGGCAGACCTATCCTGTACCTACTATACTAAGCTGTTGCAGTGCCAAAAGCCTCACGTGGCGCTCTGCTTGGGTGGCGAGTGCGTTTATTCTTTTACCTAGTTTTAGATTTTCAATGGATTGTCCGTTAGACCTGTACACCCCTTAGTGGAGCAGTGAGTGCCCAATGCAATTCAGGTTCTGGTACCCTTAAGGACTTATGTGCTTAAAGTCCATTGGTTGTGATGGTCCTTTTCTAGATGTGGAGGGTCAGAGCAAAAACATACTCAGCTTTCCTGTCTTAGAAGCCAGCAGTCACAAGCAGCTTTGCGATGGTAATCATAGCAGTGGCTGATGCCAAGTCATGCTGACACTGCTGGTTACTCTAGCTTTTTGCACAGTCGTGAACTCCCTCCCCACACCATTTCATGGGGTTGCTTCTGACCCAGACGGCTTGTACCATTGTTAAACATTGCAAAAGGTGTACGAGTCTCACGCGAGATGCGTGAGATTTGGTAGGGCCTTTTGCCGTGATCGTACGGAGCGTACAGGAGTGCTCCAGAGGGCCCAGACCTGCAACGAACAGTGTATTAAGCATAACAACAATGCCTGAAGCACAAGTGAAGTGGTTTTCGGGGCATTCAACCCGTTGAAAGACTGAACATTGTGGCATCATCTTTTTAAGTAACTCAAACCATTCTGAGGTACTGGGAAGACTTTGGTGTGTGTGTGGCTCTGGGTGTGTGTGGCGAGATGCGTGGGAGTTGGTAGGACCGTTGCCGATAGCCGTACAGAGGCGCTCCAGAGGGCTGTGCTTGCTCCCCTGCCCCCTGGCTGTGCTTGCTCCCCTGCCCCCTGTCTGTGCTTGCTCCCCTGGCTGTGCTTGCTTCCCTGCCCCCTGCCTGTGCTTGCTTCCCTGGCTGTGCTTGCTCCCCTGCCCCCTGGCTGTGCTTGCTTCCCTGCCCCCTGGCTGTGCTTGCTTCCCTGCCCCCTGGCTGTGCTTGCTTCCCTGCCCCCTGGCTGTGCTTGCTTCCCTGCCCCCTGGCTGTGCTTGCTACCCTGCCCCCTGGCTGTGCTTGCTTCCCTGCCCCCTGGCTGTGCTTGCTTCCCTGCACCCTCGCTGTGCTTGCTTCCCTGCACCCTCGCTGTGCTTGCTCCCCTGCCCCCTCGCTGTGCTTGCTCTCTTGTGTGTGTATGTGACTCTGGGTGTGTGTATGTGGCTCTGGGTGTGTGTGGCTCTGGGTGTGTGTGGCTCTGGGTGTGTGTGTGGCTCTGGGTGTGTGTGTGTGGCTCTGGGTGTGTGTGTGTGGCACTGGGTGTGTGTGTGTGTGTGTGTGTGTGGCTCTGGGTGTGTGTGTGTGTGGCTCTGGGTGTGTGTGTGTGTGGCTCTGGGTGTGTGTGGCTCTGGGTGTGTGTGTGGCTCTGGGTGTGTGTGTGTGTGGCTCTAGGTGTGTGTGTGTGTGGCTCTGGGTGTGTGTGTGTGTGGCTCTGGGTGTGTGTGTGTGGCTCTGGGTGTGTGTGTGTGGCTCTCGGTGTGTATGTGTGGCTCTGGGTGTGTGTGTGGCTCTGGGTGTGTGTGTGTGTGTGGCTCTGGGAGTGTGTGGCTCTGGGTGTGTGTGTGTGTGTGTCTCTGGGTGTGTGTGTGTGTGGCCCTGGGTGGGTGTGTGTAGGGCTGTATGTGTGTGGGTGGCTCTGTATGTGTGTGGGTGGCTTTGTGTGTGTGGCTCGGTGTGGGTGTAAATGCAATAGATCATGCATTTGCGAGTTATTAAGCTATTGGCATTGTAAATGACAATGCCATTTATTTAACGATTAACCGCATCGCTGCGGCGGCTTTTCCCGCTGTGTGCGGCATTTTTTAAATTATCGCGTTACATGACGAGCTCAGCTCGTCATCCGCACACGGCAGGTAAGCCTGATGACGAGCTGAGCTCGTCATCAGCATCGAAGTGGTTACGCTATTGGCAATGTAAATGACAATGCCATTTATTAATGATTTTAAAAAAATGTCATGAGCAATGCCAATAGCGCTACCTTTAATAATGCCGAGACCATTGCATTGTAAATGCTTGTTAACACTTGCCTCAAAGAGGCGATGTTTTTTGGCACAAGCCCTCTCTGTTATTGTTATTAAATAGGGCTTTGCATTAAAAATCATGGAAACAGAGAGCACTCATTCACTGCTCTTAGAACACCCCCTTGACGCAAAGTAAAGTAAAAAAGAACAAAACACTGCTTTCCATTACTTCTAGGCAATTTGCAGTGTAAAACAAGTTTTGCTCTCAAAGGTAAATCCCAAATAAACATTTGCAAACCCAGGGCATAATGTTAGTAAATCTGCCCTGAGACGTCCGATAAAACATCTTACCTCAACTACCAAACCGGGCTCCCCATCATATCCTTGCCCACCAGCACCAGTTCAGCTAGTACCAGACATTGTTGAATCCCACCTCACTAGAGTTTTTAATGAAAAGTTTAGATCAGGCTACTTTCCCAGACAGTGGAAAATAGCTTCGGTGCTCCCCCTTCCAAAAAAATCTAATCTCAATCAACTGGATCCAAATTGTTATTACCCAGTCTCTCAGCTACCTTTCCCAGCTAAGATTCTGGAGAAAGCTATGAGCCAACAATTGGCCCTTTTTATTGAAAATAACCAACTATTATTTAATGCCACACAGTTCGGATTCAAGAGCGGCCACAGCACCCAAGCTGCTCTGATTGTGGCCACCGACGAAATCAGGACAACGCTAGATAAGGGAGGCAAAGCCGCCCTTCTCTTACTTGACCTATCAGCAGCATTAGATCTGTTCAATCATGACTTGTTGATTGACTGTCTATAGAACATCGGTATCAAAGGTGCAGCACTGGCCCTGTTACGGTCTTTCCTATCAGAGTATGAACAATCAGTGGTCATAAAGGAGTTCGCATCTAATCCCTTCTCACTGCCTTGCGGGGTCGCCCAGGGCTCATCGTTGAGCCCAGCACTATTCAACAGCTATGTCACCGCCTTGGCTAGTTTGATCAAAACATTTGGGTTCTCCTTGGTTTCATATGCCGGCCGCACCCAAATTGTTGTCTCGCTCTCCAGCAGCGATAACAACACTGCAAAGAGATTTCAGGACTGCAGTGTGTGATCAGTGATTGGATGAGTAACAATTGTCTGAAACTAAATTCTGCAAAGACTGAAATCATTTTTATTAGGCAATGATGTCTCTTTTTGGAGACCCCTTTGTGGTGGCATCAAGATTTAGGGACCCTTCCAACTCTGGTCAGGAAGGTAAAGAGCCTAGGTGTCATAGTTGATGACAAATTGACCTTTGAAGGTCAAGTCAAGTCGGTCACTTCCTCTTCCTTCTACATTTTAAGGATAATAAAAAAAAATCTTCAATACATTTATTTATTTATTTATTTATGCTATTTATAAAGCGCTCTGCAACCCTGCAGGCATCCTGGCGCTGTAAAAGATACAAAATACATTCGGCAGGACCTACAGAGGATAGTAGACGCAGCTCTGTTTCAATCTATAATAGATTATTGCAGTGGTCTCTACCAGAATATGCAAAAGAAATCTTTGAATAAACTTCAAACATTGCAAAACCCTGCAGCGCGCATGCCTCTAGGTATGCCTTGGTTTCAATCGGCATCACTGGCCATAAGTAGGTTATACTGGCTTGCAAATCAAGCCCCCTATCACCTTGAGGACCTGTGCTTTTCCTGCAAAGCGCTTCATGGTTTGGGACTAGACTACCTGAAGGAGAGTTTTAATTGGTGCCTTCCCAGTAGAATGCTAAGATCCAATTCAGCCTAAAATGTGATGGTTCCTAACTTCAAACGATCATCTTGGGGCGGCAGACGTTTTATCTGCACGGCCTTTAAACGGAACAACCTATCCTTTAATCTTAGATATGTGACAAATCTGTTATTTTTCAGAAAATCTTTAAAAACCTGGTTATTCTTTTATCTGTAATGACCCTCTCTGAGCTTTCGCCGCAGCGCCTAGACGCCCCGGGTATTTGTGCGCTTTACAAGTCTTAATCATAATTTGTCATAAATGTCACTTAATGCAGCAGTTCATTCTAGTGTTCTGAAATGAAACCCTTTCAAATAAAAAATATACACTTTTTGAATTTTAAAGACTCCTAAGCAAATTTTTAGATGACGATTTACATGCCATACAGAGGGCTTTCTTTGCGTTATAGCGTTTAGAGTCAAGCCTGATAACTTGCTGAGCTCTGGGTTGGCACTCCCTATTAATATTCTACTTGCCTACCTCTGTGTTTTGCCTGAAATATACTCCCCCACTGTGGCAGCAACAGTCCTTACTAGAGTAGAGGGGGAACAGGATGAAGTGAAAGCAGAAAGAACACCCCAGGTTTGGATTGGGATAAAATTGGACCGGGCACGCAAAAAAAAGTGGCCCACATTTGCATATTGCCTTTCCGCAAATCACTGCGTCAGCGAAGTTTTATTAATAAAGGGGGAAGGGGTTAAAAAAAATCACAGATTAGTTTACGCTGGTGAAACACACCTGAAAATAAGTGAGGCCACTTTTGCTCAGGCCCCCCTTCCCCTGCTCAATAGGCATATACTAATGGACCGTCCCAGCGAGAGAAAAGGAGTGACACCTCTGCCGTTGAAAAAGGGAGGTAATGGACACCCGTCTACCTCCAGAATGGCCACTCAAGCACCCACTGGGCCGCTGGCGGCATTGATCGACACAGAAACCGCCCAACACCGCCAAGGCTTCTCAAAAAAGCAGCCCACAGCTGGATTTGGGATACCAGCCCCTCGGGCATTGCCCAAGTGCCCGCGTTACCAATCCGATGCTTCCGTTAACTGTTAAATGGTCTTGTTGTGTTTATACGTAGATGTCATGGCTACGCGGGGTATGACGTGTCACCACTTTATCACGATTGTTGGTATGTCACCATGGGTCTCACATGTGAGAGTCTATAAGAGGCATTTACAGGCTGTTAATTCTTGTGACTGGACGTGTTGGTTCATTCCACTTTGTAACTTGACTAAAGTACTTTGCTTCACCTGTCGTCTCCTGGGATCCTTACTCAACAATTTTGGCAACGAGGGTGGTCTTTTGAAGCCCTGCAAAATACTTTGAATGCATCTGAGGCGTCAGCCCCTGTCGAGCCCAGCCCACAACAGCTCAAAAACTGCTTGTGTCTTTCAGCCTTCGGCTGCACAGCCTGGGCTACGGCATATGCTGGGGGTGGTGGAGGGTGGGTGTTGCACGCCTGAGTAGAATTAACATTCTTCAAAATGTTGTTAACAAACCAAAGTGCAGAAGTTTTGCCTCCCCTCTCCTCTGGAGATCTCCTCCCGGAATCTCTGCACACATAAGTATATGTTTTTGTAGTAAATGAGGGAGGGGCAGAGGGCAGTGGCTAGAAAATTGGAAATACATATAAAGCAGAGGTGTGTAGGGAGGAGTAAGGAGTGGTTTAGTGAGGGCTGGGAGCGGTTTAGAGAGAGACGTGCACACACCCACAAAAGAGTAAGCCCTTTGTATTCACAAACTGCACTTCTACATTTACTGCAGCCAAAAAGGACCCAAAAAGTAGTAAATATACTTCAGCTTAGAGTGTTTAATGCAAGGAATCAACAGAACATTTGCAAAGGATGATCATTGAGTTGTGACAAGTGGAGAGACACTCACCTAAAAATCTCTTTTGGCGTTAAAAAAAAAAAGTTTGATTACATTGTATGCTCATTACCTTCTAGTTCAGTGCATGGGATAATTCAAATTAGAATCTACATTGCAGTTAAAAAGAAAGCTAAACTCTCCATGGCACCCCTGTCCAATATTTCACAGGACCCAGGAAGTGTCTTGGGCAGAGCTTTCTCTAGGTTTTTTGTCATTCGATCATTTTGTTTATACTTCCGCCCACTCTCTTCACCGATATAGATCTGCTCCTCTTCCATGATTGGGTGAGTAATAGCACCTAGCCTGGGCCACTTTAGGTGACTGTCCATGTGTATGACGTTACAACGCTTGCCTTTACAATGCAGTTTTTACATCGCAAAATCCTTTACAACGCATTCTTTTACATAGCATGTATTACATCGCATTTTCAGAAACTACCTTTACAACACATTCCAATACAATGCATACCATTACATTGCATTTAAGGTAAGTGTTGGATATTATAGGGGTAATAATTACTCCAGGGAGCGCAACAGTAGGGTAAGTGTTGGATAGTGTATAAGTCAAAATTACTATGCTAACTCCAGTGAGTGCAACAGTAGGGTAAGTGTCGGATAGTGTATGGGTACTATGCTTTGAAATGGTATGTATTGTAATGACATGTGATGTAAAGCCTGCGTTGTAGTGACATGAATTGTAGTGACATGCAATGTAATGGCTGTGTTGTAATGATATGCGATGTGAAGGATGTTGAGATGTAATGACTGCGTTGTAAAGGTAGTGCGATGTAATGACTGCGTTGTAAAGTTTGTTTCCTGTAACCTGTAAACGCAGTTCACCCTGATGTTAGGTTGTAAATGTTTTTCCACCACAAGCACCAAGCAAGTTAGAGATCATTTCAGTTCTGCACTCTATATGATACCTGGGGTACACTTCAATCTAAGGCCCCAATTCCATCATCTTTGGCATTACCAGGCATAAAACTGCCGTGCAGTAATTCGATTACCGCACCTTGCGGTTTCACCTCAGGCAACTGTACCGCCCCCCACTGAATGGGGAATAACTTGTGGATGTGGTTTTCCCACATGAATAAACTGAACGTTTGCCTAATTATGGACTTCTATTCCTCCTCTCAAATTCTTAAAGATCACATCTGAGAGGTAATTTTGCACAACCTAGAATCTGAAATCGGGTGAAAATATCATCACATGCTCTAAAAGGAGAGTTGTTACACTAGGTTGGACTAGTGTATTATTATGTATACAAATATGTGGTATTTCTGCAGGGCAAACCTAGCCATAAGCCAGCCGGGCGTTTCAGGCTAGGTTCGTGCTCCATAAGTGTAACATGTGATAGGGGTAAGTGGCTTCTACGAGTGAAAGTGGAGTGTTACTACATCATGATGTAGTGTTCTTTAGAGAAGTGCATCCTAAACTCTTTCCTCAATAGAAGCCGCGTTGGGGAGGTCCTGATGGATACTGGTATATCTACCAGAACCTGAAAGAGATTTTTGGGAAGGAAAGCTGGCTTTATCATATCAGCTCCTGTCCTTTACCCTGGCATGTGTTCTGAGGGCATGCAACGGCTGCCATCCCTCGGTTCCCAATGTTGCCCACACCTTTTATTGTTCTAGGCGATCATGCAGAATTGATTACATTTTAATCCCTGTCCAGCTCTGGGCAAACTTGACTTATTTTAAGATAGTAACCAGGGAAGATAGCGATCACAGTGCCCTCATTAAATGGCCTGTTCCATCACCTGACAGATGTCCCCATATCTCTTGGCTCCAATCAAATGCCATCTAATGATAGGCACAAGATGAAATGGTGACATGAAGTACAGGATCTGCGCATAAGAGATTGTATGAACCGGGCCCTCTGGGAAGCCATGTTAGAGCTATATATGTTGAAATGACATGAAATCCAGTATTTGTACAGCTCACAATTACCCGAGGGTGTCAAGGCGCTGGGGCCGCCAGGAGGATTAAGTGAACTATTGCCCAGAGTCACCTGGTGCTGGGCTAACCTGCCGGCACCGAGGATCGAACCGCGAACCCTGTGGTCCGGAGTCAGGCGCCCTGGCCGCTGAGCCACCCCTCTTCCACAGGTTGATGTGAAGCTTACATCAACCCAGGGACCACTTCTGGTCTATCAATAGAACTATGATGAATGAGGGCTCGTTTGAAACTCTAGGCAAGTGCTTTACACGCAATCACAAGTCTACTTGGGCTCATTCTAAACCAAGTCGCTCTTGGTACAACCAGGTACGCTAACGCTAAAAATAATGGAATTTGATAGGCTCTTTCCCTGGGCGACACATCCCTAATAAGATGTAAGTATAAACTTACCCAAGCAAGAGCACTTAGGGATTTGGACTCAAAGATATGGGAATACCTCTATAAGGCAGCCAAAACTTTCTGGAAGCTGGTAGCCAGTGGTAACGAGGCTCCTGGCAGGTACCGCTCCTCCTGAGGTATGGCATGCCAAGTTTACTGATTTGTACTGGCCACAACAGGGACTTTTTGTTGATGATGCTGCACAGCAATATGGCATACTGTCCTCTTCTACAGGCCCTCAATTGATAGAGATGAGGGATTCTGTTGAGGCAGTTTAGGCTTTTGCCCTTGAAAAAGCAGCTGGACCTGATGACGTCTTGGGCGACCTTTTCCTCGCCAATATCAAGGCGTGGGCCCTTTATTTTAATAAACGGTTGAACCATATTCTGGAGGTGGCAAGCATGTCAATCAGCTGGAAGGCTGCCCAAATTGCGTGCATTCACAAAAAAGGCCAGCGGGATTCCCCACTACATTATAGACCCATTAGCCTTATAGACGTAGTCCAAAAGGTCTTTGCCATACAACTACTTGGAAAGTTGGACTTCTATATTGAGAATCACCAGACCATTTCCCCATTGCAGGCAGGATTTAGAAGAGGGACCAGCACGATTCACCAGATCTTTAGGTTTTTACAAATTTACGGGAAAACAATTGCCATAAAGAAAGCACACCTATACCTGGTCTTCATTGACCTAAAGTTGCCATTCAACTTAGTCCCCAGAGTAAATTTGTGGGCCGTCCTGAGTAATAATGGGGTACAACCTGAAATTCTGGATATATTGGTTAGCCTTCACCCGGATACCTATACCCAAGTGAGATGGGGCCAGGGAGGGGAGCTGACCGAACGGATTGATTTCCTGAAAAGAGTGCGACAAGTCTGCGTCCTTGCCTCATCCCTCGTTTCCTTGTATCTTAATGACATGATAACTTTTGTGGAAGTTGGCTTACGTGATGCCCCTTGCCAGGGTGGCTGTAAAATCCCTCTCCTATTATTTGGAGATGACACCCTCCTTATCGCAAAGACCCCTAGTGGACTACAACGTTTGGTGAATAAATTCAAAGACTTTTGAAATGATCGAGGGCTTGTAATAAACAATTCTAAGACCAAGTTTCAAGTTTATGGCCCTTAGTCCTCACAAAACATTTGGGGGCTCAATAATGCTGGGGAGTTGTCCTCTGGGCAAGGTATGTGAGTTTGATTATTTTGGGGTTAGCTTAACCAGATCTATGTCATGGGCCCACCAGGTTGAGAAAAGCAGCCTAAATGTAATTCAGCACTCTGCTGTGATTCTAAGATGCTAAAGAATATCACAGACCAGGTGTATTTCTCCTGGGACCGGTTTCGGAGTAACACCCCTCATCAGCCAGGCAAGCTTGAATCCAGTGTCAAAGTGAGCAAGGGACCCACAACTAGGCATACCATGCCTTGGCAGTTCGGTCTGGACTGTTCCCATGAGGGACAGGCTCAAGACTGATTTGCATATGGCTGTGTCTGAACTGAGGTGGCGAAGTGAGCTAAAGAATGATGATGGATTCAACCCAGATCTCTGACTGGGGTGAGTGTCTGAAAAGTTTCAGTGCTCCGTCCATCATCTCCTTGTGTTTGCTTTGATAATAGTAGCACCTGCTATTTATAGCGCTTAAAAAATATCATAAAGTGCTATAAGAGCCACGAGGTCTCAGAGAACACTGCAAATCTGGTGCATTTTACTCTGAAATGTCAATTGTTGAAGCTGCTGAGATCTCTGAGTGAAAGGGAGGATGAGGAATAACTAGGGCATCGGGTGCAGTATTCTCGATGCTCCTGAAGTCGTTTGTTCTAGGAGAACCCTAAGAGTCCCGCTCATAGTGAATCGTGTTGGTAGCTCCAAGCGAGGCTGGAGTTACCAGGACAAGTGTCTGGGCACTCTTGCATTGTCCTCTTCACAGATGTAACATGTCTTGGCCTGAGGGGGCCCTCAGAGGATGCAATGTAAATAGGTACTTATATAAAGCACGCGGCTACTCCGCCGAATGCCCTGGCGCTGAAGGACCGCTAGACAGACACCAGCGTTGTTAACAGAAAAAGAGAAAAGACTATTGTTGGAAAAGCCAAGTTTTTAGCTGTTTCCTGAAAGTCAACAAATCTTGGAACTGTGTGAGGAACAATGGCAGACAGTTCCATAAGCTGGAGGCCAGCACTTGAAAGGAGCGGTGGTGGACTCTCTACAACACCGTGGCCATATTGGCACGTGTCATGTCCCTGACTGTTCCTACACGTGGAGGAGGTGTAGTGCTAGAACACATCCTGCTGGCTGCTAGGATATTTGTAGTTAACATAAAGCTATCCTAGTGGCCTACGTTGTAGAACTAATGGACACATCTGTCTAAACTACAATCTAGATGCCAAAAGACCCTGAAGTTATTTTGCTCCCACCCTAAGCAGGATGGAGAAGGTTTCAGTAACACTTGTTGAGCAGTAATTAGGGTCATCCAGGAGTGGCAGCTGCTGCCCCTGGCTTGTCCTTTGTTCTGCTGCTGAGGCTAAGAGGAATGGACACTTAAGAGGTTTCTATCAGTTCTCTATTCAGTCTGTAGTTTCCATTCCTTGTGCTTTCTTTAATGTCTCAGCAGGGAATACGAGGCTGCTGAGAGCCCGAGGGTAGAATATGGGTTAAGCATGTGCTGTAGTTTGGGGTAATGGGGTACGTGATGTTAATTCCTTTATTCCTGCCACTTTGGAGAACCGCCATCCATGCCTGTGGGACGCCCAGTGGCTCTTCAGTTTGGACTCATCAGTGCTATGGGCTCTAGCATATTTTGTTTACCATTGCGGCTCTCAGCAGTGTAGCAATAATTGTAATTGGCACAGCAGCAGTCTTAGAACCAGCTTGCTCTTGTATAGCGCCTGCACACATCGTTTGACTCTGCAAGCGCCTTCTCAGGAAGCACTGGAATGGATTTCGCTTTGAGCTGACCTCATTTGGCAGGATGCCGCATGACCGACTGCAGATGCTGTCATCTGAGAATAGGAAAATAGGGGAGGACACTCAGTGCCCTGCTAGTCTTTCTGTCTGAACTGAAGCCCAGAGGCTGTAAACATGACTAATGAGCAGGCCAGCATTCCCTGAAAGATGGCGCAGGGCACTCAGTCATACTTCACAGAGTGAGATGCCCTCAAGTGTGGCTGTAGCTGTGCACAGGAGGTGGACTTGTTTTCATGAATTCCTTAAAGGCTTCTGGCCTGAAAGCTCCCTTGAGGGGAAATACATGTGTGCCCTGACTCTGCAATCTATACATCAACACCATGACCTAAACAGCACCCCACTCACCCTTTGCTGAGGTAGATGCATTTTCAGACTGAAATATATCAACCCTCTATGAAAAAGACTGATTACCCCATGTTTCCAAGGTGGCTTGAAATGTTCCAGATTGTCAGCTTGTTGCCAGCATGAGTGGCTGTCTTCAGGGTCGATTAGGGAACCAAGTTAAGTGGGGCGACAACATTTAAGAAACAAGCATTTGCAAAGTCAATAAGTAGCCTTGGCAAGCTGGAAGGGTGGTTAAATCTGCTGCCACCTAAACCTGATTTCTAGAGGTTTGTCATCAACATTTAAATTAAAAAAGAAAATGAACCATTGCATATACTTTTATTGCAACAGTATGGTTGCTTCCTAGAAGGCAGATGTACTTAAAAGAGGGTACAGAAAACCTTTAGAGTTTTCAGGCTCAGCACAGGAAAATATGATTCTTATTGGTACAAAGAAAAGTTGCTCTTGGGCTTGAATAGCTGTAACATGAAGACATAGTTTAAGACACAAGGGGAATTCAAAAATATAAAAATAATAAAGAATGGATTGGAATTAGTATTGTCAAAGTAAAGTATTGGCCCATGGGCCCTTGAACTGAAGTGCTCTTCTTTTAAGGCGAATGTGAACACTTGATCAGGCAAAATGCCATCACACACCTGAAATGTATACAGCTGCACCTTACTTCACTGAAAAAGATCTGCATATCTACAGGCCAGGATCAGCAGCAAGTGCTGTATGACATACATAGATCATATATCATATATATATATATACATTTTTATTTATTTTTTCACCGGAAAAATCAAAACCTCTAGTGACATTATAGTTAAGTATGGTAATGAGATTGTAGCTTACATTTTTAAAAAATCAGAATAACATTTATTTGATAAGTTATAGTTCACTGCGCTAACTTTTTTAAGCCCCTGCCATGAACTGTTTGTGAACTCACATATTACAATATGCATGAAATCTTAAATTACATTGATGACATCAATAATGACATCACTGATAACACCATAGTCATATATTACATAGAGTTATTGTGTGAACGTTTGTGGGTGAACAGAATAGAAATACCGTGAGCCTTGGAGGCTAGTACAGTTGTGCATGTTCAAAGTTATATGGTGCACCATCTACAAATCACTAAGCACACATCTCAGTCCCCTCTATCTTGAAGATGAGGCATCCAGTCCACTAGGGAGGGGCCATGCCCCCTCCCACTGGAAGGTGGCATAATAGGGGGTGTACCCACCACAAAGAAGGGACCCATTGGTCCCAACCTACACACCCCTTTAACACCACAAAATTTTGTATTTAGGGGCAACCCTGAACCTTGCCTCCTCAGATATGAGGAAGATAGCAGGAGGACCGAAGAGCCGTGCTGACCCAGGAAGAAGAGGACACCAACTGCTTTGGTCCCAGCCCTACCGGCTTGTCCAGACTCTGACCTGCCTACAGCGAGAACCCCAGCAAGTCCAGCAGCCCCCAGAGCCAGAAGGACCTGCCCTGCACTCACCTTATAGACTCTGTCTCCTGTGAGCAATAGATTTGTTCAAGCCAAGACTTAACTATAGAACCCAGATGCAGCTAGCTCCGCGATTCTGCACCACTCTGCATCTGACCCCCATGACCTAAGTCAGAGTGGCCCAACACCACAAGGACGGCTCCCCAGCGATCCTGACCTGGGATCTGGTGATACATGACCTCCCTCAAGCCTCAGTACTATGAAGGATCCCTCCGACCGCGACAGGAGTTTGTAAAGAAACCTGAATCCAGTAGATACCCCTGCACCCGACGCCCCACGGCCTTGGGTGGCCCAACTGAAGGTGTCCAGATATCCCCCGAGACCCCAACTTACCTCTCCAGTCAGTGGTCGCCTTCAGGAATTCTTATTGCCCGAGCCTGCTGCAACTTTGCCGAACCGAATGTCCCCATTCGAAGCCACAGGGTCCCCGACTTCTACTTGGCCCCCTGCACCCGGTCGCCCGGTGCCACTGGTGATGCAGCTCCTGTCCCACACTTGTGGGCCTGCTCGTAAGCAGTCCCTTACCGAAGGCCCTGTAGCCCCATTGGCTAACATTGGGGCCTTGTGCTAGAGACAAATTATGTCTAACGAGAACATTTATAAGCTGTGGATGTTTATTTCAATAAGTTCACTGAAGATGTTGAGGCGTTGCAGATTGTAGAAAGAAGTGGATTTTAGAGGTGTCCCACATAGAGGTGGTTTCTCTCACACTTGTGTTGTAGCATGGCTCTAAGGTTGTCGGGCATTATGCCCATCTCAACAATGGTTGTAGTGTATTTTACCAAACTACGAAGGGTTGTCCAAAGGGCCAGGCCGAATGTGTCTTTTCAGGGGCAAATGCATACCTGACAACCTCTTGAGTTAGAATTGTGGGCCTTTGAAACTTTTGAGAGGGTGGTGCCTTTAAGGTTAATAAAGGACTAACTCATTTTAGTGGGTGTTCAAAGTTTTAAAAGGTTGTAACCCCCATTAAAGTGTGTAGAGTTTACATTTTTTTTAAATATATTTTTTATCAACATAGAGTCACTTTGTTTTTTTGGGTGGGTTAATAGCAGTAAAAAGAGGGTAACATTATCCAAATATAAGTGACCTGACAGATATGCCATGCGTCCAGCATGTGATCAAAGTTTTGTCCATAATAACGTGACTGGTGATAGAAAATTGGCCACAAGTCCACAAACCCTATAGGATGTTGTCACAATGACCAGATGATGTCATCAGTGATGTCATCAATTGTCATTTGTGATGTCATCAATGATGTCATGGATGTCATTTAAGATTTCATGAATGATGTAATATACAAGGTTATAAGCAGTGCAAGTTATAAACAGCTCTAATTATAACTTGTGAATTTCAGTGTTTTTTGTTTCTAAACACCTAACAATAACATAATTTTCCTAATTTTTTTTTTGTGAATTTATGAGCTGTTCATTTTGTATTCGACCAACACCCCCACAGTGCTCGGCCATGTGCAGCGGGGGGATTGGCCTCCGCAGGCCCTCTGGCCAGGCCCTGCACCTAACTCCCCACATACTCACACCCCCCGCTGCTCACAGCCTTTTAGGGATTGGCTCAGGGCCTAGCCGCCAGCCAGACCCTCCACCCCCGCAGACGCTCAATCCCTCCACTTGCACCCAACCTACACTTTTCTTTTTTTCCCGGTACCCCGATACTCCTGCGGAGCTTCACGACATTCTAAGAAACGTGGCCTTGAGCCTCGTTCCTCTATGAGGTCATGGAACTGCTTGGAGACTTGCAATACCCTCATATTTATGAGAGGAGGTGGAGAAGCGTGGCTCAATGGTTAGAGCGGCAGACCCTGACGCAGAGGTCTGGCCCGGGACAGGGGTTCAATTCCCGCCTCGGTGGCTCTTGGACTCAATTTCCCCGGACCTGATAATTCTTGCCTCGGTGCCTATTCCAATCATGGAGTCCCACTCTGCAACTCTGGGCAATAGCTTGCTTAATCTCCACAATGGCCCCAGCAGCGCTGTGGATGCCTGGCTTCACCTTGGGGGTGCCCAGGAGTGGACATCTCACAGGAAAGCTAGGATGGGTTCCACAGCGGTATGAATACAGCGCTACGAGGCCTCCGGGTAGAAGTGCGCTATATAAAATACACTACATTTACATTTACATTTACATAAGCCCTATATTTTGCACTGTAATTCATTCACACTTTACAGGCACATTCTGAGTCAGACTGTTCCTATAATAAGGACATGACGCACCCATCGCTTGCCGCAGTAAGGGGCGCAGTAATCCTCTTTCAGCCTGAAGCAGGCTGGTGCGCAGGAGCCCGAGCATGTTATGTGCAGCAGCAGTTTTTAAAATGAACAGTCACTTTACAGCCATGCTCGGGCTGCCTTTCAGCATCCCTCTATGTTTCTGGGAAGAAATGCAGGCGGTCTAAGGCAGCCTCCAGGAATGTGCAGAGCTGATCCTTCTAAGAAATGAAAGTCAGATATTTAGGAGGAAAAGGCTAAAGGAGATTACATTCCCTTTCGCCCATTGAAGTAATGTTTTTTGGTTAAGGGCCATGGCTGCCTATTCCTGGAGGCTCTCCAGCATAACAACTATGGGGCCCCATGTCAAGCGCTACACCATCAATTATGCCTGGCTTTGTTGCCTGCAACACATTCCATTAGAGGACAAGTAGTTTTGTTTCAAAAATGAAAAACCCAACATGCAAAGTGGTATCCAGGTTCAGAAGAATGTGTCACACATAACACATGGTCAATTGTCGGCCATTTAATATATTTTCATGAGGAGAGGGAGGTCCAACATATTATAAGGCATAAAATACCCCCTAACTGTATATTATAAGGATATTACAAGTCACCTTGGAGTTCTTTGACGAATAAAGTCCTCGTGCCACTACATTGCAAATTAACTCTCTGGTGATTTGCAGTATCCTTGTAATGTACAGCAGGGACTATCTTACCCATATATTTTATATTTTATTTAGGTGTGTTCTGTCGTCAAAAGGCACCTTTTATAAGAAAAAAATCAGACAATCTGTCATTCATAATACGCTGTTATAAGTGACATGTCTGGGCCCAATCCTCCAAGGGCAGGCTGACCTTTACTTACCATGAAGGAAGTTGACTCGTGGTAGCCCCAGCACTGGTAGAGGGCCAACAGCACTTTGTAAAACAAATGGGTACTTTGTAAGGGTCAGAGAGCTACTGGAATCTTGCTCTCCCGCTTCCCTTACTATCACTAGATTGCAAGGAATGCATGATCTTGAAGGCAATCTGCTGGAGCAGATCTTAACAAGTCCTGACTTTTTAGCCTGAAACAGGATGCATTCTGGGACCTGTAGTTATGTTTTTAACATTGACAAATGGGCTCAAAAATCTCAGAATCCAAAGTGCTCCTAGCTACAAACACAAGACTGGCAGAAGGTATTCCCCAGGCAGACCCCTCCGTTGATCGCTTCAACTACAGCTGACAGTACCAAGAACCAATAGAAAGAAATGGGGCAATAAAGCATTTTCTACTGCCACGACCAAACTTTGGAATACCCTTCCACAAAACCAGGGCCATTTCTCAGCTCTTGACCTTTAGGATGGCTCTTAAGACCTGGTTGTTCTGCTTCTAGTTATCTTCTGAATCTGGAGTGCTAGTGAACATTTTCCGGATGGTGATCTATAGCGCCTTGATGCCTTTGGGTAATTGCTATGCTCTATACATTTTAAATCAAATCAAGGTGTCATACATGAAGTGGTGCTGCTGTATATGTAGAGGGTACGCCATTGGTGGGTGTTTGGAGTACTCTGAGACACGTTACTTATATCTGGGCATTAATTGTGAACTGGAACTGGGACATTCGATATATTTTTATACTATTGCATCCGGTGGTGTGTACCGAACAAGGCTGCAAGTTTAAAGTAGTAATTCAGACTGAGACTTGCATACTGCCCATCTTGAACTTTTTTTTGTGTTTTAATAATTTACATCCGTGAGGAAGTCGATGGTGAATATGCCGTAAGACAAAACACGTGTTACCTGTTCTGTTCTTGACAACATAATCCTTGTGTTTATACCTGATGACCACGAGATGGCTAAAGGAATACAGAAAAATTTAACTTTGTACACTTGAACACTGATGATTGACTTTTGAGTGATCAGGACTGTTTTCTTTTCTTCTTCTCTATATGTATTTGGAGAAGGAGTGAAGAGACCCACATATCATATAGGATAAAATGCTGCTTACGTTACATAACTGCCTCCTGCTTCTGTATGGTCACAGAATTCAATGACTTGCAATTTCCTTGCAATGTACAGAAGGGCGTAGAATAGGTTAATAGTAATGACACAATTAGACTGGTATGAAGAAATGTATAAACTGTTTTTTATATAAATTATTATAGGTTTTCATGTGGTATATACATATTTTGTTCTGTCTCTTTCTAGTCTGGAATGTTTTAATTGTTCCTGTCAAAAAATGGCTCCCACATTTTTTTTAAACTGTGCAACTCTACACATACCGCCCTTCGTTCTCTATGTTTCACCTTTCTGCAGTTTATCTCTTTTCACTGTATTATGTTTTTTTATATAGTTTTGTCTCCTATAATGCAGTTTCTCTCACCTTTAGTTTTTCCTATGTTTTCTTGGGCATTCAAGCACCTTCGGCCCCATAAATTTGTGTGATCTAGCGCATTCTTGATGATTAGACCATATATTGATTTAAATTGGTTTATAGTTGCTGTATTTATAGATTAGAGTTTGTGAAGTAATACTACCATTAAAAATAAAGGAAATCTGAAATGTGCATCTGGAAATAGCAAGCAGTAGACCTCCTCAGGGAAATAGAGAGATACATTTAACCTTTTCTCTAGACAGGGCTCAGGGTTGCACCCGTCCCTGAACTGACAGCAGGCGCACCAGTCGAAAGGGCTGATTTTGATGTCGGGCAGAATTGCTTCCGCCTGACATCGAATCGGCCTTGGGACAGACCGACACCCAGTCGGCGGTCCAGAACGCCAAATTAGGCATTTCTACATTTCCCAATTGGAGCATGTATTATGGCAGTAACCAGGCCGTAATGCATGCTCCCATAGGGAAATGGGAGGTGTGGTTCATCCCTGCACCCCATTGTACCTACCACAGGATGCAGGAATCAACAGGGGGCCCTTGGCCCCCCAACCGGAGTCGCGGACCCAAGGGAGACCTGCTTGGTGCCCCTAAACACATTTTCTGACTGGCCGGTATGGAAACCATGTCCGAAACAGTGCATCTTAGACTGAAGGGTGGATAGGCCTACCGTTTGATATTATGAGCAGGTTCTGACTGGCCAACGGGCTCCTTGAGCGGGTCGGACGCCAGCCGGAATGACCAGCCAGTTTCAATCCCGACCGTCTGCTTCTTTCTCAGTCAATTAAAATTGAAACCGACGATGGCGGTCGGAAAGCCTCCGACCAGAGGTTGGAGGCTTTCCGACCGCCATCATAATATGCCCCTAAGTATGTCACAAATGGCTGTTTCTCCCAACCACTTCCGGTGCTCCTCCTATAAGCATCCTCACAAGTCCCACCTCTATGGCTCCGACTGCTGTCACAGGGTGACTCTGTAGGCAGGAGGGTTTAAAAAGCTTGAATGCATGATCCTAGCATGCTTTAGGCTGTTATCACAAATTCTTCCAGAAGAAAGATGGCACACTGTAGAACCCTGTGCTCTGTGAGAGGAGGGCCTTTGGCCATTAATATGAGATTTACCACCCAATCATACGTATGTTCTCTGCACTCGAACCAAGGTGTGCTGATGTTGAGCTACCTCCTCCGAGGCTGAGACTCTGACCTCAGCCTTCCACATTAATCCATGTTATTCCCAATGCCCCCCCTCTCCTGCCTCTGGTCTCACTCACTACAGAACCAACATCCATCCACTACAACGTCAAACCACATCAACTAAAATATACTGCCACAATCACTCCTGCAACTGACAGGACATACCTCCCACAGTCTTAGTAGCACATGACCGTCCTCACTGAACAATCATATTTGTAGCCTCGATCTCTCAGCAGGAAACTCACCAATCCCAGTCCTCCCTCATTTACCCTCACCTGATGGACCACTTTCATCCTCCTTGACACTACTAAGGCTTCACGCTCCGCCATCCTCTCTGTTTACTTCTGCTACTTGGTATATCATCATATCCCCCTTCACAAGGCACAAACCGTCATGAAGGATAGAGGGGCGCGCCTCCCACCCACCTTTTTGAAAAACATGATGAGTGTTTGTCAGGCTGAGCAAAGGTCAGCCTGGTAGATACTCACCATGTCCGGGTCAGGCAGCACGGCACTGTACATGCACTGAATGCGCTGGCGCCTGGCAGCCTGAGCCAAACTTTGCCGGGTGAAGATTTCACATTGGCTGACCCAGGACAAGGTCAGCCTTTGCGAAGTGTCCAGCTCCTTCTAGTGCCTTCTGCTTACCCTCCGCTGGACCTGCCATCACTGCTGCGGCCTGGGAAGTACCTATTTAATGTTCTGGGTGTGCGTGCATGTGTGACTGTGTGTGTGCTATGAATGGGTGTGCGTGCATGTGTGACTGTCTGTGTGCTATGAATGGGTGTGCGTGCATGTGTGACTGTGGGTGTGCTATGAACGGGTGTGCGTGCATGTGTGACTGTGGGTGTGCTATGAATGGGTGTGCCTGCATGTGTGACTGTCTGTGTGCTGTGAATGGGTGTGCGTGCATGTGTGACTGTGGGTGTGCTATGAATGGGTGTGCGTGCATGTGTGACTGTGGGTGTGCTATGAATGGGTGTGCCTGCATGTGTGACTGTCTGTGTGCTGTGAATGGGTGTGCGTGCATGTGTGACTGTGTGTGTGCTATGAATGGGTGTGCGTGCATGTGTGACTGTCTGTGTGCTATGAATGGGTGTGCGTGCATGTGTGACTGTGGGTGTGCTATGAACGGGTGTGCGTGCATGTGTGACTGTGGGTGTGCTATGAATGGGTGTGCCTGCATGTGTGACTGTCTGTGTGCTGTGAATGGGTGTGCGTGCATGTGTGACTGTGGGTGTGCTATGAACGGGTGTGCGTGCATGTGTGACTGTGGGTGTGCTATGAATGGGTGTGCCTGCATGTGTGACTGTGTGCTGTGAATGGGTGTGCATGCATGTGTGACTGTATGTGTGCTATGAATGGGTGTGTGTGCATGTGTGACTGTGTGTGCTGTGAATGGGTGTGTGTGTGCATGTGTGACTGTGGGTGTGCTATGAATGGGTGTGCGTGCATGTGTGACTGTGGGTGTGCTATGAATGGGTGTGCGTGCATGTGTGACTGTATGTGTGCTATGAATGGGTGTGCGTGCATGTGTGACTGTGGGTGTGCGTGCATGTGTGACTGTCTGTGTGCTGTGAATGGGTGTGCGTGCATATGTGACTGTATGTGTCCTGTGAATGGGTGTGCGTGTATGTGTGACTGTCTGTGTGCTATGAATGGGTGTGCGTGTATGTGTGACTGTCTGTGTGCTGTGAATGGGTGTGCGTGCATGTGTGACTGTATGTGTGCTGTGAATGGGTGTGCGTTCATATGTGACTGTATGTGTGCTGTGAATGGGTGTGCGTGCATGTGTGACTGTATGTGTGCTATGAATGGGTGTGCGTGCATGTGTGACTGTCTGTGTGCTGTGAATGGGTGTGCGTGCATGTGTGACTGTATGTGTGCTGTGAATGGGTGTGTGTGCATATGTGACTGTATGTGTGCTGTGAATGGGTGTGCGTGCATGTGTGACTGTATATGTGCTATGAATGGGTGTGTGTGCATGTGTGCTATGAATGGGTGTGCGTGCATGTGTGACTGTATGTGTGCTGTGAATGGGTGTGCGTGCATATGTGACTGTATGTGTGCTGTGAATGGGTGTGCGTGCATGTGTGACTGTATGTGTGCTATGAATGGGTGTGCGTGCATGTGTGACTGTCTGTGTGCTGTGAATGGGTGTGCGTGCATGTGTGACTGTGGGTGTGCTATGAATGGGTGTGCGTGCATGTGTGACTGTATGTGTGCTATGAATGGGTGTGCGTGCATGTGTGACTGTGGGTGTGCGTGCATGTGTGACTGTCTGTGTGCTGTGAATGGGTGTGCGTGCATATGTGACTGTATGTGTGCTGTGAATGGTTGTGCGTGCATGTGTGACTGTATGTGTGCTATGAATGGGTGTGCGTGCATGTGTGACTGTCTGTGTGCTATGAATGGGTGTGCGTGCATGTGTGACTGTATGTGTGCTGGGAATGGTTGTGCGTGCATGTGTGACTGTATGTGTGCTATGAATGGGTGTGCGTGCATGTGTGACTGTCTGTGTGCTATGAATGGGTGTGCGTGCATGTGTGACTGTGGGTGTGCGTGCATGTGTGACTGTATGTGTGCTGTGAATGGGTGTGCGTGCATGTGTGACTGTATGTGTGCTGTGAATGGGTGTATGCCTGTGTATATGCTTGTGAATGGTGGGTCTATGTGCATGTGCTTCCAAATGGATGGCTGTGAATGAGTGTGCATGTGGATAGAAGAGTGTGAGTATGTGTGTGCACATGTGGCCATCCCCACTACTCAACCCCATTCAGGCCGCAGCAGCGCCTCACCTTTCAAACCCCTTGATCTACCCACATTGTTATATGGCACCCATGCTTCAGCCATCCTTCCTGCTAAAAACTACATTCCCTCTAGTTTACTTCACCCCCGTACACCATCACAACTCTTTACAGACTTTCTCATTCTTATAATGGAAGATCTGATCTTTAGGCAGCGGGGCTAGAAAACCAAGACACAGGCAAGAAACCTAATAAATGTATCTCAAACACAACGATACAATAATATATCAAACAAATGCACGCTACTTTGCACCACTCAACTCTACGCACCTGCACTTTATGCAAATCCACTCTATGCCACTTAAATCTATTCTGCACCACTGCAGTCTATGCCTCTGCACTCTGCACCACTGTACGCCATTACTCTACGACACTGCACTCTGCCCTGCACCACTCCACTCTATGCCACTTCACTCTACTCTGAAACTATCTAGTCTAAGGCACTGCACTCTACACCAATTAACTCTACCCCACTTTACACCACAGCACTCTACGACACCCTACTCTGCAACACTGCACTCTCTGCAACTGAACTTTATGCCTCTCTACTCTACACTACTGTGCTTTAAGCCACTGCACTCTGCAGCACTCCACTCCTGGCCACTGCAATCTATGACACTTTACTCTACGCCACTCTACTCTACACCACTGCACTGTACGCCAGTGTATTCTACACCGCTGCATTCAATGCCACTGTACTATGCACAACTCCACTCTGCACCGCTGCACACTACACCGCTGCACTCTGCTATGCACCACTTTAATCTACGCCACTACATTCCCAAGTCACTACATTGTAAGCCGGTATATTCTATTCTGCAGCACTCTACGCCACTATACTCTGCAACACTCTATGCCGGTGCACTATACACAAGTCCCCTCTACTCTATGCCACTCCACTGCACTGTTCGCCACTGCGCTCTACTCTGCACTACTCTATGCCACTGTACTCTATGCCATTGCACTCTACGCCTTGCACTCTATGGCACTGAACTCTACAACACTGCACTCTATGGTACTGCACTCTAAGACACTGCATCTTTCAAAAGTGCACCCTACAACAGTGCACTCTATGCCACTCTACACTACAGCATCATATGCCAATGCACTCTACACCACTCTCCTCTGCATCACTCCACTCTACAACACTGCACTTTGCAGCACTCCGCTTTATGCTACTGCACTCTACGGCACTATATGCTCCTCTGCTCCAATCTATGCCACTCTTCACCATTGCTCTCTAAGTCACTCTGCACCACTGCACTCTATGCAACTGCACTCGATTATGCAACACTCTAATCTACATCACTACATTTTACAATACTGAATTGTACCCCGCTGCACTCTATGCCAGTGCACTCTACACCACTTTACTCTGTTACTCTGCGTCACTCCGCTCTACTCCACTGCACTCTATGGCACTATACTCTACTCTACACCACTCTTCACCACCGCACTCTATGCCACTCTATGCTGCACCACTGCACTCTATGCCACTCTGCTCCTACATCGTGTCCCAGACCTGGAACGAGCTCCCGATCAACATCAGATGCGACCCCACCCTTTACATCTTCAGGAAGACCCTCTAGACCCGGCTCTTCAACTGACTGGAGCTGCTCCCTTCTCCCACTCCCGCTCCCGCTCCTCCCGCCCTAGCAACTTGAGAACCTCGCAGGTGAGTAGCACGCAATTCCCTGATTCATTGATTGCTCCACTCTGCACCACTTTACTCTACAGAACTGCACTCTTCTATGTCTCACTGTAATCAACACCACTGCATTCTACAACACTACATTGTACCCCACTGTATCCTATGCTGCTGCACTCCACACCACTGCACTCTACACTACTTCACTCTGCATCACTCTACGTCAGTCGCTATAGACCATTTCACTCTACGCCACTCCACTGTACGCCACTCCACTCTATGCCACTCTAATACAGAACAGTCTATTCCACTCCACTCTACGATACTCCATGCCACGCTCCACGCTCCTCTACACCACTGAGCCAAGCTGAAAAGCAGCCACGCTGGTGAACAACATGGCTAAAACACATTGACAAAGCCAATAGGTCTTGCATAGTCGGGACCTATTCGCTTTGCCAAGGCTTGTTAATAATTACACAACACCCCTACGGTAGGCCCTACAGGTTCATAGGGCAGAGTGCATGCTATTTAAAAAGTACTTACGTTTTACATGTCCTGACAGATAAAACTCCTAGAGTCGCTTTTCCCATAATCTAACATTGAGTTACCTTATTACACTTAATAAGTGATAACTACAGTTTGGGAGCAGAAAGAGAAGTACTTTAATAGTACTTTATAACCCCCTTTAATAACAAAGTCGGATTTTAAGTTACTATTCTGAAAATGCCCCTTTTAGAAAGTTGGCATTTTTCTGCCTAAACTGTAGGAAGCTGGCTCTCTATATAGTGCACCAAATTGAGGTACACTGTGCATTTACAGAGGCACAAATGGCACCCTAAATGCTCTCTTTTGTGGCAGTGTGGGCGAGCAGTTACGCATATCATAGGGTAGTGCTAAACATTTATTACACACACAAAGGCAGTAAGTGAGACCACACTTAATAAAGAAAACCAACATCAATTTATAAAAATAACACATGCTGTTAAATACATTTAGATACCAATATCATCGGAATCGGGTAAGTACTTTTCGAGTTATGAATTTTTACAGTTTTCAAAAAAGGACACTTCAATTGCTGGATCGATAATGTCATCCTATGGAAGATAAACATGTATTGCAGTCGGGCACTTGTCAGGGAGTTACGGACTGTTCTTCTGGACTTAAGGTGTGTATGGTGTAAGGCCCAAGATTCACACCAACAAGTCTCCTCAGGAGGCTCTCTCAACTAATAACCCAATTTGTTACATTTAACATTAAATATTTACATGTCCTACTTTTATATACAATGAACCCTGCCTTATGCCCAATAAGGCCTTCAAAGGGGGACTTAAAAATATTTCAAAGAAAGGTTTAGGCTTGTCAGAAGGGGTTATTTTGACCAGTTGAACTTGCAGTTAAAACTGAACAGCCAGGCTACCGGTGGCAAGCCTGCAGTCATGTTTACATTGTCAAAATAGTATAAGGAACAATGGGTGCTGTAGTCCACTTGTGACATTTAATTTACAGGTGCTGGGAACACCTTGGTTACGTATACTAGGGACTAACAGGTAACTTAAATATGCCATTCAGGAGTATACCAATTTTGCCATATTGGAAGGAGTATCACAAGGTCTTTACCATTGGTTAGCAGGGGTAAAGTGTACAGAGTTCTACTGTCAGCAAGAATAGGATTCAGCAAAATATTATAGGATGACCCTGCTGACAACCTCAACAACTGTGATTTTTGTATACTTTTTTAAAAAATGGTGTATTTTTTATTGATGATATCTTTTACTAAAATTGTACTTGAAATTTGGCACTATATTTATGGTATTATACATTGTTTTTATTTGATTTGTAATAAATTGTACCTTCTTTTAATACAACAAACACATTGTTCAGGATTCCTGATTTGTTCAATATATGTTTTCATTGCTTAATACTGTACATCTTTGGATTCAGTTGGTTTTTTGAGTTATAAGGGAAATACACCATAGGGTTTCTTAAAATTTGAGTTCCGTGGGACTTCCCTAGTTCTTTACTCTTACGCTCCTTGTCCCGAATTGCACTTCTAAGGAGACCTCCCTCTTTTTTTACTTACCTGCTGAAAAGGAACATTTCCAACACTTAGTGTGTTTCTTGTACTTTTGTCTTCACTTGCCATCTATCAAACAAACAAACTTCTCCATTTGTCTTCCCATCCGGTAATGACTAACATAATGCTATCTTCTTTGCTGTAAATAGTGTTTATTGTGAAGATATTATTGTTCAGGTTACTAGATACATACATAAATAATGTCCATGTAAAGAAATATCGAGCCATTTCAGACCTTTTATGGCACTGGGATATTGAGCGATAGACTCCGCGGTCCGTATGATGAGGATATGTTGACAGCAGATGATCGCTACAATATTATAACAGTAGGTTCAGACGTGTCAAGACACACAGTACTATGACGGTGTCATGCACTAGCTTACCTCCTCTGGTGTGCGAAAGCTACTGTACTGGGTACTGGATAGACCTAAAAAAACATCAAAAGCTGTCACGTCTTCTGTAAACACATGTGTCTATGTGTGATCTTGAGGTGGAATTAAGGAAGGTGTCATGAATGTTTTAGTTGCTGGGAGTTGGTGGTGTCTGTTACATCTAAAGCGAACCCGATCTTACCTCATTGGTAAGCAGCAGCAGATGGATTATGTCTTATGATCGCTGATGTTTAACTGACGAGGCCATTACATGGGATTACAAGTCTTAGGTAGCCGAGGAAGTTTAAGTCAGTAAATGTGAGCCCTCTCCCGAGTCTCTCGCACCCATGGGAGCAGACATGTGGAATCTTTAATGCACAACCTGCTATTTCAGAAAACAGCGAGAAAGTGACGGCCAGGTAGTCTTTTGCAGCAGCTAAGTAATTATTTCAAGGACATCATAAAGCAACCACAAGTGGTTAAAATTTCTGTGCTTGACTATCATCCATTTCTGTGGTAATTGACTTTTACACGTATGGCAACATTTATATTTCTCTTTGTGATTTCATCAGGATCAGGGCTGTCATAATCACGTTGTTTGATGTACTCAAGGTAAAGGTTCATGAGATATAACTTCTATGTATATCATCAATAGGTGTTAGAGCTCAGTTCTAGAACCCTTGTCATTTCAGTGGAATTACACCATTGCCTCCACACTTTTCCATCTTTATTACACACTCATTTTGAAGCTTTTCCAAAGTTCCTGAAAACCTGTGTATGCCATAGTTTGGAGTCTCCATTAGTCAAAAAATGTTCTTCTCCTGAACTTACCCGTGACTATCATAGAAGTGTTGCACCACTTTCACCTATTCTTTTAAAGACTAATGCAAAATGGAGTCAGAAGTCTATTGCAGTAGAAAAGCATGAGTACCTTTTCAAGATAGACATATATGGGAACTGTAGGCCCTCTGAATCCAGCAAAGTTAATTCTTACCTCAGCCCTTAGACTGTGTCCCACAAATCAAAACTACTCCTGCTTGTTAGCTCCCATAGGCTGTTAACCACTGCCCAGTGCACCTATTTCATGAGTCTATAGGCTCTATATATTACTTTTTGGTATGTTTCCACTTTGATTTGTCTCCATTTGTGAGCCTCCAAGCCAACAAATGTCTCTATTTCTCTGTACATCTGCTGCCAGGACTCCCTCCAAACCCCTGCAGCATGTCTCATCCAGGACAACTCCATTGGCTTCCCTTGCCAGCCAACACCATCTTCAGTACCAGTTGCATCCTTTACAAAGCCATCATGACCTGACGGTGGGCGCCATCTTGAGGGAGACAGGGAGAGCGCTCTAGTTGCGCCATACTCCCGCCCCCTTTTCTCCCTATATTATGTGCAAACCGGCCAGACGGCGCAGCGGGCTGGCGCAGCGGGCGCGCCGGATGCGTGCCGAAGCCGCGCCTAAGCCAAGCCCGTCTGCGCCCGTCCGCGACCGGATCGCGCTGGGCGCAGGGCACGCTGTCGGGCTGAAACCCGCCATCAGGTACGATAACAATTATTTACTGTCCCTACGCCCCCCACCTGCTCCCAACTGTCGCGACTGCCCCCATATTGACCCCCTTTCCAGCCCCCTGTTATGTCCTTGTTGTGAATGGACTCCCCCTATACCTACAAATGGCATCGCCGACACGCACGATCCTCCAAAGATCCGCCCCACCCACTTTAAGGGAGGTCTGGTGAATGCCAGGTCTTTAGCCTGCCATTGCCAAGACGTGCACGATTTAATATTAAGCCAAGAGCTCGATGCCTTGTTCATCACTGAAAGTTGGCTCAATGACTCCTCCAACCCTGATCTTGCTATTGCCCTCCCCCTGGTTTCACCATATTCAGGAGGGATAGACCCTCAGGTCGAGGTGGTGGGATAGCACTAATCATCAAGGATATATTTCCCTGCCACACATTTGACTTATACCACCTTAAGGACGCCGAAAGCTTGGGTTTCTCAATTAAAATCACTGCCTCGTTTTCCCTCTCGGTTGGGCTCCTTTATCGTCCTCCGGGCAACCCTTCCTCATTTCTCAACTCCTTAGATGAGGCCCTCGGAGCACTCATGCTACAATACCCTAACTTCACGCTTCTTGGCGATATGAACTTACATATGGAATCACTTACTGACCCCCACACTATCTCCTTCCTACAGTCCTTGAACATCTTTGGACTCTCCCAACGCATCAACACGGCCACTCACAGTGCTGGACATACCATTGACGGCATCTGTTCTAATCTTTCTACCCTCTCCACTTCCCTTCCATTGCCTCAAATTTGGACTGACCACTTTTTCATCCCTTTTGACATTACGTCACCTATTCCTACCCCATCTAGCCCTAGACATATACAAGCCACCTTTACAGTCAACTGGAAGAAAGTGGCCGAACGAATAAAGCTTGAGTCAAAACCACTGCCCTCACCCCCCACGCTAACTGGAGATGTCGAAGTTGACTCCTGCAACTTCCACATCTGGATGAACCAAATAGTCGCAGTTAATACTGAACCCAAAAACAATCAAGGAAAGGGCCCTAGGAAGAAAAAACCAAATGCCCCATGGTACACCCAGACCCTTGCAGATAGTCATCTTCTTTGTCGGAGACTAGAAAGACACTGGAGACAAGCATATGACACGACTCCAGAACACGCTATGTCCAACAGAGGAAAGTATATCTCTCTGACATAAAAGCAGCAAAAAAGGAATACTTTACCAATCTTATAATGGAAGCGCATCAAAATCAAAAAACCATCTTCACCATAGTCAAGTCTTTCATTCATCCGAAAGCTCTCACCACCGATGTACCTCCCTCAGAGAGCCTTTGCAACCAAATTGCTGATTACTTCATTGACAAAATTGTCAACATTCAGAAAGACTTTCCCCCACCCCCGACAACCACCGTAGAGGTAACAGTTAACTACCCTCCTCTCTCCAGTTTCAAACCAGTTTCCTTGCAACAGACAAGCAAGGCAATCCGGGCCTGTAAATCAGGAGCACCCACTGATTCCTGTCCCCCCATCATTCTTCATCATCTGATTGACACAGTCAACCCCTACATTAATGGAATTATTAATGAATCCCTTGAATCCGGAATTGTACCTGCCGAATGGAAGAAGGCCACTGTTAAACCTCTGTTGAAAAAACAGAACAAATCACCTACAGATTTGACTAACATGCGCCCCATCTCCTTACTTCCTATTCTGGGCAAAGTCACGGAGCATTTAGTGCATGAGGAGCTTAAAACTTTCACAGAAGCCCATAACATCTTGCACCCCCAGCAATCGGGCTTCCGCTCCGGTCACTCCACCGAAACAGCTTTGATCGAACTTGCTGATTCCATCAAATTCCTACAGGATGAGGGCAAGCAAGCTGTCCTCATCCTGCTGGATCTCACAGCAGCATTCGACACTATCTCGCATGTCATCCTAATCAATCGAATGCGAGAGATTGGCGTGACAGACTCAGCCCTGGCCTGGATTTCATCATTTCTATCAAATAGGTCTCAGACTGTGGTACTAGGACCCCACCTATCCTGCGAAAAACCAATTACATCTGGAGTGCCCCAGGGGTCCATATTAAGCCCTTTATTTTTTAACATCTATATGGCACCCCTTTTAGCTGTGATAGAATCACATGGGATCCTGGTCACGTCCTACGCTGACGACACTCAATTGGTCGTCACCATTGACAAACAGCGTACTGACGCAGATCTCCGGTTCAAAAACTGCCTCTCTGATGTCTTCGAGTGGTTAAATACTAATCATCTTAGATGCAATAGCGCAAAGACAGAGATCATCCCATTAGGTAAGAATCTTTCTTTTTGCCCGAAAGATTGGTGGCCCACAGGATCAGAGGCCCCTCCTAGTGCAGTCACATCAGCCAGAAACCTGGGCGTACAATTCGATTCTTCCCTTACTTTTGATGACCACGTTAAGATCACCGCCGGTCGATGTTTCGGATTAATAAAATCTCTGAAGAAATTTTTTGATTTCCTCCCAATTGCAGCTAGAAAGTCAGTCGCGGTAGCCCTTTTACTTTCCCGACTTGACTACTGCAACGGCCTTATGGCCGGAGTGAAAAAATCTACTCTCAGAAAGCTGCAGAGCCTACAACATGCTGCAGCTCGACTGGTTTTACAACTCCCCAGAAGGTCATCTGCGTCTGCAGCCTTGAATTCACTTCACTGGATGCCACTGCATAAAAGAATCCTTTTCAAACTGCTTCTCACAGTCCACAAAACCATGCAAAACACAGGACCCCGTTACTTTGTAAACCGTTTTAAGCGCTATAACCCCTCGCGTTGCTTGAGATCCTCTGGGACCAACCTGGTTCAAATTCCCAGATTCAAATATAAGACCAAAGGCGGAAAATCCTTCAATGTTCTGGCAGCTAAAGCCTGGAACACCCTACCCGCCAACCTTAGAGCCATAGACAATGAGAACAACTTCAGAAAACTCCTCAAGACATGGGTCTACAAATTACCAGACTCCTCTGTCCTGGCTGCCATTTAGTTCTCTCTTCCATTCACTCCACTCTTTCAGTTATTCCTCTGCAGCTCGCCCAGCGCCATGATGCTCCCCTGGGAGCGAACGTTTGCGCTTTACAAATGCTCATAAATATCAAATAAAATGACCAGCATCCCAGCTTATGCTGCAGGCAAGCTGACCTTTTCTGGTGGTTCTCGGCACACCCACAGTCAGGACACCACCAGGCTCTAGACTAAAACGTACTAAAAAGAAAAACAAGAAATAAGGCCTTTCCCATATATGCACCCACAATCTAAAAACAACAACAACCCCTTATGTGTCAGTTTAGGAAAGAGTTGAAGATGCAGCTCTTTAAAGTACACTACAACACAATGAGGTAACAGTACACTACTGCTCCTAGAACCAAGCTCCCTCTTCTATCACTTGGTGCTTGATGGTGCTTGGCTCCCTTTTGGCCCAATTAATGCTATACAAATCCTACATGCATTAATACATATATACATACATCCAGCCCATCCAGGCTACAGAGCCCGGTTCTGTAGTTCAGTTAATTTAACAAAAATGCCTCTTGTATATATGCATGACCATGGCGCGTGTTGATGCAAGGGTCAGACATTTCCAGCTTACTATGACAAACTTAAGGCATTGATCACGGGCTCCCCAGAACTAAGCAATGGTCTTTTCACTGTCCAACACACGTTACTTAGCTTCAACATCATTATTTGCACTCACCTATGGTTGAACATTTCCACTGTTAACGCCCTATCTAGAGGGCCATAACAGGTATGTGAATATTGGAAGGAATGCTTAAGTAACACAACTTCATTAACGCTAGAGTATGTGCTAAAACTTAATAGACTCTTGCCCAACGACTTACCGTCAACCCACCCTAATGCCATTACTCTGCTGGTAATCTGGTGGACCTCACTGTAGAACAAGGATATTAATCAGTGCCAACCTACCTCTGAAGTAGGAAGGACACTTGAAGTAAAACAATATGGCACCGGCAGGTGTGGAAAAGGCCATACTTTTAAAACTCTTCGATTGGAGCTATTTCTTTAAACAAAAGTTACCTTCTTTAAATTCTGAAGGAAGTGCAGAACCACAATAGATTGATGACTCGTCCCTGTTAACTCTAGTGGAGGCCTGCTCCCTGGATGTCTCAGGAGGTACCGGTGACTCTGAAACCTGTTCCTTGGAAGCCACATTCGACCTGAAGTTAGGAACCAGGAAGACAAGATCACCTTCCACTGGTTCAGCTAAAGGGTGTTCGACTACACGATGCAGCAGTGAGCCTATGGAAAGTGTTGATAACGGCTTCCTGTTCTTAATTAGTTAAGCAACAAGCTGGTTTCAAATTTGTATTTTATAGCTTTGTAATTGCTTTTTTCAATTGGGAGTTATTTTTGTTCAGTACAGTCAAAACATAGTCGTGCTAAAGACTATTGACGAAGAACAAACAATATTTCATGAATTAATCCACTATCAGGCTAATTAAATGGATGCAACATGGACTACTTTCCTTACTACGAAAGACGAAGCGTATGTACAGATTCAAGGGCGCAGCGCTCAAGATGGTCTTATTCTTCCAACTACACCGAAATCACCAAACCAAATTAACTACACATCTGTCAGATTCACCAGTATGACACTCCAGGAGCAACAGGTATACAGACTTCCAATGAGTCTTATAATGTATTTATGTCTATATTAAAATGCACCATCAACAGCCAGCACGGTGGTTACCACACGTACAAAGATGAGACCCTGCAGTACCTCAGATTACATCAGTGTTTGAGGAGTTACCAATCTGTATCTAAGGGCAGACTGCAAAACAGAACTGGAAGCAACTATAGTTTTGTCTGACCTAAGGAAAGACTGAGGGCCCAGCACAAAAAGGCTCGAGCACCCTGATTTAGAGATGGCCAGACCATAAGCCCATGGCATCCTTTATTTGCACCAATAATAATCATGCTTGCCTGTGATGTGCAATAAAATCACAAATAGTATATACACCAGTTCTATGAATACCTGCCTGCTAGGAAGCACCTGTCATGTTCTAATAAAACATACATTGTAAAATTATTATTACTATTTTTAATTTTCAGTTTTCATTTTAAGCATGCGACTACCATATTCAGGCAGTGACATGTAATTTTTATTTGTATTTTTGGGGCACATGCTTGCAATACAAAGTGTAAAAATGTAACCATCAAACCAGTTGGTTTTGCCAATGCTTTTTTTGTTCTGTTGCTATTTCCAAGTGTACATCACGTTGCTCCAACTGGGTGACACATGTATCCCTGCATAATGAGATGCCCCTCCGGAGACTCTAGAGCAGGCTTTGGAAAGTCCGGCAGTGGGATATGACTTTCCCGCCTGCTGCGTCCATATTGCTCAATGATAAATCATAACCCATCTTTGTTATTTTGGCAATGCAGGCAGCAACGTGGATGTTGGGCAATTAAAGACATGGTGGATGACCTCAATGGAAGGTCCGTGGAACACTTCTCTAGAATACAAGTGTTGTCGTAAGAGGGTTCCATAGGATATATCTGCTCCCTGGTAGGAATCGCTGAGTATCAAGGATTACTCTGTGAAGACGATTTGTAATCCTATCATGCAACCATTGACGGTGCTAACGTGGTCCACTGTGTCGTTCACTGATCAAGAGGTGAATCTCTTTATTTCAGCTACATTATAACAGTATTTTCTGTTTATTCAACTCATTTGAATGATATTCAATCATTGAGTGGTAAATTCACTAGTAGGCGTGTTTGTTCAAATAGCCTCTATAGGTTTGATGGCATGTTCCATGTGGTTTGCACACTTATGTTGCACCAGTCTTTCCGAAGTGCAGTTCAACGTATTTGCAATTCACATAGTTTGCAGATCAGGTTAGCGTCATTTCAATATTTTAGCAAATGTAAATGCCAGCGTTTGTAAAGCGCACAGCTACCTCCAACGGACGGGCCCCAGCGCTGGGGGCCGTCGGAAAGATTAAGCAAGCTATTGCCCAGAGTCACATGGTGCTAGGCTAACCTGCCGCCAGAACCGGGGATCAAACTGTGAACCCAGTGGTCTGGAGTCAGGCACCCTGGCCGCTGCACCACACCTCTTCCTGCAATCTAATAGGGTCCGGGCTCCTGAGGTGTTTCGTGGTTGTGGGCTCAGAGAACCAATTGATGGTGTTCTGGAATTGTTTGTTGGCCAGTAAGGCTGCCCTCTTGTATTATCGATCAGTTTCTTTTGTAGGGTTTTTTATTTGGGACGGCTATATTGGAACTATTCTCCAGAACGGATCAATGAAGGGGATCGGCCTGGAGGAACAATGTTCCCTTAACCAAAATACACAACCTGTGAGCCATGATGTATGCAATGTATTACCTGAAGCCGGCAGTGCTTCATTTGAGCCGGTGGTTGCAGGTGGGGTCCACGTCACTAATTTTTGGGGACCGCCACTTATATTTTGTCAACAAACTTTGATCCAGATCAAGAGAGAGATAAACACAAATGAGAGAACGAAGGAAGAAAAGAAAGACGGAAACAATGCGATAAAGGGAGAAAGAAGGGATAAAAAAAATCATGCGCAATTGATATAAAGAGGAATTGAGTAAGTGGTGGTAGATTATAGAGACATAAATTGGAATCAAGACTACAAAGCCTTGACATTTGCACCCCTACCTTTGAAAGCACCATCCGCGGGCTTCCAAACAAAACCGTGGGCCCCAGCACGTATTCTTTTACAAATTAAGCACTGGAAGTAGGCCTTAGATTTTATAAATTGTGGCCTGCTTTAAGAAACAGTTGGGTGTGGAAAGCATATGTTATCAGCCATTTTGCCTTTTTACATAGATAACCCTTCAAGTTCCATTCTAGATTAACATCAGCAGACGCAACTGTCCGCAAACGGGTCGTGTATGGTGGTATCATAGATTCATATCCATGCCCAGATCTGAGAAGAGCAGTGATGGCTATCCGCCAGTGTCTGGTGGCTTGCAATTACCCATGCTGCCCTTCACAGATGACACCATCCTATTGTCTGGAACCATCAAATCATTAAGTAAGCTATTTGAGAGCCTCTGTGAGCTACTGCGGTTCAGCAGGTGAGATGCATTGAGTTTACATCGAGATAACTTAGTGGCATCCACGTGGCATCCATGTGCTACAGAACTTTGTGGCTAATTAACTCTGTGGCCTTCTACCAATACCTGTAAGTAAGAAGGTTCACGTGCCTCTATGAGGTTCACTTTTCTTGCATGCGCCAAAAGTTGCACGCATTTACATGGATATGGACTGACAGGCCATCGAGACTCTTGTGTTTTGATTATAACATGATATAATAACATTTTTTCCTTTATTTGTAGACAATAGAGTCCCTCCTTAGGAGTAACTTGAAGCTCTTGACAGATAATGAATCTTCATTTGTATTTTTTATAGAAGGGGCCTAACTGAAGCTCTGACCGTTCAGAATGAGTGTTAAATCCAGTGTAATTCTCAATAATGCCCTTTCTTGGGCTGTAGAATGTTTGTCTCACTGAGGTCAGCATTTGATGCAACGGAGAAGAGGACTGTTAGAAATTGGGTTACCGGTTGACTCGGGTATGAGCCGTGCTCAGGCAGCAACCATATTACTAATCCGGGTAAGAGGCAGGCAAACCCTAAATTAACCTATGCTCACCCTCTACTAGCCTGGCACAGAGCAGTCAGACTTAACTTATAGGCAAATTTGCAAAGTATTTGTGATCCACTTCAAACAGTAAAACAGTGAAAACAAGACAAAAAAAGATCCTACACCAGGTTAGAAAAATAGAACTGATTTTAATAAATAAAACAAAGAAATTCAAACAGTATAATCACTGATATTGATTTTTTAAAGTCATAGTAAAAAATATCACCAAAATGCACAAAGCGCTTCTGGTGATATATGGTCGCGTCAGACCTGTACCAATGTACAAGTTCAGGCCAACTGTAATCGAGTGCGGGTCAACTACATGGACCCAGTTATGCCCGCTGAACACAGTGCCTTAAATCCTGGTTGAAGGGAGTTGCGTGGATCCGCTTTGAAGATGCGTCGCCCAGCCGAGGTTGTGTGACGGTTCTGAGTTGCGAAGAGGCTGCAGTCCGAAGTCCTTATGTGTCCACATTGAGGATCCTGTTGACGGAGCTTTCGATGCGAAGTCTGTTGAGGATGCATGGTGCTGCCGAGGCGATACGTCAGTTCAGATGAGCGGTGAAGTTGCCATTAAAAGTTTCATCTTTGAGGCTGCAATCGATGAGGAATGTGTTGGGAGAAGCTTTGCGCAGCAGTAGTTCTAAAGGCAATGCGTTGGTCACTATTATGAGTGGGGTGGTGCGGTTTGGTGTCTTCTCCGGACTGGTCATTAACTGGAAGAAATACAAAATATTCCCTTTGACTGATGCCACCACGCCCTTTACGCTGGAGTTTCCGCTGTGATGGTGTGACAACCACCCCAGATACCTCGGGATTACTATACACCATAGGTCCTCAGATGTAGTGTGGTTAAATTACGGCCTGACCATTGATCGACTCTCCGGACAGATAGACCGCTGGATTATACTGCACTTATTGATGGCGGGCGCATTGCAATAATTAGGATGGTTTTGTTGCCCTGGTTTTTACATCTTTTTTTAACATACCTATCCCACTCAGGGTTACTTTTTTATAAAACCCTTAGAGGAATGCTGACCCGACTGATCTGGGCAGGGAGAGAGGTGCGCGTGGGTTGGAAGACTCTCATTCAACCATTCGAGAGAGGAGGGTTTGGTGTACCTGATTTTTACTTGTACTATCTAGTGGCGCAGGCACACTACGCTTACTATTGGTACCACCCAGACACACGCCTTCAGTTCATGAAGCCTGAGCATTCGCAAGCCTGTCCTTATACACTCACCACTATTCTCCCACGCGGGCTTAGAAGAACTCCGGCCGCGATTCACACCCTACAAACCACGAGCTGGACTTGGGAACACCTACGAAGGTATCTGGGGGCTGGGCACCTGTTTTCTCCACACGTACCGATTTTAAATAATCCCTGGAAAGCACCCATGACCGAAGCATTGACGTAGCGGGTGCTTAGCCGCTGTCAAATACACAATGTGGGGGGGTATGTTCAGAGATGGCCAGTTGCGTACGGTGGCAGATTTGACAGTGGATCGAGATATAAACATGCCTGACCGCTTTTTTGTACCCAGAATGCAGTTTGCACTGGCCACTGCGCTTCGCCCTGAGACTGGGGAACCTATAGACCTCCCCCAATTAATAACAATTATCGCAGCTGCGGATGACGCACACTTAGTTTCCAGACTATCGACAGGCGCAGGCGCTCCAACTGATGATGGGTGGCGGTTCCCGCGCATCCTGGGAGAGGGACCAAGCGCTCCCTATGACTTACAAAATGTGGGCTTACTGTTACAAGCAGATGCACTTAGAGTCTAAAATAATTATAAACACAAAGTTTTGCATTTTAAATATTTACACAGAATCTGTTACCCCAGTGTTGCTTGCCAAAATGGACTGCTCGAAGCCAGATAAGTGTCAGAGATGTGCAGCGGCACAGGCTGATTTAATCCACTTGGCGTAGAACTGCCCTGCTGTGCTGGCCTACTGGGAGGCAATGTTTGGGCATCTTGAGCAAATGATTGAGGCCGAGCTCTCGCACACACCCTTGCTTGCCCTATTTCGGTATGTACTTCCGCTGAGTCGTGGGATAAGGTGCTTCATTGCTATTGCGCTAGTGCTGGCTCAATGGCAGGTTTCTCTGAATTGGGGAGGAACTATGCTGCCTTTGGTGGGGGCATGTCTCAAGGAAATGATGTATTGTGATACGACTAGTGATGTATATACCTCCTTGCTTCTACTTGCCTCCCGCCCCAAGAAAGTCTGGCAGCCACTCCGCTCCTACTTGTTGTCACATCTGGAAATTACTGATTGAAGTATTGCACAGGTTGAAGGGATTATTGGATTAGCTAACCTGTCCTGTGGACCGGGAATGTCCAAATAACTTTGTTACATGACCCTGAATGCACAGGTGCGCCATCCAGCAGCTGGCGTAGGGGTTGTTTGCACGGCAACCTGAACATTTTGGAACTGGTTTGAGGTGCAGCATCAAGGGTCCGCTGTTGCTTCTATGACCCTGTACTGTTGTTTTAAACCTAATGATAATGGAACTAGCAACACTCTATGTTGACAAATATTTGTTGGTATATATCAATTCAGGCTGCATGTAATCCGCATTATGAGAACAAAGTATTCTTCATTCTCTTTTTTGTATAATTTGTTGAAAAATGCAATAAAAACACTTTTTTTTTAAAAACTCTCAGTGTGTGCGGTTGTCTAGGAGGAATACACAAAGCCCAACTGCACCCAGTCATATGATCTGAGGCAAGCTACAGCTACCAAATTGCTAAAGCAAGAAAATGCCAATTTCTAAAAGTGGCATTTTCGGAGTGGGAGTTCAAAATCCGACTTCGCCATAAGTTAGGATTTTAAATTAGGATTTCAGAGACACCAAACTTGAATCTGTCATATCTTCCCACTTATAAAATGTAATAAGGCAACCCCAATGTTATCCTACGGCAAATATAGGCCCTGCAGTAGTGAAAAACAAATTTAAGAGTTTTTCACTGCCAGGACATGTAAAACATAAAAGTGCATGCCCTGCCTTTTAGATACATTGCATCCTGTCCACCGGGTTGTTCAAGGCCTACCTTAGGGGTGACTTCAATGTATAAAAAGGGAATATTTAGGGCCTGGTAAAAGGTTTATTTTGCAAAGTCATAATGGCAGTATAAACTGCATACACACGCTCTGCAATGGCAGGCCTGAAACATGGTTAGAGGCTACTTAAGAGGGTGGCACAAGAGTGCTGCAGGCCCAATAGTAGCATTTAATTTACAGGCCCTTGGCACATGTAGTGCACTTTACTATGGACTTATAAGTCAATTAAATATGCTAATTAGGTATGAGCCACTATTAGCATGTTTAGGGGAGAGATCGCCAGCACTTTAGCACTGGCTAGCAGTGGTACCGTGCACATTCATAATACCAGCAAAAACGAGGTCAGAAAATTGGAGGGAAAGGTAAAATGCTGGGGGTGGACCACACTAAGGCTGTCAGGTCTAACACGGATGGTCTGGCAGGACGGTTGGAAGAGGCTGCGCTTGTCTGTTATGGTTGCTCATTCTGTTCTCCAGAACTATTCAATGAGCATCTTATTGACATTGTGCCTGTCCACTCAGTACATGCCTTATAATACTAGCAATGAGTCACCGAAACCTTCCCACGTTTGCGCATCAGTGTCTATGCTCAGTTGACTTTCCGCAACATTATTGCACTCGAGAGAGCATTTCACACTGTTTCACACACCTTTTTTTTTATTTTAATTTTTTTATATAGCGTGAACTAGACCCGAGACATCAAGTATCAGAGCGCTTTACATGAGTACCAGTTTCGTTACAGATGGACACATGTATTTTTGTTAGGCACCGGGAGATGAAGTGATTTGCCCAGAATCACAGGATGTTGAGCATCATTGCAGAGACTCGATCCCGGTTCCCCAGCTTCGAGGTCGAGCACTCTAATTGTTCCTTGGAAGTCATTATTGGTTGCTCTGTATTTCTATCTAGTGGGCTGACATCAGTTCAATTTAAACCCAATGATCTTTGTGCTTTAAATGATGATATCTGTTGTGTGTGTTTAACATTATACACTCTACATACATAAAGTTACTTGAAGTTCTTCATGAATATGTTTTAATTGCCATTCGAAGTGGATAATTGTTTGATGATTTTGAATAGGGTCCCATCGGACAACCTTACTGCACAGTGCACAGTGTTTTGCTGCCGTGTTCGGCAGCATTTCAATCCTTTTGCAATTGACCCTGGAATAACTAGATTTGTTAAATATATTTAACTCGTTGGGTCTGTTTGTGGGTTTCCTCTGTACAATTTCCCACATGGAACATTTGGCCTTCTACACCTTTTGCACATGGTTAATCTGACTCGGTCCTTTTAGCCCTCTGGAGTCTTGGATCCTGTGACTCTTGCACCCATCTACTATATTGTGTTCAGTGTTTTAAGCTTAACACAGTGGCGCCTCCTCCGCTAAGGCAGAGGAGCCTCGCCTCACTGCTTGCAGCAGTGAAATAAAGGAAACATAAAATGATAATAACTGGATGGTATTATCATTTTAAGTTTTCCTGCTGCGGCAGCTTTACAGGCGGGGTAGGGCTGCTCATACAGGAGCAAGAGGAGGAGTGGTTTGCCCACTCCAAGTGCGCATGAATGTTTGGCGGGCCGGCAAAACATTCATGCGTACTTTGCATGTTCTCCACCCAGGGCTGGCTGAGAACATGGCCAGGCTCCCACTGCCTGTGCGTCGAACCACGATGCTCACACCAATCACAATGCTGCATTGCAGCATTGTGATTGGCTATGGGGAGCCTGGTGCTTCCTGCTGCCTGTTCCGGCTGGTAAAGACGATAGAGGGACGACAAAGGAGAGATGCGTCAATCAGGTATGTTGTTTTCTTTTTTTTGTACACCCCCACCCGCCCCCAAATGGTGCCGGCTGCCACTGGTCTAGCATGCAGTCCATTGACCCGCCCCTCCCCCTCTGCAATTCCCTTGAGATGTAAATGTATTTGAGCTTATATAGCGCACAGCTACCCGCAGTGGGTTTCCTGGCGCTTGCTTAGGGAACCCGTCCTGGTATTCCCCTGTGAGATAACCCCGACAGGGTATCCACAAGGTGAAAGCCAGGCATCCCGCCGCGAGGGACCGTTGTGGAGATTAAGCAAGCTATTGCCCAGAGTCGCAGAGTGTGAACCCGTGAGTCGAGAAGGCACCAGAGCGAGAATTATCGAGTCCGTGGAATTTTTAGCCCAAGACCCGCCGAGGCGGGGAATTGAACCCTGGTTCAGGGCCGTTCTCAGCTTTCAGGTCTGCCGCCTCTAACCCCTGAGCCACACTTCTCCACAACTGAGAGCCACGTGTAGTCCAGAGGGATTGGTTTAGACCTTTTAATGGCTTCTTAGGTGCAATTGATGGTTTCACATTTCTGATAGGAAAACATTTTTAGGGTTGGAAGGGCATGATATTTTACAAAATTTGCCAATAATTGTGCTGCAGGAAGAGAAGGAGGAACTTGATGAATATAAGGAGGCTGTTAAAAGATCAGAAATGCCCTTCTGCAAACCACCAAACCTCGTAGAGAGGAGACACACATTTTCAGCAGTGAACAATCTGCAAACAAGGCTACTGATACGTATGTGGCATGACTGAGAGTTTTAGCCACCAAATGCGAGTTTGGAAACCTTATAGAGCAGCTTATTTTGGGGTAAAGTAGACGATCCTGTGGAAATAGCCAACAGCATACAAAACCCGAGGGAGGCTGTGAAAGAAATGAAAAGAGGGATTGATGACACAGCCTGTGTGTGTAGAGGAACTAATTTGGGGCAGGCAAACCATTTCAGAATAAAATGAATCCTAGGCTGAATAGTGTGTGTTGCAAGTGCCAGTCAAAGATCCATGTTGCTTCATTTAAACACTGTCCCGCCTTAAGTAAGGATTGTACTACGTATGGGGCTAAGAGTCATTTGGGGTGAGTGTGGAGGTAATGAGGGACGAAAATAAACAGAATTTAGCGAATAAGGTGAATCATTTTTTATATATGTGTGAATGTGTATGAGGATGACATTTGCAAATCTAGAAATCCCATTGAGGATTTCACAGCAGGTGGGGTCGTTGTCTCTTAGTTGACAGATTCTGGATCGATGTATTTTAACCCGTTTGTTGCTGACGTCGGCCAACGGCTGTCGCGAGCACTACCTTGGTAGTGCTGCGCACGTCCGTTGGCCGACGCGGCCCCGCCCACGTACTAGAACACCCCTCCCCCCCGCACTGCGGCGAAATTAGCGCTGCGGTACACTGGTTAATGGACACAATTGAAAGGAAGGGGTTGCATCTCCGGACATTTCTCCTCAAGGAGATAATGGTGGCAAGATTAATCTGCAGGGATATTTTGAGTTACCTTGGGTGCTCAGGGAGCACGTGATGTGAGTGAAGGTCTATGTCTCTAATGATGGACCTAACATAATACGGTGGCACCACAAATGTTGTCTAGGGATTGCCCTCTAACCTAGATGCGCTCAACAAATACTGTGGGTAGAGGATTGACCGATGTGCGAGAAAATTGGTCAACTGTCGATGTGCAAGAAAGTGGTCAGATGTCCTTGTGAAGAACGTGCACATTTTTGATTAAAAACGTGAGAGACTAATAGGAGTCAAACATGTGATCAAGCTGAAAGAAAGTAGTCTCCTTGTGAAATACAAATTGAGATCTATGCTGATGAGTTTCAGAGGGGAGCGAGACAAATTCATGGAACAGCTTTGTACTGAAGAAACAATGAAACCTACTAAATCGTGTTTATGGTTGTCGCCCATCATTGTTACTTACAATTAAGGCTCCCGGTTTTCCGTTTTTACGGATTTTTACAGATAAATACTGACAGAAAACAATGTGTTTTTTGTCTGCATTTATTTTTAGAAGTGGATAAATACAGAAAAATGTGCTTCTGTTAAGGTATTCTGTGCTGTCTTTCATGAATTATAGGCCAACAGCTGAGCAGATAGACAGCATGGAAAATAAAAAAAACAGGATGCAAATAATGCCATGTGTCAACATACATTTGTGGTATAATGCTAATATTTACCAGTGGATGTTTTGTTATATAATATTTGGCAGCTTAAATTGCTAAAACAGACAGACATCAAAGTATGAGTGTGCATCTATCAGTTTTACAACTAAATTTATCCACAAAACACAGAATAAATATGGATTAATACAGATATAGTGGGCAAAAAATAAATATGGATAAATACAGACGGAAATGCTAAAAAACGAACTACCATAGAACCGGGAGCCCTACTTACAAAGTATTCTGGGTGAGGGGCACTTACCCTCGAAGCAGGGTTTAGAAACTGGCAGGACCAGACATTCAGAAACAATCATTGCGCATATGTACAGTGGGTGGTGGAATTAGACATTTGTTTCTGCTTCTTTTGCCCCATTATTAGACAGGCGTGGGGATTTTTAGCCAGAGCCTAGGCTGAGGAAGGGAAGGGTTAGGAAAGTGAAAGATGCAGCTTCAGTTCTCGACTCTATTGAGAACCTCAGTATAATAATTTTGTAGCAAACTTTCTGAGTACTGTGTGGATTATTCACAAAGTAGTAGTAAGGCATGAGCAACTTCATTGCAATTATTATTTATTGTTACTGTCGAAGGTTTCATGGACAATGGATACAGATGTCTCAGAATAACATAAAAATAGTGATGCTGATTGTTTGCACCTACAACCTTCAGTAACACAAAATTTCTGTGTTTCAAACTTCGAAAATCTACATATTACGCTAGGCTGCGATGGTTTCCACTTTTTGGCTGTCACCTGTTTCTATATAGGAGCTGCTCAAGCCTCTCGTCTGGAAAGTCAACCATTATCTAATCTTTTTGTTAGAAGGAGAAACCTTAATGTCCCGATCCCTTAGGCCGAAGTGGGACAGGGACCTGATAACTATAACGTTTAACCAAAAGTGGATGTCTAATCTTTTGGTGTATTTTCAAAAAAAGGGGTCTCTTAGATAGTTCTGTGCATTTAAAATGTCATAAATATGTTATACAACTTGCCTAAACTGCATGTAAATTAGAATGTGAGTATCTTGTATTATGTGCCTTTAAGGAGCGGTCAGAGTGCTGTTGGCGGTGGTAGCACTTCACCTTTGCAGTCCTCTGCAGGTGATCAATGCTTGCTGGGAAAAAAGCCCGGCTTGTGAAAGATTGCACTGATTTTCAGCGTGAGCTGCAAAGTTCCGGTGTGAACAGGTCATTCGCAAGCCCACAGGCAAGATATTTAAGAGCTCGAGAGCCACACCAAGGGCCCAGACCTGAGAGGCACCACTTTGGAGTCAGGAACTTGCTGAAGACAGGTCCAGGAGCCGTTAAGGAGCCTGGTATGTCCCTGATGCTCAGATCAGGAGACCAGCAGACTAGCCCTTAGAGTCATTCTGGGGTCCTAGGTTCCAGAAGGGTTGCAGTTCCAGTTTTTCCTCCCCAGGTAAGAGGGCAGCAGGCCAGCACAGCAGGACAGTTGCTCCTTCAGCACAGCAGAGTGACAGCAGCACAGCAGTCCATCTTTCTGGCAGAGTCTCCACATGTCCAGAAGTGTACTGAGCTGGTGTCTAAGGTCCTTCTTTTAAATAGTGGGGCCGTGGTTTTTGGAGGTAGGAGAAGATTCTACAGTGTCTTTGAAGTGCATGGTATTCCCTAACTCCCCTGCCATCGCTCCAAGCTGGCCGAAATGACAATGCAGGGTCGTTGGGCTCTTTTTTGTGGAGGCAGGACACCGCCTATTCAAGTGTAAGAGGGGCTGTTCACAGCTCCTACCTCCCATCCTGCCATTGATGGCCTGTTCAGTCACACCTAAGCTCCAAATTGTGTGTGGCTGTCTGGGAGAAATACACAAAGCCCAACTACCCACTACACCCAGTCATGTGATCAGAGAGAAAGGCTACAGGTAACAAAAGGCTAAGAAAGAAAATACCAACTTTTATAAAAGTGGCATTTTCAGAACTACAATTTAAAATCTGACTTCACCGCAAGTTAGGATTTTACATTGTGATTCTACCAAATGTGAAGGAGTAATCTCTTCCTATTTGGAAATTACACTTATAAGATTTGCCAGGGTCTGGTCACTCAGTGGACTAATGAGTCCATGAAAGAGCCTGTGTTTGGTCTCTTGGTCACAGGTTCAAATCCTGGCGGGTCCACTCAACCTTTCATCCATCTGAGGTAGATAAAATGAGTACCATTGGGTTGGGTAACAATAAACATCTGTTATCCACCACCAAGATATCTATGGGTGAATGTGGTATGTAAGATGTAATAAGGTAACTCTGGCGTTATCCTATGTGAGATAGACCTGCGTTAGTGAAAAACGAATGTGAGGGTTTTTCACTCCCAGGACATGTAAAACTTAAAAGTACATATCCAAATTTTTTAATATACTGCACCCTACCCTCTGGGCTGTTAAGGGTCTACCCTAGGGGTGACTTATATGTATTAATAAGGAAGACTGAGCCTGGCAACGGGTATATTTTGCCAGGTCATTTAAACCTGCGCACACAGGCTCTGCAATGGGAGGCCTGAGACATGTTTAAAAGGACTACTTTAGTGGGTGGCACATTCAGTGCTGCAGACCTACTAGTAGAATTTAATTTACAGGCCCTGGGTACATGTAGTACCACTTTACTAGGGACTTATAAGTCAACTAAATATGACAATTAGATATAAGCCAATTCTACCATGTTTTAAGGATTGAGTATATGCACTTTAGCATTGGTGCGCAGCGGTAAAGTACACAGAGTCACAAGGCCAACAAAAACTAATTCAGTAAAAAGTAGGAGAAGGAAGGCAAAAAGTTTGGGGGTGACCATGCAGAGAGGGCCATTCCAACAAGTCTCTTCACACTTCTCTTTAGCAGTCCTATTCCTGAACGTTAAGGCATGATCATAAGATAGCTAAATAAAGGAGGTTTTGAAGAAATATTCTTACTGTTGCTTGTGTAAAAAGTGAAAGTAAGTTGTGAAGAGTTTCCACAGCTCTATATGTGGCACCTTTCATCAGTACCTTAGAACATGAGAAAAGGAAACATCTACTCAAAGAAGACAATGTTCGGGCAGACTGACCCATTAGTAGATATGTTGCTTCACAAAAATAAAATAGTAGTCGAATAAACTCGGTACACAGTTTGCATTTTTTCCGTAGCTTTCATAGCCTGAGGCTTGTTAGCATTTAGAGACTTTTTCCACAAGGTATGAAAAAAAAGAAACTGTATGCATGCTAGCATTCTAGGCAAAATGGAGAGCCATGCATATATGCATTACTCAGAAGCTGAACCAAACCCCAAAGGTCCTTCACCAGAAAACACTTGGACGTGCTACCACAGCAAATGGGCCCTATCCTTCCTAAAATGAATTAATTGTGAAGTCTGTTAAGTGCAATATGGAACTGAAAACAAGTGTTCAAAATTTCAAATAAGCCATTATGCACATTGTTGTAGGTCAGATTAATCAACCTCCAATAAGAACTTTGAAGAGTCATAAAATATTGTTCATTTAGATTTGCCAAATCATATTACTAGCCATGACAAGCCCAACTGTCAGAGACATTAATTGCAGTAAAAACTGCAAAATAAAATCACTAAGTAAACTGTGAGGCATCTTCAACTGCCTTGGTGGTGATGTGTACTGTAAAGTAAACATAGTATAGTATAGAAAAAAAACAACACGATCACAATTTATTTTGGAAACATTTAATGAGACTGGAGGCGTTTAGTAACAACAGGTTGCCAGCCCTGATTGTTCTTCCACATCAATACTCCTCTATTTGTCCAGCAATAAACAGTGCCCCTACCCTTAAAAAAAGAGATAGTTGTGTAGCTATTGCTTATGTCATCAATTCCCATTAGTCCCCCTTACTCATCCTTTTGCACATTTGACAGCATCTCCACCTGGTGTATGCTGCGGTATAGATTACTGAGCCATCTCTGATTACTGCCCATCATGCCCCTGTGGCAAAGCTGGTTAGTCCGTATAATGTGTGCGTCTGTCTCTCACATAGGTGGAGAGATGTGGGGCAGCGGCCAGGGCAGCTGCCTTTGGAGCACAGGGTTCACGGTTTAATCCCCGGCTCCGGCGGCAGCTCAGCTCAGCACCATGTGACTCTGGGCAATAGCTCACTTAGGGGTCGATTAGGATCGCGGACGGACTTGAGTCCGTCCGCGACCCCAGAGTATGAGGGAACGTCCGCATGGGCTGCGGCGTTCCCTCATGTGCGATTAGGATGTGACCGCCACCCTGGCGGTCACATCCTGGATATTTAACATTGCGGCGGGTGCTGCTTGAAGCAGCACCCGCCGCAATGTTAAAAGTGCATGTGTAACATTTACATGCACAAAGCGGCAGGCACCGCGCGGTGCCTGCCGCATTGTGCATGTAAATGCTGGGGGGTACCATAGGTACCCCCCATGTGCACCCCCCACCCACCAACACCCTGGGGGCCCGCAACGGGCCCCCAAAATCAAAAGTACACATGCTTTTCCACGGCGGAAAAACCGCCGCGGAAAAGCATGTTTTCAAATGCTTCCTAATTTGGCCGGCGGTGTCTGATAGACACTGCCAGCCAAATGAGAGCTTTTCCGCCGCGGTTGTAATCCGACCGCGGCGGAAAAGCAGCGGACAGAAACCAAGACCCACCAGCCATCGTAATGTGGCGGTGGGTCTTTGGTGAGCCCGCAATGGATTTTCCGCCTCCTCCGGGCCGGAGGTGGCTTCCGCCGGCCCGGAGGAGGCGGAAAATCCTCCATCCTAATCGGCCCCATAATTTCCACAACGGCCCCCAGCGCCTTGAGAGGGTGAGTAGTTTGCGCTTTACAAATACGGATTTACATAACCTCATCCATCACACTTCCAGGGGCTGCGTCCCATAACACAATAATCGCACTTCAGTGTTCATCACTCACAACGTGAAAACCTTTCCGTTATCAGCTCAAAACAAAACTCTGCCAACCACACACGTCCTACATGGTGTAGCTTGCTGTGCGTCCGCGAAAGCACTTCAGCGCCCAGCGTAGATGGTGCTATAAAATGCTACAATGCAATACTACAAAGGCAATACTCAATTGATAACAACCTCTGCTTACGTTCCATTCTACTTGTTAGGCTGGAGGCTTTAATGGTGCTTCTCTGTTGCATCATTTAGAACAATGAGATAGGTTATTTGACTTAAAGAGCACGCAGGACAGGAGTGCGCATGAAATAATGACTTCGTGATGACAGCTGCTGACTCTGGAAGTGGTGTACCAAGCTTGAATCCAGGGCCGTGGCTACCATTGATGCAGCAGGTGCAGTAGCACAGGGGCAGATCCCCCAGGGGCCCACTGAACTCTGACAATGTTGTATTTTACTACCCAAAAGAGGGCACTTTTCCTTGCCTGCCCCAGGGTCCATGGCATCCTTGCAACTCTACTGTTCATATTCTGGCCTTCACACAACCACTTGTGATTCTGGGCAAATCAACCTACGACTAAAAACGTGTAAAGCTCTGATGATCTCTGACCACATTTGCACAATAAAAAACAGCACAAATAATGTAAAAGCAGATAATGGCCCCTTGACGTCACAAGGTAGCTCATCACTTTAGAGAAGACTCATACTTTTCATGGCAGCGAAAGAGAGCAGCTTGCACAAAAATGCATTTCCCCACTCACCTCCGATACACTACACTGGTTTCTACTAATCTTAGGAGCGATTAAGAAATACTTAATAAGTTTGCGTGTAGCGCTTGTGGCTACAATCTTGCAATGACATAACAAGTTGAATAACTTGCTACTGGAGATACATTAAACTACAGAGGTATAATTAGGCACTCTATGACAGAAATAGAGAGCCGAGTTTTGTGGGGATTTATTATTATTCAGGTAGGCATTTTGTGCGAGAAACTGGACAGTGAATCTGTGTCGCAATGTTTATGTAGGATTCTGTGGCAATGTAATCTTTGTGAAAGAAACACCTAAAGCCATAGTTGGATATAACAAGTGGTCGAAGTGGGCGGGATCTGAAGGGCACAGCGTGCCCCTACTTATTTAATTTGATGCAATCCGTTCCCTTACTTTTCTATTTTTAGAAATGCGTCCCAGGACGGCAAAAATAGTGAAAGCCTGTAGATAAGGTTCGGCCGTTTGTGGCCGTTCGGGAACGGGTGGGGTGGGCAGAGAAGGAAAAGGACTCTGTCTAAGTCTTGCCCAGAGAAGACGAGTACAGTGTCAGCTTCCACTCTGCCGCTGGCAGCTGCCCCCATCTCTCTCTCTCTTTCTTCCTTTTCCCCCTCTTTCGTTCTCTGTCTCGCTCCTTCTCAGTTGCTGAAAACCGCGACTTCAAGCTCTTACGCTATCTTTCCTTTATTTGTTTGCCTATGAAATGTAAACACTTTTGCTGGAAATGTCTTTTTCTGACATTTTTCTATTGGTAAGTGCAGCCTCGGGCGGGGTAGAAAGAAAAGTTCAAAATACAAATAAAATAACTAAATGAAGCAAGCCAGGGTGGTCACAAAGTGGTCAGATTGGTTTTATTCACACCCAAACATATTAGAGCCACTTTACAGAGTTTGCCAGTGAAACACTTCTTTTATTTTCTCATCTTTCTTTAAACAACGGGCATATTTACAAAGAAGTGACAGAGCAGCAGCGTTAGCCTTCTTGGCTTAACGCCGCGCTACGCCTTTTCTGAAACGCAGGGCTTCACCGTATTTACAACAATTTGGTGCAGTCCTGCGTTTCCCCCTGCGCTTGCCACTAATTTCAGCTGCCTAGCGCCAACGCAGTCACCCTTGCACCATAGTGCAAGGGTGCCTGTGCTGCAGGGAAATTGTTCATGTGCAGGAAGGTGTCCATTCCTGCACATAAACAATCTTAAATGGTGATTTGTAACTTCTATGTGTGCTGCTTTGTGAAGCACATATAGAAGTTGCAACTCATCATTTTTTAAATGATTGCTTCTGTGCAGGAAGGGACACCTTCCTGTACATAAACAATCATGCATGGCGTTTTGCTGTTTTAATGTGTGCTGCACAATGCAGCACACATAAAAAACAGCAAAATCTAGGAGAAATAAAGCATTTCTCCCCGTTGTGCCAAGTTAAGGCCAGGTTGTTCCTGCTATATTTCACATGCTTCACTTAATCTTGCATTCCCTATGAGTAATTGCTTTTTCCAAGATGTTATTACTTTTTCAGGCAGCATATTACTCTTGTCTAGTGCACAATTTGAACTGAGTCACATCCAGGTGTTTATGGCGCAGCGCAATTGGCTTCTAGCTGAAGGCAGTGCGAGTTTCTGTCAGTGGGGCAGTATGGTGCTCAATGGGGGAGAGGATGTGGCACTATGGCTAGAGCTATTGAATTTGGAACTGGGGAACCAGGTTCACCCTTCACGACCCGTCCACCAGACCACTCTACTGAGGGAGCACATTCCCATGCTTGACCACAGAAGCCCTGCTAGACTGTACAAGCACTGGTGTCTGAGCACCAGGAGGTGGACCCTAGCAATAGCAAGTGTGGGTTAACCTTGAAGGCCTGTCCATCACAATCCATACTGACATTCACCTCCAGTCTTGCGGGCAGGCTTATGAAGCAGCACACCCCAGAGTGACAGTGACTCTGTCACTGATGTCACAGGACCCTCGAAGCCAGTCCCCCTCACCCACTGGTACCTCCATAGGCCTTGTTTCAGCAGTAGTAGCTGCCACTCAACAGGGATCGGCAATGCAGGATTTTCAAGCACACCAAACTAAGTTCACAAACTTCATGGTCTCTGCTTCAAGCACAATCACTTTTAACATGTGCCGACTGCTTTAGGTCCAGCAGAATTATGCAGCAATGGAGAACAACATTATGCTGCAGTGTTGACTAAATAAAGGCTGCAGCATAATACAGTATATTTTCTGATACTTTATTATTTTTACATTTTTATATATAGTAACAGTCTCTGCAAATATGTTGCCTCATTAGTACCAGTGTAACATACAATTGCAGCAGTAAGAAAGGTTACCAGTCAACCCTTGCAAAGGGAAACCGTTTTTCAGCGACATAAGTCACATTTTTTTGTAACTTTTGATCAGTTTGAGCTACAAACAATTTATTAGTTAAAATCATCAGATTATGCAGCAGAGTATGTACTATATATGGCAAATATGGTAAAGCCATAATTATGTGGATAACAGTTGAAAACTAGACTATATTGCCATTCATGTTTGAATTGCTCTTGTGGAAAAAGGGAGAGGTGCTGATGACAGAAACATGGCTCGCGCACATGGCTCGCACACAAATGACTTGTGATTCCACTTTTTAGCGTATTTAGGACATTCAGTGATTGGAAACGTATCCCACTTTGTAAATATATTTTACTGACAATAACTTATTAAACCTTTAATAAACGTGTATCCATTGGTTGAATTAAATAATGTAATAAGTTGTAACTGGCCAGCGAAATGCCAAACAAATTCGAAAAATTGGGATGATTTGGCTCTTTCTGGCCACACCTCTGAATCCACCCAATAACCCAATCCACTGGTTATTCCAGCACTCTGATTCTCCGCCCAGTTCCCCTACTTTTTTCCCACTTCGACCACTAAATATAACATTTACCCATGAACACTAAGAGAGTGTGAGGCAGTAAAGCACAGCTTAAAATATCCACCACAAAAGTCAGAAATCAAGAAGAGACAACTGAGGTTCACAACAAAGCTACACACACACACACCCCTTTAAAAATGTTGGTGTTCAATGACCATTTCAAGCCTGTAAATACACTTACTCTTGCACTTTGTAGGAGTACGTTTGTGTGTATTTGTAAGGCGGAAAACGACCTTGAAATTGTTGGTGAATGACAAACTTTGATTGTAGGAGTACACCAACTTCTATGGAATGCTTCATACATGATTGCAGCAAACGTGTCTCTGTAACTAGGTGTATGTTAAGGCAGAAACTCCACCTAACTGGTGGAATTGCATAAGTGAGGACACTAGGATTATCCAGGAGGACCGTGTAGATTCCGGTCAGTTGTTCAGTGACCTCACAGTACCCGAGCATGGCAGACTCCTTGGACACAAACGCAGACAGTGAGACAGACACCCAGAAAGGGACGGGAGAAGGCCTCTTTTCAATGGAAACAATAGTATGAATAAACATGAGCCGCGAGTTTTATTATCAGGCGAATTCTGCGTTTTTTCTTTACAGAGGTCAGTTCGAAATTACATATGAATAGGATGAAGCAGACAAGGGTTGATTCCCAGGCAGTGGTGTTATGTCGCGTGGCCGCTCACAACACAGCCAGGCGCGCAAAACACGCCATAGATCAGTGGCGCCTCTTATAGAATCCGCGCCAGCGTGCACGGGGTCACGCTGCCCCGCCCCCAGACGACGGCGCTCCCAAACAGAACGTGGCGACGTATTATTTCCTGAGGTGAAAGGTCAGCATCTGTTAGCTTGAACTATGAGGCTCGACCAGTTGAACTCTGCGGTTATTCCAAAAGTGACATTTTGGAAATAGTTTGAAAAAAAAGTTGCAGCTGCTACGCCCTTGATGGGTTTAGCATTGGCTATTAACAGGCTGATTTAGGAGTACACTGTGTTTAAAAAAAAAATCTCATGCTTATTTTAACCGCAGTGCAAGATAGAAATTGCATGAAGCTTTGTAGTCTGAAGGAACTATTCAAATATTTTAGCATCATGCATGTTTAAAGTGACTTAAAGTGTTCTGAAACCGTGGGAATGCTTCATGTTTGATCACTAAGACACATTAATATCATAACAATATCAATAATAATTTTACTAAATACACAGCACATACTATTAAGATCTTATTGCCGCTATCATTACTACTAATACAAAGTGTAATAACGTTATTAATAATATTTTTCACAATAATACAATCAATGCTAAGGTTACAATATATGTGATCATTATCATGATTTGTACCGTTATAATAACATGCCACTGCTACTAATAATAAGATATGTACTGGTTTGGTCAGCATAAATCTAGCAAACACACAACATAACAGAATAAACGGTTTAAAAAGCTATTTATTAAAGTCCAAGAGACATTCTATAAAGAGCTACTAGGTATCATAATTCAATGTGATAAATGTATTACATAGGCAAAAGAGTGCTGTCTGTCCTCATGCTAAATATTGCCATAGAGTTTTGTTTTTTGAGTACACTTTTACCAAATAGCCTTGAACATGAGGATTCCTAAAATTGTGAATATGAATTAAGGCGCAATGACTAAAACAGGAATGGTCACTCCCGACATATTTTAATTAGTGAAAACCTCTAGAACGCGAATAAAAACAAAATATTTGAGCGTTTCAAAATACATTTTCTCCTTGCCATAATCGTATGTTTTAGAGACAAGACTGAACACAGACAGTCTGTCTTCCATTTCACACACACGTGTCTTAACAGAATCCGGAAGAACCTCCCCATTTCCGGGCCCCATTGGCAGTGTCAGCACAAGCAGTGCCTGGGCCTAGGATGCTTTATTCCGGTCCAGGGAAGACATGGCTTGGCAGTTCGGGCTGGACTGTTCCCATGAGGCACAGGGCCAAGACTGATTTTCATATGGCCATGTCTGAACTGGGGTGGCTTGGTGAGCAAAATAATGATGGATTAAACCCAGATCTGTGACTGGGGTGAATGTTTTGCCATTGTGCAACACTTCGTCCATCATCTTGTGTGTTTTGCTGTTCACCCTATGTGGGAAGGGTATGCCCAGACGTGGGTCCCGTGCTCACTAAGCCACTACAGTCAAGCTATCCTGGCTGAAGATGGCTGATAGCCAGAAACCGGTCCTAGGATGCTCGATTCCAGTCCAGGTAAGACATGGGGTAAACAGCCTTTACAACTAAACTTTTACAACGCACTACCATTACGACGCAACCATTACAACGCAAACCATTACAACGCATTACGCTGGGGGGGCGCTCTACGATAGGGAATAGATTTAATTTACTATCCAACACCTTCCCTACTATCCACGGGGACTGGAGTTGGAATAGTAAATTAAACTATTCACTATCCAGCACCCCAAAGCGCTATGCGTTGTAATGGTATGCGTTGTAAAAACTGCGTTGTAACAGCATGCGTGGTAAAAGCATGCGTTGTAACGTCATACATCCAGACATGGCTTTGCAGTTCGGGCTGGACTGTTCCCATGAGGCACAGGGCCAAGACTGATTTTCATATGGCCATGTCTGAACTGGGGTGGCTTGGTGAGCAAAATAAGGATGGATTAAACCCAGATCTGTGACTGGGGGTGAATGTTTTGCCACTGTGCAACATTCCGTCCATCATCTTGTGTGTTTTGCTGTGCACCCTATGTGGGAAGGGTATGCCCAAATGTTGGTCCCGTGCTCACTAAGCCACTGGAGTCAAGCTATCCTGGCTGAAGACAGCTGATAGCCAGAAACCAGTCCTAGGATGCTTGATTTCAGTCCAGGAAAGACATAGCTTGGCAGTTCGGGCTGGACTGTTCCCATGAGGCACAGGGCCAAGACTGATTTGCATATGGCCATGTCTGAACTGGGGTGGCTTGGTGAGCAAAATAACAATGGATTAAACCCAGATCTGTGACTGGGGGTGAATGTTTGGCCATTGCGCAACATTCCGTCCATCATCTTGTGTGTTTTGCTGTAATTAAGAGGAACAGTTTCTGAAAAAATATAACCCGGGACAGTCTCCACCTTGCCAGGACCGTCCCTGCAAAAACGGGACAGTTGGCAGCTATGCTGTTATGAGCATGAATACCTTCTCAGTAAATATAGGCTTCAAATCCAATATTTCAGTGTAAACGGACCATCCAGTGAAAGGTGTTACAGTGCATCTCAAAATCCAAGCTAAAATGATCAAACATAAAGAACATTCTAGAATAGCTGTTGTTGATGAGTGATAGCGATGTAGGACTGTACATAGAGATAATTCTTTTTCCTTAACACTGGTAGGCCTATTAAAATTCAGTGACCTGGTATCAGCATCATATCCTTCTGAGGACCATGATGTTCGTCAGTCAAGACTAATGCAACCACATCTAGAGGCTCATTGTCGTCCAAGCCATCACTAAGGGGTGAAGGACCGGTGCGTCCTGTTCCTAAGCTTCACCCAATCCAATGCTTACTTTGAGCTGGTCATTGTAGATGCGGCCCACCAACATGCATTTTTGGTTAACAGGACTTCCTTTTTGAATCCTATTTTGACAAGAGACCAAGAGGACGAAAGGAGAAAAGGGAGAAAACAGGGGTGAAGAGAAAGATGGGAAACCAGTAACAGAGGGATAACGCAAGGCTACAAGAGTGAGATAAAGGGGCACAGAGTGTAGGGTGGTAACAAGACTAGGCAGCCTTTGTATTCGGCAACCTCAGCATTTGGCAGTGCCGTCTGCCGGCTTCTGGAAAAAACATTTAGCCCCAGCACTTATTTCTTTTTAAATACCCAACCTTCAAGTTTCATAATTTCTATCCCCCAACATCTGACTTCTTGATTTGATGACCCACCCATCCTGCCTGAACACTTTCTGCAAGTAATTTAATGGCATTAATCAAACCAGTAACAATGACCAGCCGAAACAAAATGTCATCTACTATGAGCTATAAATTCACATGGTAGGATGCCTGCTAGGGATATTCTTCAAGTGACACACTTGTACATGCTTGACATCAACACTCCTAATGGTGGCATCAACATATGCTTGAAAATGTCATGAAGTACGACAGCTGAGGACGTGTGTTGCTGGAAATATTCAAGCTGAGCTGCATAAAGGGCTATTGTGTGGATGTAGAGAGGAGCACAACTAATAGGCCCAGCATCTGCTTCAGACTTTTTTATGCTCCTATACAATGGATCTTAAAACATTATGTCCAAGGGACGCTTATGTGCCAGATAGTTTCCTACCTGGGGTGCAGCCATACTCACAGGGCCTCTCTTTTCACATGTCAGAATTGAGGTTGAATGCTTTTGGCACCTATTCTTCACCCTCATCGGTTAGTCCGTAGCTGGCAATAGAGAGCTCATTCAGATGAGAGGGCCCAGACTTCGACAGGTGCTATCTGGTTTCTAATGAAGCTCCATTCAACAATCACACTGCTGACATGACCCGTCAGATAGACTAATTCTTGCTTGCGTGTCCCATTGGAGGCTTCCAGCTCACCGCCTACCTGGCGCGTGCATCTTTGTGCAGCACTGTGCGCATGATGGTGTTCTAACAATTGAACCTATGTTTTTGTGCAATTATTAGCAACATGTAAAGTCTCTTGTGCACTGTGTGCAACCATCTATCGCAGAGAATACTGCAGTCCACTTTTTTTTTTTAACCACTGGACCAGAGTGGAATTTTCTGTGTATGGCTGTGGTTTTGCTGATTTGTATTATCATTAGTCAATAATTTTGCTAATCAGTGAATGTGAAATCTTCCCGGGGCTTGAGGTAATGGAATGCTGCCAACACAATCATTTCCTGTTGTAGAGTGGACCTGCCCCATGTTATACTCTTTAGTCAGATATTGAATGCATTTCTTTTATGTTGGTTTTGGAATGTAGATTACCAGACAGTGGCGGTTTCTGCCGTAGGGCGTTGTGGGCCTGCCCAGCCCCCAATTCATTTACAATTAATGCTGCTAATTTCTGCCGATACGCCTTACCGGTCTTCGCAAAATGGCGGCCACCTAGAGGCTTCGGCAGTAACGGTCCGACGTGGGCGCCCTTCCGTGCGGGGACTCACGCCTTCTCTCCACCCTCTCCACAACCCTGTGGGGGCAATTCTTCCCTACGAAGCTGTGATTGAGCCCGATAATTGCTGAGCGCCAGAGGCGGGCGGGAAGGCTCAAGCTCACCTTGCAGGGAGACATGCACGGGGGCTGCTATCTCCCGGGGAACTAGATGCGCAGCAGAGGATCAGAGGGGGCAACACTAGAGGCACATCTGCAGAAGATGGGCCCCTGACACCCAGAGGGGATGCCTCACTAACTCCCAGACGTTCCATCTGCCCCTGCCTGACTTTAAGATGGCGGCTGCTCACTAACCACGATGCTGTAATGCGCGCATTGCTGATGGGTCCCAGAGGTCTACAGCTTTCAGTTGTGCTTCTATACTACACCACTGCCTATCTGCTGGCACCCTCCTGAGATAAGTGAACCTCCTGACAGGGCCTCATGCAACTGGTACTTCCTTCAGCAAAGGCCCCCCCTCACCCCCCTACTCAGCTACTACACTGCAATGCCCGGCATTTTAACCTCAAGATGGCACCTGAGAAGGAACGGACCTGCTTTTATAATGTTTCGAAGTGGAGCCATGGGAACTTTTACCGTACTACCTACCCCTTACCCCTCCCCGCTCTACTCTTCTCCACTTTCCTGCTACTGACCTCTGCCCTCACCTGTCCTGGCCCTTAGTCCCCACCCTGTTTATCTGTGAATTTTCCCTCGTCATTTGAGATCTTGCTATTGTGTCTGATGCCCGATGGAGCTACCTGGTTTAGCTATAGGGGAGACAGGTCGGGGATTCCCTCCTTGGACGTCACCTACCCAGTCGGTCTGTAGCCAGACTTCCTTTCATCTCTCCTGTTGTCTCTTCCCGCATCCTCCCTCTATTTATGTCTCTCCTTCTCTCCTCTCTCAATGTATTGAGAAAGAACTATTTTGTCTGATGCCCGATGGAGCTACCTGGTTTAGCTATAGGGGAGATGTGCCGTGGACTCCCTCGGTGGTCGTCACCTACTCAGTCGGCATTTAGACAGACTTCCTCTTGTCTCTACTTGTTGTCTCTTCCCTTATCTTCCCTTTCTCACCTTCCCTGTCCCCTCCACTACTTTTCTCTCTCCTTCCCCTCCTCTCCGAATGTATTGCCTATTTTTTTGATGTATTGTGTAACTGTTGATCTTTTTCTGATACATTGTCTATTCTCTTGTAAAGCGCTCTGATACCTTCGTGTCTAGCCAGCGCTATATAAAACTCTTTAAATAAATAAACGTTTTAAAGTAAACAGTTTTAACATACTTAATTTCCCCACTGTCTTCCCCACTCGCCGACACCAGCTGGACAACGTGAAGCAGGTGAACACTGTCACGTCGCTAGTGCCATATGACGTGACTGCAATTCTTGCTCCCCGGGCGGGCCCAAATGAAGCCAAGTGTAGTGCCGGGCTGATAACCACTCAGCCCTGAAGCCTGTGAGGTCATCAGCTCGGCATAGACCTTGCTTCAGGGCAGAGTCTCCACCCCCTGATATCTGAATTTTCCCAAGCGTTCTTTTCATGTAGTGTGCCCCCTCCACTACAAGAACACAAGAGTCGACCTTCAGGCGCCCAGAGTGTCCACACTGCGGGATGTCAGTACAAACATTCCATTTCAAAATTAAAACTGCTGTTAGGCGCAAGAGTCAGCGCTGAGAGGTTTTACAACTGCAGTGCAAGAAAACACTCCTGATGAGGCCAATTCTCAAAAGCAAAATAAGTTTTAATGGAAACAGGACTGCTGAAGGTGAGACAGGTGAATTTCAGAAATGTGCAGTACAGAGACTTTCAGTGAAATTTAAACACAAATTCACTGTTGTGAATGCTTGGATGCACGAGATCAGTTTGGAGTGATCATTTTCAGCTGGCTGCACAACCCTTATTTGTCAATGAGAGCATTTTTTTTATGAAACAATAATTTTCACCAGATGCACGAGGAGCTATTCGTGAGTCCCGTGCGTGCCACAGCACTAGACAGCGAAGTTTCAGTTCCCGAGGCTCGGGCTCCTCCAGCTCTTATTTGGAAATCTCAGCCCCTCATTGTGAAATCTTAGTTTCACACTTTCACTTCAATGAGAAGGGTGAAGTCTGCAGCTGAGGCCCACAGCAATTATCTGGGAAGAGTATGGCGATCAGAATGAAAACAAGCATTGGAAATACAATAGGTCTCGCATTAGAAAAGTTGGAGCTATTGGTCTTGTAAATGACAAATATTTTATTTATTTGTTGTTTTTTAAAATAGCTAAATTGATAGCTTTGTCATTTACAATGCCAATAGTTATAACCCTCGCGAATGTGACACCTATAGCATTTGGAATGCAACATGTTTTGTATTTACGTGACTTAGATGGCAGCTCTGGTCATTAGGCCACATCTCTAGAGAGCAGGAGAGTGCAGCAGGGGAGAGAAGCACAGCAATGCAATAGGTCTCGCATTAGGAAAGTTTGAGCTATTGGTATTGTAAAGGACACATTTTTTATTTATGTGTTTGTTTTGAAAATAGCGAAATTAATAGCTTTATTATTTACAATGCCAATAGTTTTATCTTTCGCAAATGTGACACCTATTGTAACACAATATGTGTTGTAGCACTGAGTGGTGTGAGGGTGAGGGGTGTGAGGGTGAGGGGTGTGAGGGTGAGGGTGAGGGTGAGTGGGTGTGTGAGGGTGTGAGGGTGAGGGTGAGTGAGGGGGTGTGAGGGTGAGGGTGTGTGAGGGGGTGTGAGGGTGAGGGTGTGTGAGGGTGAGTGAGGGGGTGTGAGGGGGTGAGGGTGAGGGTTAGGGGGTGTGAGGGTGAGGGTGAGGGTGTGAGGGTGACTGAGGGTGTATGAGGGTGAGGGGATGAGGGTAAGGGTGTGTGAGGGTGAGGGGGGTGATGGTGAGAGGGTGCGAGGGTGAGGGGGGATGAGGGTGTGTGAGGGTGAGGGTGTGTGATGGTGAGAGGGTTGTGAGGGGGGTAAGGGTGAGTGAGGGTGTGTGAGCTGTATAGATGTTTTGCAAAGTATGGTAGACTGCAAATGTGACACCTATTGTAACACAATATGTGTTGTAGCACTGAGTGGTGTGAGGGTGAGGGATGTGAGGGTGAGGGTGAGGGTGAGTGGGTGTGTGAGGCTGTGAGGTTGAGGGTGAGTGAGGGTGTGTGAGGGTGAGGGTGAGGGTGTGTGAGGGTGAGGGTGTGTGAGGGTGAGTGAGGGGGTGTGAGGGGGTGAGGGTGAGGGTTAGGGGGTGTGAGGGTGAGGGTGTGAGGGTGACTGAGGGTGTGTGATGGTGAGGGGATGAGGGTAAGGGTGTGTGAGGGTGAGGGGGGTGATGGTGAGAGGGTGCGAGGGTGAGGGGGGGTGAGGGTGTGTGAGGGTGAGGGTGTGAGGATGAGAGAGGGTGAGAGGGTTGTCAGGGGGGTGAGGGTGAGTGAGGGTGTGTCAGCTGTATAGATGTTTTGCAAAGTATGGTAGACTGCATGCATTTGTGTTTGCTGCAGACAGCACAGAATGTAAACAGTAAACAGTCCACCAAACCATAAAACAGGCAAGCAGCCCAAAAACATGCCCACACTATACACTTTGACCGGTCAAGCCAGCCCCATTGGGCACTGCCAGACTGCCCTATAGGCAGGGCTACTGGAATTATGAGGCAAGGGAGGACCAAATTATGAGGCAATGTTGACTAAATTGTGTGATAAGAAAGCGTAAATAATTCTACGTGATGCGGCATGTTTTGTTTTGAAGCAACTGAGCTTCAAACTATTTTTTGGGGTTCAAATCTGCAGATTATACAGCAGATTATGGATTAAGTGGAAACTGGGGCAAATCTGTAACTGTGCGGAAAACACAGTGACAGCAGAATTGCATAGTTCTGGTGTCCTTCCCTGCTTACAGCCAGGGCAGTCTGAACCTAACCATCACTGCTCAACCAGGACCATTCGATGTTCCCTTCCAAGCCTGCACGGTCCTCTGGACACCGCGCTGCTACCCATCCTGCATTCCTCTCCACTTATTTAAACGAAGCCCCATTTACTCACTGTTGCTAACAACTTTTTTAATATACAGACATCAAAACGAATATAATTGAAAATGCTTATAATCGTAACTGGCGGTGTGTGTGTGTTTTTTCCAGCCTGCTTTCGGCGCTGCAGCAACATCCACCATACCGAGTACTGAGCCCATCGCACTGCGTGGACACCAGGAATTACTTCACTCATTTTTTTTCCTCGGTCCTTCCATTGGCGCAGGAGCAGCACGCTGGCGCCGCCTCTGCATGTGGGTGTGTGCCTGCCTCCGTGCGAGCCTGGGATAGCCTATGTGGGCTTCCCTCACGCCAGCACGACATACGGAGGCAGGAGAGCGGCAGCAGCTACCAGCGGGGGCAGAGCAGAGGAATCCCGAAGACTGCAGTGGGGAAAGGGCGGGCGGGAAAACAACGGGGTGAGGGCAGCAGAAGAGAGATGGTGGCCACAAGGCGGTATCAGAGAGCGAGAGAAAAGGCGAGGTAAGGGGAAACGAGTAGACAAGAAAGGACCGGGCGGGGGCGAGCTGCAGTGTCAATTAAAAGATGGAGAAAGGAAGTAACGAGAAACAGAAGCGAAATAATTAGACTGAAAGGGCAACAGTGGGGATATATGAGGGATGAGAAGTAGAAAGAGAGGAGAGGCACACTGTGGGAAATAGAAGAGAGAGGGCAGCTAAGATCTCTGGTGGAACTTATTTTAGTGAAAACAATCTATTTCCCGCTGCTACGACCAAGGTGTATTCGCCCAGTTAAATGCAATTCACTTGAATGGGTTTTAGAGTTTGGGTAGTTTATCACAACAAGACGGAGGGCATTGCTGCGGGGAGGGGGGAGGAGAAATGCGACACAGCCGCAGCAGGGGGCGGAGCGGGGAGAGCGGCGATGAGGGAGAGACACGGCCTGGCGGCCGTGAATAGTGTGAAGCAGCAGGGGCCTTTGAAGTGAAGCTAAGCTTCACTTCAAAGGTGTGGGAGGAGTGCGGCTGAGACAGAGCGCACGCTGGGGGAAGCTTGTGGGGCGGAGCGGGAAGAGCTGCTGGGGAACAGATGGCTGGCTATTTGATGCTGTGCACGCGCAGCGCATTGATCTAAAAGCGCACGGGTACAGCATCAAATCGCCAGTCTAGTTAAACCTCTGTTTATGCCCCTATAGTCTCGCTCCGCTCAATGCGCATGCGCATTGAGAGGCGAGACCTAAAAAGGAGCTGCTGGAAGAGAAGTGAGTGCGCACATCCAGTTGTCATGCTTGTTGGTGTTAATTTATTGTGCAGTGTTATAAAGTGTTGCGAGGCTGAACATTTCCATTTTTGGACGCCTTTTGAACTGCTGCTGCATGTGGTTGAATCTAAGCAACTGGTCTGATGTACCATTCTCGGGTACTGGGCACCGATATTTGTCCTCGGGCCTGCTCTAATTACTGGACTAGGTATTAACTAGTAGTGCTTGCCGTGTGTAGTGATGCTAGTCCTGGGTAGCGAGTAGATCCTATTGCTAACTATTGGAATCGTGTCTCAGAGGGGATGTATGAGGGTACAGAGCGTGCTTTTACAACACATACCGTTACGACGCAGGTTTTACAACGCAAGTCATTACAATGACTTGCGTTGGGGGACGCTGGGTGGTGAACAGTTTAATTTACTATTCCAACTCCAGTCCCCGTGGATAGTAGGAAAGGTGTTGGATAGTAAATTAAACTATTCCCTATCCTAGAGCGCCCTCCAGCGAAAGTCGTTGTAACGACATTCGTTGTAAAAGCTGCGTGGTAATGGTACCGCGTTGTAAAAGTTTCGTGGTAACGGATGTTCCCCCTCAGAGGTGTAATACCAGACTCAGTACAATCTCTTTATTGGATAACTGTGAGCTGAGGTGAAAAGGCAAGGAAATAGAGATGGTGGACAGCGTTAATAGTGGAGGTGAGGGGAGGAGCCAAGACGGCGGCCAAAATGGCCGCATAGACGCCAGGCTCCGTAGCTCGCCCTCACCTCCGGAACTATCCTGGCGATGATCCTGCACCCCAGCTACGGCCCAGTGCAGCGGAATCTTGGCGGAGCCTGACCGCGCTATTCCGATCTTTTTGCGGCCTCTGATGACCGAATAAGACCGCCTGCAACTTTTTGGCCTTTCCTCCAGCGCGAGCCGGGACCTCACGTAGCGGAGTGGCCGCCCTGCACAGCGTCAACACCGGCCTCCACTGGCTATTGATACCCGGCGACCCGAGTGGTGAAACCGAAACCGCTCTACTATAGTCCTGGGATTGTCGCCGCAATGCAGCACTGGCTAACGCGATGAAAATATTCTGCTGGCCCCGGCGACCTCCAGCGTGTGATCAGACGGCAGATTGATTTGCCTGATTTCGGACTTGATTTGCCTGATTTCGGACTCTGATTGCACCGAGGTGAGAGGCGTGTAGCGCTGCGCATCTGAAGGAGCCTGCGTGTGCCTCATTTTATTTCTCCACACACCGCGATTTGCTGAAGTTGCAGTTACACCGGTAAGAACGACTTTCCTAGGTGTGTGTGGCTTGAAGTCCTTGTGCGTTGGAGTTGCAAACATGGCGCCCACGCTAATGGATGTTTGGCTGGCCCTCCGGAACTGGCGCATTGAGTGGCAAGATCTGTGGACGACTGCACATGCTCCTCACCCTACCAACTCTCCTGCTGTGAAAGACTGTGATACGGCACTGTGCACTGTGGACTGCGAACCCGAATGCTCCCCGGTTGTCATGGCCGGGGTCTCCGGGGCGGGCAGGAAGCGTGTTGGAGGGTCCGGGGAGCACAACGACAAGACAAGTGACTCTGTTTGTCCCTTCTCCTTCCTACTGCCAGCCTACATGCCTGAATGCCAACACCCTGCCTCTGTGTGGAATGTGATTCTGCCTCGGGGGGACCCTCCTGAACTAAGCCTCTGGTTCTTGACTCGATCTGAGATTGCCCCTCCGGGTACTACGTGTTTGCTGATACCACCTGCGTGCAACTGGGACTCAGCTTTGACTTTTTCTCGTACTGGCCAGGGCTGACTATTGCTCACTCATGTCGCTTAATCGTGAATTTGATGCTGGAGTGGATTATGGATTGCACTGGTGACCGCGGGTGGCTGGGGTGACTATATATTGTTGCCCGCTTACTATTTAAGTGGGCCCTTGCTTCTGGGGTTGGGGGTGCACAAGGGGCTGGTGCTATGGCCCTCCTCCGTTTCTCCCTCTTGTGGGTTTCTTGGGGCGACAGGCATGCCTAATGGGGGGGGGTGGGCCGTGGCCTTCCGCTGGTATGCAGGGTGGGGGATGGGATGTGTTGTTTGTACCTCTGTGTCTCCATGGCCTTCTATCTTCTTCACCTTTTCTATTTTTCTTTCTTTATATATCTTTCTCTTCTTGGGTTCGGGGATTCTGCGCGATTTGGGGATTGTTTGCATATTGTGTCCTTTATTGTTCTGGTTACAGACTCTCGTTTCTTATAGATGGGGCACTGTGTTTTGCTAATTACTTGCTGCTCGCCATCCTTCCCGAATTGTGCGCCTTAGGATAACTTTCGATCGTGGCGCGATTGGTTCTGGGTATGTTTTGTATTGCACACTGTTCTCTCCTGATTTCATGTGCCCGGAACTGATATGTTGCCTTCTGTTATCCTGATGTCATTTATCCTTTGGATTTAATTTAAAAATTAGACCTCATTGCTCCTGTACTGGATCCTGATGGACTTGCCTTATTGATATGCAATTCGTATTTGAGCCCTTGGGCTATGTGATTGAATGTAATGTGCAACTTTTATCAATAAAGGTCTTCCAAAAATTAAAAAAAAAAAAAAAAATTGTGGAGGTGAGTAGCCACTAAGGTCCTGTTGTGTAAAAGCCCACCATAAGAGAGATGGGTGAATCTTTAAAATGGTTATGTATTTGGCACCATGGTTAGCACAGAACTAGGAACATTGCTGTTTGTTCTAGTAGTTTTATCTCCTGAATACATCTTCACCAGTGCCACTTGCACCGTCCAGATGCAGCAATATGTAGAAATGAGAAAACAGTATCTTCATTCAACTTTTTTCTGTAAAACATAATTTCAGTTTCAGGGCATTCTGAATGATCCTATCCACTGACTGCACTGTGGTCCTATAGGAGGGCCCATCCAATCTCTGGTGCGCTCCTGTTTGATCCCTTTGTTTTTATTCTGTCGTTTCGCCATTTTGTCTTTTGAACACCCTTTCTACCCCAGCATTGTTTTTGTCACTCAATTTGTATTTGAATGTGTCTTCCACTCTTGTTCTCATATTACTGGCTAGTTTATTAGTCATGGCGTACAGCCTAAACCTAGTGTTTTTGCTGTCAGCATCTTTACGGCCTGACAAATGGCTTGCAGTCTACAAGCAGGCGCACTCTGGAATGCAAGCAATAACATTCAAGCCCTTTTCTGGTCATAAACCAATTCACAGGCCTTAGTAACAGATTTCATGGGATAGCACCAATAGTTTTCTTTATTCGTGGTAGTATGGTCAGTGGGGGCTGGTTTGTTTTGACCAAAACATAGCTTGTGTGTTCGTTTTGTTGTTTGCACCTTCGCACTTTTGGGGCTTGAATTGTTTTTACTGACGTTGTGGTAATTTTGTACGGTCATTACTCACTGTCAGAGTAACGTTCTAAAATATTCTAGGTAAGGTAACTGTGCACTTGCAATACTCAATGACCTAATAATAAATGTTGCCTTTGCTTAAGCCAATGGTTTTGAATTCAGCATTGCTATTTCAAAGTCTGGTATTAAGTTCTCTGCTTATACTGAATAAGCAGCTACCTACATCATTATATTAAATCTCTTTATTGATATCATAACTACACTTTCACAATAGCGGTATTCACATTCTTGCTTTCTCAAATTTGCTTGAAAATGCACTATTTGTCCACTCTTTTTTTTTTAAAAATGTAAATGTAAATTGATACTTGTATAGCGCACTACTCACCCGCAAGGGTCTCAAGGCGCTTGTACGAATACCACTGTGGAACCCATCCTGGCTTTCCCTGTGAGGCATCCACGCCTGGGCACCCCCAAGGTGGAGGCCAGGCATCCTTAGCGTTGTGGGGGCCGTTGTGGAGATTACGCAAGCTATTGCCCAGAGTTGCAGAGTGGGACTCCATGATTGGAATAGGCACTGAGGCGAGAATTATCAGGTCCATGGAATTTTTTGAGCCCAAGACCCGCTGAGGCGGGGAATTGAACCCTGTCCCGGGCTAGACCTCTGCATCAGGGTCTGCCGCTCTAACCATTGAGCCACACTTCTCCACCGTCCAAATGTTCTTAAACCCCCCTTTGGAACGGGCGGGAATGCTCGCTATGCTCTCTTGACACAGGTCACTCATCCCGAATGTTTACGCCCTGCCACTTTTGTATGTCACCAGCCGCCACTGTTACCCGAAGAGCTCCTTGTCGACCGCTGTCATCCACCATTGTGACAGCCAGATTAGAGAACTGTAAAGAGGGGAATCAAAGTTTGTAGTTTTTTTAATTGCCTCCTGCTCTCGTCCCACGACACTCTGCCCCACTCTTTTACCTACAGAATGTGATGATATAGGATAAGACAAGTACCCAGCTGAATAAACATATCTGAAATCTTCCCTCTTCTGGTTCTTTACAGTACTAATTATGTCAATTTCTAGCACTTTGAAATGGGATGAATAATGTACCCACTAGTTATATCTTTCACAGATCTGATAAGAAATATGTAATAAATCAATATAACCTAATAATAAATGCAAAGCCTGATTGAAGGATGTATGTGTGTGTGAGTTGCAGATTACCTTCCTGCTAGCTCCGTAAGCAGAAACTAGATGGAGGTATCAATCAAAGCAATCACCACTACCAGTTCAATCGAAGTACCGTATATGTCCACTCTTGCTTCTTAAATACTTTGTGAGGCCATATTACATGTAGGACAGATACTCTGAATGACTGGTTGCTGTCAAGTCCTGTGGTTAATTCATCTAGCATACTTCTAAGAAACTGAGAATTTTTACTGGCAGAGTTAAATCACTCACCGCTCACCGCATGACGTAGTCTAAAGAAGAAGTACCACCTGGCGGTGTGGGGGAGGTGAGGGAGGGTCTGTCTAAAAGAGGGGTACCCAGTGTGGGCAGATCACAGCCATTTCAACTTTTCAGGATGTAACAAATCCAGATTGACAAATTTAAATAACAAGTGGTTAACCTCAAAATATGGCATAGACCCAGCTATCCTGGGATTATAGCCACCTTGCTATATAGCTTGCTTTTTCCTACCATCAAAAGAAATTTTGTATCCCTGTTGTGTGAGAAGCGGATTTCATTCGCTTATATCATTAAATGGGAATAATCTAGCTTCAGTGAGGTACTAACTATCTATACCCATGTAAATTAGAGACCTAAGGCAAAGTGGACCACTACACCAATGAAATAGATTTAAGTACTTACTTTGACTGCTTGAAAATTTCATTGCATTTCCACCGTTGGTGGTTGTTTCAAACCTTTTATCCTTTTTTTGCTATTGATTATGTTTTAGATTGTAACCCAGTTGGGAGGTATAAATAAATTGTCGGATCCTTTTTATAATTTTAGTTTTCTTGGTATATTTACTTAAATCTATTTCATTGGTGTAGTGGTCCACTTTGCCTTAGGTCTCTAATTTACATGGGTATAGATAGTTAGTACCTCACTGAAACTAGATTATTCCCATTGAATGATATACTTAGCGAATGAAATCCGCTTCTCACACAACAGGGATACAAAATTTCTTTTGATTGTGATTACCCCCTCCCTGTAATACATTTCAGGGGTACCTCCTTGTGTTAATAATTTTTCCTACCATCACCATTCCCACAACTTCTGATCACTCTGTGACACATAAAGCAATTTTTTTTTATTGAGTTTGTTCAGGCATAGAAGTAACAGCAGTACAGTTACATGCAAGTGCTACCCAGTATGAATTATTGGATCATCACCGCCACACTATGGAATATTTAATAAACTGTATTATGTTTACTGTTCAGTTGGTGCTTCACCCGCTTAAAGAAAAATTTGAACAACTTAAACTACACTTTGCTGTAGGACTCTTATTGACAACAACACAGCAGAGTAAACAATTGACTGAGTGGACATATGGAATGTGGGTTCAATAGATTAGCGGGGGATTGCTGGCCCCGGGAGACACATAAAGCAATTTCTGCTGATATAATCGCTGGAAAGAAGGTAATAATAATTGTTCATTTGACTTTATGTTCTATATAACCCTGAATTGAGGGCGAAACAGAAAAGCAACATACAAGAGTTAAAGAGGTGAGATCCAGTTATGGAAAGGAAGGTTTAAGTAATTCTGAACCAAGGGGTTATTAGAGCGATGGTGGAACAGAAGTTTGAGAAATATGGAGGAACAGTGCAACAAAATGAAGGTCACTGGATAGGGCTAGCTTTATTTTACAATATAGTCTGGACGATAGACAGGAGAATGTGGAATCCTAGGTGTCTTAATGGGCCAACACTTTGAAAAAACAAAGTTCCTGGGTGGACAGTGTGTCAGAATCAACATGTTAAAAAAAAGAACAAGCATTGTTTGTTATAAGACCAGACCCCTGGGTGTAGGAGGGTTGTATCAGCACACAATTCTTCACTTGAAATTAGTCACCATCTCAATGCGTGACCCTAAATGTCCCACTTCCTCAGACATTTTGCTCCCTTTTAGACCCTGAATTCCTAGGCTAACATCCCCCACTCCCACTGCTGCGAATCCTCAAACATATGGACAGCAACGTTCAGTTATACTTAGGAGCTCGCCATCTGCAGAAATACTTACCTGGTCTGGTTGTCAGCATCATCCCATTATAGTGCTTGAATACGATGCAGTGGATACCAAGCAGACCTGGATGTGCCCATCCTGGAGGAGGGGCAGTAATACCATCTTGCCCGCTGGTCACACAGCTGTCAATCACAGTGCAGCAACGAGGTGCAGACCCTGAGTGTGTTTGGTAATGGTAGCATTCAGTCAATATTCCTTTGCATAATCTTATTTGCACCTTTAAAGCAATACGTGGAAGCTGGAGTTCTAACTTCACAGCACCTTAATGATGGGGATCCCCTTACATACTGGTTAGTAGGAGACCATGACCCCTCTCTGAGTGGAAAAGCAGAGGATTACCACTGCTGAGGGTCTTTAAGCGGATGCTGGATTATGTTGCGCGGCTTTAACTAAAAAGCTCAGGGTGGGAGTTGATTGAAATGAGTCACAAAGTGGATGCCCTGTTCCTGTGGTTCAGGGGCTCCGTACATGGTATAAATAGTGAACAAGCTCAAAAGAAGCACCAACACAGAGGCTTGGAAGGAAGATCTGGGCAAAAATCCCATGCAGTTTTACCAGTCTTATGCCTAAGGCTTTCTGGTCTCCAACTTCACCTAAAGGAGTACAAGTGAAATGGGTGACAAATAAAGAGTCTGAGGTGACCAGGAGTTCTTCAGTTTGTGCTACATAAAGGGATGGATGAACTAGAGAAGGTGCCTGTCTAGTGCTGTTCACAACAGTTGAGGGGAGGAGGGGAAGATTGATGACAATTTGATGGACAAAGAAAGAAAATGGTATCAAAGCAGAGATGTTTCAAATTAAGACCAATAAAAGAGATCATACTTTGGTTCTTGGGGAGGACACATACATCCTCACAGGTCTTGTGGTTTTAGTCATCTTTGTAGAATGGAAAACCTTCATCAGTCCATACTCGCTTCTCTGAGGCGAGGTCCGATTAAAACAAGCCACTCTCTGTGCAAAATGGCTTTTCAAGATAGTAGCTTCTGCTTTAAGTCACACTGGGTTCCTGTGACAGAATATAATGCTGCTCAGCTGTCGACCTCTGACGGATGAGAGATTGAAACAGCCCTGCCGGGAACTGTAGCTTACGAGCTGATTTTAGCATTTAACTGAGTCATCTGCCTTACCCTGCGTATGTCATTTTCCTCTTTGTGGATAATGCAATATTAGGTTTCCATTTTTATTGGCGCTAATGTGACAAGAGCGGACAAACAACCGCAGCGATGCCCTTAAATGCTGCAGTAACAGTTCACATAACCAGAGTCAAATAAAGTGTAAATCGAATTACCCAGTGTGGGAGTACGGCAGATTCTGCCCGCAAACGTGATTTCAAGTGTTTCAAGCACCGTTATTAATGTGCTGAACATTTATCACTCCAGCTCCAGACGCCAGGCTGCAGGGGGGGCGGGGAGTCTCTGGCAAGAGTTGTGGGGGCGTCTGTTTGAAGCCTCAGTACCCAGGCACCCAGCCTCCCCGGGTCTGATCTGCTGTGATTGGGCTGCCTCATGGAAAATAGTCTTCTCTATTCTTTTTTAGACTGGTGTGCCCTATTTTTGAATGCGTTGTGTGTTGAGTCAGTTGTCCTATTATTGAGGGATATACTTCAGTAATTGACAGCTCAAGGGGTCTCCAGCCTAGACCCAGGAGATAGACCCCAGACAGATTTTGAGGATATTCACATGGAAGAGATTTACATACAAATAATCTAAATGGAAATCATGTACATAGTGATTAGCCTCAAAATCTGGTATTGCTCGGTGTTGGATGTTTGTAATAGTAACAACATCTGGTTGCTCGACCGTGTCTTCTGTGACTGCCTCAGCCGTGATTCGTGCTCTTTATCTTTCTGTATCCTCATTTCTTTATCTGCCAAAACTGCGAGTGCCTAGAGGAGAATCATTTCCCAGGGTGTGCTATGCAGTGGAATGTATTGACTCCTGAGGTCATTCCGCTGCCAGGCGGTATCTAGGTCTGAATCGAGGGAGCCCCTCATTTCCACACACTTCTGTTCCCATGGCCTGGGTGCCTTTGGCGTGACAGCGTCCAAGTGTGAGAAAACAAGCCTCCAAAAGCGAAGAAGGGGAGTAGCATGAACGCTGCTGCATTCACACCTTCCCTGCAGGCATGTGTGAGCATGAGGACAGCAGCAGGCGCCTTGTTTGCTGAGTGCCAGGCAACCCTCGTGCAGCCATTATATTCAGCCGTGGTCCATGCAGGTAACAGCGGTGGGGCCTTATAAGGGGGGATTTCGAGGGACGATGCAGAGGGGAAATGAAATAAATAATTAATTTTCCCTCCGCATCGTCCCTCGAAATCCCCCCTAATCCAGCTCCGCCGCTGCTACCTGCACGGACCGCGGCTGATTGTATTGTGTTATATTGTATTGTATTGTAATTGTATTTTTAGAGCGCTTACTACCCCTGATGAGGCATCAAAGTGCTTTTCAGCAAGTCGCACACTACTTTGGGACCCAAAGGATTAGTGGTGGATTGGTATAGGGAAATATGAGTTTATTTGAGCGCCATTCAAGGAAAATACCCACATCCCTAGTTGTAGGTGGGAAATCGTAGGGTTTTCAGTGGTTGCATCTTCTGGCTCTGCCAGTGGAAACCCTTGATGTGACAGCCCCTACACCACTGGACCTCAAAGTAACAGTAACGATCTCCCCACCCAGGGAGCAAGAGGCGGACATCAGAGATTCCTGGCTGTCCCTACCATCTGAGGCATGGCAGTCTCAGGCAAAAAAATAAATCCTATCCCCCTCTGTGTCAGGACCAATATTTTTATGGTCTGGCTTGACAGCATAGCTGTCGCCAGACAGTTATATGCGAGTTATCAGAGAGTGGCTTTGACTCCGCTCACATTTTGGGATCAGGAGTTCATGTTTTGATTGGGCAGAAGTTATGTGCTTCCACAGAAAAACAGTGCTTGCACTCCATGCAGCTGTGATCATTTTGTTTATTTATTGCTGTCTGAGCTTGAAGTTTTAGGAGCACACACATGACATTGTAATACTATGAAAGTGTCTTCGATAACTAGAGGAGTGTTGGTGTTTTCCTTGGCTGCAGCACAGATGGCAGTTGGGCAGCCATTAACTTACTTGGATGTTTAGGTCTGGCTTGAAAGCTCAACTGTCGCAGCTTGTAACCATAGCTGTTATTATTCTACAGTCCTCTGCTTCCACACAAATACATATCCCTTCTCATGTGATTTGCCTGCAGTGGTTCACATTACCGTACAGCATTCCTTTAAAGGCAGACCTTTTAGCATTGCTAATGCTTATTGTTTTACTTAGGAAGTTTGCTTTGTAAAACTAATGCCCCAAGTGGAGGAAAAAGGTATGACACACACTCAGGATGCACTGCAAAGCTAGCTGTGCAGTTGCATAAATTTGAAGAATAAAATCCTGTTGAGGATCCACAATGTGCGCATGATCATATAAACTGACTCTTGTACTGTAAACCTAAGCAATACATATATAATATACAAATACATATACATATATACACCAGAGACCAGTGTACTTCAACCACCGACTGAACCTCAACCTTCCCTCCAAACACCTGTGCTGTGCCTCCCTCTACCTCACCCCCACACATCCACCGCACAACAGTGGAGGACACTCCTACCTCACTGCAAAGTCCTGGAACCACCTCCTACTTCAGCTACGGACATGACCCTCTCTGCTAGAATGCAAAAATGACTCAAGACTGGGTGTTTGAGTGAGCCCCCTGCAGCAGAACTCTCAGTGCCTGGATACCCTCCTGTGTGATTAGCCGCCCTTTACAAATCCAGATTGATTGACTAACATGCATACAGTGTTATCTCAGTCTCATGCTAACAGTATTTGGTAACAGCACTGACTTGGCCAGAATTCAGTGTCACAATGCAGGAAATGAAGAAACACAACAATGCACGCAGAGGGGTAAGACGTCCTCTTTTTCCTACAGATGCCATTCCTACTTCTCTCACTTAGCGTGCTAGACGCTATGCTGCCATGACCCTTCGGCAGGTAGTCACTAGAGCGGAATGTCAAGGCTGCCCCTCACCCTGTTGGAAAGTGTCAAGGCTGCCCCTCACTCTGTTGGTAATGTCGAGGCTGCCCCTCACTCTGTTGGTAATGTCGAGGCTGCCCCTCACCCTGCTGGGAATGTCGAGGCTGCCCCTCACTCTGTTGGTAATGTCGAGGCTGCCCCTCACTCTGTTGGTAATGTCGAGGCTGCCCCTCACCCTGCTGGGAATGTCGAGGTTGCCCCTCACCCTGCTGGTGAGTGTCGAGACTGACCCTCACCCTGCTGGTAAGTGTCGAGGCGGCCCCTCACCCTGATGGTAAGTGTCGAGACGGCCCCTCACCCTATTGGGAATGTATTGGTTGGCCCTCACCCTGCTGGTAAGTGTTGAGGCTGACCTTATGGTAAATGTCGAGGCAGCCCCAACCCTGCTGGTGAGGGTCGAGGCTGGCCCTTACCCTGCTGGTGAGCGTCGAGGCTGCTCCTCACCTTGCTGGGAAGGGTCTAGTCTGTCAATCCGATGTACAGAAAACTTTGAGAGAGTGATGCTTGTTCAGTCCCATCTGGTGTAGAGCAGACATACACAAGCCTAATAGTGCTGCCATATTAAAGAGGTGGCATTACTGTACAGAAGAGTTGACACTGTCCTTCTGAAGGGATGGCAGGACCACAGTGCTGTCCTGTTAAAAGGATGCAGTCCTATAAACAGGAAATGGTACAGTCCCATTAGAGGGGTCGCCAGGCCTGCAGAGGATTCATGGTACCATCCTATTCAAAGGATGCCAGTTCTGTGGAGAAGTGATGGTACTGTCCTGGTGGAGTGATACCAGTTCAGAAGACCAGTGATGCTACTGTGCCCTTTCAGAGATGTCAGGCCTGCAGAAAAGTGATTATGCTGCCTGTTACAGATATTACAGTCCTATAGAGAGAAGTGCTGGTGGACTCCATGTACCGCTACTGTCCCACTAATGGTATAGCATCCATGCATTGCTGACCTGTCGACAAGCACCAGTACAAGTTCACGGTTAGCACTGCCGTACAGCTAAGAATTGCTGTTACTCTCCATTGCATCGGTAGGAGGAAGTCCTGATATTTCCTGACCCTTGACCCAACCAGGTAGGTCGCTCCCCCTCCGCACAGCACCGCCTGTGTCTCCCTGCCCCAGCTGCCGCTACTGAGGAAATTCGAGGCCCTCCAACACCCGCAGGCTACCACCTGCGCCTCATCCCTGGTGGCCAGTGGTAGGCCGTAGGTAGGTTTGTTCATCCTCCGTTTCATTGCTTTTATTGTATTGCCTATATTTTCATTGTTGTGTCTATGACCGCTGTTGTCTTGTTCCCCCGCTGCCTGTATGTGGTCCGTGCCCCTTTTTCTTCCCTCTGTTCCCCTCGCTGTCCACGTGCTCTCTCTACCCGGTCTTTCTTTCTGCTCCCCTCGCTGCACCCGTGTCTCTGCCCGGTTTTCCCTTCTGTTCCCCTCGCTGCCCCCGTGCCTCTCTGCCCGTTTTGCTCTCTGTTCCACTCATCTTTCAATCATTTTTTGTGCCTTTCTGCCCTCTGTTCCACTTGTTTTTTCCCTCGTTTTTGTGCCTTTCTGCCCTCTGTTCCACTCGTTTTTTCTCGTTTTTTGTGCCTTTCTGCCCTCTGTTCCACTCGTTTTTCCCTAGTTTTTTGTGCCCTTCTGCCCTCTGTTCCACTTGTTTTTTGTGCCCTTCTGCCCTCTGTGCCACTCGTTTTTCCATCGTTTTTGTGCCTTTCTGCCCTCTTTTCCACTCGTTTCCCCTTGTTTTTTGTGCCCTTCTGCCCTCTGTTCCACTCATTTTTCCCTCGCTTTTTGTGCCTCTCTGCCCTCGGTTCCAATCGTTTTTCCCTCATTTTTGTGCTTTTCTGCCCTCTGTTCCACTTGTTTTTTCCTCGTTTTTTGTGCCTTTCTGCCCTCTGTTCCACTCGTTTTCCCTCGTTTTTGTGCTCTTCTGCCCCCCCGGACCCTGCCCCCAGTTCAGCGACTCCATCGCCGACTTGATCAGCACGCATGCCCTGACCTCCACCGACTACATGCTCCTCGGAGACCTGAACTTTCACCTTGAGAACAACAACGAAAACAACTCCACAACCCTGATCTATAACCTCGGCAACCTTGGACTGAAGCAACTCGTCACAACGCCCACCCACTCCGCCGGCCACACGCTCGACCCAGTCTTCTCCTCAAGCCCGTACGTCTTCATCAGCCACACCACCAAACTCCTCTGGACCGACCACCGCTGCATCCACTTCCCTTTCCAGAAACCAACCACACACCACCGCACCCAACAGATCCCGCCGCTGCTGGAGCAAAATCATCGAAGACCAACTACACGCAAACCTCGCTCTCAGCCCACCCACCGAACCCTCCAATACCGACGATGCTGCCCACAGCCTCAGATAATGGATCAAGGACTGCACCAACACCCTCGCCCCGCTGAAGAAACCCCCCCACAGAGACACCAGCAAAGGGCTAGCTGGTTCACCCAAGAACTCCAAGCCTCCAAGCAAGCCTGCCGGAAACGAGAGAAGAAATGGCACAGCGAACAAACTTCGGACTCCACGCAGCACACAAGGACGCCATTCGCAACCACCACCACCTCATCAGCGCGGCCAAGAGGACCTCCTTCAAAGACCGCCCGACAACAACGCACACAATAGCAAGGAGCTCTTCAACATCGTGAAGGAACTCTCCAACCCCAGCACCAACACCAACGACATCCCGCCTCGCCACCTTCTTCCACCGCAAGATAGTAGACATCCACGACAGCTTCAACACCCAGACAGCCCCAACAGACAGCAACACAATAGACACTCCGTACACCATCGACCACGACCCCCTGCTAGCCTGGGCCAGTGTGAGCATCGATGACACCATCCAGACTATGCGCTCAATCCACTCCGGCTCTCATTTCGGACCCATTCCTGCACCACTTTTTCAACAGAGCAAGCAGCACCATTGCACCCCACCTGCGCAATGTCATCAATCACACCCTCGAGACCAAGACCTTCCCAGAGATCTGAAAACACACCGAGATCAACGCCTTACTCAAAAAACCTAAGGCAGACCGAAGAGACCTCAAGAACTTCCGGTTCATCTCTCTGCTCCCCTTCCCGGCCAAGGTCATCGAGAAAACCGTCAACAGACAGCTAACCCGATACCTCGAAGAAAACAGAATCCCGGACCCTTCCCAGTTAGAGTCCCGCAGTAACCACAGCACCAAGACTGCCCTCATCGCTGCCACCGAGGACATCAGGACCCTGCTGGACAACGGCGAGACCACAGCACTCATCCTCCTAGACCTCTCTGCCGCCTTCAACACCATCTGCCATCTCACACTACGCGCATACCTCCATGCCACAGGGATGCGAGACAAGGTTCTGGATTGAACCACCTCCTTCCTCTCCAGCAGAACACAGAGGGTCCACCCCCCATTCCGTTCCAAAACCTCCGAGATCATCTGCGGCATACCCCAGGGATCGTCCCTCAGCCCGAAATTTATATGGCCCCGCTCGCACACATAGCCCGACAGCACGACCTCAACATAATCTCCTACGCCGACGACACTCAGTTGATCCTCTCCCTCACCAAGGACCCCATCACAGCCAAAGTCAACCTCCACAAAGGAAAGAAGGCCGTCGCCGACTGGATGAAGACCAGCCGTCTGAAGCTGAACTCGGACAAGACAGAGGTCCTCATCCTCTGCTCCAACTCTGCAGCCTGGGACGACTCCTGGTGGCCGACGGCACTGGGGGCAACCCTGACACCCACCGACCATGCACGGAACCTGGGAATCATCCTCGACTCAGCGCTCTCAATATGACCAAGCAAGTCAACGCCGTCTCCTCCTCCTCCTTCTTCAACACCCTCCGCATGCTCTGCAAGATCTACAGATGGATCCCGACAGATACAAGAAAGACAGTCACCCAGGTCCTCGTCAGCAGCAGACCCGACTCCGGAAACGTCCTCTATGCGGGAGCCCCAACAAAGCTCATCAAACGACTACAACGCATCCAAAACGCCTCAGCACGACTGATCCTCAATGTACCACGCTACGGCCACTTCAATCCCCACCTGAGAAACCTGCACTTGCTCCCCGTCAACAAGAGGATATCCTTCAAGCTCCTCACCCACGCACACAAGGCACTCCACAAGACTGGCCCAGCCTAACTCAACAGATGGCTCTCCTTCTACATCCCCAACTGCCAGATACGCTCTGCCAACCCCTCACTGGTCACCATCCAGTGCCTCCGAAGAACAACCACCGGTGGGAGATCCTTCTCCCACCTCACCGCCAAGACATGGAACACCCTCCCACTGAGCCTACGACAGACTCAAGACCTGCTGATCTTCAGGAGGATACTCAAGACCTGGCTGTATGATCAGTAGCGCCCCCCTCCCCCCCCCCAGCGCCTTGAGACCCTCGCAGGTATCAGGTATGTAGTGTGCTTTACAAATGATTGATTGATTGACTGATTGATACTGTCCAATACCTCAAATAACGTAAGCAAATGAATAGAAAGGTTATAGTGTGAATCCCCCTCTGCCCCCTTCCACCATGCTCAATTACTGTTGTGGCTCTTGGACTCTGTTGGTGCTGGTGGGCTCTCTCATTGGGCAAGCCTGGTCATGCTATCTCTGGGTGAACCCGGTGCAGACAGACACATCCGCTAACCTCTCGAGCAAGCACATGTCCTACCGGCCACACGGCATCGACATGGCGCTGCGATTCAACTGGGTTTCGGAGCAGGTTGCCTTCGGACCACCCTTTGCCACAAGTGTGCAGTGTACTTCTGAATAGAAACTGATAGTGTTTCTGTAGGGGCAGTCCTTGTCACTCTTTGCAGTAGGGTCAGGGCACCCTCAAAGGTCCCCAAGACCCCTAGACCGCCATCCGAAAGGTCACATCGGAGTTCCCATGGTAGCATACTTGGCCCTTCTACTCAGGGATTCACATGTGTCACGACGAAGCAAAAACTCCCTCATTTACAAAGTGCCATGCCATTATGCAAACTACCCACTTTATATTTTCTGCCTACAATTTGTAATACAGTAGGACAACAAAGTGTTTGCTGCCCTGTCCAGAATTCCTGGGAGTGCAAACATAGTATGGTGACCCCAGCGCTCTATAATTAAAAAATAGCATGAGCTGTGTTAAAAAGCCACAATTATGTTTTTTGCAAGGCCTGCACTGTTAATGCAATACTGGTCTCTGTTAATGAATGCATTCCGTGGCATGCAGGCTTTTGTACCTAAGCAGGGTTGGATTGGGATTGGAAATCGGCCCGGGCACCCAAAAAAAAAAAATCGGCCCACCTTTGCATAATCACTCCTCAAATCACTGCTTTGGCGTAATCTTATGAAAAAACTTTAGGAGGGCGGGTAAAAAAAATGCATGCGTTAGTTTACAGTGGTGAAACAAGTTAGCCCACTTCTACTCAGGCCCCCTGCCCCCACTCAGTATGTTACTAATAGGGGGTTATACCCAGCTGAGAACACTGGGACCTGGGTTAGCAAAGTGATTATAGGAAGGGGTCCCAGTTGTATAGGAACAATTTAGAACAACGAGTAAAATTAAATCAACCAAACAAACAAAGTAGTCCACATTGTTTTAATCACAATGGGAATGTGTATTGAATATACAATTTATCAAGACATGGACGGCCCTTGAGCCCCCGCTAATCAACTTATGATTCATACCACGAAGTGATTCTGATTGTCCGTGAAGTTACCTTATTTCGTCATTTCTTGGTCCTGTACATACCACTCAGTGGTTATGTGCCCCATTTTGGAGTCCTGATGAAGACCCCGCAGCAAGGATAGCATTCTTACCTGCACACTAGAGGGTCGAAACGTCGACAACCATCCGTTTCTCAAACGCAACTCCATTCCCTATTGTTTTCATTTATTGAACTATGTGGAGTATGCTATTTTGAAATGATTATTTGAACCCTATGGTCCTGGCTTGTGTACATATCGTGTAACATTGAGAAATGCTGTATATTGGTTGACTATATTGTCACTTAAGAAATTTTCTTTTCTTCTCACTTCATCCTCACGCGATCACTCACTACCCTCCCCTTCTGCCTTCTCAACTTTGGGGCACGTTTTAAACTATTTAATCCATGTCTTGATAAATTGTATATTCAATACACATTCCCATTGTGATTAAAACAATGTGGACTACTTTGTTTGTTTGGTTGATTTAATTTTACTCGTTGTTCCAAATTGTTCCTATACAACTGGGACCCCTTCCTATAATCACTTCCCACTCAGTATGTGCACACATTAATGGGCCGGCCAGCGAGACAAAGAGAGTAACACCTCTGCCTGTTGCTAAACGGAGGTAATGAGGTGCGCCCATCTGCCTCCAGAAAGGCCACTCAGACACCCACTGGCTGTATTCGAACAATAGAGACAGCGCCCAAATGGCCCCCCAGACTGCTCAAAAAAGAAGCCCATAGTAGAACTCGGACACCGGCCCCTCGGGGATTGCCCGAATGCCCCCGTTACCAATCCGACGCCTCCAATTAGTGCACGCATTCAAGTATTTCATTCACTACTATTACATGACAATTAAGAAGCAAGTACATTGCAAAATGATTAGATTACATGGTGCTCCCCATTTCTATTCAATTGAAACTATTATTTCTTTCTTTAACCGGTTCATAGTGCATCTGCGCCATAGGTTCTCTGTGCTTTTTCACAAATAACTACTAACAAAACACCTGAAGAGTAATTTAAAAGTATTCACAAAGCTAAAAGATCGCGCCTGTGGTACTGGGGCACAGACTTATTGGCTTTGCCAAGGTTTTCTTTTCCTCCCATGTACCCACCGAGCGTGTGCTTGTATAGCAACCATTTGGAATAGTTTTTGTTAAAGCTTACGAAAAAAACTTTTCAATATGGCTGCCGTGTAAACCCATGCACACACTCAGCGACCATTTTAGAATGCTTTTTCTAAAAACCAAAAGAGAAAGCATTCCAAGCTGCGGTGTGTTTGTGCACTTGCGCACGTGTCTGTGCATGTGCACGCGTGGGTGGCAATCTTGGAATGATTTTAAAACCAGACATTGGGGATGGAGGTCAAGCAGGCGCTGAGAGGGAAGGGGGCTATTTTTTTAAATAAAGATTTCGGAGGGGTGCAGGAAAGGGGGAAATACAGTGCAAGGGAGAATAATAGGTCTCTCTACGAGACCTAAAAAAGTAGTGCCTCTTGCACTGCAGTGCAAGGTCATGACATCAGCAGTTCAATGATGCAACTCTCCCAATCAAAACACAGTGATACTGAAAAGTCCCAGGTGTAGGTCAAACCTTGAGTCATGGAATGAAGAGCAGGGAAGAGACATAGGGCCCGATGTAGGTAAACGCGATTTTCCGATTTCAAAATACCGAGGCGGGCCGAATCGGTATTCTGAAATCGGAAAACGAGATGTAGGAAAAAAATACCGAATGAATACCGAATCGGCCGGCATCGGTAATGAGATTCGGTACGTTCCGATTCTGCTCGGGCCGAATCGGAAATTACCGAATCGGCCAACAACGAATCGGAAAACACCGATTCGGCTACCACCGAATCGGATATTCCCGATTCGGCGAATACCGATTCGGCAAAAGCCGAATCGGTAAAATCCGAATCGGCAATCATAGACCCATGGCGAAAAAGCCCATAGGAATGCATTGAATGAACCGATTCGGCTTTTACCGAATCGGATAATACCGAATCGGATTTTACCGAATCGGATTTTACCGATTCGGTAAAAGCCGATTCGGCAATAGGCGATTCAGCCAATGAGGTGGCTCCCCCTCCCCCACCCAAACAGGGAGTGGCAACCCTGGCAGGTGCAGCTAATTAAGAAGTTTCTAGAAGTTTCTGGAAAGCCTGCCTGAGCCCAACACACAGTTAGCAGCAGTGGGAGAAGGAGGTTGCAGACTGAACAGCAGAAAATGGCAGATCAGGCAGGAAGCCAGAAGTCCTCCCAAAAGAGGAAGCCCAAGTTCACCACCACCGAACTTCAGGTGCTGGTTGAGGAGGTGGTGAGGGTGCACCGCCAGCTGTTTGGCAAGCTGTCCCTCAACGTGCCAGACAGCACCAAGAGGAGAATGTGGGCCGACATCGCCCAGAAGGTCAATGCTGCTGGTGTCACCCCCAGGTCCATTGAGGAACTTAAGAAAAGGTTTTACGACCTCCGCAGCCTCACGAAGAGGAAGCTGTCTGACATCCAAAGGCAGGCTGGACACACCGGAGGAGGCAAGAACCCGGCGCCACCCCTCACCGAGCTGGAGGAAATTGTCTCCAGCACCATCGAGAGGGAGAGCATTGTAGGAATCGGGACCCTGGACAGCTCTGCGAGAGCCACAGCTACAGGTAAGAAGCATGCGCATCATGACACACCCTACCAGACACCTCCCCATGAGACACAATGCATAGGCAAACACCAGCACTGTACTGTCACCAACATACAAGAGACAAGCATCATGGTACATGTAGTCAGCAGAAGTTAGCCAAATATGTCAGTGCAGAATCACAAGACAGGAAACAGTGTGACACGGTGTAAGGAGATGCAAGGACATGTGGAATGCCATAATTGTACTGACTGTAATACATCGGCACTCAGTTTACAAATGCTTCTTTGTACCTAGGGGCACCATCAGGCGGCACCACTGTGACAGCAGAGGGAGCATCAACATCAAACACTGCAGTCGCAGGGCCGAGCACCAGCCAGGCTGGCCAGGAGGAGGAGGATGAGGATGAGGAAGGAGACACCCCAGGGCTTGGAATGGAGGGAGTCCTGGTGATTGATTTCCAGGCAGTGCACTCCCCAGTACTGTCCAGCACACCCCCCTTGCAATTTTCACCAGACAACTCCCCTACAAGGCAGACCATTCCGCCGACACCAGCTCCTGCCACAACCGTGGCCTTGCCACCCGTCCAACCTGTCCTGGGAGCAGGGGCTCCGGGACCGGCCAGCACCACACCACCACCAGTGGCACCCCAGCCCACTCAGCAGGCCGGAGGCAGCAGTGCCAGACGCCGTGCCACCACCACCACCACTGCTGCACCAGCACGGGAGGGCAGTGTGTTCCTGGGCCTGGAGGGCCAGATGGTAAAAATCCAGCGCCAACAGGCCAGATCCACCATGGCCTGCCAACGCCAGCTCCTGCAGCACAACATGCAGATGGGGGAGTTGGTGAAGGGTTTCCAGGCTGTTGTGGACAGCAACAAGGAGGTGGCAGCAGGGTTGGGCAGGCTGACCACTGCCATCACCCACTCAACTGCCAGGCAGGAGGAGCATGAGGTTGCGCGCAGGAGGGATGCCCGGGTGCTCAACCGGGCCATGGCCCGCCTTGCAGCGGCGACCGCACAGCTGTGCCATCGCAGCTCAAATCAAGAGTCTGTGCTCAGTCAGCATACGGCTGAGCTCACCAGGGGGATGGCCAGGATCACCACGGCCATGGAGGCCATGTTAATATCAAACGCCGCCTCCAATCCTGCCCTGGACCTGGGTGATGCTGGAGACAGCAGCAGCCGCAGCAGCCCGGCCAGCGCTGCATCAGAGCCAAGGAGGAGCACCAGGCGATCCGCTGATGCTGCTGGGCATTCGGAGGGGGCCGAGGGACACCCCAGTGGGTCTGGAAAGCGGGCCAAAAAATAGCCTGGCAAGGGGGGATGAGCAAACCAGAACCCTGGACTTTATTTGAGTTTACAATTTCCATTTTTGATGCACATCAGTGCTGTAACTGTGGTGCATCACTATTAATAAATTTTTTTTCCAAGCAACATTTAGCTGTCTTTGCATCTGTACTCAGTCAGAAATAGTTCTCAGTGATCTCCTCACGTCTGTATCTGCCATCACTTGGCGTACACACCCCAGCTGGCTGTGTCAGTGGCACAGCTTCGTTGTCGTCATAGTCCTCGTAGTCAGACAACTCCACCTCAGTGCCCTTCTTGACCGCAAGGTTGTGTAACATTGCACATACAGCTATGATCTTGCAGCAGGTGATAGGGGTATACTGCCTTGCACCTCCACTCTTGTGCAGGCATCTGAATCTACTTTTCCAGATGCCAAAGGTCCGTTCAACAACATTCCTGGTGCGTATGTGGGCCCGGTTATACCTCCTTTGGCTGGGTGTGGAGGGGTTGAGGTAGGGGGTGAGTATGAATGAGCGGAGGGCATATGCACTGTCGCCTGGAAGAGAAAGGGGTCACATTAGACACATGCATACATGTATTACACCTACCTACTATGTGTTATGGGGGTCTGATGATGTGTCTCACCTAGGAGGTATCCTTCTCCAAATTCGCCAGCCATCAGCCGTGCATATATGCCGCTCTGTTGGAATATATAGGAGTCATGGGTACTTCCTGGAAATTTTGCTACCAGGTCTGTGATGGTGCACTTGGCATTGCAGATCACCTGCACGTTGATGGTGTGTGTAGATTTCCGATTGCGGTATATGTATTCGGTGTCCGCTGGTGGGCAAATCGGAATATGCGTGCCATCTATGCAACCGATGATTTGGGGAAATTGCGCCATCTGGTAGAAGTCAGCTTTGGTTTGTAGCAGTTCTGCGTGGGTTGCAGGGAATGAGATGTATTGGTCCATCCTGTCTATCATGGCGTCAAGGAATATGTGGAAGAACCTTGACAGGCTGCTCTGGCTCACCCCTCCTGCTGCTGCTACTCCACTTTGATAGCTGCCAGACGCTACCAGGTGTAGGCTGCATAGCACCTGGACGTGCGCAGGGATGGCGTGTGCCCTTGGGGTGTGGTGGTCCAAGTATGGCTTAAGGTCCCTGATGAGCTCAAGTATGGTGTCAGAGTCCAGCCTGTATCTCTGTAGGATCTCAGCCTCAGTGAGCATGAACAGGGTTATCCTCTGTCTGTAGACCTGTTCATTTCTTAGCCATTCCCTCTGTCCTTCCTGCTGTAGCCGTAGCCGCCTCGCAATGACATAGAAAGCTGCCATCCTGCAAGTTGCAATGCATTTTGGGACTGTTTATATGGGTTGGAGTTGGTTACCACCTGATTGCAATCCATGGTAAATACCGAGTGAATTCTACCGATTTTGAGCCGATTTCGGTGTTTCTGTGCCTCCCTACATCTCCCCAACTGTCGGAATCGGGGAATTTCCCGATCGGAGAATCATACGAATCGGCATGATTTCCGAATCGGCTCATGTCCGAATCGGTATTTTTTCCGATTCGGTACATGGACCGAATCGGGGATTTTCCGATTCGGTGTCACTTACGATTCGGTACATGGACCGAATCGGTGATTTTCCGATTCGGTGTCACTAACGAATCGGTAGTAGGACCGAATCGGTGATTTTCCGATTCGGTGTCACCAACGATTCGGTAGTAGGACCGAATCGGTGATTTTCCGATTCGGTGTCACTAACGAATCGGTACATGGACCGATTCGGTCTTTGTAACCGAATCGGTGTTTTTCCGATTCGTTACATATCCGATTTTCGGTATGTACGTATCGGATTCTTTCCCATTCGGTGCTCATTCCGAATCGGTTTTCTATCCGATTCGTTCTGTTTTTGGTTCCCTACATCTCGATGGCTGTTTACCGATCGGTAAGGGCCAAAAATCGGTATTTTCGGCCGATACCGATCGGTAAAGCCCTACCTACATCGGGCCCTTAGACAAGAAAGTCATCAAATATCACCGAATATTGAGCAGGGGGCGGACACAAAGGCTACTCTGAACTTCTATTTGAGACAGTAAGTCTGTTGCCAACAAAGGGGCCGCAATTGTAATTCAGGGGGCGGCCAGGGGGATTGATATTGGAGCGCTCACATATAATAAAGAGCTAAGAACTGTTAGAGAAGTAGTAATGAGAAATGTCATTATATAGATTGACTGGGATGTGTCATAGTGCTCATAGAGAATGAAGTGATTCAAATGAAGCTGGAAAGGGGCGTAATTAGCATTTCCCTGAACTAGAGATCAGGTTAAGTTCCTATTTGTGCAGTCAGAGAGTTGTTGCAGCACCTATGGATGTCTGGTTTGGCTGTCTAGATCTTTAATAAATGCACTCTCCTCCTGTGAAGATAAACAGGATATTGCGCGTGCCATCATGTATCATGGATCGCGCCATTCATCGCTCCCACAGGGTGAGTCACAGTGAGCTGCACTGTGGGTATCACCTAACAGATGAGCTTCATTACACTGCATACAGGCCATCTGTTGGAAGCCAGGTAATGAAATGAACTGCACAGCCCAAGACAACTCATTTGTCAGTCACCACTGAGAAATCTCAGACTCTGAAGGGAGGAAATATATCATGAAAAGCACCTGCTCCTCCCAGTCTATCTTCATTCTGAAGACATGTGCCTCATTCACAATTGGTTTCTGAAAATAAAAACAAAAAACAAAGTTTGGAAATGTAGTACACTAATCAGTATTTCATCCAGAGATGCTTGGTAAGGAATATCTTAGGCATCCTAGGGGTGCTCACTGATGCTCAGCTTAGTGAATCGGGGTCTAGTTTAGGAGGGAGAAGCCATAGTTGTGATTAGAGTTGCATCTGAACTCCCACAAAACTAAAAAAGTCTGACCAATAAAGGTAACTGGTTGCTGACAGGAATCCCCCGTCCACGAGCGACAGCTTGGCAGAAATAGAATATCTTTCCTCTGAGAAAATACAAGCAGCCAAAAAGCAAGTCTGTTTAAATATATTAAAAAGTGAAATAATCCAAAGCAAGTTAGTTACAGACAAAATAAAGGTAACAAAGCTAACAAGAAAAATTATGAAAATCTGAAATAGGAATAAAACTTTATAAAGAAAAAAATAGCCCCATAGGAAATCGTTGGAAAAAGTGAAGTGTGCATTATCTGAAAAATGTATAAGGTGTGCTCTGTGCAGTTAACGGATACTTTGGCACCCTCCGTAATAGAATTGTTAGTGAATGCATTGAGGTTTAAATGGGTGGTTCGTCTGGCAGAAGGTTTTACCTTCTGTCTTTCACTAAGCGCCCCGCTGTTACCTCTCACCTTCTGCAAGGCATCTATAAGTTGGAAAAAATGCTAAATTGAAGCCTCTGATGTCAGCTGCTTTTCGAATAGGATTGGCAACTTTTACTGGTCCTCTAGGACTGAATTCTATTGCTAGGTTTCTGCAAAAAATCAGGTAGTACCAGCGTTTTTAGTAATGGCTCCTCTCAATCCAGTGTGCCTGTTTGCAGTAGCATGATGATTCTCACAGTTCTTCTGTAATGTCTCCAATCAATGTCCAGTTACAACTGGTCCGCTGGAATTTTGTCTAAGCAGGTATCATCTTTTTCAGTCTCTAGACCCTCTGTACCCACCAACCAGAAAGGGGGGGGGGGTGGGTTCCACAGGTACAAGACCGCTTCTCTGGCAGGACGTTCATGCCTAGAAGCTTTGTGGGTCAGAAGATAACTGCAACTAGCCATACTGGAGTAAAATGCTGGGGCAGAAAATTAAGATAGAGCTGGGGTTATCTCTCTCTAATACTCCTGCAGGCTGGCAATATTTATACCAGATCTTCCAACTCATGCAGTGCCACCGTGTGTCACACAATATCGGCACGTTTAAACAATGGGGAGGGTGTTTTGGGGGAATCAGGGGGTAGGCTGACTAGCAGTGCAAAGAAATTAGTGAAAGTGCTGTGTGCAAAAAATAAGTGGATGAATTAATTTTGGGATGCGGAAATGGAAAATAAATTTTAATGGGATCCTATCCACACCCAAGGATAAAAACAGTGCAAAGTAGTGAAACAAATAACTACTTAGATGGAATAGAGGTCGACATGTTTCTGCAGACAGGGTCAAAAGATCCCTTCCTGCTTCATCAGGACCTTAACAAAAATGCTACTGCTAATGTGTGAATTATAGTGATTTAAAAATTGAAATCATATCACCTGGAAAGCGCCCATGTAGATGATCCGGATGGTCATAGAAACACATTGGACAAACAAACACACAAAAAATACACAGTTAATGACGATAGCTTATAGAGAAATACACATGTCTTGTGAGGAATTACAAATGCCAATAATATTGGTCAGCGGTTGCTTAATAATCAACCCATTCAGTCGAATCAACATGTTGATGTGAAAAATAAACGGATAACACTGTATCCATGTTGGACAGGCCACGTGAAGGGCTTGCTCCCTCCCCGCATGACAGGGCCCGAGCCCGGCCCTCCAGGTGTTACCCACAGAAACCACCCGCTCCCCGTCTCATACGGGACTCCTGCCCCCGGACATCTCTGCATCATGGGGCCGAATCACTACCGGCCCCCTCGCCCGACCTGGCCGCCATCTTGGACACTGCACCACGAGGCCGCGTGGCCTCAGATCGACCCTAACCCTGGGCCTGGCCAGGCCCCGACATCCCGGCACCACCATCCACCCAGGAGGTGAACGGACCACTTGGCAGGTCAATGGGAGAAAGAAGTGTCGATGGCTCTCCCCCGCCAGGTGCCGATCGCCCCCAGCTCCCCCAGGCGCTGGCTCCACCCCCCTGCTGGGTGTCTGGACTCCCTCATCCTGGACCTCCCGACCTCCAAGTGCGAGGGTCCGGACATCAAAGGGCGCCAGACCTTTAACTGGGGCAGTTCCAGAGCAGGAAGGCAGTTGTATCCTGGAGTCGAGAGACGCAGTGAAGAACTCATCCTTGACGGACTACTGGCGCTGCCGTAGCCCTGCCTTGCGAACTATTGTCTTGCCTGCTGGCGCTGCCGCAACCTTCTGAAACCTACATCCTCGTCGGGACCTGCTGGCGTGGCCGCGGACCGTTTGTAACTACCACCTTCGTCGGGACCTGCTGGCGTGGCCGCGGACCGTTTATAACTACCACCTTCACCGGGACCTGCTGGCTCCGCCGCGGACCGTCGCTATCATCGATCATCTCGGGACCTGCTGGCTCCGCCGCGGCCCGATCATCTAGAACGCCGAGCTCGAGGATTGTGAGCTATCCGTCTTATCATCGCATCTACCAGATTGGTAACAAGACTGTCCCGCTACCCCTTTTCCCAACCAAGAGACTAGAATCGAGGGGACCCCTGAGTCCAGACCTCCTTGTACCATTCCACCGTACTTAAAGATTGCTTATAAAGAACGTTAAACCTTATCTTTGTGTGGTGTACATCTGTGGGGGGGGAAGTTACTCGTCTGTACGATCGCTGGAGACGGCTCTCCCCGGAGACCTCTCCCCTTGTCCTCGGCCGACCCTCCCGGTCCGTCTAACATTGGTGGCCAGCGGCGCGATCCGAATCAACGCGTAATCGTACAGAGAGTAGCTCACCCCACGACGAAACCACAATGTCAACCAAAGAAAGCGGATCCACCGAGAAATTCCAGATGGAGAAATTGGAAGAATACAGCCATCGTGAGTTGAAACAATTCTGCATTGAACTAGGTATCGCTACCACCGGTCTGAGTACTAAAGACGATTTCAAGCACGCCATTGAGTCATGGGCAGAAACCGGGGCCGTCAGACCCCCGGACCAAAATGTTGCAGCATCAGAGAGGAACACCACGGCTCCCGAGGAGCGAAGAACGGGTCTCTCGCAGGAAGAGATCCAAGAACGAGAAAGAAGCAGACTACATGAATTAGAAATGGCCCAGCTCAAAATGGACGGCAAACTCAAATTAGCCGAACAAAAACTGAACCTAGAACATCTGCGGCTCCGAGAAGAACGGGAAGAAAAACAGAGACAAAGAGAACTCGAAGAAAAGAGACTAGCGTATGAACACGAGCGCAAGCTAGCAGAAATAGACTTACGTAAGCAGAACAAAGAATTAGGGGTGCCCGAGCAACCGCGCACCCCGGGAGCGACAGAAAAGAAAGTACACATCCCCAAGGATGTCGTGCGAGAATATTTCCGAGATGACGACATACAACAGTGGTTCAAGGCCTACGAGATCGATATGACCTCCCACCGGATCGATCGAAGTGACTGGGGAGCCGGTCTATGGGGGAGGTTCGTCAATGAGGGCCGCGACGCCCTGTTACAGCTCCCAGACCACCTGATGACCTCCTATGACCACATGAAGGCTACCCTCCTCACCCGCTATGGGCTCACACCCGAAATGTACCGCCAGAGGTTCCGAGACTGCACCCGGATCCCGGGTACAACTTGGGTGGAGTATGTGAACTATTTCAGCCGAGCCTTCGAGGGTTGGATCAAGGGAAGCAATGTAACGACCTACGAGCAACTCTTTAATCTCATGGTGTGGGAGCACCTCTCTAACAACTGCTTCGTCGAGCTCAGGCAGCACCTCCTCGACAGTAAATTGACTGATCCACGGCAGCTCGCCGCCGAGGCCGACCGGTGGGAAATTACCAGAGTAGGCCGGAATGGGCCACATGAACAGAACCGGAACAACCAAGGTCAGCACCGTCCCCGAGGAGGAGGAGGCCAGGGGCGAGGAAGAGACACCGCCCCGGCCGCTCCTGCTGCCAGCACACCACCCCCGGCCAACCGGGGCAACCCCCCGGCGCGCCCGGGGTACAGAGCCAATGTCACGTGTCACCGATGCCAGCGAGTCGGCCACTACGCAAATGACCCGAATTGTCCACAGAACCAGACTCCGAGACCCCGCCAGATGGCTGCCGCCGCCCTGGGGGAAGAACAAATCTCCGAAGAACAAGAGGAGTGCGAGCAAGAACACCAGGAGTGGGAACCAGCCGCCATGGTTCTAGCGTGCCTAGGGGGAAGAAACATGGTTCCGCGGGCCCCCCTACCCGCCAACACCAGGAAGTACAGTCAGTGGGTGAACATTATTGGGCGCAGGGCCGAAGCCCTACGTGACACAGGGGCCAGTGTGACAGCCGTCCGCTGTCACCTGGTGACCCCGGAACAGATCCTGCCGAACATTCTCTGCCCTGTCCGTTCAGCCGACAATTCGGAGAGTCTATGCCGGATGGCCTGCGTCCCCTTCGAGTGGGGAGGAGTCTCCGGCATGTTGAAGGTAACGGTCCGAGATGATGCCCCCGTGGACTGTCTCCTGGGGAATGATCTTGAGAGTTCCCCGTGGGCCGCCGTAGAGAGAAGAGAGCACCTGGGGATGTTGGGCCTCCCGGACTGGGCGTGCGTAACCACCCGGTCCATGGCTGCCCGTGCCATCCCCCGACCAGAAGAACCCGAATGGCCTGCACCTCCTCCCCCGGTCACTCCAGTAGAAGACGCCGACCGTGCCGACCCTCCAGAGCCAACCCCCGAAGAGCTCGCTCAACCCCAGGACCTTCCCGACCTGGCTCAGTGGCGTCAGGAAGGGGGGCCCACCCAGGAACAGTTCCGTCAAGAGCAGAAGACCTGTCCCTCCCTCGAGGGACTCCGCCAGCAAGCCCTCGCCCAGAGTGCAGGGGATACCTCCGGAGCCCATTGGATCTATTGGGACAACGACCTGTTGTACAGTGAACAGAGAATCGCGGAGTTAGGGGCCAGTCGAGTGCTAGTGGTGCCCCTCCGCTTTAGAGACTTCTTGCTAAACCTGGCCCATGATGTCCCACTGGCTGGTCACTTGGGTCAGGACAAAACCTACAGTCACCTGGTGACCCACTTTTTCTGGCCCAAGATGAGAAACGACGTACTCAATCACTGCCGGTCTTGCCCCACGTGCCAGGCCAGCGGGAAGAGCGGCCGCAAACTTAAAGCACCTCTGCAACCTTTCCCAGTTGTCACCACCCCGTTCGAGAGGGTTGGGATAGACATTGTGGGGCCCCTGGACCCCCGTACAGCACAAGGACATCGGTTCATCCTGGTGCTGGTGGACCACGCCACCCGCTACCCCGAGGCTGTTCCCCTGCGAACTGTGACCGCCCCGGTAGTCGGCCGGGCCTTGATGGGGATCTTCTCCCAGGTGGGCTTTCCCCGAGAAGTCGTCAGCGACCGAGGCACAAACTTTATTTCAAAATACATGAAGTCCCTCTGGCAACAGTGCGGGGTCACCTACCGATTCACGACCCCCTATCACCCTCAAGGAAACGGACTAGTCGAGCGGTTCAACCGCACGCTCAAAGGGATGATTGGGGGGTTGGAAGAGCCCCTCCGTCGCCAGTGGGATGTGCTACTGCCGTGCCTCCTCTTTGCATATCGAGAAGTCCCCCAGAAGTCCCTCGGCTTCAGCCCGTTCGAACTCTTATACGGACACCCTGTGCGAGGGCCACTCAGCCTAGTCAAAGAAGGTTGGGAGATGCCCCCCCTAAAGAACCCTCCAGATGTTTTCAAGTACCTCCTGACCCTACGCAATCAGACCAGGCGATTCAGAGAAATGGCAAAAGCGAACCTTGAGGCCAGTCAGGAAGACATGAAAAGGTGGTACGATCAAAATGCCTCCTCCATCGAATTCGAACCCGGCCAACAAGTGTGGGTGATGTCCCCCACCGAACCATGCGCCTTGCAGGACAAGTGGACAGGGCCCTTCAAAGTGGTCGAGCGCAAGAGCCCTGTCACCTATCTCATCGATGTGGAATCTTGACGGAACCCCCTCCGGGTCCTCCACGCCAATAGACTAAAACCCCACTTTGTGCGTTCGGAGCTCAGCCTCCTGATGGCGACAGACAGCGGAGCCGAAGAGGACTCCGAACCACTCCCTGATCTCCTACGGACTCGGGAGAAGGATGGTTCCGTGGACGGGGTCCGACTCTCAGAGGCCCTCACCCCGGAACAGCGCCAAGGCTGCCGAGACCTCCTACTGCAGTTCGCAACCCTGTTCTCCCTCACCCCAGGGGTCACCCCCTGGTGCTTGCACGACGTGGACACTGGAGACAGTCCCCCTATCCGACATCGGGCCTACCGCGTACCAGATCGGGTACGGGCCTGCATCCAAGAGGAGGTGTCCAAAATGCTCACGCTCGGGGTCATCGAGCCCTCAGACAGCCCCTGGGCCAGCCCAGTGGTACTGGTCCCCAAAGCGGCCGCCTTCGGCACCACTCCTGAGCTCCGGTTCTGCGTCGACTACCGGGGCTTGAACGCCGTCACCAGAACCGACGCACATCCCATCCCCCGAGCGGATGAACTAATCGACCGCATGGGAGCTGCCCGCTACCGCAGCATCTTCGACCTGACAGTGGGCTACTGGCAAATCGGTCTCACACCCCGGGCCCAAGAACGATCTGCCTTCTCCACCCCTGATGGCCACTACCACTTCAAGGTCATGCCATTCGGCATGAAGAATGCCCCAGCAACTTTTCAGCGGCTAGTGAACCAGGTCCTGGCGGGACTCGAAGAATTCAGCGCCGCCTACCTGGACGATATCGCTGTGTACAGCCGCCACTGGTCCGACCACCTCAACCACCTCCGAGCGGTCCTGCAGGCCCTCCAACGAGCCGGCCTCACGATCAAGGCCAGCAAATGCCAAATTGGCCAGGGGTCCGTGACCTATCTCGGACACCAGGTGGGAAGCGGTCTGGTGGCCCCTCTGCAACTCAAGATCGCTGCCATCCAGTCTTGGCAGCCCCCCATCACCCAGACCGAGGTCCGCGCCTTCTTGGGACTCACAGGCTACTACCGGCGGTTCGTGAGGGACTAAGGCAGCATTGTGGGGCCCCTCACGGAACTCACATCCAAAAACCACCCAAAGAAGGTCAACTGGACCCCAGACTGTCAAGCGGCCTTCGAGAAGCTGAAGGCCACCATGTGCTCCGCCCCTGTGCTCCAGGCCCCCGACTACAGTCGGGAATTCATCGTCCAAACGGATGCCTCTGACCATGGCATTGGGGCAGTCCTTTCCCAGTTGAACCCCGAAGGACTTGACCAACCAGTGGCTTTCATCAGCAGACGTCTCCTGGCCCGAGAGCAACGCTGGAGCACCATCGAGAGGGAGGCCTTCGCAGTGGTGTGGGCCCTCAAAAAGCTCCGGCCTTATCTCTTCGGTACCCACTTCCGGGTGCAGACAGATCATCGGCCCCTGCAGTGGCTAATGCAGATGCGGGGGGAAAACCCAAAACTATTGCGTTGGTCCATCTCCCTGGAGGGGATGGACTTCACTGTGGAACATCGACCTGGGCAAGACCACGCCAACGCGGATGGCCTGTCACGCTTTTTCCGCCTCGACGAGGAGAGTCCCCAAGAGGATGGGTGACTCTCCCCGCCTTCAGCTGGGGGGGACGCATGTTGGACAGGCCACGTGAAGGGCTTGCTCCCTCCCCGCATGACAGGGCCCGAGCCCGGCCCTCCAGGTGTTACCCACAGAAACCACCCGCTCCCCGTCTCATACGGGACTCCTGCCCCCGGACATCTCTGCATCATGGGGCCGAATCACTACCGGCCCCCTCGCCCGGCCTGGCCGCCATCTTGGACACTGCACCACGAGGCCGCGTGGCCTCAGATCGACCCTAACCCTGGGCCTGGCCAGGCCCCGACATCCCGGCACCACCATCCACCCAGGAGGTGAACGGACCACTTGGCAGGTCAATGGGAGAAAGAAGTGTCGATGGCTCTCCCCCGCCAGGTGCCGATCGCCCCCAGCTCCCCCAGGCGCTGGCTCCACCCCCCTGCTGGGTGTCTGGACTCCCTCATCCTGGACCTCCCGACCTCCAAGTGCGAGGGTCCGGACATCAAAGGGTGCCAGACCTATAACTGGGGCAGTTCCAGAGCAGGAAGGCAGTTGTATCCTGGAGTCGAGAGACGCAGTGAAGAACTCATCCTTGACGGACTACTGGCGCTGCCGTAGCACTGCCTTGCGAACTATTGTCTTGCCTGCTGGCGCTGCCGCAACCTTCTGAAACCTACATCCTCGTCGGGACCTGCTGGCGTGGCCGCGGACCGTTTGTAACTACCACCTTCGTCGGCACCTGCTGGCGTGGCCGCGGACCGTTTGTAACTAACACCTTCACCGGGACCTGCTGGCTCCGCCGCGGACCGTCGCTATCATCGATCATCTCGGGACCTGCTGGCTCCGCCGCGGCCCGATCATCTAGAACGCCGAGCTCGAGGATTGTGAGCTATCCATCTTATCATCGCATCTACCAGATTGGTAACAAGGCTGTCCCGCTACCCCTTTTCCCAACCAAGAGACTAGAATCGAGGGGACCCCTGAGTCCAGACTTCCTTGTACCATTCCACCGTACTTAAAGATTGCTTATAAAGAACGTTAAACCTTATCTTTGTGTGGTGTACATCTGTGGGGGAGGAAGTTACTCGTCTGTACGATCGCTGGAGACGGCTCTCCCCGGAGACCTCTCCCCTTGTCCTCGGCCGACCCTCCCGGTCCGTCTAACAATCCACTCACCCACTATATGGAGAATTCACTCTCCACCTCACCCGGCTACAGCTCAGGTAGAAATGGAGCACCGCTCTATTGGAAGAAAGAAAGGAAATACTACAGATAAAGGAAGAACTGGAGAGCTTTAGCTAGACACTATCTCAGAAGAGTCATTGGTATTCTATATAATGATGCAGCATTGCATTCTACAACGTTCATCTGCGCCTACCCTGCGCAACTTAAAGCATAATATAGCTTCATTTGTCGGCTATTTCGTCATATTCAATTGCCAAAGAATGTAATCATATAATCAGGGGAGGAATATAACGACATCCGCGGGATGTCTTCATTCAAGCCCGCTCTTATGCTCCGATACTCTTATCTTTACTTTCGTTCTGGACCATGGGAGCAACGTAGGTTCACGAATTGCAATAGTATGAACCTAATTTATCTAATCAACTGCCCTTGTGAGAAAAGATATGTGGGCATGACCACCAGGAAAGTAAAGATAAGAGTATCGGAGCATAAGAGCTCGATACGTTGTAACAAACAAGCTACGAGACTGACCAACCACTTCCCGTTAAAATTTATTTTACATTTCCGCAACCCAATATTAATTCATCCACTTATTTTTTGCACACAGCACTTTCACTAATTTCTTTGCACTGCTAGTCAGCCTACCCCCTGATACTACTTTTCTCTCATCACATCCCTGTATCCTACAAAAAGATTAGGCTACAATCTACCTAATCCATAGTGGATATGCTTCCACTTCCTTCGGGTGAAGGATCCCAAATGATGCAGGGCGGTACAGGATGGGTATCTGATGGGAACACAATTTTTTACCACGAATCAATTGGATTCCTTGATTGTATCCTGATGTAAACACACAGTTTCTATAGATAGCTTTATTCTTTCCTGACCCATTGCTATTACTTGTTTTTTAACACAATATCGGCACCCTTCACACGGTCACTCAGCGAGGAGCTGATTTCACACTGTGGGCACACAATAAGTTGTAAACGCTGCAGAGAGCAGGTTTCCAGCTAATTGTTTGGAGGTTCTGCTCAGCCCATGTCTATTACTAGGTGTAACCCATCCGACCACCCGCCCCTCACCCCCCCACCCCCAGGACATCTGCGTCAGCCACAACAGTTTTGTTTTTGATGTTTTAGAGGTGGATGGGGAGGGGTTTCGGAGGAGGGGGGAATTTAGGGTAGTGAATTCAAAATTTCTCAGGCTGTGCTTGGTACTAAGCACCGCCCCCTTCAAGCCCCTTCCCCCGCATCACAGGGTGAAAGAGTTTCACAAGTTGGCGGGTCTGTTATGCATTGTGGCAGGTATGGGCATCCTCTCTTCGGTTCTAGGCAAAGTACTTTTTAGAGCCAAGTTCACAGTCAATGGTACTAAGTCCTTCCCAATACGAATGCAATCTTATGCTTCCAAGTCCGATTTTTACTGGGAGCGTGCATTGCTGTAACAAAATTATTCTAGGTTATTATGCATCCAAAATCCATCAAATCTTTAGGGCTCTCTCATGTCACCCTGCTCCACTCGAGGCTATCCCATTTTCCTTTTGTAAAAAATATAAAACTATCAATGCATGAAGAGTTCGGATGCGCTTCAAAAGATCACAATAAGTTACTGGCACGTGATATACCACTTATTAGCAGACAAAATAGCTGCAAAATAGGAATATATGACTAGGGAGAGATATTGCGTAGTACACATAAACAGTAAGATATAAGAGCGGCTCACAGTAGTTTGAGAAGGAAGTGGGAAGAAACTGGGGAACATAACAGTGCCTAGCACCCAACTATGTGCACGCAGCTACGGGTGGGGAATCCAGGAGAAGGGGTAGAGAACTTGGGCATTCCATCGAACAAAGGACGCGCGCGCACTACATCCCTGTAGAACGTCAGGTTCCTTAGTCCCACTTCAGGGCAGTAGTGATACCAATGCAGCAAACAAGCCCGCCATGAGAGTGTGATAGGATCCAAGATACGTGAAGAGCAGGCACACAGTCAATGGGTGGTTGAGGGAGCTGGTTGCAGTATTCAAGATGTCTGGGACCCCAAATTCGATCAAAAAGCGTAGTCTGATTCTGCAACCTATACATGGTGTGTTTGTGAGATGCGATGGATCAACTGGGTTTGCTGCCCCCCCACCCCCCCACGCCCCCCCCCCCTCCCCCCGGCTATGCATATGGGCGGTGATTCATGACCGCTCCTTGGGATTTCTTCCTTCCTATTCTGAGAACTCGATGACTAGTAGGTATGGGCCACATTTTTTGTTTGTGTGTGCACCCATTGATTATTTGGGGGAGATGTGGCTTTTTAAAGATAATTCCCACCCATGTATCTTCCATGGAGAATCGAGGTTCATGTTTTCCATGACGGGCCATGAATCTGTGAGAGAGTCTAGGGAGTTCAAGAGCGAGAGTTTCTAATTCAGCGCTGAGGTCTGTGAAAATGTGTGTGAGAGAGCAAAAGAGGGAGATTTAAAGAGGAGACAGTAAAGAGGGAGAGAGAATCGAAGAACAAAGGTTAGTAGGACATTGTGCTTAAAGACTTAAATATTTATTTAGATTCAGGTGCAAGTGGTGAAACTTAGGCCAAATACAATTTGCGCCAATGACACCAATGGTAGCCATTTGTAACCAAGCGCAATGTGCACGCTCTTGTCTCAGCATGAGCCTGTAGGTCAAGAGCTTACCTGCCAGCCATAGCCCTTGAAAACCAGTACTACTATTTACGAAGTAATAATATATGCAAAACCCGTTGGCGCACAGTATTCCTCAGTGTTTTGCACACAGGTATTAATCAGTTGATGACATTCAGGGAGAAGTTGAGGTTGAAGGTGGCTCGGAACAAACATTCAACTTAAGCCACTGAAGACTGGTACAGCAATTACTGAGGTCTTTGAGGCTATAATGGCTACCTTGTCTTGCTTTTCAGAACGTTTCCACGAGGCAGCGGGGGTGAAAAGTGTCCGGGACTCCTGGTCATAGACCTGTAAGGAAAACAGAGCTAAATGGAAACAGATGTTATTCTCAGGGGCCATCACGAAACCTTAAACACAGATACCTCACTTTTTGTGAACAGTGGAATCAATCAGGACTTATAAAGCACAACAAATCACCCAATAGGGTTTCAAGGCGCTGGGGTTGCTAGCTGCTTACTGCTGATCTGTTCATTCAAACAGCCAGGTCTTGAGACCTTTCTCATTTCCAGTATGAAGAGGTGGTCCTGAGGTGCAGGTAAAGGGTGCTCCAAGCTTTGGCTGCCAGGTGTGAGAAGGAGCGTGCTCCGCTGTTTCTTTGGCGAATCCAGTGGGGGTGTCTGCGTGGAAGAGGGAGGCAGATCATAGGTGTCTGATCGGTTGGTGGAAGGTCATGAGTTTGGTGATGTATGCCCCACCTTCATTGTGCAGGGCTTTGTATGCTTGGGTCAGTATCGTGAACTGGCATCTCTTCTGGATCGGGAGTCTGTGTAGCTTTTTGAGGTGCCGTGTAATGTGGGTCTGTCTGGGGAGGTTGAGGATTAGTCTTGTCGATGAGTTTTGCATTGTCTGTAGTCTTTTAATGAGGCGTGCAGTGATTCCTACATAGAGTGTATTCCCAGAGTCCAGCCTGCTGATGACTAGGGCCTGCGTCTGGTGTTAACTGGCAGCCACCTGACCAGTTGAGCTTTATATAGTTTTCCCTCATACAGTCAGCGACATTCATCATACATCTATGGAAGTTGTCTCTGGTGATGGATGGGTCTTCTGAAAGTGAGAGGATGAGCTGGGTATCATCGGCATAGGAGATGATATTGAGTCCGTGTGATCCGACCGTGTTTGCCGGGGGGGGAGGGGCTGAGGTAGGATCTTTGGAGGATGCCGCAGATGATCTTCTTGGGTTCCAAGATGAATGGTGGGAGACATATTTTTTGGGTTCTTCCTGTGAGGTAGGAGGCAATCCATTTGAGGGCATTTCGCCATGGGTCAGGAGGGCTCTAATGTTGTCTGTGACTGTGATCAGGGCTGTCTCGGTGCAGTGGTTGGCTCAGAATCTGGATTGAGAGGGGTCTAGGAGGATGTTGTGTTCCAGGTGATTAGTGAGTTGCTTGTTTATTGTCTTCTTAAGAACCTTCACTGGAAAGGGAAGCAGGGGGATGGGCCATTAGTTCCTTGGTTTTGCTGATTCAGCAAATGGTTTCTTCAGGAGTGGACTCATTTTAGTGTGTTTCCGGTCCTCAGGAAAGGAGGGTGAGGTGATGGAGGTCTCCAGAACTTTCTTGAGCTTGTCGCCAATTATCTTGTCTACGAGGTTGAAGATGTGGTGTGGGCAGGGGTCCATGGGTGCTCCAGAGTGCACGGAGTTCATGATGGAGATTGTTGCTTGAGTTGTGAGAGGGTCCCAATGGGTGAGCAGGTGTTCAGGGTTAGTCTTTGTGGGTGTTTGTGGGTGTGAGCAGTCTGATGCCGTCAGCAGCAGGGGGTTTGAAGTTTTCATAGATGACTGAGATCTTGTCATGGAAGTACGCCAGGGTGTCACACAGTTCTTGGGAGGTGTGATGTCGTTCTCTGTAGCTAGGGGTTGGACTAGCTTCTATGCGGTCTGCTAGGGTGTCCTTGTTTCTTTATGGAGGTGGTGGTTCTGGTTGAGTGCTGTCTTGTAGGTGATATGGTCTCCTGTCTCTTTGCTGGTGCGCCACTTACTTTCTAGTTGCTGGCAGTTGCATTTGGTGGATTTCAGCTGGCTCGACTGGTGGGGCTTTTTGAGTTGGCTGGCTTGGCAGGGTCGATTGTGTTGGTGCATTCTGAGTTCCACTGAGAGAAGTTCCTCACCTCTGTTCAGGGTTGGATGTTGTGACTAGAAGGTTAGAGTTTAAGCATTGTTCCACTGGTATTCTCATATATTTTTCCAGTTTCTGCATGTGGAGCTAGGTGGCATGGTGCTAGTGTTGGTGGGTCATAAGATGGTGAAATGTATGCTTAAGTGATCAATCCAGGTGTAACTCTGGGCGGTGAACTCTACTCCGCTCGCGGAGTTTCCCGCACTCCGTGTTCTACGGAGCAAGCGGAGTTCCGAAAAACCCTGCTTCGCAGAGCAGAGTTTTTTTCTTCACTCGTGTTCACCAACGTTAAGTTGGCGTGTGCGAGCGAGGAATATCCACCTCCTGGCAAGATTTTTCCTCGTTCGCGATCATCGCCAACATCAAGTTGGCGAGCATGGAAAATAAACCTCCCAGTGAGATTTTTCAACGCGGGGGCGGGGGGAGGGTCGGATTTCTCATTGCGAGTGGTCACTTATGCTCGTGACCGCTCGCATTGAGAAACTGCCAGTTCGCGTTGAGAAAGCTGCCGCCCAAGTAAAATTCTACTCGAGCGGCAGAAAAGTTAAGCTTGCGCTGTGCATGGTGCTGTTCGCAATGATTGCACTGTGCAGACAAGCATCCGGCACCGTGCAATCACCGCGAACTGCATTTTCCTACTGTACTCCGCCGCTTGCGGAGCTCTCCGTAGTGCAACAGAGTTTTTTTTGCACTTCGCATAGCTCCATGTAGTGCAACTCTGCGAACTCCGTCCAGGGTTATCCAGGTGATCTATGAGACGTGGTTGTACTTGACTCTGTTGCTGGTCAGGAAAATGGGGTCAAACTTGCGTCCTGTGATGTGGGTAGGGTCGGTGACAAGTTGCTTGAGTCCAATGTCGCTCATACATTCCAGGCGTGTGTTGTTGTCACTGAGGGTGGTGAGGTGGAAGTAAGGATACCCTAGGAAGCTTTAGTGCTCAGAGTCGATGGCGATAAGGTCAGGGATTTTATTTTATTTATTTATTTAATTTCTTGTATAGCGCAAGAATCGACCCCGTACGGGGTATCTCCGTGCTTTGCTCGCTAAGATGGTGAAAAACAGGGACAGTGCAGGTGAACTAAAGGGTACAGTGGTGGAACTACAGTAGATTAGTCTTCTGCAAACAAGTTGGTCTTTAGCCTTTTTCTGAATGGTAAGTGGTTAGTGATCTGTCTAAGGCTGAGGGGCAAGTTGTTCCACAAGGTCGGTCCCACTAAGGAGAAGGCTCGGCCGCCTTGTCTGGTCTTTTTGATAAGAGGGGATTTTAGCAGAAGTTGATTGCATGACCGCAGATCTCGGTCTGGTTTGTAATGCTGTAGTTTTAGGTCTCGCCTGTCGATGCGCATGCGCATCGAGCAAGCGAGACTATGGTGGCTTATCCACTCTTTGTCCAACTTGCAAGGAATCGTGGCGATTCCTTGCAGTGCACGAGAAATTTAAGCTCAATGCGCATGCGCATTGAGCTTAAAAGCGCGTGCACATGCCCCCAGCCGCCTGCCTTGCCTACTCCCTCTCTCACTGCCTCCCCAGCTCCGCCCCCTCACTTCTTGATTGCACGGCCGCTAGGCCGTGCCTCCCCTACTCTCCTCCCCCCTCCTCCTCCTACTCTCCTCCACTTCTTGATTGCACGGCCCCTACTCTCCTCCCCCCTCCTCCTCTACTCTCCTCCCCTGCCTGCCGTGTCGCACCTCTCCCCTCTCCCCGCTCCGCCCCCTCCCCTGCCTGCCGTGTCGCATTTCTCCTCCCCCCTCCCCACAGAAATGCCCTCCATCTTCCCGTTCTCCAGGCTAGGAGGCTGCAGATCTCCCGGTTTATTATTATTTACGCTTTCTCCCGACTGGGAACGTCCAGTGGGACTATCTGTCTATCATAACATATATAGCCCTCACACTACCCTAAAATTAGGTCTGTTGATGTGGAATAGTATTTGTAAGTGTTTAGGACAAAGTCCCTTCCGAGCTTTGCACCTCTCTAGACTGTACCGTTTTAACCGCGTTTCTCGGCTATTGCACATAGGTGCTGAAGGGGCTTCTTTAAATGAATGGGTTGTTATGGAATATTAGGCAATTAACATGGGTTATGTGTCTATCCATAAAGACCATCCTAGAAACGTGCTGACAACTGCCTTTCACCCGTTCGTGATTGATGACTGTGTACCACATAGTTAGCTAAAAGCAACATGTATTTTTAAAAAAATGCTATTGTTAAACCAAACTTCTCTGTTACAGCGGACAAGTATGACAGAATCCTGATTACGTAATAAAATCATTTGTCAACTCAACAGAAAATAATGCAGCTTTCTTTCTGCCATCCCCTGTGCTAATTTCTATACAGTTCACCAAAGCTTTTAACCAGGCTCACCTTGAAGCCGAATTGGGGGGGCTTGCCGAGGATCACCCAGTGCATCTGGTTGTAGGAGCTGATAAATGTCCATGTTTGGAAACTAAGGTCAAAGCTAGCACGTTTTCTGTCCCTGTGTCGCAGCCGTTTAAATATACCCGGGAGCACTTTCTTGCATCATCAGCGTCATTGCATTGATGAAGCCTCAAAGCGTACATGCCCTGGGGTTTGCCATTACAAAGCCGACTCGGCCTATTGCATTGGGTGGACTTAATGCGCAAATGAGCAACAAAAACGTGGGTGCACAAAGCTCCAGCTGCCAAATGAAAGAGAGCGGCACAGCTAATTAATGCGCTGCGCTGTGGGTTCAGATGTTCCAATCACCCCACGCCATGAGGCCCTCGTGCAGCCAGCCCTGGTCAATGACCCTCGCCCTCACACCGTTCTTCTTTCTACTCTTCAAAGAGCAGGGCCAAGTGGGGGAAAATACAGCTTCAAATGCCCCCCTCCACGACGCCATCCCTCCAGGCGTTCTTTGTACACACGGCTTCAAAGGGCTGGGGGTGCTCTGGCTGCGAGAGGCTTTGCCCCCCCCCCCCCTCCGTTTAGGTCTCGACCTAAAGCATTGCATTGCCTTTAGCAATGCTTGTTTTTATTTACATGCATTCTAAGAACATGAGAGTGCGATCGGGGCACACATGTAAACTAAAACCACACAGAATGTTCATAGGTAGGATTTTACCTACGATGTCTTACCGCTTTTTAAGAATTCGCACTGCTCGCTTAATTGTAATGAAGTGTGGCCGATAGGATGGTGGAGTTTAGTAACCATAGACTGCTTTTTTTCTGAAACTTATTTTGTTTCTGTGTTTACCTGGGCTGCCTGTTTCTGCCCTGCCTTTCCGCTGGCAAGTAGACCTCTGCTGTGTATTGAGGGGGTGGAGATCCAGCATGGCTTTTCCAACTCACCCGGCCAGATCTGCTTTCTCAGCCCGCTCTCCTCCCCCTCTGTGTCTGTTGGGATCTTCGGCAGAAGTTGGTACTCCTGAAACTACCTCCCCGCCCTCACAGCTGGATCGTGGCTGCCAGAACTTGGATGACCCCTTTCTATCAGTTATTGCCCCGCCTCCCCTGGCCCAACTGGTCCCCCAGTGGTGGTGGCTTTGGAGGTGGCGTGTTATCGCTGACTGCTAGCATTTGCCGTTTTATACAACAACATTTGGTCATTTAAAATGTGAGAGATGGTAAAAGCCTGTTGTTTTTTTTTTACCCCATGTTGTCGTGCCTCTAATCAAACTTTAACGTGAAAGGAGAGTACGTCTGCGCTACATCGATTTCAGAGATACCACGCAGAAATGCATTTACTTTTATTGTCCAACTGAGTCACTAAAGCAGGGAGAGTATGTAACAACAACTTTCGCTCGCACTCCCCCAGAATGTGCCCTCATTAATTGGATGCACTATGCAAGAACTTTCCAACTCTCGCATTGTAAATCGTAGTTCAATATCTCTACTTGTGCTCTTGTCATGTTAACTATAATGTCATTTCTGTTTCCATTAATTCTAAAGGGCTACAACAACTGATAATTTGCTACTGGTAGCACGCTTGCACAGGGTATTTTTTTTATTTTTTTATTTGAGTATTATTTGTTCCACCTTAGATCTTAATTCTTTAATGGTCCATACCTTTTGCAATCAAATTAATCCTTTACTCACCCTCACCCTCACCACCCTCAACCCCTCACCCTCACCCTCACCCTCACTCACCCTCACCCTCACTCACCCTCAACCCCTCACCCTCACCCTCACTCACCCTCAACCCCTCACCCTCAACCCCTCACTCACCCTCACTCTCACTCATCCTCACTCACCCTCAACCCCTCACCCTCACTCACCCTCAACCCCTCACCCTAACTCACCCTCACTCTCACTCAACCTCAACACCTCACTCACCCTCACCCTCACTCACCCTCAAACCCTCACCCTCAACCCTCACTCACCTTCACCCTCACTCAACCTCAACACCTCACCCTCAACCTCAACCCCTCACCCTCACCCACCCTCACCCACCCTCACTCACCCTCACTCTCACTCACCCTCAACCCCTCACCCTCACTCACCCTCAACCCCTCACCCTAACTCACCCTCACCCTCACTCAACCTCAACACCTCACTCACCCTCACCCTCACTCACCCTCAAACCCTCACCCTCAACCCTCACTCACCCTCACCCTCACTCACCCTCAACACCTCACCCTCACTCACCCTCACCCACCCTCACTCACCCTCACTCTCACTCACCCTCAACCCCTCACCCTCACTCACCCTCACTCACCCTCAACCCCTCACCCTCACTCACCCTCACCCACCCTCACCCTCACCCTCACTCACCCTCAACCCCTCACCCTCACACAGTGCAATAGGTCTCAGACCATTTCAGTTAGAGCTTTTAGAAATGTTTATGGCTTTTTTATTTGTAATTCTTTAGCATTGGCTACAGGAAACAAAAATGCTAAACATTTACAAAAAAACCCCATAAACAATTCTAAAAGCACTAACTCTAATGGTGCGAGACCTATTGCATTTCCAATGCTTGTTTGGGTTAAGTATTTGGGGCCGTTTCCAAACAGGCACTTATGGACAGTACAGCAGATCTTAAATTTGACACGTTGGCGTATAGGGAGCCAGTGAAGTTCTCTCAACAGGGGTCTGGAAGATGTTCTTGAGGGGGCATTCAGAATCAATCTGGCCGCCGTGTTCTGGACCACCTGTAGTCGATTGTTGGCATCCTCATTAGCTTGTATCAGGAGCCCGTTACAATAGTCTAATCGACTTATAACCAGGGTCTGCACAAGGGTCTTTCTGTAGGTGTCTGGTAAGAGAGGAAAAACTCGTCTGAGCAGGCCAATGGTACGGAAACAGGCTCCAGCGATCACGTTTGCGTGTTCTTTTAGGGTTAGATTTTGATCCAATTTCACACCCAGATTTTTGACTGTCAATTTTTTTGGGGAAGGTACAGGTCCTAAGCCCAGATGCCACCAGTCGGGAGACCAGAGTATGCTAGCTTTCCCAAAGAGCATCACCTCTGTCTTCCCGACATTGCATTGGAGGTAGTTGGAAGCCATCCAATTTGAAACAGCCCTCATACCTTCCGCAAAGTTTTCCCTAACATTAGAGTTAAGGGCATGGAAAGGGTAGAGGAGTTGAGTGTCGTCGGCGTAAGACACTGGTGTGAATCCATACTTCCTCACTATCTCAGCAAGGGGGGCCACATACACATTAAATAATGTGGGGCTTAGGCATGAGCCCTGTGGCACCCCCTTTGTGAGCGCCCTAGAGATGGAATGATAGGGGCCCAGGCTGACAGATTGTGAGCGTCCGGAGAGGAAACTCTCCAGCCATGCCAGGGCTTGACCTCCAATGCCCACTCCTTGCAGTCGGCTCAACAGGATTTGATGGGACACAGTATCAAAAGCGGCTGACAGGTCTAACAGCACCAGAATCATTGAGCCTCCTCTATCCTGTGACATTTTGATGTTAACAGTCACGGAGAGGAGTGCTGATTCGGTGCTGTAGTTGGGCCTGAACCCAGATTGAGATTGGTCCAGGCCCCCTGTCGCCATGGCGTTGAAGAAGCTAGAGCGTGGTCCTGGTGGTCTGTAGGTGAGGTTGCCTATCATGGTGCTTTTTCCATCTGTGTGAAGTTGGAAGTTGAGATGCTACGTTATCTGGTTGGGGTCATCTGAGGAGGTTGTGCAGCGAATGGTTGCAGATGATAGCAATTCCACCACCGTGTTTGTTGGTTCGGTCCCGGTGTGTTATCTGGCAGCCTTCGAGGGGGCGATGTCCGGCACTGAGGCGAGGTTCATCCAGGTCTCTGTGATGAAGATTACGTCCGGGGAGGAGGGATGAGACAGTGCAACAGATCGCCGTGGTGTGTTTGCAGAGAAATCGTGCATTGAGAAGAATGCACAGTAGTTGCTCATTGGTGGTCTCAGTTGGCGTGGTGGATGCAGTCATATTTGCTGTGTCTCCGGTGTTGTTGGTTGCTTCGGTGTTGCAGGGGAAGCAGCAGTGCTGGCAGGAGAACCCTCCTCTGGTGGTGCGTGGAGATGTACAGCAGCAGTTTCTGTTGGCTATTCACCCAGGATCCGGGGCTTGGAGGTCTGCTGTGGTATAGGAGGGCGGGGTGGAAGAACCAGTGTTCCTGGAACTGGGCACGGTCCAGGCATGGACGGGTGCAGACGGGCTTGCCTTTGGTGTGCTAGCTGTGCGGTCGCATTGCAGCCTCCATTAATTAGGTCCTGGGAGAGTGGTGAGAGGGCGGGAAAGGAGCGATCCGCGCGACAAGAGTGAAAACAAACAACAGTACAGGCAAAAAATAATTATTAGTGTACAGTAGCGGAACAAATAGAGCACAAATGAGGCTAAGTTGAAACTTACTTAGAGGAAACAAAAAAAATGACAGATGTCAAAATCAACTGAATAATACAGGCAAAACAGTGAACATGAAGCAGGACACCAGGCAAGAACAGTAGCCGTATGAAGAGTTAGGGAGATCTGCTGCGGATGAAGCAGATCAGGATCTGCTTAATGGTGCTACGCTGTGACCTCCATTAAGCAGATCCTGGGAGGGGCGGGAAAGGAGCGATTAGCTTCTGCGAACGGCGAAGTATAGAGTGAAAAAAAACAACAGTAGGCAAATCATAATTTATCAGAGCTTCAGTGGTGAAATAAACAGAGCGCGAATAAGGCTAAAATAAAACTTACTTTGAGGAAACCGAAAAGATAACTGAATAAGACAGGCAAAATAGGGAACACCAGGCAGGAACAGTGACCGATGCAGAGTCAGGGAGACCTGCTGTAGGCGAAGCTTATCTGGATCTGCCTAATGGGGTCGTGCTGCAGCCTCCATTAAGTAGGATTGGGGTCTGGGTGGCAAGAAGCGGGAGGGCGGGATAGGAGCGATCGATTCTTGCGAATGGCGCAGTCAGAGTAAAAAACAAACAAAAGTAGAGGCAAATAAGGCAAAATAGTTTTATTAGAGTCAAAATAAACAGATTGCGAATAAGGCTAAAATGAAATTTACTTAGAGGGAACAGAAAAGATAACAGGTGGCACAGTCAACTGAATAATGCAGGCAAAACAGGGGACAGGAGGAAGGACACATTCTTACTTCCCCACCATTTGGCCCTATTAGTAGAAGGCGTGCAAAGATGGCGCTGCCTTTCAGGGCTTTGGAATTTGGGGCAGCACAGTTGAGGGTCCTGCGAGGTGCCGTAAGCGTTGACCTGTCACCGCCATCAGAGGTACAGCTGGAAGGACACTGCCCCTCCCTGTGTGTACTTCATGCCAACTAGAACATTAACGCATGGTTGTCACTAATCTAAAACATTCAAATATAAACATCAGCAGTACATCCCCTGTGCACAGCCGCAAGTGTCCTAGAGCCATTCAAACAAGAATAAATTAATATCCTAATTAAACATTTTACCGTTGGTTTAGTGGGGTTAAATACCCTTGTTTGGACGATGGTAGCATTAGATGTAGCCAGAGCTCGATTCGGGGTACCACGCGGGTGGACGTCATCGCCCTCACTTATTTTAACGACTTTTTACCAGGTGGGCGCCGTTCCACCTGCCTCACAGTTTTTTCCTGGAAGAAGAGCTGGGTGCCTGAGGCTCTGGAGCTCTTCCGGGACAACCCGTGAGATGGAGAGACACCAATAAATGCGACCATGCCACAGTTGGTGAGATCGCGGGGCTCTATAACAAAATCATGTGTAAAGCACACACCAGTCGTTTCTTGGCACTTTAAATATGCATCATTAATCTATGATGCACTAAGTAAGCCAGCCAGGCCCTGAGCATGGAGGGGCGACAGAGGATCAAAGTGAAGGGCTCCCTGTAATGGGAGAGAACTACCTTTCATGACGTCACTTCCTGTCGTGACGTCACCTCCGGTGACACCATCTAACTTTGAGCGCTCCCCCAACTTCTTTTTTTAGGACTTGTGCCCTGCATGTAGCCTTGTTTTAAAGAGACAACTGCCCTATGGTGGTGTGTTATAAAACCCCTATAACAGCACAGCTCATAGCCATACATACATTGCTGATGAAAGAGCTGCTAGCAAGTCCTGCCTTGGAGCACATAAAAATGTGCCCCCTTCTGTTTTGTCCAAACAGTTGGCCCCCCGACCCTCTATAACGCTAACTTTTTCAGAAATCTGAAGACAGAAAACTGGTTTGGGATGGTTTCCATTCTCAATTGCCGCTCTACCGTGTTATACAGAGACAACCTTTGTATGGGGAGATGCTCCTTACAGCGGGGTAGTCTGCAGCCTGGAAAACCCAGAACAGAGGCACAAACAGGTGTTAACTATCTGCACCTGGCTATGAACACCCACAAAGACAGTGATCTTTGAAGAGACAAAAGAGTGGTTTAACCTTCACCCCCACCATCCACCAAGTGGCAATGATACAGAAAGACTAGTCGGGAGCTCCTCTCCGTAATAGGAACGAATTGAATTTCTATTATCTCGTTTGTCCTCACTTCGCTGTCTAATTCTCCTCCTCCTTCTCTCTCATGCATCTCTACACTTCCACTGTCTGGGAAAACATCAGCACCCCCATCTTGTGCACGGGAACCCACAGTACATCACTCTGCTTTGATTATATGTACAGTGCATACACTACAATGGTCACATATACAAACATATACTTGGTAAGGATTAGAGGACAAAAAGGTATAAATCTGAGTGCATATTGACGAGAACTAATTTCTATGTGAGTGAGTGAAAAAAACATTAATTACAGAATAGTGAGGGAAGATCTTTAAATGAGACCTTTTCTGTTTTTTCGTGCCAATTCCCCTTCTGCAGTGTATAAACGAGGTACCAGGGTTCGGATACTCCTGAATATGATTAAAATGGCTGTCTTTGGCTTGGTACGCAACAGTCTATGGCTTTTAATATTTAGATCATGTGTACACCCAGAATAGCATGGTTAAACTGTCTACCACTGATGTGAAGCATTATGTATATTTTTCATTCTTTCTACAGGTTATATGCTCCAATTGTTTGCTATGTCAGAAAGCTTCACCCACTATACTCCTAAAACCCTGCATGAAAAATTGACCTTGATTAACTCCAGCTTGAGTTCTCTCCTTTCATCAATTGCAGAGTGACCCTCTTCTCATCTTCCATCCTGTGCACGCCTTTTATTTCTGAGTGTAGCCTCCTCTCAGTCCTACCCCAGTCAGCGCCATGAAACCAGCGCTCTATAAATAATTTTTACAATTACAATTACAATTACGCCTGCCTGCCTTTTTACTGTAACTCTGCAATCGGCTGATACCTAATTCCACAGATCACAATCTCTCCTCTTTAAAACACTATCCCTGTAACCTTACATCACCTAATCTCTGTCAGCCTAGTCTCTTACCAAGGCGAGGTGGGGCGGGCCGTTTGGGTGGAGTGGGGGGGGGAGTGGCCAGATGACTGGATAGGGAAAGTAAAATAAAAAATAATAAAACCACTTACCTTGCGCTTGCTGTCGTCTGTCCACTCAATCCCCACCCCACCACTGCTGTTAACTGTGCTGGCCGCACGTGATCTCATCAATTATTCACCTAAAACCACATAGCACCTTCATCCTCATACCTAACTGGAGTAGTGTGGCTCACTGGTTAGAGGCGGCAGACCCGAGAGCAGAGAACGGCCCGGGACCAGGGTTCGAATCCCGGCGCGGCAGGTTTCTGGACCAGGGTCAGCGGACTCGATAATTCTCTCGCCTCGGTGCCCACTCTGATCAGCGATCACACTCGGCAACTCTGGGCATTAGCTTGCCTCATCTTCACTAACGGCCCCACCAGACCGCCGGGGATGCCTGGTCTCACCCTGGAGATACCCACTAAGGGACCATCTCTCAGGGAAGCCAGGAAGGGTTTCGCAGCGGTCGAAGCGCGGAGATACTCCTCCGGGAGTCGATCCTAGCGCTATATAAACCTGCAATTAATTAATTAATTAATTAATTCTTTTTTTTTCTCTTAAGAGCACATGACTAATCACAATAACCATTAAATTAACCACTAACCTTGCGTTTAGCAGAAACATGCTACTTTACTGTAAAGCACTTCAGCGCCTCATCAGGTGCAGTAAACGCTATATAAATAAAACTACAATTAATATGTAGAGCATTACTTTCACTCAAAAGGGCTTCCAGAGGAGATTATTAGGGCCTTTGTACATGAAAAGAATGAGGTGTTAGCGGTGTTGTGATTAAACTAATGTAGTACAGTGAAGATTTAGAATTTGTTACAGAAAATATTTCACAGGACCATTTAACTTCAACATTGACAAAGTAGTCAGAGTGTTTATGGCAGGGCTTTTATATGGAAGTTTGAAAGAAGAGCATTTTTTTATGTCTGGCGTAGAGACAGCTTAGCTTTATTTCCACTGTTATGTTATTAAAAAAATATATAAATGCAAATTTCAAACACATTTAGGGGTGCTTTTGGTTAGCTCTCCTCATCCATTAGTCTGTTTAACTGTCATTCACGTTTTGCTTCGGCCCACTACAGCCTGCCTCATGGGGCAGTTGGTCATCCCAGTTCAGCCATTGGCTCTCGTGCATGGAGTGACGGTGTTTTTGCGCGATCACATGTGCACACCTCCCTAAAAAAGTCCACTTAGGTGCCTGGGCCGGTGAGCCAGCCTTTTGCCTTGCCAGTGTTTTTGTTCCTTTCCATTTGTTATCCTTCTTTATTTTTTCTCATCCTAGTGTGTTTAAAGTATGTCTTCAAGCTATTGCAGTAGAAAGCCAGTAGTAATTATTCTTTGCCGCAGTAAGAATCAGATTTAATTTGATGTGCATTAAAGCATAAACGGGTTTTTATGCCTGTTGTAACACCTGCTTCATAGGAAGCACCCTTACTTCCTAATACAATGATGTGCAATGATCGTTATTTTTTAATTACTTTTTTTATTGCCAGCATATGGTCACGATGTTTAGGTGGCATCTTGCTTTTTTCTTTTTGTGGTACATGTTTGCAGTTAAAAAAAATAGCACTGCACAGCTGGCCAGAGCCATACTTACTGACTTTTCCAATACTTGTTTTGTATAGCGTTTCATGCCCGAATTCTGCCGTCTCTAAACTCTGTAAAAACAAATATGATTATTACCCATTTTAATGTTACTCGATTTACCGACCTCAGAAGGATAGAAGCCTGACTCTAGCATCCCAGGATATGAACTTGTGATCTTTTGATCACAACGGGGGGTGAGCGTGAATACACTGAGCTGTCTAGGCAACTGGCAGTGATGTAACTTATAATGATAGTGCATCCTACTCACCTTAGCTTCTATTTCCAAGATCTCTTCCCATAGGCGCAAGCAGCGACAAAAGAACCTAATCTCATTTCCGCCTGGCTTTGTCTGTTCTGCCTGGTAGGGTTTATTGAAAGTTTACATTCACTATTGGACAGAGAATACACAGCACAGGCCAATCTTGCTTTCCTCTCCAGGGCCTTCCTGCGACATCCATAAGGCTGGTCTAGAAGGGAACCTTTACATTTGATATCTGCCCCCTTGCTCAAAGGTTGCAGCTAAAACAGGCTCATTCGATTAGGTGGTTTTGTCTCTTCTTTTATTACATCTGGATTTCCTTGAGTTCTTAAGGCTCAAAATAAAAAAGATATTAGGGCGCAGCTGAGCAAAAGAAAAAGCGCAAAATGTGTGCACTTGCTCGCGGATTGGGCAGTGATAAGTTTAGGGCGCCGGTGTGTTCTCGATGCTTAGGGGTCGCAAACTGGGTAGTTGTCTAGGATGTCAAGTTAAGTGAGCGTCAAATTAGATATTTATTAAGCTGTTACGTATTGGTAGGGCGCCCTATAATTTTATTCCTGCTGTTGAAAAGATGATTTGTGCTTGTTGTATACCGTCCGTTTTAATTGTGAATGGTCATATAAAACCTTTTGGATTATTGTATTTTATTTTTCTGTACACTTTCTTTTTCTTTTTTTAATATTTCAAAGTACTGTTGGCTTCTATTTCAATGAGACTATGCCTCAGAATTTTTTTCCCAAAAACATACAGAGGAAAGAATAGCATTTTTTTAAAAGATTCAAGTAAAAATTTAGGACTCCAGAAACTAGTTATGGGCCTGAAGGGGGGTTGGAGGATAAGAGCCCACTTAATAAGGGCGAAGAGGGAATTGTAAAATGAGGAAGAAACCATTCGAGAGTCTGCATCTGGTCCTGAAGCTTGCTAGACAGAGTGGCCAGTGCACCTGCAAACCCTCCTAATTTTAATTCTCATTTTGCGTCGAATTGAACAGAGACCTCTGAAGCCCGCATGAAAAGCCTGTGCTGCAAATTTAACGCGAGAGTGGGCAGAAACTATGGCGTGCTGTCGCCACTAGCATCAGCTAATTAGCCAGTTATTCTCTTCAGCAATGTCTGTGTGGGTAGGGGTCATAGGTCATCCCTGTGCTCACAGTCAGCAAGTGGCTGACATTAGGGGAGGTGCAAAATAATGAGCCCGTTTATTTCTGCTGTGAACTTTAGCTTGGCGTGCAGCTTTATGTACTGAGCGGCACCGCCGCGGCCTCCATTTTGTGTGAGCTCAGGGGTATTTGTTAGCCACATAAAGACTCAGAGGGAACCTGCAGGCCACCTTTGCCCTGTCAATTTTCAACATTCAATACACTTGTGTTTATTGTGCGCAGATGTGGAGACCCTCAGAACAGAGCACATCTCCCCTCCCCCTTTGTCACTGCTCCCCATCGCGCCTGGTAGAACTTCACACCAGTTGATGTCCACTGAGGAGACAGTGGAGCCTTCTAAAGGTCAACATGAGTTCACTTCAGGGACGCACTGAAAATGTATCAATTGAACTCTACATTTTTCAAAAAACGGCTTGAAGCATTTTTGTGGCTTGAAGCTCAAAATAGCGGAAGCTGCTCTCCAAAAAAAGGTAGATGTCCCGCCCATCCTCCCCATCTTTCTGCTGCCTCACCACAGCATAGAAGGCTGTGTTATCATTAGCAGAGCTCACCGTGGCTGAGGAATATCTAAGCTAAGGTGGCCGGGACGCCAATGGCATGAGTGGCGGCCCACCCAAACTTCTGATGGTGTGATTTATGTGTCAGACTGCCTTCTGAACTATGATACTTTCGAACAGAGGACTTCCTGCTCATTCTAGATGTGGGTACTTGAAATGTGCTTGATTTTCGGGATATTTCCAGACCACACATACGTGTATGTATGTACTGGTATTTATTGTTATTTAGCATGTGTATAGCAGGAAGGAGTATGCGGCACATTGCTTCAGGTCATTCAGAGATACTTTTCAGAGCTCTGCAGTTTCAATCACAGACAATAGATTGTTTCAGTTTGTGCGGACATGCAGCCAGATGAGTGAGTAGCAATGTTTCTTTGTGCGATGATGATGTCACCTTAAGTGAGGTCTAAATTGAATAATTGAGGCCAGATTCTGTACCACGCTTATAAATCATCTTCTTGTTGAGTCCTAATACCCTTACCCCTGAGATGTGTGTGTAATAGGCAGATGGTGGAAACAAGTTCAGTCGATTGCCTTCATCGCCAATCCAATGCATGTTTGAGCAGTGTTGGATGGAATTGCTGAGCCATGTCTAAGTCTGTTCTGTTGTAGGAGAGTAGGCGGTGTGACTTGGTGTACATTGCTGTTGTGAGTACAGTCTTCCCTTGTCTAACAGAATTACTTTCACAGCCATCCAAGACATTGGATGATCGTCCAGCTTCCTTCAGTCATTTTCTTGTCATCAGACATCATCACGCCCTTGAAGCCATCAGCAAAGTTTAGAAACATGTGCATGATGATCTGAGGATGGCTTGACAATGAGTATCTGATTATTTTGCAATTGTTCCTGACGATTAAAGAATGAGTTGAAAATGAAAGTGGTTACTTCATAACTTCTGCTTGTTCCTGACGATTTGAGTATGATTTGTGGTATATGTAAGCCTTGTACTTTTTACTGTGTACTGTTCGAAGTTACGGCTCAGACACATGTGCAATAAAGATGTGCATTACTATGAGCAGGTGAAAGACAACTAAATTGAACAGATGTCTTAGTTGAAAGTGCGTGCAGGTTTCTATACAGAAGTGCTGTGTTAAGTACATTACAAACAAAGATATGTGTTGCTGCAAATGAGAGAGCTTAAAGTTTAGTTAAGATACCAGCCACCTTGCCAGTCATTTCTTGACGGTGTACTTACCTTTGACCCTGTACAGCACTCTGCGGCATTGTAGGGAGGTTTGTGCTGCACAAATGTCTACATATATATGACAGTGACTGAAGATGAACCAGAAAAGTTACCAATGTGGAAATCAGATGGATGAGGTTAAAGGTGCCGGTTGCCGCTCTTTTCCATTTACTGTAGTGCTGTTCTGTGATCATTGCAAATCCGTATTTGTAAAGCGTGAACTACTCACCCTTACGGGTCTCAAGGCGCTGGGGGCCGTCATGCAAATTAAGTGAGCTGTTGCCCAGTCACATGGTACTGAGCTGATCTGCCGCCAGGGATCAACCCGTGAACCATGTGCTCTGAAGTCAGCTGCCCTGGCCGCTGCACCACACCTCTCCACTTTGAATCAAGAGATGGATTGCCCACAGAGGGGTTTGGGGTGGAGCTCCATCAGTCCTGGTCGAGGAGTATATTGACAGACTCATATGAGAATGGCCAAAGCAGCATACAGACAGACACTTGTTCCCTTCAGTTTTACCCCAATCTCAGCTGCCCAATGTGTGTCTTTGAGGGAGCAGAAAGGGCAAGCAGGAAATTCCAAAAGCAACAGTTTTTCCAGGATTAGGGCAAACACTTGTCTCCTTTTAAGCCCTCACTGGAGTTCAGTCTATTCTACAGACACTGCCTTCTCCTCTCTTTGGCATATCAACTTGAGGGCCAGGCATGAGAGCAGGAAGAGCTATAGGTCTCAGAGAAGTTAAGAATGTATCACTACTAGAGAATCCAGGCAATATAGATGTATATAAAGATAGCAGTTAAGCAGATGCAGGAGAGGTATGGTAGGAAGATCGACATGGTTCTGGAAAGATTCCAATTTTATTCTAGATTCCTGTAGAAAAACGAACCAATAGATCAGCATGTAGCTGTATTGAGGGGGCTAGCTGTTGCATGCAATCTTAAGAATATGTCGTATAACCAAGTCTTGACAGACCAAATCCGTCAAAAATACGATGGAAAAAGAACAGAATCAAAGAAGAGTGGGGCACACAAGAGGGGAGTAGTATGCTGCTGATATGGGTCAAAAGATTATTTAGCCAATGCTAAACATTGCCCAGCTACTGATAAAAAATGTAATTCATGTAAGAAGAAAGGGTATTTTAGTGGGATGTGTAAAAATTTGGGAAATTTGGTCAGTTATATTGCGGAAAATGAAGGGGATAATGAATTGAGTTTACATGAAGTTGTGTTGAATGTGGGAGAGAATGATGAAATCAAAATGGATCCACCAGTAAATCCACCTGAGTGTGAGGTATCAATCGATAGCATCCGGGTGAGCACTATAGTTGATTCCTGTGTGTGGTTTGCCATAGTAGGTAAAACATTATTTGAAAAATTGTGGCCTGAGAGACAAATGTTTCCATATGATGTGTCCCCGGGTAGTTACACTGGTCTTAAGATACTGATGGCAGGTTATATGTGGATAGCTCTAGAATCAAATCTAAGAAATTCCATGCCAAATTGTACGTTGCTGAAAAAGGGGAGATGGTTTTGGGATGACCACACCAGGTAGAGTTGGTTATGAAGCTAGATCTTAATCCCACTCCTCCAGTTTATGGAATACAAGAGTTAAATGAGAAATGTAGTGAGTATGGAACATTACAGGATGAGTTTCCTGAGGTGTCTGTGAAAAAGTTAGGGAAATTAAAGTATATTAGACATAAGATAATCTTAAAAGAAAATGTGATACCAGTAAGGCAAAAAATGCAGAGTGTCTCAATGCATTATAGACAGAAGCTGAAGACATACTTGAAGATTTTTGTTCTAAGGAGATAATATAACTAATTGATGCATTATAGACAGAAGCTGAAAGAGATAGTAGAAGACTTGTGCTCTAAGGAGATAATAGAACCAATTGGGAGTTCAGAATGGATGTCCCTTGTATTAATTTCTGTAAATCTAATGAGGGGTTTACAATTGTGTGTGGATTTAAGGTGCTTGAAGGAGGCGATATGAGTTGATACATTTCCTCTACCAAATTTGAAAGAACTGATGTCATCTGTATGTGATGCTAAGGTGTTTTCTACAATAGATTTTTCCAGTGCATATCACCAAATGGAATTGGATATAGATTGTAGGCACATGATGGCGTTTATCACTCCTGAAGGAGCATACCAATACAAGAGGATGCCATTTGATTTAGCGAGCGCTTCAGCAGTGTTCCAAAGGGTAATGCCAAAAATACTGCTAGCCGTTCAAGGAGCAAGGGTTATTCAGGATGACATTCTGATATTCGGCAAAAGAAAGCTCAGTCATGATGAAAACCTAAAAGAAGTATTATCTATATTCTGAAGGAAAATGGTTTAACAGGGAAGAGGGAGAAATGTAAATTTGGGAAAAAAGTAGAATATTTAGGTCAATTAATCTCTAGTGATGGCATGTTGTTGATGCTATCACGAATTCACCCGAACTGTCAGGTACAGAGCAGTAAAAGTAATGTTTGAGATTAACCAAACTTTATTCAATATTCATAGAGAATTATGCTACAAAAGCGGAGCCTTTGAGGAAGCTGTTAAAAAGATGTAAAGTTTTCTTGGCCAAATGAACAAGTTACAGGTTTTGGAGGAAATGCTAAGAGCTCCATGTTTGAAACCATTCAGAATGACTGCAGAATGTGTAATTGCTGTGGATGCTAGTGGTTATGGTGTGGGTGCGGTATTAGTACAAAGAGAGAGTATGATCATGAGTGGATAGTAGCTTATGCTTCATGCACCCTTACACTGGCAGAAAGGAACTATTCAGTAATTGAACTGGAAATGTTGGCTGCATGTTTGGACTGCAGAACGGTTCAGGTTGTATGTTTGGGGGAAAAGTTTTTAAATATGGACCACAAACCATTGATTAACAGATTGAAGGAAGGAACTTAACACCCAGGTTGCCAAGATTAGCCTTCAAATTACAAATGTATAATTTTGAAATTGCATATATACTGCAGAAGAAGAATTTGTTTGGTGATGGTTTATCTAGACTACTATTGAATGATAAGGAAGATACTCATAAGGAGGTGGGATGTTAGGTGGCTTTCACATTTTGGGGCTCATTAGGATAGCGGATTTTCCGCATCCTCTGGGCCTGCGGAAGCCACCGCCGGCCCGGAGGATGCGGACCCACCAAAGACCCACCGCCACGTTAGGATGGCTGGTGGGTCCTGGTTTCAGTCCGCTGCTTTTCCGCCGCGGTTGGCTTACAACCGCGGCGGAAAAGCTCTAATATGGTGGCGGTGTCTCTCAGACACCGCCAGCCATATTAGGATGGGTTTTAAAAAATGCTAAAAAATGCTTTTCCGCAGCAGGTTTTCCGCCGTGGAAAAGCATGTGGAACTTCACTGCAGGGGCCCGTTGTGGGCCCCCTGGGTGAAGGGTGGTGTGGGGGGTGCACATGGGGGGTACCTATGGTATCCCCCTGCATTTGTATGCAGAAATCGGCAGGCACCGCACGGTGCCTGCCGCTTTCTGCATACAAATGCAATGTATGCATCTTTACCATTGTGGCGGGTGCAGCTTGAAGCCGCACCCGCCGCAATGGTAAAAATAGAGGATGTGACCGCCAGGGTGGCGGTCACATCCTAATTTCACAGAAGGGAAGTCCGCAGGCCATGCGGAGGTTCCCTCCTACTCTGGGGTCGCGGACGGACGCAAGTCCGTCCGCGATCCTAATGGGCCCCATAATATTAATAATAGTAATAATAATAATCCAACATTTGTAAAGCGCACAATCACCCGTAAGGGTCGCTAGGCGCTGGGGGCCGTCGGGAAGATTAAGCAAGCTATTGCCCAGAGTCACATGGTGCTGGGCTAATCTGCCGCCGACTGCAAGCTCCTGAGCAAAACTTTGGGCCCCTAAGCAAAACTCCTTTTGCAAATTAAGCACTGTTTTCCCGGACTAATTCTTCAGCCAAATGGCCCTACTGAACAGATCTATTTAAACTTCCTAATAATTACTGTCCATATTTTCAAATGTCAACTAACACGAACTGCTTTGCAAACTTATGCATTTAATTGCTTTCTGTGTATGTTCGATCTTTTTGATGCAAATAATTTAAGAAGAATAGTTTATTTATCATCGAAGTTCTTAACTGTTGGCAAATTTTTCTATCGTCACAACACACTTGTGATGTTTTACAATAAAATGGATAGTACATGTTTACAGTTGGTTCATTACAGGTCCATTCGATACATTGCTCATTTTCATTTTTATAGCTCACATATAAAAATGCTCTTAGTTTTAAAATGGCACGAATTAAAATAGCCAAAATAATTAGAACCCGTCTTCTACATTTCTACATTGAATTTGCAGCTTAGGTGTCATTATCCATGTGACATTTGTGTATTTAAGGCACGCTTCTTCTCTTTATGCTTTATTCGAGCTTCCAGATGCATTTACCACCACAACCACGTGCAGAAAAGCAGTGTTGAATTTCAGAAATCACAATCTTAGCTTTTGCTTTGCAGCTAGTAAATTATTGCAAACTATTTATTTCTCTGCTAGACATAGAACAAATGTAATACACATGAAATACCTTTGACTGTCATTTGAAAGTATCTTTATCTCCATACCTGCTAGGAAAAGAAATAAGAAACCTGCTGTTTCTTCTTGAGGGGCCGTCTTTGTCGACTGCTACAGTTTGTATATACCAGGTTAAACATTTTGTGCCAGATGTACACTGCTTTTTAGCAAGTGCAAACGGCTCTTAGATCCATTTGCGCTCGCTAAAAAGTATGGGCCCATGTACAAACAGTATTTCGTGAATCGCAAATAAAATGCGACTCGCAAAATACTGTTTTGCGACACGCTATCAGGAAGGGGCATTCCCTTCCTAATAGCGACCGCAAAGCTTTGTACTAATGTTTTACAACAGTAATTGCGGTCGCAAAACAATCTTGGGGGGTTATATAATGGATGGAATAGAAATGTTGAGTGAAGGTATGGAATGTTCAATGAGTGAGTCGAAACTGGGAGAATACAAGCAAAGTAAGGACTGGTATGGTTGGTGAATCACATGTGGATTCTACTGGTTTGAATGTGAGAAGTATGAATACTAATGATTCAGATCGGCCTTGTCCAAACTCCTCTGGCTCCCCATCAAGGAGCGAATCAAATTTAAGTCTTTATGCTTTGCCCACCGTATAGCCCATGGCACCGGTCCAGGTTATCTACATTGCCTACTCACAATACATCGGCCCACCAGGAACCTAAGATCTTCTGGTACAATGTTGTTCAAAATCCCTAAGATCACTAGAGCCAAGATGGGTGGTTTATCGTTCAGATACCTGGCTGCCAAGGGCTGGCACGAACTCCCACTCGAGATGCGTATGGAACCCTCTGAAATTAGATTTCGAGGAAAACTGAAAAGTTTCCTCTTCCCTCGCACCTAATCTTTTCCCCTTCCCTTGCCCATGTCTGACCTACCTGTGTTTATTTCTCTGAGCTCCTTTGCAGTTTTCAGCGCGGGGACACTCTGTTTTTGAGTAACCAGGCGCTCTACAAATGGTTTCTATTCTATTCTATTGGCTCCTTGCAGAAGGGAAACTATTGCGACATAGTAAACATCGAAGGAAGTTACCAGATTATCTGATCAACATGTAGTAGGATAATAAACTTGTGTTATTCATGCTGATTTTAATACTTTAGGTTATGGAAGCATAATATGATAAAATATGTAATGTGATAAGTGTGGTTTGTGTAGTTGCATTGTGACCAGTGTACTCATAAGAATATATGGAATTTGAAAGTCCTACATTTAAGGTTAAAACATGATTTTGAGTTATATTGTGAATATTGTTGTCATAGATTAAATTCATTATAAATGTTTTATCAACATGTAAAAAGGGAGGCATATGGTGTTAAAGGGCAATAGAATGTGTAGGTCAAATGTTCATGGGATGTGAGTTGCTTGGCAGATGATCGGGTGAGGAGCTGGTGGATTGGCTGAAGGTTGGCACTGCTCTGTTCCATACTTTTGTGTAAATAAACTACACACCAAGATCACATCTACATGTCTTATAGTGTTTTTCTTCAACAGCTACCCATAACTTACTGTGGACATGCCTATTGACAATCTGGTTATTCCTGACGTACCAGTGGCACATCCTTGGCATAAAGTAGACGTTCCTGATCTGATGGCGCTCTCACTATCATGATAGTATCATTGCCACAACCCCTGACATAAGAGTGGCTGGCCTACTCTTGTCTTACTGCATGAATCTGTGGTGGTTTTTGTGCTATTCATAGAATATTAGTAGCCTTATCTGTCCTAAAGTGATGCGTTCTTTGAGCCACTCTAGGTCTCCCCGGTGTAAAGATGGTCCACGATTGAAGTGTAGTTGGCATTCTTAGCAACACATAACAATTCTGGCCCTTATCTGACTTTTTTGGGCACTTTTTATTTCCATTCTGGCTATAACTGACATAACTCTGACCCTCTGTAACATATTGTGGACATTCTGACTATCCAAAGCATAACAGTAACATTCCGGGTTACATAGTGATGGCTCTTCCTTGATACATTGCTGGCATCTCTGATGACATTTAGGCTAATCCTGGCTTAGTCATGGCCCATCCGTGACATTTTGTGGGCCCTTTTGGCACAATTCAGGCTATTTTCGACATAAAGGCAACTCATCCTTGACATATTGAGTCCATTGCTGATGACATACTACCTATCTCTTGTACAGTAATTCTGTTCTGGCTAGATCTGGTATAATAGTAGACCGTGCTTGACATATTGTGAGTAGTTTAAGCAGCATTAAAGATATTCCTACAATAAAGTAACACATCCACCCGGAATTCTTGATAAGATGCTGCCTATACGTGACATAGTAGTACAGTTCAGGCTATGCCTAACATACTAGTGGCCCACCCTGGGCATTTTGTAGGCATTCTAGACATCTCTTGACACAATGGTGTCCATACATGACCTATTGTGGTGTGTTTGACATAGTTCTCATTGCCATGGCATAATGGTGGTACGAATACCTGCCATTTATTGGCAACAATAAATTGACTGTAAAGTTAGTGTGTGGAAGTAGTATAGGGTAGTGTTTGCCGAAAGTGGAAAGTTGATGCTTGGGGGGAACAATGTGTACTTATTAAAATGAAAATCTAGGTTTTTTTGACGTAAAAACATTTTTTATGAAACTCACAAATTTCTTGTTAAGGAAACTAAGTGTATCTATCTAAGATAACACATCTGCAATTTATGGTGAAGGTGAATTTCAGGGTGAAACATAATTGTATTTCTGAATTGTATTGTAATTTCGTATTAAGCTAGTATTTCATTAATTTTGTGGAGGCATTTCACCGTCTATATTGATAATGCTTACTCTGTTATGCCTACTGCATTTTGGGCTTGTGGGACTGACAAGCAGTTCTGCTATCAGTGGCTTGTAATTGCAAGATTTGAACAATTTAGATTGTTTTACCCTGCCCCTTTGAATTAGATTCTCACTCATAGTCTGTGACTGAGAATCTAGTTTGAAGGGAAAAGGAATGAAAAATGAAGTGAAAAAAGAGGGTATTTGCTTTTCAAAAAGGGTAAGCCACGTGAAATTGCTTAATATGTTTTTAACTGCCTGTAATACATCTAGCTCTTTAGTTAATATTTAAAGAAATTGTGCTGAAAACTCCCCTGTCGTACCACTATTTTATCAAAGATTGGACACATCAGAGGAAGTGATGGCTGGCCTAGCACACCACAACATTGCTGAAGTATTTAATTATGCCCTCTGCCCAATGTGTAGGTTTATAGCCAATTTATGTGAAAATTGTGCTGTAAAATAGACTTTTTTGTTTTAGCACGAGAGCCCCTTCCCTGAGTCCCCACTGCATGATAAACTACATTGAGTCAGGTAGTTTCATCCCACTATTTTCAGAGTTCAACAGCCACCACTGCCGACATTTTATTGTGACCTACTGTCACTTGGAAGTCTGTTATGGTCTGTGTTGAGGCTGGTGCGATACCACAGAATTCTAAAGGTAGCAGTGAGGATAAGGGGGATTGGAGGCACTTCATCCCCAGGAAAGGACCAGTATCACTGACTCCCTGACAACATTTACTCCCTGAAATAGGTTACCCTTAGACCAAAGGTTCCAGAACCCCCATCCTTGGCAATGATGGCCAAGGACAAAGTACACGATCAGCTGGCTGATCCCTGCATGCACAGTCCTACATCTTGGTGTAAATGTGGCACGGGAGAGTGGCTGATCAATTGGTAATATTCACTGCAAAGTGGAAGGAGGGAATGGAAAATGAAGCAAGAGCACCAGGATGGGTACACAAATACAAAAACATGCCTACAATGTGGAAGTCATTTGCAATGCACAAAAGTTACACCAACATCTACTCCAGCCCTACACATCTACAATAGCCCAAACAGTCTACAATGCACTCCAGCCAGGCCTTGGTGTAATTCACAAACTTGAAGGACTGTACTAAGTACCCAATTATTGCACAATTGTAAGCCCCCTCTTCATTTAGCCTACTGTACATTGGTCTTTCTGCAGTTTGGCCCCTGAGATCCCAGCAATGTTACCACAGTGCACCAAAAGGTGTTTCACCCTCAAGAGTGTTACTACAAAAATAGCCCCACCTCCCGAGGAAGTGTGCTGGGGAGTAAGGAGGGATAATAACTGTATCTGTCCCACTACTGAACTTTGTAATTAAGTATACTTCTTTTTTAATGTTAGACCTATCGCTTTAATAAAAGGACTTACCTATTAGTATTAAATTTGGGTTAAACCATAGCGTGCACAAATAAAGTCATGATATGAACTCCAAACAGCTTTTCATCAGGTCGTTTATTCAGCAAATAAATTAGCTATGTTCTAACTTTAACAACATTTATAGAAAGCGTTCATGCAAGGGACCCATTATTCAGTGCTCCCATTGCTGACGTCCTTACATTTAGAAGAAGGCTATAGAAGGAGAGGGGTGGAATAATCCAAACAAATATATCAAATCCAGCCAGAATCACTCCCCACTTGATGTTAGGCAGCTTTAAATTTAAACTCTATTCTTTGCGTATTTGAAACGAGTATTTTTTGCAGGAATTACTTGTAGTTCTTTAATTTTGTAGTCTTTAGTTTTACCTACTACATTTAGATTCTTGATTTCTGTATTCAATTGTGTTTGCACTCTGTGTGTTCACCAGCTACCCAGAATAGTAACATTCTACTTATTTATTTACCTATTGGATCCTATCTGTAAATAAGCCTTCTGGTGGCCTCAGTTAGAAATGGGCACATGATGTGAGTGGATATCTGCTTCCAATGCCAACACCTGGCATGAGATATGTACAAGCCCGTTGTGCCGCTGGTGCATCACTTTTAATATGGGAAAAAGTGACGTACCGCCAGTGCAAGGGTCTTGTAAATATGCCCCTAAATTGTGAATTATTTTTCATACATTTTTTAGAACCTTGATTCATTCTGTATTAGCCAATTCTTAAATAGTGTTAATTGTGTCACTTGGCTGTGGAGTCTTTTTGTTAAATGGTCCTTCTGGACAGAATGTTTTTTTTTTTATATATATTTATGTATTTTCAATTTTGCAACTTGTGTGTGTGCTTGTTGTAGTAGCTTTGCAGAACAGCAATAATTGAAAATACTACAAATGTTCTTATATCCTTTTGGTCTTTGACACATGAGGTCTTTTCACAATTTGATCTTGTTTCATCTTTGTTACTGAAGGTGATAATTATGCAACATTTTCACATTTGCACTTGATAAAGATGTCAGTCATTAAGTAACTATGAGAAAGAATGTGCAGTTTAATGATCCCACCATGGGTAACTTTGCGTTACGTAGGCCTCTCCTGTGTGTATTGCTTTCCCATATCCTACCTTTTTCTGCCCACAGTATATGAGGTCGTCACGGTGACGGGGGATGTTCGCGGAGCTGGAACGGATGCCAATGTTTTTGTCACCCTCTTTGGAGATTATGGAATTACGCCGAAGATCCATCTCACCAGCAAGTGAGTTAAAGCTGTGCTGTCCCAATGGTCCCATATCTCAGAACTAGAGTTGTAAAGTTGTATTCGTTTATGGAATGTGAGGTCCTGCTTTGTGTTTTATCTGAATACATTTTGAAAAAATTAACAATTCCACCTTCACAATCCTTCTTCTCTTTGTGCCTCTGTGGGTTGACACTTATTGTCAAAGTCATTTATGGATTCTATTTTAAAATCATTCAAAATGTTTATATGTATCATACGTGGAGCAAAGACAATTATGTAGGGCCTGACTGCTCATAAGACTAAAGAAAAAAACAGTTACGTTCTACCCAATTTTGTTAATTTATTGGTTTCTCCATTGATGCATTGAAAGCAAATATCTTAATTTGGTGTAGAACTCACAAATAATTGTTCAAAGAAATGCACCTCAAAGTTATCAAAATCACGTTGAAAGAAACCAGCATGAGGAAGAGTCAAATTGTGTAGGCAGGAATGTCTTATTACTTACCGGTAATCTTCATTACCCCGATTAGGGTCCTCCCCGTCCCAGTCCTTACCACGTGAGGCAGTCCTGCCTCCACCCAGCCAATCAAAACGCCAGAAATCCAAAGGTCGAAGGTGACATAAGCCCCTCCCACCCACCGCCATGCCTGTTATCAACAAGACTCAGACACAAACACAGCGGGAGGGAGGGAGGGAAGAGGACTGGGACGGGGAGGACCCTAATCGGGGTAATGAAGATTACCGGTAAGTAATAAGACATTACCCCCTCATGGGTCCTCCCCGTCCCAGTCCTTACCACTGGAGGAACTCACAAGCAGAAACCAAGAAGAAAAAATGCAGGACACCAGGGATCCATGCAAAAGTACAAAACTTCAAACAATAAAGCATCGACGAACAGCAGCGTACAAGACGCCAACAGAAATCGCCAGAAGAGGCAAGAAAAACATCAAGCCGAGAATGTCGCACAAAAGTGTGACGGGACCGCCAAAAGGCCGCCCCACAAAGCACTAGGATAGAGACCCCGCCCCATCAGCACAGGAAGCAGACACAGAACCCACAGGAGACAAACAGGTTAGGAGAAACCCGAGACTGTAGTGAACATCGGAGGCAAAACAGAAGAGCCCCACGAACACCCAAAGAAGGGGAAAAGGAGAAACCCCCACAGCAGGCAAAACAGGAAGCAACACCTCCAGCCGCAAAAGGAAACACGAAGAAACAGGCAGAAAAGCCCGATCTAAGCCGCAAAACTACTCAAACCTGCAGAAACTGCAAAGAAGGAAACAAAACGAGTAAGGCACCCAACCCACCCAACCGACAAGCGGAAGAGAAGGCCAGAAAAAAAAAAAACACCGCAGTGGACAACCACAACACGTCCACCACTAACAAGGACATGAAAGGGGCAACCGCAGACCATGCAAAACAGCAGGCAAGGCCCAAAGAAGAAATTAGAACAGGAGAGCCCGGACAATGAAGCAAAAGCTCCGAAGAAGCCGACCCATCAAAGGGCAACAACCACCGAGGAAGCCCCAAGGCCCCGACAAGCACAAACCGCCGTCAACGAGCAGACAAAGCGGAAGGGGAAAAATCCCAACAACAAACCCAAGCTGGAGAAACCAGCACAGAAACAGGAACCCCACCACGGATTCCGACCAAGAGAAGAGCACCAGGAAACAAAAGAGCCCCAAAGTGCATCACAGCTCCAAAGAGCAGAAGGCCAACGCGACCAACACATGCCACAGGCCACCACAGAAGAACAGCCCAAAGACGCCAAAGACAGCCGCTCAAGAGACAGGCAGTCAGAAGCAAGCGCCAAAGACAGGGCAAAGACAGCTGCGGACCCAGAAGCAGAGCCGGAGGCAAGGGAGGCTAGCCAAATCCGACTCCCAACAGCAACAGCAGGAGCGGAAACCAAAAACAGCAAGGCCAACCCAACAACACCGACACCCCCCAAAGCTCCGCAGAGCGCCCGGGAGGAGAAAAACGAGAGAGCAACCCCCGAGGACAGACCACCCCGGAACAAAAACCGGGGGAGAAGAGCAACCGGAGGGGAAGCAAGAATGACCAAACCAAAAGACCCAAACCAAAGACAAAAGGACCTGGAACAGAGGAACAGACAGTACATAAAAAGACCATAAACAGAAGCATTTAAAAATGCAAAAGAAACACTCACGGCACCGCCAAAACACCCAGAAGCAAACAGGAACAGAGGCAGGAACCGGGAGCACCAGCGTTCCGACAGCCGTCGGAGCAGAAAAAAAACAGGCATGGCGGTGGGTGGGAGGGGCTTATGTCACCTTCGACCTTTGGATTTCTGGCGTTTTGATTGGCTGGGTGGAGGCAGGACTGCCTCACGTGGTAAGGACTGGGACGGGGAGGACCCATGAGGGGGTAATGCCACATGTGCTAACCTCTTCACCAAAGGCCCACCCAGGAACAAGGAACAAAATACATGGAAACATCTGTGAAATGAAATCACTGAAATACTTTGGTACTATTTTGGATTCCTAGAAGAACGTCGGAAACCGACAGTGGTCCCAACCAAAAACATATCGGATTGTGGATACAATCTTGGATGCAGATAGATAGGTAAAACAAAGTGCTGAGCTCAGCACAGGATTGAAACGCATTCTATTTAGCATTTGCCTGAATGTTAAGATTAGAAGGCAGGCATATGTCCACCAAGTTCCAATGTATGGGAATAAAGACATTACTCTTTGGTTTAATCAGCTGGAAAAGACAGCTCCTTTTGAAATGCGATGCTTTTAACCATTTTTCGAAAAATACTTCATTACAATGAAAATGTGGACACAGATTGGAGCCACAGTATGGCTAGTGCTTTCCAGCAGAATTCTGCTTAACTTCCTAAGAAATGTTGAGCTAATTATTTCCAAGAACAGAGGTTGTCTCTATTTCAAACACTGCACAGGTGGACAATCAGGTGCCAACTAACAAGTCTATGCCAACAGGTGACTCATGACATTCCATATCCCAGATAGGTTTCAAGCTATTTGAATGAGATGACCAATTGCAAGGTGGTCGCACTGACGCCTGTGACATCAACCAATGGTAATTTGGACTGAAGGTCTTTAGAAAGTCTCTTGTCATAACAGTTAGAAGACACCATTGTGTCATAATCATGAGTGAATTATCCAACACACAGACGGTCACAGAGGACACTGAGCAGGAAAGAATCTGTGGTACCACGAGAACTAGTCTACTGCAGGTAGCATACTTTTTCTTGGTCCTCATTCACCTTGTGCCATGACACCAGACTCCCTGGAGTACCGGTCCCTTACTTATACAGCTCAGGGAGATTGTTGTTCCGTATGTCCTCAAAGGCAGACGGTGGTGATAAGAATTTACTTAACTACAGTCAAGTACCGGAACAGGAGTTGGTTTAGTCATTGGACAAGTATGTTGTCTTTCATTTACTTCAGAGAGTCTTTTTTATTTTACAGATGTCTCTTGGGATACTTCGATTATTATCTAGCATAAGCATTGTTACAACGCAGTACCATTACAACGCAAGTCGTTACAACAACTTGCTCTAGATGGCGCGCTGGACTTAGGAATAGTATGATTTACTATTCCAACTCCAATGTGTGCAACAGTAGGAAAATAGTAAATCATACTATTCTGTAGTCTAGAGCACCATCTACAGCAAGTCGTTATAACGACTTGCGTTGTAATGGCACTGGGTTGTAACAACGCGGCCTTTGTAACAATGCATTGTGAATGTATTGCGGTGTAATGTCCGCGCTCTAAAGGTTGTTGCCCCAGCCTAGACAGTCATTTTCTACCCATTTCTCTCCTTGCTAAGAGCACTAACAAAAATAAGAGCTTTTTATTGTATCTTTTCAACAAGCCTGGGTTACCCAAACAAACAAAAACAACCAGTGTAAGGCTTACCTCAATCTTTCTTTGCAAGAGGCGTGCAATGCTCTAACCCACTTTCTACCAGTAGGACCCGATAGGGGGGCATTCCAGGAACATATGGACGTCATCTGCCTGTGCTGCACCACACTTCAAACAGCCTGCTGAATTTTTCTTACCCATCTTCACTCACCTGTGTGGCGTCCAATGTACCCTATGTAAAGTGAACCGAGGGTTCCTCTTTAAAAAGGCAGGTCTGACAGTACCATCAAGTGTAGACATTGATTGTTGCCATCTATCCTGCATCTCTGATGGTGACAAGTTCCCTCTCCATAGTTCATCAGGGCGCTTATAGTCTCCAGCCATCATATTCAGTATCCACCAATATCAGGTTGTGATTTCCTTTTTCTTTGGGGCCTTGTTGGATAGCTGTTCTTGCTAGGCATTCGATGAAGGTCCCCTGCCCCATGTTGCTTGAACCAGCTTCTTGGTTGATGGCATTTGTACCACATAATATCCTCTCCAGTGACCTTTACCAGAACGCCCCAGGATAACAGCTGCCTCTCTTGTTCCAACTCTCTCCATCTGAATAGTTCCCCAGTTATCATTGGATCAGCCAATTTATCTTCCAAACACTCTGGAGTGCCTGGTAAATCCCAAATGGGGGCATATTCACTTCAATAAGGTAAGTTTCTTGCTTTCCTTAGCTGAGTTCATAATAAGATAGCCACTCATAACACTTTCAACCTGACCTTCTTAAAACATCTTTATTTGCCATATTTATAGAGAAAATATGAGTTGCCCCATCTCATATCTTTCAACTTTGCTGATAACATTGATCCAATTGCAGAGTCCTCGGAATCCTTCACCTCACGGCATAAAATTCTGCAGTACCATTAGTTGGAAGGTCCATGCATTATATTGAAAGTTGGGTAGACGTAAACCGCCCTTGGCCTTTTTTCTACGTAATTTCTTCCATGATGTCCTCATCCCTCTTGCAGCCCAGATCAAACTAGAGACTTTCCCATTTAACTTATCTATCATTTCTTCAGGTCAGGTGTTTGTCACTCAACAGAAATGTACATTTTGGCAGAATAGACATTTTTATGCGATTTTTTCTACCCAGGACTGGTAAATGGGCCCAACTCCTCAACAGTTTACCCACCTCCAATGACTCTCTTTTAAACTATTTGTTTCTGCTGTGTTTACTGAATCTTGAGTGATCCTAATGCCAAGGCATATCACCTCATTCCTAATTTGCTTATATTTACTGGACAGTTCTAGGCCTTTATCTCCGTTTTTGCTGGATTCACCAAATACCCTGATATATTCCCAAAATCTTGCATCAGATTATTTATGGCCGACAATGCCTGTTCTAAATCATTTGTATATATCATTAAATCGTATGCATAATGGGCCACCTTTTTCCATCCATTGTAATTGAATGGGCTGGCTCTTTCCTCAATTTATTTATGAATGATTCTATGTAGAGGTTAAAGAGTAGCAGATACAGTGGACAGCCTTATCTTATGCCTCTCATAATTCTGAACTCTTCTGTTAAACAACCCTTTAGAATAATCTTGGCAGCTGAATCTTTGTATATTTGCTTCATTATCCTACAGAACCCCTTCCCTCCCTCCCAGATCATTATGAGGCAGCATCATGCTCAAGTAGTTCCAATGCACCCCGCCAATTGCCTTTGTGGCATTCAATGTCAATACTGCTAAAAGGAGTTTAAACGTTGAGGCTATATCAGTTTCACCTGTCAACCCATGAGTTTGTTCATCAAGGTACCACCCTGTCCTAAAACCCTTTTGATTTTTATGTGCAGACGGATTTCATGAGGGAAAAGACAAACTTCTGCAACGTTTTATCCAAAAATGATAGTTGGCTATACGATCATCATCTGATGCAGCTTCACCAAGGTGTGAGAAAACAAGCTAACTTTTTCAGAAATGTTGTAACTATTGTTCAGAAAAGTATTAACCACATCAAAGGCTTCACTGGTCCACGTGTCTCCACAAGCAACAAGAAGGAATCGGTGATTTTAATCACCAATTGTGATCATTAGGGTGAAGTTGTGATCAAGATTAGAAAAAGTATTTTCAAACAACAATTATCGCTTTGGCAGGATCAGCCAGTGACAAATAGGAGCACATATATGCTCTCTCTTATCCGAAGACGACAATGGAATTCGCTGTAGCACCCCACCTTCGGATTTACTGTAATAGGTCAATAGGGTAGTATAGAATCTGATGGGATAAAATTTAGAAAACTAAACTGCTACCCAATAGGGATCCTGGTGCTAGGTGAAGGGCTCACTGGAATGCCCTTGCTTTTACCCACATCTACAGGTATAGGCAACCCTGGGACCTGTGAGGACCTGTGCTGTTCACTTGTACAGATGCAGTATTTCTGGATAGAAATAATGTAGAAAAACAGCATCAATTGTAGGATAGGTCAAATATTCTTAAGCGCCTACACATTGAGCTTTACTTCGGTCACATTGGGTGAAGGAACATTTCTTTAGAAAATTCGTTGCAAACCTGCCATTAATTCGTGATTGTTTAGCCTTTATGTTTTAACATTTGACCAACAGGCGTTACCTGGCTACAATCTGCTGAGTGCACCCCTCCTATGGCATAAAGGCTGATTCTTAGACACTTTAAGGGCATGTGACTTATTTCACAAATATCCTTTAATACTTCTTTTCCAATGTATTCCTACCCAGAAACACTTTACACCGTGTTATATCAATTGATACAAACTGGTGAAACATTTTAGCATGCTCTGCAAAGAGGCCAGGGTTCAAATGTCTGTTAAATCCAAAATACCATTTCTGAGTGACCTCAAAAAAAATGTACTCACCTTATTGAGTAGGAGGTGTGAGGATTACTTCACTGACTTTGCCCACCCAGTGCTGGTTCTTATGATGCACAGAAGCTTTTTTTAATCGGAATCTAAAAGGAGCTGTTTCATATACCGAAAAATTGGAGGTACGGTGAAGCCAATATTGCATGGTGTCAACCCATCCTAGTGTTTTGCTCAGATCCAGCCATTGTCTTACCCTTACACCAAACTCTAAATAAATGGCTGGGAGTTATTTCAGACCTGGAGAGTGTCAACTGCTTACACACTGGGTTGGTATCCTTTTTTAAATTTATTAAAGGCATGAATTCATGAATTAAGAACTAAATATTTTTTTATTGGAATCAGTGTAAGAAACTCGCGTACACAATGCACACATTAAAGTCAGCACAGTCACCTCGATACAAAATAGGCTCATGTTATGTTATGTTATGTTATAAAATATATTATTACGCGCTCTGCTACTACAAAGTATCCTGGCGCGATATGTAGGCACTAAACTGACCCAGTCCAAAAAGAAAGAAGCATGAATACTAGATACTAAGATTAAAAAGATGGGTTTTTAGCCCTTTCTTAAATCCTGCCAATGTGGTTGCTGATCGCAGAGAGAACGGCAAGGCATTCCAGGCCCGTGCTGTTTGGACTGAAATTGACTGACCGCCCAGTCTCGCATATCTGATTTTAGGCATGGACATCAGACGAAGATTGGCCGATCGAAGAGCACGATGAGGCGTGTAAAAGGAAAACCTCTTGTGCAAATATTGTGGGCCTTGCTGATGCAGGGCCCGAAAGGCCAGAACCAATGATTTAAACATAATGCGATGCGCCACAGGGAGCCAGTGAAGCTCACGAAGATGGGCACGCGCACTGGTTCTTCGAGGAAGATGGAACAGAAGTCGTACGGCCGCATTCTGTATAACCTGCATTCGCTTGACAAGGTATTTGGGGAGACCACTATAGAGAGCATTGGCATAGTCAAGCCTAGACAGAATAAGAGCACGCAGAACAGTCTCCTTCGCCTCCCTATGGAGAAGTGGAAGGAATCGCTTGAGTGACTTTAAGGTGGCAAAACAGGTTGCAGTAAGTTTTTTTAGATGGGCTTCAAACTTAAGATCCTGCCCAAACCAGACCCCCAGATTTTTAGCCGGGCCTCCATGGTAGCTAGGGCATGCAAAATCTGTCGGCCAAATAAGCTGTCTGAAATTGGCCGGAAAATTGCCATAGAATAGTAGCTCAGACTTGTCCTCGTTGCATTTAAGCTGGGCTGAGACAAGCCAACGGAAGACATTGGTCAGACAGGAACGGACTGTCTGAGCGTCTAAGCAGTCCTTAGGCCAGGTGAACAACAGCTGCGTGTCGTCAGCGTATGACATTATTTTGGCTCCCCACTGCTCAGCCAGATAAATCAGCGGAGTCATGTAAACGTTGAACAGCAGTGGGCTCAACGTCGAGCCCTGTGGTACCCCGGTGGTGAGCCTCTTGGGTGATGAAGAGAAAGGAGGCAACCATACCTGCTGCGACCGCTCAGACAGAAATGAGGACAGCCAGGCCAGAACCGCACCCGACAGCCCCACCTCTGCCAGCCTAGTCAGCAGCTGGGCATGGGGCACCGTGTCGAAGGCGGCAGATAAGTCCAGCAAAACCAAGACCGCTCTGCCGCCTCCGTCAAGACACTCCCTAATGGCCTCTGAGACTTCCACCAGAGCCGTTTCAGTGCTGAAAGCAGCCCTGAACCCTGATTGAGCCGGGTGCAGGGCATGAGAGGACTCGATGAAAGCATTCAATTGCCTAAAAACTACTTTTTCGGTCACTTTTGCTAGTGCCGGGAGCAGAGATATCGGACGATAGCTAGCGGTAGACAAGGGGTCCAGGCTAGGCTTCTTCAGCAGGGGAAGAAGCTTCGCCTGTTTCCAACAAAGAGGCACTGAGGCAGAGGCCAGAGACAAGTTAACAACCTGGGTAACCTCCTGATACACCAGACTGGCCGCTCCCCCCAGAACCGTAGCAGGGCACGGGTCAGAGGGTGAGCCAGACTTTAGCGACTCCAAAATGGACAGCACATCTGCTTGCTGAGCAGGCTCAAAAGTGGAAAATTGACTAACATGTTGCTCCGCATCCATAGCAGTATTAGGTGGAGAGGGCAGAGGAGGACTGTCAGAGTTTAAAAGCTCCTCTTGAATTTTTTTGATCTTATTATCAAAGAAACATGAAAGTTCCTCACACCACAAGTCGGAGGCCGGGAGAGCTGGGGAGACAGCGCATGGTGAGAGGAAACTCTGAACAATGGCAAAGACTTCTCTGGCATTGTTATCCGCCTTCTCAATCCTTCCTGAAAAGTAGCTACTTTTAGCGGCCTTGATTTCAGCATAGTAAACTTTCTGCGCCTTCCGCAGCTTGCTCTTAAGTTCGGGACAGAACTCAAGGCGCCAGGCTCGCTCCAGCTTCTTGCACCCTAATTTAAGTTCTCTAAGCGCATGAGAGAACCAGGGTTTGGAGGGAGACGTCCTCGACCGCCTGCTACCGCTCTTGTTAGTCTGTAGAGCGGCACTTTGTTCAACCCAAGCATTGAATGATTCCACCGCAGAATCCACATTCAATGGCAGGGTCGGCCGGTGGGACGTGAGAGAGTCCGAAAAGGTAGACAGATTTATTCTCTGGGCATGAGAATGAGGGGCAGAAAAATTCTTCGGACCTTTTGACTTTATGGGCCAGGTGAACAGAATTAAGGCATGGTCTGACCAAGTGACCCACCTAGGGGGTAGCATGGAGATCTCAAAGTTGGAGCAGACTAGGTCCAACCAGTGGCCAGCCGCATGGGTGGGGAAGGTCACCCATTGTGTAAGATGCGCCAGCGAGAAGACTTCCGCCAAGCCGATCGATTCTGGTAGGTCCATCGCGTCCATATGAATATTAAAGTCCCCCAGAATAAGATATCGAGAGAATTTAAGGGCGCGGGGGACGATAACCTCCTCAATATTACCGGCAAAACAGCCCGCATAGCTAGGTGGGCGGTAAAGCAAAGTACCTCCCAAGGTGAAGTGGGGGGAGAGGATCACAGCGAAGTGTAACATTTCGGTTTCGCCAAGTAAATCGGGCGGTTCACTCACCAAAGTCCAGTGGTCTCGGTAGATTACAGCCAGACCGCCACCTCTACCCTTCGGACGGTCCAACCTGGTGATCTTGAAGCCGCGTGGTATAGCAAGTTCAACCACCGGCATGCATGACTCAGAGAGCCAGGTTTCGGTGAGGAAAAGGAGATCAAGCTCCTTCTCATCAAGCAGCTCAAATATATCAGCCGCATGTTTGACCATTGATCTGGCATTGATCAGGCCGGATTTAATCGTCTCTAGGTTGGTCCTGGGCGCAATAGTCGGAGATTGAAGGCTAGAAAAGCAGAACCCACATGTCGGGCAGCGGCGATGCATGCCCTTTAGCACCTCCCAAGAATTGGCGGCATCGCAGCTGAAGGTATTGAGGGCACACAGCTCCTCAGAGGAATAACTCAGAGAGCCAGCCTGAGAGTAGCGAGGGAGATGCGAGGGTGCCCCGGCCCTGGGCCCGTCCGGGACACGGACGGGCACAGACGGGCCCTCCTTTGGCGCTCCTTCGGCGCGCAAGCGGCGCGCCCGCAACGCGTGACCGCTGCGCGCTCGGCGCATTGCTACGTTTAAGTAGGGGTGGGCGAGGCAGGAGACTAGAGAGACTAGAGCGCCTACCCCGGTGCAATGCGGTCCCGCCTCACTTCCGGGAACCGCTGGGGCCGAGCGCTGAAGGCGGCGCTGGACAGACTGTGCAAATAACGCAATGAGAAAAAGTGCAGCGTGCAGTGGACTCAGGCGGGGAGGTAGGCAAGATTAAAACAATCAATATACAACTCGCGCAAAGGCGACAGTACAGTAAAAAAATACAATTTGATTTTTAAAAAAGCGGCAAAAGCAAGCAATTTGATTTTTAAAAAAGCGAACGAGAGATAAAAAAAGCGGCAAGAGCAGGCAACTTTAAAAACGGCAGAGATAACAGTGCAGGAAGGGCGGATAGTACTCACATAAAGGTATGAGACCTGTTTAGAATCTCAAAAAGAGCACAATGAAGCCACTCAGACTTCAAAAACAAAACCCTTCGTTTCGAAACAATACTGTTTAGGGGGAGAGAGAAAAGAGAGGATAATCACCATCACTAAATGTAAACAACCAGTTTAGAGAACTAAGAAAACAATGTGCCCATCAAACAGCACTAAAAACCACCGCCCACCACAACTTCTAGCGGTAATACTGTAATTAGTCCTCAGCACAGAGCACAAGTAATGACATAAAAGTGATCTTTCATGATGGATCTCCATCACTCGTGGCACCATCTGATTTTGTTTGTGCATCAAATAATTCCAACATATATGTTTTTCCACCTTGAACCAGCACATCTGCAGGAAGCCTCAGTTAAGCCTCCACATTTAAGGCCAACAGCTCTCTATTAACAGATCACACATTCTGTATACAGGTTAAGGTAGTATAGCTCGTATACAGAAAGATATACCTTTTGTTCTTACTGATCATCAAGTCCCTTCTTTTTGCGGCTGCCTTTCTGATCATATCTCTTTGTATTGTGGCACCAAGATTGACCAGAACCATGCCCAAACTAGACCAGCTTATGGAGGACCCCTGGTTGGGAGACACATCGCACCGATCACTAATACTGGCTTACAGCACCTATCTTCAAGACCCATTATTGAGAACTTGTTGTACCTCCATTTTAAAACCTTCAGGATTCACCACAGTGGGCAGCCCCAGAATCCTGAGTTTTATCACTATTGCACTGTTCTCTTGTGCTAAAGTTTCTAACCTGGTGTAACAACAGACTGGTCACAAAATGATTTGCAAATTAAGCACTGACTATTTGTGACCAGTCTTTACATTTGCCATGCAACATATGTACTAATAAGTCGTGTCGCAGAATCTCTTGTTGCAGGGTGTCACTGAGCAACCTTCCTAATGAATACTAATCAAGGACCCGTTGATTGGCTACAAACACAGGGATGGTGAACTGCAAGTAACAGCAGACCACCATCCCTGTGATTGCATGCCCGTATGGGAATCCTTTTTTTTTAAAGGTAGAACATATTCCTTAAAGGAGCCTGTGTTAAAAAAAAATGGGAAGTTATTGGATGGAAGCGGTAATGGCCGCCTGGACCACAGCCTGCTCCCTTCATGGCTTTGTTACATGATTCCCAAAAGGGAAGCTGTCCAGGAGGACAGCTTCCTCTTTGTGAATCTGCTACCACCCTCTTTGACAAGTCATTAACATATCAATGGCTGGCTATCGTAACTGTGGTCACAAACTATTGATATGCCTGACTGTAAATTGCAAATAGGAGGGGATGTACTTACACGCCCCCTCCTATTTCTGATTGGGAATGAGTTGCGAAACCCATCACAGAATTAAAGAATGGTTTTAACACAAGGCAAAACACCATTTTGCGATTGCAGACACTGCAACTGTGCGAATCACATGGTTTGGGAAGAAGGAGTACTGATGGAAGAGCTGTTAGCGTTTAAAAAGATCAGCGAAGAACTATCAGAAAGCGAGAACTTTATTACTGCACTTTACTCTTCACCTGAAAACGGCTCCAAGGATTGAGCCATGACAGACCACCAAAGGAAAGCACCGTCTTTGAGGCACTAAGGCTCCGCACCACCATTTATGATTTACAAAAAATACTGGTTCTGTTGCTTGCAATCCTTGACTTTTAGACTGGTGCTTCATTCTACCTATTCATGCAGCAAATGCTTGCAATATTCTGTTGGTCAAATAGAAAACACAGTGGGTGGAGTTTATGGTACTTCTAAATGGACCAGTGTTTTAGTGCCTGTCCATACGTCCGCAATCTGAACTAAGCTAGACACATAACCTTATACAATTATAAAATCTTTTGTTAACATTCACACCCAGGAACCTAATCAAGGGTCCAGTGCTTATTAATAATTTCTCCATTTGTGCCACACACCTGCCCTCTTATATAGAGTTTCCTAACATATGGGGATTTAAGAGTACCTGCTATGGTCAATTGTGACGGGCCTAGTGTCTATTAATTGATTATGTCAGATTCTAGAAAACCTCAGTTCTTCTATTGACTCTTTTAATCTTTTAATCAGTTACTCTATTTTTAGTGTCCATCTTCTAAGTTGTAAAAGTCACTGCCAACGATTGCAAGGCTAACTACAAGCTAATTGGGGAGGAAATCACCTATACGCATCTTTATGTGTTTTATGCATCATGCATTCAAGGCGCCCATAATTCAATCAGTTGCCTAAAACCCTCTTTTTGATCCCAGCTGAGTGTGGCGATAATAGAGAACTGCCGTCTGTTTTGTCTGGAAGACTGGGGTATGCATCACTGTCAAGAGGATAGCCTTCCATGACCACTTGTAATCTTCAAAGGACAGATAATCTGCATTCCATTTAGCTCATTAATCTCAGCTAGAAAAAAAAATGCATTCACTTATGCAGAATACTCTTTGAAGCAATCTATTTAGCAGTAACTCTGTGGCACCATTCCTGTAAAGCAAATAAAGCTTTAGGAGATCCGCAACTTGAAGCGTACTTCATTTAATTAAAAACAGGTACGTATTTTTCAAATGTGTTTTGATATGTGATTTCTACAGAAAGAGGTTTAACATATACAGTGTCTGCCTCATCCTAAAATTAAGAATCAACTGTGTCAGGTAACTAAATTGTACATTGAGTTTGCAAACATCTGCCATAGGCTCCCTAAATATGTTTATTGCCAAAATTCCCAAAATGTAGATACTTTTAAGATGGGTAAATGACAAAAGATCTTTTGAGTCTTTCTTTAAAAGCCTACCACAATAAGTGTGCCACCTGTCTTCTTTACTGCCATGATATTTGTTGTTAAAACAGTTATTTGCACAATAGTATTGTAAAACTTCTCTTAACTCTGAACCATCTCTGACACTTACTGAAAATCATCATCTGACATTTAAGCATGGTGTTGATCAAAAGAGAATCTGTTATATTTTGAACTGTTTACAATTGAGACATTTCTGGATTTTTCTTCCCTGTTTTCTCCAACTCGCTTCCTTCGAACGCATAATTCTGTGCCAAAATGTCCCCCCGAACCTTGGGTTAGTGCAATGTTGCAATTGTTCATGTTGGTGTGAGTTGGTTGTCCTTGCATTCATGACATCTTTGCCACTGTGAGTACCATTGTCATAACCTCACGTTTTGTCCATTTCTACAGCACAGAGAAGAGGTACCCGCCTATTTAATATTTTGACCTGAGAGCTGCTCTTCCTAATGAAGCAACTCGTACCTATGATTCTGTGAAGGAAATGATGAGGGAATGGTAAAGAAAATCCATGAATTTTCAAAGCCTTCTTGCCATATTCAGCCTTCAGAAAGCAGAGTGTGAGACAGGGGTTTACTATGTCTTGGCTGCGAGTCTGGCAGTAGAAATACATTTCTTTTGGAAAATGTGTTTGTGGTGCCTATGCTGCTGAAGGAACCACTACCAATGGCACGCTCCATTGGGCTTCATTTTGCTAAATTTATGGAAAATACATTTTACTCCATAATATCAAGTTTATTAGTGGCATTTTTCAGATTCTATTTACAATTAGTTCTTTAGTGAGGTTCAGTTACTAAAAATGTACACTAGACGTTCGCACTGAACTTATTGGACTGAAATCATTGGTTAGAAGTTATTTAGTGATCTTTTGAGCTGGAAGTGTTAATTTACGGTTCGTTTGTGGGATTCTCTGGCCAGAAATGGTAGCTAAAACGGATTTAGTGGGATCCCCAGCTAGAATTATTAGTTTGAAGTTCTAGAGAGATCCTGTAGGTGGTAATTCTAGTTAGTTTGTTTAGTGAGTTCTCTAATGTATACCTCAACTTAGAAAGTGTGTTTAACGAATTAATTAGTGGCATGCTCCTCCTAGACTTGTTAGTTCTTCATGCACTTGCCCCAACTTTTAAATGTTAGTTTTTGGTGACTTTGGTGGCTTTTATTTGGTGACTTTTCCCTCTTAAAACTGTTACTTTAAATTTCCTTAGTAGTGATCTTCCACTAGTTGGACTAACTAAACGCATTAAGTGATATCTTTCATCTAGAAATATCTACTGTACATGTTTTGTTGGTGAGAAATGCTGCAGTGAGATACTTCAGCCAGTTTTTTATTAAAATTTTCCAGTAATAAATGGCAGTTGGAAGTTCTTTAGGGACTTCGATCCATCCCCAAGGTGTGTCTGATAGAATGTGTATAGAGGATTTCTCCTGCTCATTATGTTAGAAATCTCACACTTGATAACTCCTGATTTATTTCCTGTTATTGTCTTATGGTCACCCAGTTTGAAGTTAGCGTGCTAGCCAGAGAATTTAGAGCATGCCTGCCCCATATAAGGGGGTTGTTAGCACATGAAAAAGATTTCTGAATATGACAAAAGGATGAAACTTCATGCATTTTCATGGTTCATGTTTATATGATGTACTGATGAAATTACTGCATTGCCATGGCATTTTCTGTTTTCTTACAGCAGCCAAGAAAGCATAGCAAAAGATAAAATGTCATGCATTCGTTCAACTAGGTCAGAGGTGTCCAATGTAGGACCAAGAGAGCTGGATCCATGCCATATTTTCAGGGTATTCATTTATTTTCAGTTGGTGGTTATCCTCAGAAAGTGACATGGACCTACCTGACCCTTCTGGTCCTCCATTGGACATCCCTGAACTAGGTACTGACAAGTCTGGTATTTCTTTCCCCAACAGGTTTTTGTTGTTGTGTGCTGGAAGTGAAATACATGACATTTTATGCCATCTCGTCATGGTCTTGGAGAGTTAAGTGTGTGCAAGTAGGAATATGGCAAGACATGACTTATAAAATATCATGTGTTTCAAATGTTTTTTTCAAGAGATAAGAGACAAAATACATAAAGGTTTTATGCAGATTTACCATATGCAGTTTGAAAGTCTGCGGCCGGACAAGCGAGAAGCTGTGCACAGTGGGTTATCCATTACTTATGCAGCCTGTCACTTTCTGTGTTAAGTACATGGGTACTATCAGTGATGCCCCCCAATGTGTCCCCATGTCCCACATAGTACAAACTCTTCCTCCTGTTTTCACCAAAGACGCAGGCCCTGCCCAATCCTTCAAGCTCCTTGTAACATCCGCTTGCATAGCCGCTGTTGTATGTCTGCCTGCTACTCAAGTAGACATCCCAAGAAGGTTGCATGGGAGAGCTGAGTGACTGGTCAGAGCATGCACCCATGACAGCTGAATCTCACACAGGAGGCAACATACACATACTAGTCAGGAAAAGATGAATTAACAAAATCAGGAAACTTGATCCCAATGTCATTGCTAAATGTTTTTACAAGAAATAGACCTTTACCTGCTCCTTCACATGGAAATTGGTGCTTTACTGCAATGAGCGACAGCAAGGGTGTACAGCAGATAAACAACACAAGGAAAGTCCCTGGGCTATGCACTCACTATGGAACCCTAATGTAGCTCGCATGTACCAAAAAGTATCACACCAATCTCAAAATTAGCATTCGTGGTTACACCATAATTTGTACAATTTGTAAAATCAGAATCGGAAAATAAGAACCTAAAATGTTGTTTTTTTCATAAAAAGTATACAGTTTATTACAGTTTTACAAGGGTTAAAAACATAATTGTACACAAATAGAAAACATTTTTAAAAATATCACAATTTGATTAAAAACAGTGAGTTTAAGGAGTCACAGTTTGTTTTCGTTGTCGACGCTGCGTTTCGGTGAATCTTTGATAACACCTTCCTCAGGACAAAACAAATTCTATAAGGAAACATTACAATTAGAAGACATCCTTTTTGTGCATGTAAAGCAGCTGTTACTCTTTTTTTTGTTCCAAACAGTATGCTTGACTTTTTTTAACCCTATGTCTACTGAGACAGCGAATTAAATTAAAAAAACATTGTGCTTGATAAGAATATACTATACATCTAGGTTCTGGACGGTGTATTTCATTGGTGCATTTTGGTATACGTAACTATATCTATGGGTTCCATAGTATTGTTGAATAAAAATCACATTTTGAGGCAGCTTCTAAACGGGAATGGATATGAAGCATACCTGTGTGTGATTTCTTCAGATTCCTCTTCTAGTCAATTTAGAGGAAATTTCTCATGCGTAATTCTGGAGTGTATCGCTTCCTGTTGCTTAGCTTGCAAGAAGTTATACCTTTCTAAGAGATAGGGAACATAAGTGCTCAATGCTTATCCACCCTTTCTATTTAATAAAAATTCATAACAGGTAGTAGTCGTTGCATGGCCTCTTTACCTGTTGGGATTCACAACTCTATGATGTAGAGGTTACCGGAGGGGGGCCACCGATTTTGAATGGGGGGACCACTGTTTGAATAAGAAAAGACAGAAAGAAGGGGCCATATTGTCAGTTGTAGGGCCATATCTAGTATTCTGTACACTAAGCTGGGGTTGGTTTCAAGATATATAACTCACCAGTATAAGGAATTATCAATGGTCCTTTCTTCTTAAGTTAAAACCACGCCACTGGATGTCTTCAATTATATCCTCAGCGTTGGAAATGCCCAAACTGGTTGTTTAAAATTCAACCTACGGGGAACATATAATATGAACCTTAATTTAATAGAGGAATAAATTTCTACCAGGCATTTAAAGTTATTTTACAATTGTTTGAAAGCGTTTTGGTTGTTGGGCCAGTTTTAACGGTGTTTAAGGAAAAGACAGGCTAACAGTAGTTAGTCTGTTGCCGAGCATTTTAAGACTAAGGACATCTGGTGCAACTGCCGCAGTTCGAAGTGCAGAGGTCGGCATTTATGGAATACGGAGGCTCGCGTTTACCTTTTAAATTGTTGTCGGCCTCCCTGCTCCCCTCTCGGTCCTATCACCATCTGCTCGATACCGCGATCGGCCAAAGATAAACAGGGTTATCTCCTCTCCTGTTTAAGAAGGTTTCATTTTCCCGGGAAAACCGCCAATTGAGTGACGTCATTGGATAGTTAACCAATCACGCTTCGTTTGGACAAGGAACTACAATTGTAGTTTCACTTGTATTCTATCACGTGGTAAAGGGTTAGGATTCCTATTTGTTACCGGTAGCCTAGGACGCAGTGGGTCACTATGGTTACAGTTACGACTCGGGAAGTTGACTCTTTAGCGGGATGTTATGATCTGCCTCGCAGTGTTCTTATGGAAATACAAATAACGGGGCTTTTTCTTTTGAAGTACCAGCTATGTTTAAAATGTATGGATAACAATTACTGCAGAATCCTTTCCCAGTCCTCTTTTGAGTTTAAACCATTGTTTACGGAATTAAAACGGGACATATAAAATTGTTCCCGTTTTTTCCGTTTTATCGTGATATCTCCTCCTCTCATGTTTTGGGTAATGGTCTCAAGACCACACCATCTCAATTCTTCTATTTTATGGTTTGCTAACTGCCAATGTTCAGTCAGTGGGGCTCCTTGTTTTTTGCATCGGATGGCAGACTTGTGCTCATTTAATCTCAGTTTGATTTCTCGCGATGTTTCCCCTACGTAAATTAGCTCGCAGGGGCACTTAATCAAGTAAATTATATTTTTTGTTCTACAGTTTATAAACGATTTAATCTGATGTTTAGTTTTGTTATGCTCAATAAGGTTACCTTTGATAACTTGGCTACAGTTGGAACATTTGCTGCAGGGGAATGTGCCCACCGGCAGGGGTTTCTTGTCTATGGTTGTTTGCTGTTGGGTAGTTTCTCTATATGTGTGGATAAGACTGTTTCTAATGGTTTTGTTTCTTCTAAAAGCGAAGATGGGTTTAGGAATTGGTGGTTTACTGGTATTTGTAGTTATTAAATTCCAGTTGCGATTGATAATATTTTTAATTTTGTTGCTGACGCCACTGTAGTTTGTTACGAAAACCAGCCTGTTTTCTACTGCTGTATTGTTGGCTTTTTTTTTAAATAAATTATCCCTATTGAAGTACTTAGCTCTTTTAAATGCTTGGTTCACCATCTTTTTTGGATAACCCCTATCTGTCAGTTTTTTGGATAGTATTCCTGCATGGTGTATGAAATCCTTGACATCTGTACAGTTGCGTTTCAATCTAAGGAATTGCCCAAAGGGGATGTTATTCTTCTGGCATGGAGGGTGGTTGCTTTGATAATGCAACATTGTATTTCTGTCTGTCTTTTTAGTGAATAATTCTACCTGCAAAATACCTCCTACATGTTTAATTAGTATGTCTAAGAACTCACATACACGATACACTCCAGAATTACGCATGAGAAATTTCCTCTAAATTGACTAGAAGAGGAATCTGAAGAAATCACACACAGGTATGCTTCATATCCATTCCCGTTTAGAAGCTGCCTCAAAATGTGATTTTTATTCAACAATACTATGGAACCCATAGATATAGTTACGTATACCAAAATGCACCAATGAAATACACCGTCCAGAACCTAGATGTATAGTATATTCTTATCAAGCACAATGTTTTTTTAATTTAATTCGCTGTCTCAGTAGACATAGGGTTAAAAAAAGTCAAGCATACTGTTTGGAACAAAAAAAAGAGTAACAGCTGCTTTACATGCACAAAAAGGATGTCTTCTAATTGTAATGTTTCCTTATAGAATTTGTTTTGTCCTGAGGAAGGTGTTATCAAAGATTCACCGAAACGCAGCGTCGACAACGAAAACAAACTGTGACTCCTTAAACTCACTGTTTTTAATCAAATTGTGATATTTTTAAAAATGTTTTCTATTTGTGTACAATTATGTTTTTAACCCTTGTAAAACTGTAATAAACTGTATACTTTTTATGAAAAAAACAACATTTTAGGTTCTTATTTTCCGATTCTGATTTTACAAATTGTACAAATTATGGTGTAACCACGAATGCTAATTTTGAGATTGGTGTGATACTTTTTGGTACATGCGAGCTACATTAGGGTTCCATAGTGAGTGCATAGCCCAGGGACTTTCCTTGTGTTTTCTACCTTGTTCTCCTTGTCCCTTATTACCGCATAAAGGAGGCCTCCCTTCCTTTTTTACAATTACAGCAGATAAACAACCACACAAAACTACAGAGATCAAACTGAACCAATGGGCCTTTATTAGCCCTAAATTGAACGGGTGGATCTCCATTGATCATAAAAGAAATGAAACCTATCAGGGCTCCGCTCAACGGGAAATCTCAGACCCATGTGGAAAGGTGGCCCAGATTTTAAAGTGACATGGGGCCATACAGATGACAGAGATATGCTATGCATATGCTCGCAAATTATAACACACATGATTCTTTCTTCCGTCAACAATGCGCTCGATCTCCCATCACAAACAAGAGTCAAATCACATAATATGAACTCATCTACGTGGCTGTACCCCCATTTTAACCCAACATGGCAACACAAGTGAAATACTTCAGAGGGTACACACCATCCTTTGTTATACTCTTATTAGGATCAGTGACAACACCCTAGGAAGCAGGTTCATTTTTGGGTTTGCCACTCACTTCCAGACTCCATGGGGATTTTTTTCTGCCTTGCTTCTCTGAAAACAAGAAACATAATTGAATGTCAAATGGGTAACCAGTGCAATGATCCTACTCCATTCACCCTTACTCACCCAGACTTACCTGAATTCAGACTCAGAGAGTCCCGTTCACCAGTACTTATCCAACCTGCATCACTTCCACCTACAAAACCTCAAACTCTTGCTCAGACACTCCCTAGTATAAGGGGATCACTCTGTAAATTAGTTTCTTGTCTGCAGCTTTCCGTAGAGGGTTCCTCTGACTTTTAATGGACTCCTGGCTGAGGTAGAATAGAGAGAAGAAAGAGGAAGAAAAATATAGGAAACAGTAACAGAGGGAGAACGTTGGGATGACAAAGAACCCTAAAGAGTGAGAAAAAATACAGGAGGTTTAGTGTGGTGAAAGATGAAGGGTTTGAATCAATGGAACACAGGAACTGAGAAACCACAACGGAGAAACAAAATCATGGAAAACCAATTTTAAGGAAATACAAAAAAAAAAAAAAAAAAAATGTTGAAAGGAAAGATAATTTTAAGAGAAAATCTAAAATGTGATTGATTTTGTGTGAAGTTTAGGACTGCTATGGGGTTTTTGTGTTCAGGGAAGGGTAATGTTGAGGGTAGTGCAGGATTTTTAGGGGTCAGGAATAATTGGAGTTCGGGCATAGAAAGGGGATTTTAGGGTTTAGAGATAGGTGGGGTGTAGGGGTGATAAGGGATTTTAGGATTCATGGATGGGTAGAGTTTAGGGCTGGTGAGAGCTTTTAAGGTTCAATTATGGGGTCCGTTTATACAGTTCATAATGTGGTGGAGTTTAGGGTGGTGAGGGTTTTTAAGGATTCAGGGATGGGTGGGGTTTATATGTAGAAAGGGGTGTTTAGATTTCAGGGATGAGTAATTTAAGGTGACGAGGAGGTACAATGGGTCACGGATGGCTGGAGTTTAAGGGCGGTGAGGGCTTTTTAGGGATCTGAGATGAGTGGAGTTTGGGGGTGCTGAATTGGTTTAAGGGGTATGGGATGGGTGAAGTTTAGGTGTTTTTAGGCTACAGGAATGGTTGGAGTTTAGGGGTAGTGAGTGATTTTATAGTTCAGGGTAGTGGATTTTTGGGGTAGAAAGTGCTTTTAGGCTTCAGAGATCAGTGTAGTTTAGGTGTGGTGACAGGTCTAAGGGTCAGTGATGGATGCTGTTTAAGGGGTTTGAGGGGTCAGCCATGGATGATGTTTTCGATGGTGATGGCTCAGTGAACTAAAAGCATCCAAAGTAATTGTTTGACAATGTAAAAGATATAAATATGCAATAATGTCCCCTGAAGTAAACCACTGGAATAAATATCTATGACAAAAAAGTTTCTGAAATAAATACATTCAACCATTGCATTTACACGTAAAATGGGAGCATTTAAAAGCCTATTTTGACCATAAAGATATTCTATGAAGTGGTTTCTACAAAAAGGTAAACGTCATTCATTCGGAAAATTTCCATTAAACAGTTTAGATGAAATGGATTTTCAGTAATGGTATTCCATGGGTATACAACTGTTACAACGAAGTTTTTACCACGCACTACCACTACAACACAGGCATTACCACGCATACCATTACAACGCATTGCGCTGGGGGGCGCTCTAGGATAGGGAATAAGTATAATTTTATATCCAACACCTTCCCTAGGGTCCACGGGGACTGGAGTTGGAATATAAAATTATACTTACCACTATCCAGCACCTCTAAGCGCTATGCGTTGTAACGGTATTCGTTGTAAATACCACGTTGTAATGGTATGCGTGGTAAAAGTATGCGTTGTAACGTCATACATCCATTCCATGAAATCGTTTTTCTATGAAATCACATGCACCAAGTGCAAGACCGAGGCATGAAGAGGAATCAAGACTAAGCACCGAAGATTTCTGTAGCCATGTAATTTGGCAGCACTGGAGATAGGCTCCTTTGGAACCTTGTACTTATTTTTTCTTTTTTAACCTTAAGTGCTGGTAGTAGTACATGTTGGGTGGGGACTGGAGATGGCCCGGAGGAGCATGGAAAGGGGAATAGGATTCAGGAAGTGAGTGTGGAGTACCAGAATAAACAATAGCTGGTGTGGAAGTAAGAACAGATAGGCAGAGGGATAGTAATTGTACAATGATAGGTAGTGGGCGCTGGAAGGGACAAGAGACACAAAGCAAAGAGCAAAACTGAAGAAAAGAGGGGAAGAGATAAGATGTAAGGGGACACACAAGTGTGGGGTGCTGGATCTCCTTGATAATGTAGTAGACAAAACAAAGTAGGATAAAAACACATCAAAATGAAGTGAAAAGAAACGCTGAATATAAACTGTTCATAAGGACAAACTGTGAAAATGGCAATGGCTGACTTAGTTTGTAAAGCATAGTTTTTCGTGTATCCAGTACATTGCCTGGAACCAACTAATGATTCTCCTTTAACTTAATCAGCAAGTACACAAGAGCAATGCCAGTTGGGTTAGCAAATGGTGGCCAGCCAGTCAATCCAAGAGCATAAAAAATATCCTTTTAGTGTTGGGGCTATTTCTTGCATACAAAAGAAAGCCCACAATGGCAGCAAATGAACTGTTAACATATGTAATACAAGGTAAACATAATTCCTGTAAAAATTATTAAGGTCTGCAAATCTGGAAATAAAAATTTATAGTACAGCTTTAGATATTTAATGTTAAGATAACATTAAGATGTATTCAGGGGCCCAAATTCCAACAGACATAAACTCTCACTCTCTCTCTTTCACCCTCCTGCTATTCCTCCCTCTCTATTCCTCTCACTCTCTCCCCCACGCCCACTCTCTCCTTTGCTACCTCTCTCCTTTTCAGCACCAGGACAGCTGAAGTGACCTCATGTGCCAATTCTATATAAAGACTGCAGGGGAGGATTGGGCATGTTCATTCTTCTTTATTGTTTTCAGCAGCCTACACACAAAGCATAGAAGTAACCACAGCAAAAGACTACAAATCCCATGAGTCTTAGTGATAAAGAAACAAGTCTGGGTAACCAGTAAAAATATATATCTATGAGACAACAAGAAAACTGCACTTCCTCTTTCTTCACTGCTCAGCAGCCATATAAATGCAATTTACTTGATGTTTTTTATAATTTACCAAATGTGTGCATTTGAATGCTGCACGTTAATAATGCTGTATTCACAAATCTTTTCTCTCCTGCTGCACGTTTTTGCAGCTCTGGCAGGGTGAGGTTCATGCAGGGGAGCTAAACGCTGATGTAGATCACTGCAACTGATTTTATCAACCGCTCCTGCTGAACCAGCGTGCATCCTACTCTACGGGTTACATAATGGGTGGGGACACAGTGGCGCAACTCTGAAGTTTGAGTGCGCGTGCTGCAGCGCGGTATGGATCCAGCCTTCTAGTTGGCATTTCGAGCACACCACAGGGATGCTATAGCGACGGCTATCTTGTTGAGTAATTCAAAAGATCCCTGCTACAAGAGACAACCTTAGCAGCCAAACCAGACCATCTCACCCATAGGACAGGACACCCATTTAGACAAGTTACACTGTTTTTGGTTTGTTCCCTTGCTTTCTGCAGTAAACCCTAAGGGGTGTGCAAGGATTTATTAAAAGAAAAGAATTGCTGGGCACAATAGTCTCTGCTGGTAATCAAATCCACCTTTCACCCTACGTTAGAATAAGGTGTGGGGCAGGTAGAGACCCCTTATTAATTCTCGCAAGCCATTGCCAGAAGAGATCCTAGAGGAGCAGCACCTTCTTACCTATGGTGATGGCTTGGTAGGGGCAATTGTTTCCTCATTAAAGAGAGTGGTTATATCTGCACTCAAATCCCTGTGCAGACAATCAATAACCCTGGCAGCTACCCAGACTTTCACCCCCGCTGGGGGAAGACTGAAGACTTGGGTCATATGAGGCCGTCTAAACCCTAGGAATCCCAAAGTATACAGCGTAACGCAAAACAAAGATCTACCCTCTCGCCACCTACTGATGCGTTCACATGCCTGAGAGATTCTTGAAAAGCCACAGAATTATACAGATTAACCCCTCAGGGAAAGATAAGACTGGGAATGCTCCCTTAGATGTAACCTCTTTTCCTATGGGAGTGTCCATGGAGGTTGGTGATCGCTCCAATCAAGGTGATGACCTATGGGATAACTAGGCTCAAGTAAACCATAGCAGTTAGAGGCAGAGGCTGAACAGCCCAGGATGGAGGATAAGAGCCCAGAACGTTCTTTTTCTAGTAGGGAGTTTCAGAAATGTTAGATCGTAGCGACATATACCACCTGAGATGCTCTGACTGGACTCCAGTGGAAATTTAGGAGGCATATGTCTGCAACAGGTTGTGGAAGCCTCTGGATAATAAAGTCCAAAACTGCCTTTGGGTGGAATTCCCAAGACCATGATTAGAAGGCAACGTTGCGATATCCCCTGGAATTGAGGGAAAGATGGCCTCCTTTCTGGCCAAGTTCATCAAAGACCCTTAAAAAGGGACCGACCAATAGAGGCCATGTCAGGACACACTCCTTGACCCGTTTTTCCCAACCAAGAGTAGGATCGAGGCTGGGCTTGCTTGTTCAAAAATGGGAGGAGATAACCAGGGATGCTTGGACTCTTCAAAGGTTTTCAAATAGAGTTCAATGGGACTCCGAGCCAACACAAACAGCCGAGGCCCTTACCTTTTCTTGCCTTGTAGACCAGAAAGTGCAGGCTTTACTTCTCAAATGAGGTATTGTTCCGGTAAACATTCATCCGAAGGGATTCATAAGCAATCTGTTCCTGGTGAAGGAAAAGGACTGGGGATATCAACCAGTCACCAATCTCAGGGAATTCAACGAGTGGTTGGTTTATCTCCACTTCAAGATGGAGGGGATCCATCTTCTCAGAAATATTCTTCTACCAAATGTTTGGATGGTAAGACTTGATCTGCAGGACGCTTTTCAGATGGTACTTATTTCCGGACCGTACAGAAGGTTCCTGCTGTTTGTGTGGAGACAGCAGGCGTATGAGTTTGTAACTCTGACTTTTGGCCCATTCTTTGTCACAGAGTTCTTGAAACCAGTGGTTGAAGCTTGCAGGTCCAGGGGTATCGGGATTATCATTTACCTAGACAATATCCCACTCATAAACCAATGCTCTACACATCTGAAGGCGGACTTTCAGAAGAATATATTTATTTGTGGAAAAGTCTAGGTTTCATTGTGAACAAGGACAAATCTGAGTTAACTCTGAACCAGAGGATCACCTTCATAGATTTTGCGGTGGATTTGGTGCAGAACATCTCAAAGCTGCCCCATAAGAATATGTGGAATATCAGGAAAGACCTGACAATATCTCTGCCAAGAGGCAATGTCTGAGGCAAATGTCCAAACTGGTGGGCCTTCTGACATGCTCTCCGTATCTTGCCATAGAGTAAGATGCAAGTCGACTTGGTAGGGGAGCTATGTGTGGAGATATAAATAATGGAAGTCTGTGGTCTGAGCAAGAGCTGTTTTGAGCTTTTGGCAGAAATGCACAATGCACAGTGAAGGATAAGGCCTTATGCTCATTGCTATTAAAGATGTAAATCATTTCAGCAGTCCAAAAAATAAACAGCTGAGGCAGGACAATATCCAAAGCTCAAGTAGCATTGGCATGGATTTTTTAACATATGTCTTGGCTTTTTTTTTTTATTGCTTTCAGGTTGCAAACATTCACAAATTAACTCGATTACATTTTACATGTATAAGAAATACCATAAAATAAAACTAAGCACGACAGCAAAGCAATCCAACAAAGGTTAAGCAAATGAATATTTTAAGTCATTTCCTCATGGATCCATTGTTGTACCGGAGCCCAAATTTTCATCCCTAATTGTTTCTTCTAACATATGTCTTGGCAATCAGATTTTGTTGTCAGCAGAGTGTACTTACTAGGGAAGCGAATACGGTGTCAGGCTGACACTCCAGGTTCCTACGAGATTTTAGTTTAGTAGAACTGTTCCAACAGATCATAAACAGGTGGGGTCCTTGCAAACTGGATCATTTTGAACCCAGATTAACCCACCAGTAACCTGGGTTTTACAGTTGGAGACCAGACCTGAAGGTAGATGCCATGGGCATGTTTCCCCAAAAATGGAATGGGAATTCGCAATTATGCAGTTTATCCTTTGTCTATGATCATGTGGTTGCCAGCTCAGGTGAGAAGACAGGAAGCAAAAGTGATCCTCGTCATAATGAACAGTGCAAACTTGGTTCCTAGTACAAATGGAACTGTCTTGGGATTCTCAAATCACTCTTCCCTAACGTTCAAACATTCTCACGGACAACTAAGGCAATGTTCACCAGTCGGTGCTTTAGGGTTCGCTATTCCTAATTCTGCTGAAGATTTCAGGGAACACTGACAAATATCAGGCCTTTTGATGGAAGCCATGGAGTACTTCGGGCAGGCTTGGTCATAATCTACTGTTAAGAGATATACGTCATCTTGACAGAGACGGTCTCGCTGGTGCTTGGCACAGGATTTTCATCCCATGGGGACCTGAACTGTCAACATCTTCAATGTCCTGTTGGAGTTGGCAGTCTAAAGGCTTAGTATACAGTGCCATTATTGACTGTATATCCGCAATTTTGGTAGTCATTTGCCAAATAATGGCCTCTCCACTGGCGAACCTCATTTGGTGTGTAAATAACTAAGGGTATTTCGCATTTCAGAGCTCCAGAACCAGGATATTCCAGTCTTTGGAATGTGAATTCCATTTTGTATTTGTTGTCCTGGAAAGATAATCAGTGTTTTTCCAGGATAGAAATGTCTCATCTCTAGAAGGAGAGTTCCTGATGTTCGAGCATTGGATATCAAAGCTAGGATATTCTCACCTGAAGGGGATAAGTTTAATATTTCGTGGAAAACAAAAACGAATGCTCTCACAGTGGTCCACCCAGCTTTTCTAAATTCTCCTAAACTTTGTGTGGTTAGGGTTATTGAAGCATACGAAGAGTTGATGGTGGAATTTAGACAACAGGCACTGAGAAACTGCTGATATTCATCCAGAAACCTTTGGACCAGTCTCTCTACTATCAACAGAGTAAGGCAGGCTTAAATGTTTCAACTTTCGTTGCTCATTCTTCCAAAAAGTACTACGGCAGCAAAAACAAAAATTCTTTTGTTTAGGCCGCTTCTGGAAGATATTCTAAACATAGCCAACAGGTCTTCTGACAACTTTTTGTTGACTCATTTCGTCACTGTATTTTTATTACAGTTGATCTGGAAATATGTTGAAGATCAAAGTTCTGAATGTATATCTTATTTTTTCCACAAGCAGAATTTTCATAATTTGGATAAGGTGGTCTAATACAGGAGTCTGTTCCTAATCACTAAGGCTCATGGGATTTATAGTTTTATCATGTGGTTACTTATAAGTTTTCTGAATGTTGCTGAGAAAAATAAAGAAGACAAAAATGCATAATCCTCGCCTCTGTGCCCTTAATAGAGTTTAAACTGACTTCACGATAGCTTTGAAAAGTTTTATTCAAAGAGAGATATTCTGATATTGAGCTCTGCAGCCACAGTGCCTCTGGCATGTTAGAATTGTAATCCTGAATGACTGAATGTGATTTGAACAAGGTTTATAGATAGTGACTTTTGTCCAGGATCTTCCTCATGTAGTGGAGGTTGAGTATGGGTTAGTGATTGGAAAGGCCGGACATGTTTCTTCAGTAGGCGCTTAGTGGAATGGGTTGAGAACCAATCGCTGTTTGAGAGATGCATGAGGGCGTCTATGATACCAAGACGCAGTCTTACAATATAGTGTTTCATGTACACTGCTGGGTTTGGACATACTGTGAGGTTGACTGCATTACATTTGATCACAGATTGAGGCCCTTGAGATTGCTGTGTGTTTGGTGGTGAGTGGGTAGTTTATTCTCTTGTAGAGGTTGATGGATGGGTTGGGTAATTTTCCTAGATGTTCCCAAATTAAAAAATATGGAGTTGTCAATGTTTGGAGGATTGGGTGATGACCCATGACATATTGTTGGTTCTGTGATATCCCGGTAGATCCTGAATAGCTTGCATGTTGGGGTGATAGCCTTTATGATTTGCTTTGGATAATATTTGTTTCCCCTCTGCACAGTCCTTAAGTTATCTATCTGAGGCACGTGACAGCTCCTTTTTCCTCTGGTGATATATTTTTTCCAGCAGCCAGTTCCAGTTGAACCATTTATTATTACTCACCTTGGGTTATAGTTTTGCTCTTTGCATTTTGAGTGTGTCTACTGTGTTGAGATAGCTGCTAAACGTTTCAAAGACTCTCATAGAGTCAGTTCTGGGTCAGTTGCCGACTTTTGGATGGTAAGTTCCACTTTAAAGGTATCCAGGAAGTGGGTTGTGGAAGATCCTTTGGGGACATCCTATGACTACCAGACTCCGGGCTATTGTCCTTTGTATTAGAGGGTGTTGAGAGTGATGATGACATGATCTGTTCGAATTTAGGGCTGGATTCTCAAGTTGGCTGGTCTCTGAACAAAGAGTGTCAGATATAATGTATGATCCTCTACGTGCCAAGGGTGTCGACTATCATATAAATCCCATTGCACTCATGTGGTCCTGCTCTCAGGTGGCTTCCATTTTCCTGGCTATCAACACATAGGTTGAACTGACCATACTATCATAATAATTTGATGGGATTGCACTTGACAATACCAGGTTGACAGTCAGTCCCATGAAGACTGGGTATTATTTTGGGTTCACCAGCAGCAAACGGTCCTGTCCAATTGAAGTGGATGGTGCATTTGAGATGGTCCTCATGTATGAGTCCTTTAATACTCTGCAGATTTGTTTTATGGTAAATGAGAGGATCTTATGGAAGTGGTGAGGTTCTTGGGGATAACCAAGTATCAATGAGCCCAAATATTTGGTCCCTCTTTCATGGGAGTCATTGGGGGCCTAGTATATTGGCCAGTAGCTATTGTGGGCTGAGATGACTATGGTGTGGTTGGTGCACTTGGAGGGAGATATTGGTTGAATTTTCCACTGGGAAGTGATGATCTACTTGTTTTGCTTCATGCAAAATGTGGGTTGGTGATTCTCCATGTTGATAGCTGCTGGGTTTCTGTAAAGGTTGATAATGACTGTGTTGGTTCCTTGGAAGTTCATTTGTAACTTTCAACCATAGCACAGATTACACAAGGTAAGTGTAATTGATGTAATGGATATAGCCACCATGGCATCTCAGCCTTTGGTCTTTGTTACGTGGGTGATTTGTCTTGCTTTGTTCTCTGTTATGAAAGCCGTGGAATTAAATCCTGGCAATTAAGAGTTCATATAGGGCAAGTCCTTGAAGGGCATTTGCTTAGTTCTGTGAGCACTTGTAATACTCTGTTGGAGCAAGGAGTGAATGGTGCGAGCCGTATTTGGCAGATATTCCGTAGGCAGTATGGTTTAATTTATGGACTGTGACTTCCTCTGTAGTCTATGAATGGGTGACCGGTTTGCCGTGTGGAGCTGGAGGTAAACCTAGGTTCTACGTGTTACCTTATTGGCCGTGGGAGCATTTAGGGTATGAACTCAGGGGCAGGTGATAATCAAGGAGGTCTCAGCCACAAACTTGGGCGGAGTGATCTGGGTGAGGTGCTTTCATTATTTTGGTCAGCCTGTATTCCCCACTGTTTATTACCATCTTTGATTGACAGGTGGAATCTACGGTTGGACTGGGAACAGAAATCAACCCTGACAATTCCAGTTGACTGGCCCCGGGGTGGGGTTAGGGTGCTCCTGAGAAGCGTCTGACTGGGGGAGGGGATGGTGCTAGTGTCAAGCACTGCTACCGCTTTTGCTACAGGCGGCTGATATTTCAGCACTGCTGCAAAACCAGCCCCAGTAACAAAACCTGAGCCCACGGGTCAAAAACCGGCCCCCACCCTTCCGGCCCAGTGGGAAAATGCCCGGTACCTACTATGGCCAGCCCAGTCCTAGTGGAGTCTATTGGTATCCTCCAGGATGATCCATCATTCACAGAGAAGCGATTGGCTGTGTGTTGACAAGGCGGTTTATGGGTTCTCTGTGTGGGCGGAGCTCTTTAGCCTTAGTTTACATTTATTAGAATTGGGGCAGAGCGGAAGCCATTTTAAGCTGCTGATACCTGGTCCATTCATACCATAGACAGTCGTCATTACCATTTCAATACTTCACGGTGCAACCAACCTTGATGTCAACATTCAGTCATTCCTCATTAGATGCCACTGAAATCTAAAGCACGTTTAGGTTGTTGCTACCATACATAAAACATGCATACCCAAGTCCTACCACTAAACACCCTCTTCCCCAGACACAAATCCACAGTTTAACATCCAATAGGAAGGCAGTGCTCAACAACACCTCCATGAGTACAATACACACTGCAGGCCCCTGCTGTGAAACTTTAGTCCATCTGCGTTTATGGTAAATAGAATAACCCTTCATGTATTTTCGAATGAAAAAAAATATTTTGTATAAATTACTGTCATTTTGAACGAAGATGAAGCCTGAGCGCTGACGAGGGGAGAAGGTATGATGAATTACTAGACGACTTTAATTACCTACTGTGGCACAATCCTTTTTGTACAATAACATTTTCTAACTCATCCTGAATGCTGATACTGCTTGCAAATTCAAAACTGTTTATGCTTTGTTATTCACGATTATTCAGAGGAGTAAATGTAAAAGAAATGTAGTGTGACCATCAAATTATTTTTGTACCATCTTCACAGTTTTTCTGCATGTGACGATTGACAAAAAAGCTTATATTTTTGCAGGGTCCACAAAAAATGGCACAATAATGCAATTCACACTTAAACAATTTAGGAGACCCCTAGAAATGGTATATTTGTCAGGCTACTATTGTAAACTCCTCTGCAGCGCCCTGTTTCAGCACTGCCTGTGGGGCCTTGGGGGGTTCCCATGCCTGTAGGCTTCATTGTTATTGCTGACCCAGAGATGCAGATGCACGGTGACGAGGTTGACCAGAACCTAGGGCGGGAAGGGGCAGCAGGTTTCTGCATGGCAGCTACGAGTGGAGGTCTCTTGGGCAAGGTACTGTGGAGGCCATGCTGTCCAACCCAAGATTGGGAGGCAAGAGCGAGCAAAATAGCCAAGCATGCATGAGGGACCCTCACATACCAGCAAGAGATTGCTAGCAAGCAAGGTGTGGACAGCAGCGGCTGGCATGGAACGGAAGTGGAGGAGCAAGTGGGGGTCGCAAGGGGAGGGGAATTACAAAATAAAAAAACAAACGCTTACCTCCTCGCTGCATCTCAAGTCCAAAGCTGTCTCTTCTATGTCGTCCCTCGTCGTCTCTCTGCCGGAACCAGGAAGCACACAGTCTCCCTCCCCTAAGCCAGTCGCAACGCTGCAATGCAGCATTGTGATTGGTCTGAGAGCTGCGACTCCGTGCTCAGACCAGGAATGGGGGGCTGGGCGTGTTCTCCACCAGGCTGTGTAATACAGCATGGTGGGGAACTTGGAAAGTGCGCATGACTGCCGGCCAAGCAGTCATGCGCACTTTGGAATGCAGCCACTACTCCTACTCCCAGACATCACAGGAGTCCCAGCCCTGCCCAACCTAGCCCTATTAAAAAAAACGATAAATTATAAATGTTTTTGCACTGCTCTGCGGGCAGTGGGGCAATGCTTCTCCGCCTTGGCAGAGGAGCCACCACTGGGTGTGGATGTTCCAGGTGGTCTGCGCACCAGGTCACGCTTGTGGGGAAGGGAGTTGTTTTGCTGTGTGGTGCTGGATAGGGTGAATGCCATGACAGGAGGCAGTCTTACCTTTCCTAGAAGACTGCCTCCTAGTTGAATTTAGAGTGAAGGAGAAGGATGCTAAGCCTGGTATGTATGGGAGGATACTGGCTCTCAAGGTCGATGCCCAAGACTCTTGTAAACCTTAGTCATGTCTTACCTTCCATAGGCTTTGAAGAGCATAATGACTCTGCTTCTATGTGTCTGCAATTTTCATTTGGAATTCATACTCTGCGATGTAATTTTTAAAACGCATAGGGTGTGAAGGAGTCGTGGGGGCTGGTTAACCAGATCATTTAGGAGTACAGGAAGTGGTACTCCTATAGTTCTAACTTATGCTGTCTTACATGACTTTTTGAACCAGCTTAGAAACACCCAACTCCCTCTTACTGAAAGTGCAAAGAAGACACAGTCCTTTCTGTTTGTACTAGCTGAATCCATGAATATGTTTGTAGGCGTTCATTGTCCTCTACTGAGCATCGCATGCACTAAGCAATACCCTTCTGCCTTTTGTTGATTAGCAGGTTTTGCATATGGTTGTTGTGGAGTGCGGCCACCCTTGGTTGCTCGTTAGATTGCGGTGCCCCCTAATCACGGCTGCCCCTTTCGATTGAGTTTCTGGAATCAATGCCTTCCCTCAGCTCCAATATGTCCTCTGTCAGCCTTGAATAATGGGCTGAGTCTGCAATAAAGGAATGACATGTCCCCATCATTTAGCTCCAGTCTGTGGACATTAGCACACTGTCCACACAGCAGCGTTCCTGTCTTTCCGCGGGCCTCGTTTTATGAAGCTATTGACTTTGCCATCTCTCTGTCATGTTCAATCCCTACAGCTGTTCATTGGACGATGGTCACTGAGATGACTGCAGGCGGCAACGACAAGAACGTGTCTATTTTTTTATTCACTCAAGATAATATTGGCAAACGTAATTGGCCCTGCCACCTCCCGCGCTTTCTACGTTTCTGCAACCGTCAAAGTCCAATGGAAGTCACTGTGAGCCCTACGGTGCATGGGTGCCGCATTGACGCTAGGCTGCCTGAAGTCTGCCAGTGGTATGAGGAGCTGAAGTGCAATATATCTTAGCAGATATGGAACATTTCTGTTCTCTCCCTTATACGCAACACAGTGCAGCGTTGCATTGTGTGAACAAAAAGTCAAAATGGCCGTCAGCGGCAAAGGGAATAGCAGCCTTTACATGAAGGACTGTTATTAGGAACATGAGTTTCTAGCACACTGTGTCTCACTCTTATTACATGAGATTGTTAAGGATCATTTCGGTGAGCAACAAACTCGAACAGTTATGGACTACTTTGATGATGGGCTGTAATGGAAGGGCTGCATTGTTTTGAAAAGCATTAGCTTGTCTTCACTTCTTTTGAAGTTGTTTGCCATTACTCGAGCTAATACAGGGAGCAGATCACAAGAGTAAGTCACTGTATTTCATCTTCTGTTCCCAATTTGGGAGAATTAAGTTTTTTTTTAATTCTATTTGGCAGAGTACCATTTCGGAAATGTTTTTGAGTGATATAAATAGAAAACATGTCACAGAAAGGGTGGCTGCTCCAAACACATTCATATAATATTAGGTAAAATCAAGTTTCACCACATAATTGCATGCATTTTACTTTTTCAAATGGATATCATAGTGTTTTTCTCTTCAGTGCCCCATGCACTCAATTTTCTTGGCATCCATCATTGTTTGGGCCGCCTGCATTCTGCTATCCCCGTCTGCCCAGTGTACCATCTTTTAAGTATTTACTAGTCATTGAGGCATACGAGCGGAGCTTCGTGAAAGAGAAAAACATAATACTTTCTTATAATGCTCCCATTATCAGAGATTTCGTATCAGCACTGCAAAAATATTAATTCGCTATGTAATCCCTTGCACCAGATCTAATACTGCTTATATACGTTTAAAGCCATATTGCACTGCATTCAAATGTACCATAGGAGTCAAACAGAGCATTCCTAAAGTAAATGCAGGAACAGGAAATGCAATAATGGATCGAATCTTAATGATGACAATAGGACCTTTAAACATAGCTTCAGAGTGGCATTGAGGGCACTTTAACCAAAAAACTATTGACTCCCCCGGTCTATTTATAGAAGAACAGGCATGCACACAAAAACAAGTAACAATACGAAATAAATCAACAGAATTGCATCATCCTGTGCAAACAAAGTCCTGTTTTCTGTGATGGTTAATATTCACATTTATTAAACATTTTTTTTCTAAGATTTTTTTTCCTATTTACTCAACGCAGGCTTCAGAAATAAGCTGAGACCTTGAATTTTCGAATCTTTGAATAAAGACCCATCTGGGACCTAATTAGAGAAGTCCAGCCTGCAACTATTTTAATTGGTATCACTGCAAATTGGCACCAATCATATTTGTTACCGAAAGAATATTGAAAACTTTTGGTGCTGATGAAGGCGAAGAAATTGATCTAACCCACTGAAACGCCTTGTCGATTTTATTCCACAAGCAGCCCTACACTAAAAAAAATATATGAAATATTGATTCATAAATGTAGGGAGGCAATAGTAGTGAGAGGGGACCATTTGAAATACTGATGAATGTATATGTTTTTTTTAATCTTCCAATTATGTTTTTATATTATGTAATTTGTGTTTGTATGTATATCTATATTAAGAATTTTTCATACATTTGAAAATTGACCATACGTGAGAACAGAAGGTTTTTTTTGCACAGGATTGCATAATTACATTGATTTATTTTGTATTAGTATTAATGTTTATACCCATGCTTCAGTTGGTTTTTGGTTGAAATCAGCCCTGTCTCCTCGGTTCTGAAAGGTTGCTCTTTTTGATTCTGATTGAATACATTTTATCCAATGAAACAGAATTATGGCAGATATCACAAATAAAACTTATATGATATGGGTAGCACTTGGAAGTTCATACACAAATGTGTAGACATATCTGTCACACAAAGGGAACAAGTATGGATTGTATGTGTCATTGCACTAATAATGCTTCATATCCAACGATGTATGTTACGAAAGACCCAAAAATAAACTAGTGTCTTTTTACTAGTGCTTTAAAACTTAGCATCTCCTAGCACGAAAGCTAGAGCTTCTGTGCCTAGAAAACATACAGTGCATAATCAAAATAGTCTACTGTGGTTAACTAGCAACTAGTGCTTTGAAAAGTATCGTTTTTATTCAGGCAATCTTTACATGTAAAAGTTGACATATTTAAGCAATATGGTGCAAGAGTGCCTCCGTTACAGACAATATTGTTCTTGTGCAGGAAGGGACACCTCCCAGCACAAAAACACTCCTAAGCGGCGTTTTCTACTTTCCATTCTGCAACACACATCAAATTTCATGGGTGTTGCATGGAAAACCCACCGCAACGCCCCATGAATTCGTCCTCGACGCGGAGGAAGGCGACACAGCGATTTGCACTGTGTTGCCCTACCCCTAAATCATGGATTTGTGTGGCCTCGTGAACGTTTATGAGAGCCCTGCCTCCCGTATGTACCACTTTACGTGGTGCAAAAGGGTTGCAAGGCTCTCATAAATAAGTCCACAGGTTTGTTTGAGCCAGAAACAGAATTATTGCCTTCTCTGTGGCCATAAATTCCATCTGTAGGCAAAAAGGTCTGCAGATTTTGATTGTGTATGCTTTTTAGATGTCTAGCTCAAGTGTTTGTGCCGGTTATATGATGTTACAACGCGATCCAAAAGATCGCGGTACACCACAACGCATCTTTTACAATGCAAGTCATTAGCACGACTTGCGCTGTAGGGTGCTGGACTTAGGAATAGTAAGATTTACTATTCCAACTCCAGCCTACGTACAGTAGGGAAGGTGTTGGAAGAGTCTGGAAGGAAGGCGCTCTAGACTATTCCTTAGTCTAGAGCGCCTTCCAGCGCAAGTCGTGGTAACGACTTGCGTTGTAAAAGACGCGTCGTTATGGCACCGCGGTGTTTTGACTGCGGTGTAAAGGCTGTTTACCACTTGTGCCCAGTGCAGACAAGGGCATTTGAAAAAAGTTTGTGAACATAGCATGGGAATGGATTTTGACAAGATATTGCCTGGGCTCAGGAGAACAAACTAGTGAAATAGACAGCTGCATTTTAAAACCGTGGCTGTCTCTTTCACTACCATAGGACTTCACTTTACTTTAAAGAGGGAACAGGTGCCCCCGCAGAGGCAGGTGCAGTGTTTGGTGTGTTCTCATGTGGTGGGTGCCTCTGGAAACCCTGGGTCCCCTGTACCCGCCCGAGGGGCACAGTGACTGTACATGTGGTGCACAATCACTGCAGGTTCAAACTGTCTGTTTGCCTCTATGAACACATCTGTAATGTAGTACAGGCATTCCATTATATAAACTTGGGCCACGCCCCCTTGTAAAGTGAATGAGGGACCACACCCTTCGGATTGTGCACAATTGAAATGTGTCTGTGCAATCTTTGCTGCAGAATAGGCCACATAAGCACCTGTGGTCCATTCTGTAATACAAACGTGTCTCTGGGGCGCACAAGGGGGTGCAAATACAGATAGAATTAATGGGGCCTACTCTAGTAATGTGGCCCAGATCGAATTGTTTGTAAACCTAAGGAGAATTTATGAACGCAGAAAATGTTGTAAATTTAGCTTGGACTGAGTTTGGCCTTTTTTAAAGTTTGAATGTCAAAATGAGATTTGAAACTTCAAAAACAACTTGGGAGATATGAGGTTTCGCCATGAGGAACAGATGCTCATGAAGGAAATTAGCAACTGGAGCAGATCTTTGGCTGCTCTAGCTACTCCTAGAGTGAAGTGCAAGTAAATGAGGCTTAGTGATGTCAGGTCTGACGTCAGGTCTGCTTGCCACCCATAAGATCATGTTACACTTGGCACCTCTCTGACAACAACTGTTGTATCCATTGGAGGTTGGCTTATTACTTATTTACTTAAGATGGCTCTTTCCTGATTAACATACTGTGCATTTCCTTATTACATCCTTATTGTCACCTTATTGTGTAGCTCTCCTATTAAATACAGACACATATCCACTTATCAAGAGTTGGGACCTATTCACAAAAGTATTTTGTGTTATGTAAAATAGTACTTTTGTATTACTCTTACACGTCTCTGTAAACTAGCCCCAGAGCATGTAAAATGGAAATAAAATGGGAATATTTGTATAATATTGATAAACAATTAGTACAAATAGGGAGGACTGTGCCCTCTTTAAACTAACAATGAGTCAGTGTTTTGGGGATGATTCACATGTAAGAACACATGAGTACCCTTTTTTATTTATTTATTTAAAAAAAAATTAAACATATTTTATTGTTTGCATGTCGACAAAAGTGCAAAATACAGTGCCAACTCTCAAGAGTACCCTTGTAGTCCTTATTGCCTCTCATACTCATGAATGGTTTTGTGAATGAGTTTATTGATATATAACAGGAAGTGTTAGCTTGGCTTTACAACAATCAGTAATGGGCAGTACCTGTGTCATGTAATTAAAGTTACATCCAAAACAGCTGTTTCGACTCTGGCTAAAAAAAAAGCATGTAGAAAAATGGCAAATAGATTTTTTGAGTTTTCAAAAGAATTTCTCCAATGTGCTCTTTTTCTGGAACACCCAATTTGAGACGAACCCCTCATTTCTAGAAAGACGGCCTGCTACCTTTCAGGTAACCCAGAAATAAATCAAACCATATTCGTAATTTGCACATAAATTCTGCTGCAGGACATCTGAGGGGTTATGTGAATACTGCAGAGTAGCGATAGCAAGCGAATTCAAACTGGGCACCTAGAGAAAAGGTTCTAAAAATATATGTTTTCATACTTGGTTTTTTACTAAAAATACGCTGCCTTTCACATACTCTCATGGACTCCTCATAAAATGATCCCTTTGATATTGTATTGTATCATTTACATATAGCGCTCAGTACCCCTGCTTGGGGCACTAAAGCGCTTTCCCACATGGGTAGTTCGCTATGCCATGCAGGATGTGTGGTTGGAAGGGGTGCTGTCTTTGTTTTGGTTCTGTGTGTGTTTGCTGCAGTCTGGGCAAGTCTCCAGATTTCAGGAGCTTATATATCAAAATGAGTTATATGCAGGGTACCAATTAGTTCTGAGGAACAAGTCACTTCCCCAAAAGCATCCTTTTGTTCAAATTCAATGAAACAGAATGACAAATGTTTCAGTCATATTTTTACAGCATAGACCAGCCTTTAAGTCGAAGTGAAACATGTGATAGGAAACATTTTTATTGTAGCAGGACCGTATAAAGCACGAGGTACAGTATACTCATCATCGACGTGATGCTTGATCCACTTAACAACAGATTATATATACAAATGAAGATCTATTACTCATTTGTGATCAGAGATCTTCTCCCATTGGGCGCTGGGAAGACATGTAATCGATGCATTGCCAGACAGCACACTCACTGCACGTTTTGGTCTTTCACATATTTTCAATGCCTATTTCTACAATTTAAGACACGGCGATATAAAGGTATTTGCCCAGAATCACACAGTGATTATGTTGAATATTGAAGCCGTGAATAGAACCCAAGTTCCAAGGTCATCAACTCAGCTGCTCTTTTCTACGATTTAACACAAAATGGCTGCATTTGAGCCTGAAACCTATTTTTAGTTGCTGCAGGAGGAAAGCATTTTTGCTTTAAAGTAGCTAACGCGGCCTCATTTATAATCCAGACGAGTCGGTCCTCTGTGGAGAGCAGCTTCCAAGAGATTAGGCGGATCAATTGTAGTCCGCAAATTGCTAGATTTATTTTTCAAAGAGGTTCTGGTGAGGCTGTTGTGTTTTTCGTCGTTGCTCAGCACTTAGCGGGCCCTTCTGAAGGCCAGCTTTCCCAGGATTCCGTGCGGGAATGTCACGTTGGGATGCGCTTTAAAGTAAACAGCCTTGTACGCGCTCATTATATCCTACTCTCAGCCCATAGGTCTATCTTTAGAAATGTAGCTTGATGGCGCCAACTTATTATTATCAGTTGTGTATTTTTACCTCATTATATTTGGCTTTCAGACAGCCGTACGTTTCTGCAGACCTCATGTTATCAACACAAACAGAGGGAGAGGGAGAGAGAGAGAGAGAGAGAGAGAGAGCTTTGCATGAGCAACCTTCAGTAATTGGATGATTTAGCCCAGCCTCCTTCATCCACTGCTTGCCTAACGGCTAGCGCGGAAAACCTCAAAGCTGGGGACCGGGTTCAAGTCTTGGCAGGGACGCTCATCATCCCTGGGCCTAGGTAAGTCACCCTTCTAGCAGGGTGCACTAGCCGACAGGTGAGGGTACAGTTGCATGAGCACTGTACCCCTACAGTGTCTAAGTCCATTATTACACATTGTAAGTGCACTAAAGCCATAAAGAGTATACGGTCTGGGAGTTGGTCATTATGAATTCCACAGCTCCATAATGGCTTTATTGAAACTTGGGAAGTTTGGTAGCAAACCTCTCAGCACCCTAAACCCACACTGATGCCAGTGTGGGATTTAATGTAAATGTGCTCAGATGGCATCTTAGAGATGTCCCCTGAAAAATGACCAGCCCTGGTGTGGTTACTGCATGACTGCCTGCCATTTCCCACCACCAGACAGGTTTATGGACCCCTGGGTAGAGAGCCTCCGCTCTCTGGGTCCAGAAACAAAGCCCATCCTGGGCAGAGGTGTCATGCTTCCTCCCCTGGGATGGGCGCTACCTTTGTAAGCTGTTCCTGCCTTTTGTTGTCCCCAGCAACTGGCTCCCACCGGCTCTGACCGCCACTTAGGGCGGAGAATCATCAGGAAAACCAAGTTAGGAGGAGAGGTGTGCCCACCTTTGCCAACCCCACCTCTCAGGTGGCAAGGCAAGATGAAGCACACATTTCAGTCCCCTCCATTTAGATTATGCGGTGACACAGCAAGTTATAGAGAGGCCCATGCCCCCCTCCCAGGTAGTGTACTCATCCCAAGGAAGGGGCCTATTGGTCCCAACCAGCTCACCCATGTAACACCCCAAAATGTAGTATTAGGGAGACCCAGAACCTTGTGTCTCTAGATTACTGCAACCTATGAAGAAGAAGGATGGAAGAAGTCACACATCAGAGGAGACGGTAGAGAAGAACTGACTTGGCCCCAGCCTTACCAGCCCGTTTGTGGTTTCTAGAGACCCTGCACCAAAAGTAGACTTGTCCTGCAGCCAGCAACCTCCATAACCCCTGGGAGGACTGACTGCCTTCCACGAAGACCGGATCTTCTGTGAAAGGGCAGCTCTGTTCAGAAGAAAACTCCAAAGACAGACTCTGAGCCTGCTGAGAGTCCAAGTGGTCCACTGTTCCAAGCAAGGTCCCCCAGTGCTCCAGAGTCTGAGTACACCATGGGTTGACCACCCCCCCCGGACTCCCTGACGTTGCCTGCAGCCTCTGTATGGAGACCACGCCAACCATGAGTGGCCCAGTAAGGTGAAATCCAACCTCAAAAGGCACTCCTGCATCTGGCGCCTTGCACTCTGGAGAAGAGAACCTGAGGTGCACGTGTGTCCCTGAGCCCTTCAACTTACCTGCCCAGCTGTTGATTCCTCCCGGAAGACTTCCTGAACCGAGCCTGCAGTCAAAATCCAAAACTAGCAACCTCTACAGGATTGCATTGGGTTCCTGACCCCTCCTAAGCACCCTGCACCCGGCAGCCCCTTTGCCGTTGGTGGTGTGGACTTGGTGCCACCTTTGCCCTGACCTTAGCCCTAGGAGCTTGGCGCCAAGACCGAGTGGCCTGCTGTGACCAACCCCCAACCGAGGTGCCCATTGGCTAACATTGGACCTCTGCACCGGCTGCCCTAGTGCCGCTAGTGGTGCGATTTGAGTACCTAAATGGACCTTGGGGAACCTTGGCCCAACCCCCAAAAGCCATACTTGCAGGACATTTACTTACCAGTAAACTGATAACACTATTTTTCCCATGGGATGCTATGATTTTTGTTCCAAAAATGTGCTAAGTGTTGAACTGACTTTTGTATGGAAAACAAAGTCACATTGCCTTAAACCCAAAATTGTTGTACTTACTTGTAACTTGTAAGTCCCCATGTGTGATATCTCGGCATATTACCCCAAATAGTCAAAGTAACTGAAAAGTAATCAAACATTCTTTCTATGTATTTGAAACTGTTTTAAATGCAAATACAAACCTGTAACAATTGCAATTTCATCCACAACTGCGTTTCCTAGTAAATCTTTGCATTTCAAAGTTTATTCTACTTACCTCTACTTTCTACCAACAGAAGCCACCGCACACCCCAAACCTACTTAATGCAGGCCGCAGCACAACCGCACGGAAGGTGCACCAAAGACAAGCCTCTCTGTGCCCATCCACATCCTGGACCACGGCCAGCGTCACGACGCCCGGCCCTCCCGCCCTCCATATATAAACCATTACCGAGCTCTACACCCTCGACCCCGGATGCCGAAACAAAGACTGCCACGACGCTGACCCATGATCTGTGATGTAGGACCTTTCACCTATACCCACTGCCACTTCACCTGCCACTGCACACACACTAGCCCCACCCCACCTGAACAAAAACACCAACTTGCATGCAGTCTTCTCACTTTGCAAGCATTACACTGAATTATGGGACCTCATCGCCACCCTCTCACCTGACATAGTTTTCCTCACTGAAACCTGGCTCAACCCCACATCCGCCCCAGACAGTGCCACAGCGATCCCCGGCGGATATAAAATCACTCACCAGGACAGCACTAACAAGCCGAGAGGAGGAACATCCATCATCCACAAAGAGACCATACAGTGTACCACCACCATTGAGAACACCACCGACAACACCACCACCCCAAAGGAACATCTCAACTTAAAGCTCCATATGGACGACAAGACAACCATCAGAGGCACCCTTGCTTACAGACTCCCAGGCCCACGCTCCAGCCTCTGCAACACCATCAAAGACATCATTGCCCCCCTAGCCTTAGACTCCATCGGACTACATCTTCCTCAGAAACCTACATTTCCACATCAACAACCACAATAGAAAAAAACACTCCAAACCTCCTCAACAGTATGAGCAGCGTTGGATGGACCCAGATCTTCCATGACCTTAAACACACTGCAGGACACGTGCTGGACCCAATTTCACCTCCAGCAACTGTGTCAAATGCAGCCATGTCACAGAACTCACATGGACCGTTCACTCCATTGTCCACTTCAGCATCTCCAGCCCCATACCACCACCCCCAAGATGACTAACACCCCCCACCATCGGTGGAATAAAATCACACAGACCAGCTGGGCAAATGCTCGCAACACCTCCAACCTTGCTACTGCCACCAACTTCAAACAGGTAGTGGGAAACGTCAATGCCTGGATCACCAATTGCACAGACAGCATTGTTCCCTTCAAGAACAACATCCACAGAAAATCCTCTAAAAAGGCCAGCTGGTCCATCCAAGAACTCAGAACAGTGAGGCGAGATAGCAAGCAGTTGGAGGGGAGATGGTGCACCAGCAAGGACACTTTCCACAGGGCAGCCTTCAAGACGTCTGTCATCGAAACCAGCACCAACAACACCAAGGAACTTTTCATCATTGTTAAGGAATTCGCCAATCGGGCTGCTAGCGAAAACAACATTGCACCCTCACAGGAGCTGTGTGACAACTTCGCCCACTTCTTCCACGACAAGATCTCAACCTTATACAGATACTTTGAACACCAATCCACACCTACGGACTTCCTTGACCCATATGCCGCCTCCGTAACCGACACGAAACACACACTGTCCATCTGAAACATCCTCTCCACCCAGGACACCACCTCCACAATGAGATCCATGCCTGCACCACATCTTCAACCTCTGAAACCAAAGGATCGGCTAAGAACTCACAACCGTACTCAACACCTCTATTCCCTGACACCTGGAAACATGCCAAAGTCAGACTACTACTCAAAAACCCTCTACAAACCCCAGAGAACTCACAAACTACTGGCCAATCTGCCTACTCCTATTCCCAGCAAAGGTACTGGAAAAAAAAATCAACAATCAACTCATGACACACCTGGTGCGTAACCAGCTACTTGACGCCTCCACATCGGGCTTCCGCAGTAATCACAGAACCCAAACCACCCTGAATGCAACCACCTGCAACATCCAAACCAACCTTGACCGAGGAGAAAAAGCAGCTTTGGGCCTGCTCAAACCTTTGGCAGTTTCGACACTGTATCCCACCATACACTGCTCGAAAGACTCCACCACATGGGCATACAAGGGAGGTGCTCAGATGGATCACGTCCTTCCTCACTGGAAGAACCAAGAAGATCCACCTCCTACCTTTCACCTCTGAACCCAAGAAGATGATCCACGGTGCCCCCCAGGGATTATCCCCTAGTCCCATGCTCTTCAACTCATATACGACCACGCTGGCCAAGATCGTCAGATCCCACGGTCTCAACATAATTCCCTATGCAGATGACACCCTACGCAGATGACACCCATCTCGTCCTCTCACTCATCGATGACACCACCACCCCCAGAACCATCATCCACAGATGCATGACAAACATTGCTGACTGGATGAAGAACAACTACTGGCAGCTTAATACAGTCAAGACAGAGGTACTGATCTTTGTCAACGGCAGAAATGCAGGCAACGACTTTTGGTGGCCATCAGACCCAGAACCTGCACCCACTCTCTCCAACCATGCCAGAAACCTCAGAATCATTGACAACAAGCTCACCATGAAATCACAGATCAACACAGTCTCCTCCACCTGCTTCCTCCCTCTGCGCATTCTACGGAGTGGTGTAGTAAGGGGGGGGTCTGCCCGGACAGCAAGAGTTTTGGGGCGGCAGACACCACCCCCCTGCTCTTAAAGGTCTGGCTATGCCACTGATGCTAATTAAGATCTTCAAGTGGCTACCCCTATGCACGAGACGCACTGTGACACAAGCCATCATCACCAGCCGACTGGACTACGCCAATGCCCTCAACATAGTAATCAATGCACAACTTCTACAGAGACTTCAGACCATACAGAACGCTGCAGCCAGACTCATACTCCGCCTTCCCGACAAACCCACATCACACCCCACCTCAGGAAACTCCACTGGCTCCCCGTAAGGAAGAGATGCCAATTCAAGCTGCTGACCTACGCACACAAGGCTCTACACACCCAAGGACCCTCCTACACTAACCACGGCCTGAACTTCCACTAACCATCAAGAAGACTATACTCTGCCTCTCTTCCACTTGCCCATACTCCCCTGCATCTACTGAAGTCAAAGTGGAGGATGCTTCTTCTCAGCAAAGACATGGAACATCCTCCCCACGCCCCTCCGTACCATCCCCTCACTTTCAGAATTCCAAATGGCCCTCAAGACCTGGCCATTCGAATAACTCTCCGGGGCCTTCAAGCGCCTGGGTGATTGACCACACAATTTATAAATCCTGATTGATTTGATTGATTGATACTTCCTTTCTAAGTTTTAATCTCTATGTATAATTTAGGATATATGACCACAACTGCTCAAAAAAGCAATGGTAAATCCTCATCCCAGTATTATGCTTATGCTGTTACCGCGGTCAAACTATACCTCAAGGTAAAGACACGAAAAACACTAAAAACTAGTTCACTAAAGTCAGCACAAAGATTTCACCCCCTGAAGAACGAGAAATGCCTATAATGCTTATTGTCTACTTCATGACTGCTAATGAACGGCGCCTAAATATTCAAATATCCTATCTAAAGTGCTGACTACTAGGTGGCCATTGTGCCTATGATGTAATAAAAACCAACTGGCATCGTGGCATTGTTTATTGGTGTGCCCAGCTGGTAAGGATTTAACTTGTCAAGTGTCAAGGACTGGACATGGTGAAGGTCTTTTCAGTTTCCTACTTGATTACCCGCGGAAAAGGGGATTCCTTGCAGTAGCCACATTGTCACTCTACACACTATAACAAACGTGAAATGTGTGAGGTGTGTCCTGAAGAGGGCCACAACAATTTGGAGAAAAAAACACAAAAAAGCTCACAGGTATTCTGGTACTATTTGGTTGGAGCAGAAGATTTATTTTACAATAGGCAGCCCAGTCAATTAAATTAAATTAAAAAAAACTTTATTGCGGTTGGATATAACCATAAAAGTACATTCTAATTTCCCCAATTACAGATCCAGGGTAAATTAAAGGTATAAATTAAAAACGTACATTGGCGTTTAGGCATGATAGAACAATACCATTCTTTAAAAATCATCATTATGGGAATTTCATAGAAGTAAAACACACTTTAAAAGTTTAAATTAGATGTACAAATTCATAAAATTCTAAAAGCAGCCCAGTCACCAAATTCCTCCTGATGTCATAAGGGTAGAAGAGCCAGGCCAAAGAATCCACAAAATAAATCCAAATAGAATCCAGCTGCAAGAAGCATAAATCACAGAACCATCAGTATGGCCAGGGAGGCCATGAGGGTGCCCCGCAGTGCGCATGTTCTGCATTCAACAACACATCGTATCAGTGCGCAGTGCCTTCGCAAATCCTCGTCGACTGTGTACGGTAACCACGAGGTACAGATATGACAGAAAGCTCCACCAGCATTCAGAGGAAGCCCTGATGGCTCTCTCAGATCTTGGTGGAAGACAGGCAGTATGACTCCTCTGGCCTCTTAGAGAAAAGCCTACCGAGCCCTCCTTACCAGCAAAATAAAATCAGCAAAAGCAGAGGTGGGAAAGTAAACTAATTTACAGAAAGAGCTGAGCCAGAGCCGAGCCAAAGGTGTGGCAGGGCTCTAAGAGCACATCACAAGCTGAGTCCAGGAAATGTTAGCCGTGTAGACTATGGAACAAGCACCATATGAAAATATGGTTCATAATTCAACAAAGTGGTTTTCTTTAACAATCATAATCATTTTAACTATGGACCTGATGACAAGCAGTGGTGGCTGCTAGGGAAAGTTGGCATGGGGAGATTGGATTAGAAAATAAATAAAGAAAATACGATTTACCTGCTGCCGCCTAGCCTCCTTCCTCCCTATATTCCTGGCTCCCAACACCACCAGGCTCCCAGATTTCTCTGGACCAATTTTTGCGCTGATGTCCTCAGCTTGACAGCAGCATCTTGATTAGTCTGAGCGACCTGTTTGGCCAATCAGGCAGTGCCTGGAACAGTTCTCCAACCGGCTATGCAACACAAGCAGGTGTAGAAATGCTTAGTGCGCATGACCATTTGGCCGACCCAAGACAGGCAGTCAAACTGTCATGCGAACTTAGAGAGTGCTCATCACTCCCCCTTCTGACGAGAGCTCAGTCCCGCTCTAACCAGGCTCAATACTAAAAATAAAATGATGATGACGTTTCGTGATTATCATTTTATTTTTATGTTGCACTGCTTGGAGAGCAGTGGCGCGACGCTCCTCCACCTTAGCCGAAGAGCCGCTGCTAATTACAAGTCAAACAGCTATTGACAGCACATACTCTAGGGTTTGTTATTTATCAGGTGCGATAAATAACACCATGCAGATTTTGGTGTTTAACACATCAAAATCCGCATGATACAGTCAATACTGTACGCATTTACCCTGTTACATTTTGGCAGGATGGATCTGATGAAATTTAACAAAGCTTCTGGTAAGTAAGGCATCAGATAGTTATCAGATGCAGTTAAATACCTTTTAAATACATAATTCCTACACATTCATAACTTTACTCACAGGTCGGAATATAAGGAGCAACTCATAATCGGGCCATTAGTAAATGAGATGATATAATGGCATTGAGAGGTATTTTATAAAAAATGACAGCTTTTAAACATGAACTTAACAATATTCATGTCTCCTCATTCCCTCCCCCTCCCCCACAATGCCATTAGTGACTTAAGAGGCAAGTCAGTTGTCATGGGCACCTTTTATGTGGTCTAGATTTCTACATTGAGCCACATTACAGTCTATTTAAATCAGATACAAGGAAGATGCTCATGTTGCCCACATCCTGAGCTCATATATTTCAAAGTCAAAGTGCTCTGAGGTGCAATCAGGAAATTGGAAGCACAGTGTACCATTGAGCCACTAGATGGGTATCTATTTCTCACCCCAGTTTTACAACAAATATTAATGTTTTTTTTTATTCTTGGCATCACAGGTTAAAGCGTATGTGGCACAAGGAAGCCACATTAAAGCTGTGCTTGTTCACTCCCTTTCTCTGAATCTGGACCAGCCTCTGATGGAGGAAGAGGTGGACCTAGCCATCTCTGAACTCCCATCGAATACTCTATGAGATTCAGCACCCTTATCATACCTCACTTACTGAATTTCTATGTATAGGCGATACAACGGGGGTCATTTTCCTCTGACCTTGACTGTGCCACTATTGTGCTTATCCCCAAAAAGGGTATGCCTCCGAAGGAATGCGTTTCAAATCATCTGATCTCACTCATCAACGCGGATATTAAGATCTTCACCAAAATTATGGTGGGCAAACTGACCCATACCCTCATCCATCTTATTCATCCAGACCAATGTGGGTTCATGCCGGATAGGAGAACACGTCACTGCATTCGGTGGGTGCAGGTAGCACTATCCCAGACACAAAGGATAGAGGGCAGCTTAGCCCTTCTCCTTGTAGACTTTCACAAAGCCTTCGACTTGGTCTTGTGGAGCTTGTCCTGCTGCTGGCTGACCTATGACCATAGTTTTGAAGGGTGGTCCAGCTTCTTTATCAAAACCCAGTGGATCAGGTCCAGGTGAACAGCATCCTATCAGCCCCCTGCCCAATTCAGCTGGGAAATAGCCAGGGATGTCCACTCTCTCCATTGTTATTCGCCCTGGTTATTGAACTACTGGCATGCCTTATCCAATGCGATGCATGATACATGGGTGGACATGGGAGACTGGGCTTGAAGATCGAGTGGAGCTTTATGCTAATAACATTCTATAGCTCCTTAGATTTTCTCCGACCGCTGCACGCGATGCCTGGAGATTCTTAACCTTTATGGTGAAGCCTCCGCACTCTGCATTAATGCCAGAAATTCCATCGTGGTGGAGGTGAGAGGGGATGCCGAGAGTCAATGCTGGTGCCCAGACATTCCCCTGCAATGTAACACATTTAAATATCGGTTCTGGAAATCTTCTCTTTCCGATTTTTCCTGGGAACTCATCTTGCAGGGCCTGGCCTCAGCCCTGGACTGTGATCTAAACCGCTGGAAGAGATTGTCACTTAATCCCATGAGGCGCAGTGAGGTCTTCAAAATGATGTCTTCCCCGTATTAACAAACTTTCCATACCTCGACAATGGTTCTGATACCTGATCTCCAAGCTCACCTCCCTCATCTGGGCTGGGGGCTGCCACAGAGTGGCTTTTGCCTCGGCACAGTAGTCGCCCTTCGATGGGGTCTGGGAGTAATGGACATATATGCTTACTACTTGGCTACCCAGCTGGTACTGGTTAATGAGTGGTTCACAGGGCGATGGGACAACCCAGCATATCGACTGGAACTTCATTTGATGGGGTTTGAGGGACTCCTGGACCATTTATATGGGAGCCCTGTGTCTCAGGAGATGCCTAAATGCACCCGGGTGACAATACACTGCTGGAGGGCGGGTCCCTGCACCTGATTTGGTGGAACCACAGGCTGACGGAACTCACTCCCCTACAGCAGGGCACGTGGTTTCAGCAGCTCTCGGCACTGGAGGTTTTCCACCAGTGGGACTGTATAGGCATCACATACCTCAGAGATATTTTTAAAGGCAATATCCTGATGTCCTTTCAGGAACTAAAAGAGCACTATTCCCTGCAATTCTTTAGATTTTTTCAGGTGCAGCATGAACTGGTGATACACCTTACACCGACATCCAACTCCCAGAATATAGCCCCCTTGAGGCAAAGATACAGATGTGGTGTTTAGGAAAAGGAGCAATTGCCTCCCTTCAACAGAGATAGACCGGATGGGTGGGCGACCTTGATGATGCGGACTGCCGAGAGGCATGCCTGGCCCCTATGGAACTGGCAATGTTTGCACGACTGTGGATCATGATACAAGTAAACTACTTCCATTTGACCTATCTGTCTCTGACCCTTAAACAGCAAAGTTTTCCCGATGCCCGTCCTATCTGTGCGCGCTGTAGATTGCCTGCCGCTGAATTCTTTCATATAGCATGAAGCTGCCCCAAAGTATGACCCTTCTGGAATGGGGTGGGGCAGGAGGTCTCTGAGGTCCTATGACACACTATTGAGCTAACCCCCAAGACAACCTCCAAGAAGACCTCTTTCTGAGCCAGAGCCAGGCATCCAACCTAAGCTTTGCTCGCCCATCTCTAAGCAAAAGTGAGTATTATCTTAGGTGGTTTCTGCTCTGCCTCCACAGGCTAATATATGCTGCAGAAGATGACACTCTTGGCTAAGGCCAGACCACACATGCATGAGGACAACATATACTTTCCATTGCAGGGGGTTCTTCAGGGATGTGGCCACTGGCAGAAAATATCTCAGGTGCCTGTGCACAACATCCCGCTACCCACCTCAGCAGGTACTTTCCGAAACTTCTATTTCTGCCATTTTGTAAAGCGAGCCTACTTGGAAAGGGGATGTCCAATGAAAGTGCTGTCAAGCTTTGGCCATTAGCTGGAATAACCGTACCTATTATTCAAAGTGCCTCAAATCCACATGTCCATAGCACTAAGGACTGCAAAAGTAACATACCATTATTGCATCTTTTCTGTGGTACTCTGCTATACAGCCACTGTTCCCAACCGAGAATCACATGAACTGAGAAAGGCAGTGTGTACATAACATACCTAAATTGTGAGGTTTTAACAACAACTTCCCACAGACACCATATTATTATAGATGTCATTAGAAGACCGGAGGCCACCGCTAATAACCGTGCAATAACCTTTTGTTGCTGCCCCATGCCATGCAGCCCCTTAAAGAACAATAATACATCATAACGCATTATATTGTCCAAACTCTCTCTCTCTCTCTTACATATATAAGTATATATATATATACATACATATATATATATATATATTTAGTTACAGCAACTCAGGTAATCAGGATATCGCCTAGCCAGCGCGTGGGCCGAAGTGGGGCCAACGGTAGCCCAAATTATCCAGACACACTCCGTACTCGGACACTTCAAGTTGCTAGTGCACAAAGTGGTTTATTGGCAGGAAACAACGCGTTTCACCTTTCGGCTTGATCACGTTTGAACCATTGTAATGCTACATGCTCGTATTTATCCCGCATCCGAAGTAGACACAGGACTTTCACGCCATAGGTGTGGCAAAAGCGATCAACAATCATGGCAGCCATTCTGAAAGTTCTTAAACACTGTTCAGATTACCAGCGATCTCCGCTTTTCATAAATATATACATTTAGCACATAATTATAATGCTATATACAAAATTAATTATAAATGTCACGAAATTGTAATTTACATATATTAGAAATTCCAAAGAGGTTTCTGAAAATTTCATGGCTGAAAAAACTAACGACAATAACTTATTATCATGTGGCGCAGTAGTTACAAACGGCAATTTATCACAATCGTTTAGAATGAACAATGTAAACATTCTATTGTATTTGGTATTTGTTAGGCGCCTGTATCACCCGTAGGTCTCACAGCACCAGCGGTGGTAGAAGAGTTACAGTGGATGACTCACTCATGCCCAAAGAGCCACGTTTTCAGGAGTTTGCGAAAGCTTTTGTGATTGCGTTCATCGCGTAGCTGTATAGGAAGGGAGTTTCATGTTTCTTGACCGAGTTTGGAGAATGCTCTGATAGTTCGCACTATGGGTACAGCTAGAAGTAGTTTGCTGGATGAGGGGGTAGATCGGGCTGGCGTGTAACTTCTTAGCTTATTTGCACGGTACTTGGGTCCATTGCCACGGAGAGTTTTATGAATTATGCAGCAAGTTTTAAAAATGATCCTTTTTTTCACAGGCAGCCAGTGTAGGGCCCTCAGAGAGGGAGCTGAGCGAGAGCGAGGAGGAAGGTTGAGAACCACTCAGGCTGCTGTGTTCTGCAACACCTGAAGTTTAGACAGGTGTTCCTCTTTGCTGCCTGTGAGTAATGCATTGCCATAATCTAGACGGCTAAGGATGAGGCCTTGGACAAGGGGCATCCGAGAGGAAAGCGGAATCCACTTAAAGATTTTTTTTAGGGTTCTCAGGATGCCAAAGCTTGTGCGCACAGTGGTATTAATGTGCTCAGCCTTGGAGAGCTTGTCATCAATGATAAAGCCTAAATTGCGTGCTGAATTTTTAGGGGGCGGGGGGGGGGGGGGACAAGGGCCTAAGACCGGTGGCCACCAGTAGTTGGTCCAGACTTTGTGTGTGTTACCGAAGAGCAGGATCTCAGTTTTACTGGCATTCAGTGAAGGTGGTTGTTGGAGTAGGAGTAATTCATTGGAAGGTGTCTAGTCAGTCGCGCTAATGTCAGCCTTCTATTTGATAAAGTTATCATATTTTTAACATTACTACCACCGTAATGTCAGTGTTTCACACCTAATGGATTGTTGTATTGCCAATCATACTTCTTCAATAGCAGTTGATTTCTTCATATGTTCAACCATAATCACTTAAATAAAAGGCCATGCCCCAGTGGGCTTAATTTACATAAATTGCACTGTGCCAATTTATTCAGCCCGCCCAAGTGGGCCAATGATCCAAAATTCATGATTTCAACCTCCGGAAAACGCTGTATATTCAATTTGGTACCCTGATCAGACAGTTTCCATAATTAACCTAAAAATTTTAAAATATAAAATCAGAATGCAGACCACACAAAATCTTACTCATTACAAGTTTCATATTTCATTCTATAAAGGTGCACTGCCAGTTTGATATGGTATAATTGGATAATGTCATATGGCACAGAGGTAGGATTGGGGACTGAGAAATTATTGTAGGGTATACTTTGTGTTTCCCTTTGTATGCAGGTGCAGAAGAAGGAGGTGCGTGTTCCTTTTACGGCACGTTCCAAGGGTGGAAGGTTTGGTTGCCTTTTGATTTCCACCCTCTTTTCTTGGTCAGCAGCTTCCTCATTGTATCACTCAGTGAGTGGCTGGTGAGTCGGGGATGTGGACTGGACTATTCCTCGTTCCTGCAGTGTGTGGGTTGGGCAGGAGTCCAACAGAATAACAAGCCCACGTTATAATACACTGCCCGAACTTGGATGGACGCAGAAGGAGGAGGGGCCATGGCTGGGGCGGAAGCACCCTCCATGAATGATATAATGGGGGCCCTTGCTGCGTTACAGGCTCAAGTACAGGAATTGAGACAGGAGAACGTAGGGTTGCGACAAGAGCTGGTTGCGGTAAGGGCACAGGCACAGGTACAACCCAGAGCTCAAAATCCCGTTATACATCCGGCTACTTTCCAGTACGGGGGGGCAGGACAGAGTAATCCTGGAGGAAGTACGCCTGTGGCGATTACGGTAAACTCCCCTGTTCCTGTTCCTCTGGCCCCACCTGAACGGTTCTACGGAGACAGTGGGAAATACGGGATGTTTATGAACCAGTGTCAGTTACACTTTATGTGTAGGCCTGGTGCATTTCCTGATGACGCTGCGAAGGTAGCCTTTACTCTTTCATATCTGGCTGGTACTGCTGCCCAGTGGGCTATCCCATTAGTGGAAGGGAACAATCAGGTCTTGCGGGATTACAATGCTTTTAAAGAATTGATGAGGGGGTTGTTTGCCAAGCATGCTTTCATGCAAGCTAATGACTCAGAACTACTGAAACTCCGACAGGGTCGACAGGATCTGCTGGCATATATAGCGTCGTTTAATCGATTGATTGCAGAGACACATTGGCCAGCCGATAAGCGGACATCCTTATTCTATCAGGGTCTTAATGATGATCTGAAGGACGTGGTGTCACAAGTGGTGGATCCTCCGGAGGAGTGCGCCGCTTTCATAGACTTAGTGGTTAAATTGAATCATAGGCTATCAGAGCGACACGGTGATCGGGGTAGTTTCCAGGTTTCCCAAGGGAACTTCATAAAGACCGAAGTGAAACAGCAACCCGGTGAAGTAAAACCTGAACCAATGGAAATAGGAGGGGTCAGGGGGCCCCTTACTCCTGAAGAAAGAAAAAGACGAAGAGATAAGAACTTATGTCTTTATTGCGGACAGGGAGGTCATTTTGCAAGAGAGTGTCCCGTTAAACCATCTGGAGCAGGTTATGGCAAAAAGGTGGCATATGTACAGGTGGAAAGGCTGCCCCTAACTGTGCATAGGAGAGATCAATATGAGGTGTTGGGGGCAGTGGACTTGGCGCCCAGACATTTTGTGATTTCGGCACATCTTCTATTGGCAGAGTATCAAAGGGTGCCTGTTTCTGTGTTGTTGGATTCAGGGGCCACTGGCAATTTTATTGACATCTCCCTAGCAGAGAAACTAGGGGTGCCTTGTCAGTATAAGAAACAGCCAGAGCCGGTACGTGCGATAGACGGGACTGAGTTGACATCAGGGTGTATTACTAGACAAACTATGCCGCTACGCTTGTTATGTGACAATGGTCATTCAGAGTGCGTGGTATTCGATCTGATAGACGTGCCTTCCTTTGGCTTGGTGTTAGGGGTGCCTTGGCTCCAAGAACACAATCCTAGGATTGATTGGGTGCAACGGCTTGTCACTCTTGATTCGCATTATTGCCTGAAGCATTGCTATAGCGAGGCCAGTGAGAAGGTCCCTCCACTGTATTGTGCAGCCACGGAGGAAAACGGGGTTCCAAAACAGTATGGGGAATACGCCGATGTGTTTGATAAGGGTCGTGCTCAGAGTCTGCCACCACACCGGTCTTTTGACTGTAGGATAGACCTAGTGGAGGGGATTCCTTTGCCTTGTAGTAGAGTTTATGCTCTGTCCGAACCAGAGGAATATCTGGATGAGATGTTGGAGCTAGGTTTTATCCGTCCTTCTTCCTCACCTGTCTCTTCGGCGATCTTTTTTATCCCGAAGAAGGAGGGCACTCTGAGAGCGTGTGTGGACTACCGGACGTTAAATAAGGCTACTATTAAGAACAGGTACCCTCTTCCTCTCATCCCCGTGTTGTTGGATCAGCTCCGCAAGGCCACGGTGTTCACTAAATTGGACTTGCGTGGAGCATATCATCTGATCAGGGTGCGGCCCGGTGATGAGTGGAAGACGGCTTTTAAAACGAAACATGGGTTGTTTGAATACTGTGTGATGCCGTTCGGCTTGTGTAATGCGCCGGCGGCGTTCCAGTATTTCATTAACGAGGTCCTGAGCGAACATCTGGATAAGACAGTGATAGTTTACTTGGATGACATCCTTATCTTCTCAGAGACCGGAGTAGACCATCACACTCACGTGCAACAAGTACTGCAGAAACTGCGGGAACATCGGCTTTATGCCAAACTTGAAAAATGTCAGTTTGATAAGAAGGAGGTGGAGTTTTTGGGTTTCCTCATATCCGCTGAGGGGATACGAATGGACCCTAAAAAGATACAGGCTATATTATCCTGGCCAGTGCCTACTACGGTGAAGCACATACAGGTACTTTTAGGGTTCGCCAACTTCTACCGGCGTTTTATCGCTCACTTTTCGGATATCGTGTCACCAATGACCCGCCTGTTGAGAAAGGGGGTTTCGTTTGAGTGGTCCCAGGAGGCTCAGGATGCTTTTCGGTTATTGTTGGAGACCTTTACGACCGCTCCGGTACTGGCTCATCCAGATCCCGCGTTTCCCTTCTTTGTGGAAACGGATGCTTCCGCAAGTGCAGTAGGTGGAGTTTTGTCCCAGAGGGAGGGGGGCACGGGAGATATGCACCCTATCGCCTATTTTTCAAAGACATTGTTGCCGGCCGAACGTAATTATACAGTAGCAGAGCGTGAATTACTGGCGGTGAAATTGTCTTTTGAGGAATGGCGTCACTATCTGTGGGGGGCCCGGCATACCATCACGATCTATACAGATCACAAGAATCTGGAGTTTTTTAGATCAGCCAGGGCCTTGACACCAAGACAAATGCGATGGGTCTTGTTTTTTAATGAATACGATTTCATTATCACCTACAGACCTGCCGCTCAACAGATTAAATCGGACGCCTTGTCCCGGATTCATGTTGACCCGGAGGAAGTGAAAGCAGGGAAGGAAAACAGACCTATGCTTGATAGTAGGAGGATTGTGGGAGTAGCTTCGGTGGAAGAATTTGCTTCTAGGATAAAAGATCTGTTGCGCAATATGGATTTGGCCCCTTGGTTACAATTGTCTCAGGTAGTGGTCAGAGAGGGGTTGTTATATCAGGGGGATAGGTTGTTCGTTCCTCCCGAGTTGAGACAAAAGGTGGTGGAATGGTGTCATTCATCTTCTTTAGTTGCGCACCCAGGAATTGGGAAGACAAAGGAGTTGTGCCTGAGGTGGTTTTGGTGGGATACGGTGGCACAGGATATTCAAAAATATGTGACAGCTTGCCCTGTTTGTGCCATCAATAAACCCTCACACAGTAAGCCCTCGGGTCTTTTGCAGCCGTTGGCAGTACCCCCTTCCCCTTGGCATACAATCAGCATGGATTTTGTCACGGATCTTCCCTTGGTTTCCGGCTTCACTGCTATCTTTGTGGTTGTAGATTTGTTTACCAAGATGGCTCACTTTATACCACTCCGAAATATTCCCACAGCGAAGGAAATGGCATGGGAGTTCATGGTTTCGATAGTACGGTTGCACGGGTTACCCACAGCAGTCATCTCAGACAAGGGGGCGCAATTTGTGTCTCATTTCTGGAAGGAGCTCTGTCTGGTGCTAAAGATGGACATACGTTTGTCATCTGCGTACCATCCCCAGTCAGACGGGCAGACAGAACGCACCAACCAGACAATGGAACAGTTTTTGAGGTGCTTGACTACGTCCCTCTCGTGTGATTGGGTGATGGCCTTGCCCATAGCGGAATTCGCTTATAATAACAGTATACACTCGGCCTTGGGCATGACACCTTTCTTTTGCTCTATGGGATTTCATCCTAGAGCCCTAGCCATTCAACCCACTGGGCACATGCCAGCCATTGATGAAGTATGTAAACGATTGGGGGACATCTGGGAAGTGGCTAGGGGCAGCTTACAGGAAGCCAAGGCAGCCATGAAGGTACAGGCAGATCGTCATAGAGCTCCGGCCCCTGGTTATAAGGTGGGCGATCAAGTATGGTTGGTTTCACGTAATCTGAAACTACAGGGATCACGCAAACTACAGCCACGGTATGTAGGCCCCTTTCCCGTGATTCAGATAGTCAACCCAGTGGCGATGAAGCTGTTATTGCCCTCGGACTATAAGATCCACCCTGTGTTCCACACTTCATTGCTGAAGCCCTTTGTCCCGTCAGACCAGGTCCTGCCCCCTCCTGCCCCCGTATTAGTGGATGGCGAAGAGGAGTTCGAGGTTCAGGCCATTCTTGATTCTAGACGAAGGAGGGGTAGGTTGTATTACCTGGTTGATTGGAAGGGGTATGCCCCGGAGGATAGGACATGGGAGCCGGCTGGAGGGGTTCATGCGCCTCGGCTGGTGAGATTATTCCATAGACAGCATCCCCGTAAACCACGACCTGTGGGGAGGATTGTTGGGGGGGGGGGGTACTGTTAGGATTTGGTCCCCAGTCCTCTTTTGTTGACCATGTCCAATACCATCACATGACACACTAGTAGCTTAAAAAGGAGTCCTACCCTTATGTCCATGCTTGTTATTGCTACCTGTGGGTTCCTGCATCCTGGCTCCTGAGTTTCCTGTTGACTGCATCTGTCTTTTCACGGGCTCGTGTAGAGACTTGGATATTCCCCTTTTTTCTTTCTTAAACTTTCATCCCCCTCCTTGTTTAGTTCCTAGTCCTGGTGCTTCGTTTCTTGTAATTTCCCATTCCTGCCCGTCCCTTTCATTAGTGAGTTTCCTGTTTAGTTAGACGGTAGTTAGCGTCCGTTAGTTTAGTTCCCGTTCCCTCCCTATTTTTTGTGCTTTGTCCGTATTGGGCGACTTGTTCGCCGGCATTCAGGGGCTCCTGTTTGTTGATTACCGCTCTCCGGTTACGGAGACGTGGTGAAGGATTTAGTGATTCGCGCGCATTGTTTTTTGTGCACAACCCGTCCGCCTCATTATAGGCGGAAGTGACGTTTTCGTCGACTCCGCGAGAGAAACCCGGCTGGGTTTTTCTCTTTTTTGAACAACATAGAGCGGAATAGACAACGCGTCTTGGAAGTCTTTTTACCCCCATTCCCGAGACCACATCCGACAGGGGTTTTTTACATGCCAAAAGACGTGGTGTGTTTTTTACCCTGTAATCCCCTACTTTGTTCCAAACCAAACACCCTTACAAGACGAGCAGTCTGGCACTGCATTTACCTAAGAGAAGTTATCTTGGTTAAGAGTTCCTTTTGACTGACAACTCCTTGAAGCCAATCCTGCTCACGCTATTGGTAAGTGTATGTGATATGGTATAATTGGATAATGTCATATGGCACAGAGGTAGGATTGGGAACTGAGAAATTATTGTAGGGTATACTTTGTGTTTCCCTTTGTATGCAGGTGCAGAAGAAGGAGGTGGGTGTTCCTTTTACGGCACGTTCCAAGGGTGGAAGGTTTGGTTGCCTTTTGATTTCCACCCTCTTTTCTGGGTCAGCAGCTTCCTCATTGTATCACTCAGTGAGTGGCTGGTGAGTCGGGGAAGTGGACTGGACTATTCCTCGTTCCTGCAGTGTGTGGGTTGGGCAGGAGTCCAACACAGTTCCTCACTTGAATTTAAACCATTCGGGGTCATACAGTTGAAGTCAATTATATATCTTGACTCTAGTTTGCGCAAGGCTAACTCTTTGTTACCTCCTCTAATCCCCAAATCAACCATATCAATGACCACCATCCTCAATAAGCTCTCATTTTGAAAATGACAGTCAAAGAAATGACGTGCTGATTGACTGATTGTTGTTTTTGATCGCACGTACATGCTCCATCACTCTTTTCTTTGCGCGATGTATTGTGCTGCCCACATACCATTTGTTACATGGACAGATCAATACATAGACACAGTACACAGTGTTACATGTCAGTGATTTGCGAATTACAAACTCTCTGTCGGCCTTGGGGATATTCAAAGTTTCCAATCCACACTTTTGCGGCAGGCTTTGCAGCTCCTACAGCATTTAAAATCTTCCTTACTATTGCTTTTGTTCTTACTAGTCACAAGGTCAGCTTAGATCATCTCTCAAAGATTTGCATTTCCTAAAAGTGATTTGTGGGTTCTCATTTATATACGGTTTCAGATGTTCGCCTGTCAAAAGAACATGCCAATGTTCTTGAAAGGTCTTTATAATTTCATGAGCCTGTCCTGAGAAGGTGGTCACAAATCTCACCTTATCTTCCTTTTCATCTATCCTATTCGGATGAAGTAGCTCATTCCTCACAGTAGCATCTACCCTGTTACAAGCAGGTTTGATAGTGATACTCTTAAAACCCTCGCTCCTTGAAGCGAGTACACATAGTTTCTTTCTCAAGCTGGTAGGCAGCTTCGGTGCTGCAGTTCCTCTTAGCCCGGAGCAGCTCACCATAAGGAATGCTGTCCACCAGGTTACGAGGATGAGCTCTTTTCACACTTAAAATACTGTTAGATGTTACTGCCTGTCCCTAGATCTCAACTTGGGCATCAAAAATTCAATTGATGTTTTGCTGACATGTTCCGTAAATACCAAATTACAGTTGTTTTTGTTTAGTTTGCCCACAAATCTCTTAGCTGTCTCTACACTGCCGTGCCACACCACAAAAATATCATCAATGTACCAAAGCCACAGTACTACTTCGTTGTTGAATTCCTCCTTCTGCGTGCACACCTGCTCCTCCCACCAGCTCATGAATAGGTTGGCATAGCTGGGGGCGAAGCAGGTGCCCATCGCTGTGTCCTGCCAATAAACCACTTTGTGCACTAGGAACTTGAAGTGTTCGAGTACGTCTGTTGAACCAACGGAGTGTGTCTGGATATACATATGATCAAGCTCCGCCTGCGAAACGTCTCAAGGAGAGCACTTGCTCGATTTATGCTGCAATTAAATCATCACTGCAACACGATTTACGGTGTGATGGCGTTTCCTTAATCATCGTCTGAAGTGATTTCAAGGGAGAGGTGGTCTGCACCTGTTTGTGTCCGCGCTGACAGCGGTCAGGATTTTTCTCCATATATATACATATATATACAGTGCATGCAGTCATCATCCTCTTTTATTAGCTGCTCCCTTACAGATAAGTACTCCTGCTATTTATTTGTCTGTTGATAATTATGTTTTATTGTTTGGGCCATATCTGGTTTTATTGATAACCCTTCCAACTTATGGTTAAATCTGGTGTGAATTTAGGGTTAGAAGTTAACCTCTTTCAACTGGGTTTGTTTAATAGTATTTAGTGCATTGCTGATGACTGCTTTCATTTTGCTGGGCATGTTTGTTGTCATCAGGCCAGGTTCCCGACCTGCCACCGGCCTCGTAGTCCCCTGATCGGCTTCTCTGCCGGTAGTCAAACTACTCCCTGCTGGCCCAGCTGTTTATAAGCACCTGCTTGATCCTTAGCTCTGCGATCACCGGCCCTCAGCGATTGCGGGGCGGTGCCTTTCCCTCTGCGGCCTGATTATATTTATTTAGAGCCGTAAGAGAGCTTATTTCTATTGGCCTAGTTAAGGTACTTTTTAGCAGAGACTGAATGAATTAGAGAGTTTGGATAACTATTTATATTCATACTCTGACCCTAAAAAGGCTTACAATTTGTTATATTGTTGACATTCTAGTTTTACAGCAGGAATCTAATAATGGATGCGTCCATTCCCAGGTTCATTCTGCTGTTTAACTAGTGGGGGACTATACGAAGACATTTCTGGAGAAGGAACTAAGATCCTCTGTGAGGGAAGCAGTGGATGCTGCACTTGCAAAGAGGAGGAGGGGCGCTCCTTCAGAGGAAAAGTATTTGTACTTGTTTGAGAGAGACTCCCCTTCTACCTCTCATGCCCATAAGGCATTCCCAGAAGATGAAGCATCTTGAGAAGGCACAAACCAACGCATATGGTGCTGGTAGCCTCAGCGCCACACAGTCTCTTGTGATTGTGAAGTTGTCTGTTATGTTTATTTTCCGGCAAGACAGTGTTTCTGGTTGCTGTTACTTCAGCAGGATATGTCTGTGAGCTGCTGACTCTGAGGATTTGCCAACCATTCACATGATTCTTCCCAGACAATCTAGTCCTTAGACCTAAAGCTGCTATCCCCCGAAGTTGGTTACCCATTTAAGGAGGGTCAGTCTATCACCCTCCCACCTTTTAACGTCCACCCCATCAAACAAAGACGAGTAACTTTTCCATCGGCTTGACCCCAGACTTGTGATTAGTTATTATATAGATCTCACCCAGGAATTCAGGTCTAATGACCTGTTCTACGTAGGGCAAGTAAGGCGGTCTAAAAACGTATTCTTTCCCACTGGATGCTATTGTGCATTAAGCTGTGCTATGCCCTTGCGAAGAAGGGGTCACCTGAGGGAATCCAAATCCATTCCACCTGTCCAGCATCATCCACTGAAGCCTTAGCTAGAGGTGTTGCATTTTGCAGAGTGGCTAGATGAACTTTCTGTCACACCTTTGTCAAGCACTACTGTTTGAACTCAGAAGTGTGAAAGGATGGCCATTTCACTCAATTTGTCTTTCAATATTTCCTCATATGATCATCCTTTTAGACCCTCTGACTGGTGTGTGTTCTGCTTTGAAATCTATTAAAGATGTCAGGAATCAGCAGTTACACGTATCCGTCAGAAGAAAAAGCTACTTACCTTTGGTAACAATATTTCTGGTGAATAGTCTATCTTCTCCCTGTTCTGAAGAAAGTTCATAGGGCTGTATTAAGGTTCCAAATTAGCTTGCTGCATTGCTAAATCTGCTGATAACTTCCTTATTTCTGTTAAAAACAGCCAAGAACTGACATCAAGATGTCGAGGTGGGTGCTATATGACTGTAGTGACATTACTGCTACTCCATTTCCAGCTTTGAGATGAAGCCGGCACACCCTACTAACACAGGAGACCTAGACCAGACGTTTCTAGATCAAATCTGGTGCCTTAGATATTCAAGAGGTGAGGAATTTGCAGGTAGATAGAGTAGTCACCAGAAAGATTATAAGCAAATATAACCACCTTTTTCCTTGAGGTAGCTGATGTGCTGGATGGTAGGAGGACATGTCAGGGAGCCGTGAGCCTTGTGCTGTTGTGGTGGCTTGTAATTTTGAAAGTTTGAGCCTAGATTGTTTTACCCACCCAGACGAAGTCTTTCATGCCACAATGGATCATTTACAGCATAGCAGATAGAATCAGACAGGTGGCATACCTCACAGGCAAATAAATCTTGGGATGACTCATCTTAATTACCTGTTCTCTCTCCTATAGAGAAAGTTGTAATAAGGACTGCAGAGGAAAATGATTTTCTGTCTTGAGTATGAAGGGCTGTAAATTGCCTGGTATCATGTTCTTTAGTGCCTGCATTGATCAGAGCACCTAGGTACTTCATGTTGGTTGTCAACCATGTGCGGCCATGATTGCAAGTGGACGCGCTTATCAACTGGAGTATTTCACTCTTATCACAATCAAATTGGATGAGAGGCAACATATAGAAACAGAACAACGTGTGAACATTCAATGAGACGACATATTCAAATGCTGTTATTCGTCTTTTATTTTCAGCTGTGCAAAGAATGCAGATGATGAAACCAGCCAAACCGTTTCACCTAAACATGGGCTTCTTCAGGGCAAAAAATGTTAATGGTAGATACGATCCTTCAATGGTCGTATATTTAACAGTGACAATTGTAAGTTCTGATTAAGAAAATTTGTTTTTTATGGGAAAGCTCTCCAGTAGGAGGAGGATTCTCGCAGAGTATAGCTGGAATCCCGTATCAATCGCGACGTGTCTGTGGAGCCGTGTTCGGAGAGCATCTTTCAGGCAGTGTAGTTGGCGCAAAAGTTAACTCTGTATCCAGAAAATGTGGAGAACGCGGCAACTATTGAAATTAATGCTAGTATCAAAGTATTTGGGTATTTGAGTGTGAGCAGTACATCCTATGCTTACAGCATCAATTTGGGCTGCCCTGCTATTGTGTCTATGTCAGTGATGATATCTGTTTGTCTTATTGCTGCTGCTAATGATTCCAGTGCAATAAGGAACAATAAGTGGGACAATGAGCATCCCTGTAATAAACTTATACAAAAACCATTTGCTAAGTAAACAAGCATTAGCAAAACCATAAGGTCAGCAGCCAACTCTAGACTTACTGTCTTTACCAAAGTTTGTTCTAGTTTCCTGCCAGGGACCTTCATGCTTTGCATTGCTGATCAAGTCAATAAAGCTCAGTAATATATGTCCCACTGTAATTAGAGCCTGGTGGCCCAGCAACTCTTTAGTAAATGGGCTGACAGGGCAGGGTTTTCTGGATGTAGAGTCAGCTGAGGCGCCTCTGTCAGAAACCTTGATGTCCCCCCACCTCTAAGGCCCCCGGCTGGCCCCAGTCTCCATAGATCAGAGCAACGTGGCAGAGTCGCAATTGATGGTCTTCCATCTCACCTGCCTTCCCCTGCCTGCTTCCTCAGAATCCTGATAGGCGAACAACGGTGGGTGATGCCCTGCCTGTGTCAAATGTTGTCTTCCCTGTCAGTCTGCAGAGGACCTCAGCTGGCAGGGGGATTCCAGGCCATGCTGATGCTGCAGCTCAAGAGAGTTTATCTGCACCGCACATGCTTTAGAGTGGAGGAGTGCCAGGACATCAGGCATTCTTTCCATTTTTATGTGGACAGGGGTAGAATGGGAAATGACGAGAGCATCTTATATGTGGTTGGTAGGACACAGGTATTGGTAACTATGCATGTGCATGCAGCACAGGGTAAGTGGGCTGAGACTGGTGAGACCGTATTTTATAAACCTTCGCATGACTGCTCTACTTCTGATTTGAGGAATATTTGGGATATATGTATCTAACATAACATTGCAGACGTGTTACTAAATAAAGGGGATGTTGTGGATGGGTACGGCAGAGAGCCATTAGTGTGAATGACTAGATTCTAAATCCATTAATTCGCTGTTATGACGTAGCAATAGTTGTTAACAAAAGCTGGTACCCACTGTTGCTACACCATAAAGGAATTCCAGGCTGTGCTAGCGGGGGCTCTCTTAGAGCCTGCAAGAGCAGTGCACCAAAGCAGGGAGCACAGCTGCTGGAGGAGTGTGAGTGGAAGGCCCAGACAGTAGTGGGGGTTGGTGGCAGGAGGCCAGGTTTTCTTTTTAACATTTGAGATATGGGGAGGGGCTATGTTATGTGTGGCTCCCCATAACTTCTCTGTCCCTCTGTAGCAGTTGAAAAAAAGGGCAGATCATTTTTGAGGCCATACATAACGGGAAAGAGAATTTCTGGATGTTTTTCACCTCGAGGTTCTGAATAACATCACATACAACTTGGGCTTCCCTCTCGTTGCCTATCTGATGTCACTCAGAATCCCTCGGTAAAAAACCTTCCCGTAATTTCCATGGAGTTCTGAGTGAAACCCAAGAAAACTCAGTCTTTGGAGTATTTGTCTATTTGATATTTCTTTGAACACTTTGGTGAAAAGTATGCTCTTATTCACTATTCTCCATCTATAATCCTATATGCAGGTGTAAAATAAGGGCAGTACAATCGCCCTAATAATATAACTTGTTTTAGTTGAAATAAAAAGTCTTGATAATCATTCTTCACAATGTGAAACTGGCATCTATGCAATAACAAATGGCTGAATATTCAATATGGGTAGAGGAACACATTTCTAGCACGAAAAAATACTCCAGTGGACCACGTAGTGGTCAGTTGAGTAATTATAAAAAACTGTACCTGTGATCTAGAGAGAAAAGGGTAGGGGCGATAAGACTAGTGATACTATAAGGTTGTGACTAGCGCAACCACGTGTGTGGGGGAAACAACTAGCTTATTTATATTACCCTCACACACCCTAGTGGTGTCATGCTTCATCATCGGGTCACCCCGACCCCTACAAGTCGGGGTGGGCTCGACCACAGTGTTGGGAAGCTCTTCTGATATTTTCAAGGAGGGGGCTTTACGTAAGATAAAATCACCCAGATATATACCTGGTGTCCCTTTATTTTGGGGTCTATCCGAGAAGTTAAAAATACTGTATAAAAATTATTTATACAATTGGGTCATTACAGGGTATTATGGTCCTAAGACCCTAGTGCCAACATGTTTCAGTCCAGCGTGGCCATGAAGGTCCGGGACTTTCTTCAGGGCAATAGCAGCCCCCTATGTGAAATGAGAGGATGGGATTCCCTATCCTAACAATGTAATGAGGGCAGAGTAGCTGCTCCTCAGTGTATAAAATGTGCTGTGTGTATCAACTGCCAGGCTGCGTCCAAATAGGGAAGTCGGCTTGCTGCACAAAGGACCGGGAAACATGTAGGTGGTCTTCAATTGAAGGTCTCACCCTGCTTTTTCCCTATCGGTTCCGGTCCTCGGCTTTCGTTCAGGGCCAATAGGGAAAAAGTAGGGTGAGACCTTCAATTGAAGACCACCTACATGTTTCCCGGTCCTGTGTGCAGCTAGCCGACTTCCCTAATTGGACGCAGCCTGGCAGTTGATACACACAGCACATTTTATACACTGAGGAGCAGCTACTCTGCCCTCATTACATTGTTAGGATAGGGAATCCCATCCTCTCATTTCACATAGGGGGCTGCTATTGCCCTGAAGAAAGTCCCGGACCTTCATGGCCACGCTGGACTGAAACATGTTGGCACTAGGGTCTTAGGACCATAATACCCTGTAATGACCCAATTGTATAAATAATTTTTATACAGTATTTTTAACTTCTCGGATAGACCCCAAAATAAAGGGACACCGGGGACCTATCTGGGTGATTTTATCTTACGTAAAGCCCCCTCCTTGAAAATATCAGAAGAGCTTCCCAACACTGTGGTCAAGCCCACCCCGACTTGTAGGGGTCGGGGTGACCCGATGATGAAGCATGACACCACTAGGGTGTGTGAGGGTAATATAAATAAGCTAGTTGTTTCCCCCACATACGTGGTTGCGCTCGTCACAACCTTATAGTATCACTAGTCTTATCGCCCCTACCCTTTTCTCTCTAGATCACAGGTACAGTTTTTTATAACTACTCAACTGACCACTACGTGGTCCACTAGAGTATTTTTTCGTGCTAGAACTCTTTGGGAGGACATATTCCGGTACTCCCTCTCTTACCCTCCGGGCTACTGGGTCACTCCAGTGCCTAATTGTGTTATTGTAGAGGAACACAGTCACAAAATTAAATACTATAATATTATGTGCTGTCTACAATATCTTCAACTTAATGTCAATGCAGTGATGGTTTTCTGATGTCCGCGGGTGCTGCCTAAGAAGATGACCGCTACCTTTTATTGTTGATATCAGTTGTGTTGAATAAAAGAAACCATTTTGGAAGTGCTATGGAATGAGGCGCAAGGTTTGCATCTACTTGAGCCTGTATTGCATTTCTTCCAAAATTTGTTGTATGAACGTTTCTGACACTGTGCTGGCACACCTGTCAACTCAAGATAATTCCAGTCTATTTATTACAAATCAGGCAAACAAGTGGAAAACCTTCAAAATTATAGGTATAAAAAACAGATACTAAGACAATTGAATATTTTTTTGATGTCCTTAGGGTTGACAGGTCTGCAATATCTGGACAGTGGTGCTGGTCTGTGTCTAATGCTTATTTGGATGTATATTTGCAGGAGTAGGACAGCCTTTGAGAGGACGAAAACGGATGTGTTCCGGGTTAAAACGAATAATGTTGGACCATTGAAAAAAATAAGGTACAGTTACTATGTATTAGATCTAGAATCTAGAAACAAAATGCTGTCTTTATTGATGAAAGCACAGGATATTTTATATTTGGACATTAAAAATAGAGCAAGGGCTATGGGTTTGAAGGCTTTTTAATCTTCACAAGTGAACAATATTCTCCAGGGGTACAAAATCTTGTAGATTGCAAAACAAAAATAATACAATACATACTGTTTTTAAGCAACTGAATTTGCTTCTATGCTTTTCCTTATAGATTCTTGAAGCATCCAATGGTCAACTGCAATCTTCTCTCAAATTTTTATATACACATTCCCCAAACTTTACTCTGAGACAGATTAACAACCAAGTCAAGATCTCGTCTGGTTGTGTGGTGTCTTTCCCACGTGTATACCTCAGTCTCTAATTTTCTGTTCTTCCACAAACCCTCACGTGGGCCTCTATTTTAGGTTTCTTAATTCTCTGGTGATGCCAAATATGATAGCTATTAAACCCATCTGCCATCTTTCCCTGTCCTTGCTATTCTATGACAAATTTCATTTGAGCAAAAGGCACATTATACTTTGTTCCTTTATTATGATATAGTGACAACAGTCCTCCAAATAAAGCAACAATATTAATATTAAGTGCATAGTCAATATACTACAGGAAGTATTTTTTTTACCAAGTATTAGAGTTTTTTTGTGAACAGTATGCCTGGACTCCATACCTATCTGCAAATTATGTTATGTTTTCAAAGAACATTCTTCACTATTAGGAATAGTATAACCTTCAATTTGTTAATTTGACTTAAAGCTAGGAGAAGACAGGTTTTTATCTGTCTCTGGTACATTGTCACTTGTACTATTTGGTTAGGTTTTAAGGAGCGAGGAGTGGGAACACGTATGAACCTGTTCATAATAAATAACTGAAGGATGTTGTTCACCAGTAATTTTAATGTATTGCAGACTTTTGATGACCAATAAAACTTGGATGGTAACGTTATGTATCTTTTAATTCACAATAGAATTGAGCATGATAACACAGGCATGAATGCAAGCTGGTTCCTGGATCGCGTGGTCGTGACTGACATGAACAGACCTCACCTCCGCTTCTACTTCTCTTGTAACAATTGGCTGAGCAAAGAAGAGGGTGATGGACTTTTTGTGCGAGATCTCCTCGGCAGCCTCAATCCCATGGATGTTCCCAAAAGTAAGTATTGCATGCTGCAGTGCAGTGTAGGCATCTCACAACATTAGTCGTGTAGGTCATATCTGCAGTAAAACTTTACACACATTAATGGTACCTACAGCCTTGATGGGCTGTCGTAAAAAATAGTTTGAAACCCAAGGCAAGTGAATCTTCATTTACTTTTGTAAAGGAGATTGCAGATTGTTCTACAGAATGAGGAGACATATTTTTTAAGTATTAAAACTAGACACGTATGATAGCTCAGCTTCCTAAACTGCTATTTAACATATATTTTCTCACAGTCTTGGTAAATGCGATGTAAAACTCTCATCTTATAATGTTTGTCATTACTGACATTGTGGCTTAACATCTATTCACTATAGGTTTGTAACTGTCTCCTTTTACATACATTCGTTATAATCACTTTAAGTAAAGTTTTGACATTGACCTTATGTTTCAAAAAAGACAGATTTTGCTATCTGTCTGTGGACCCAAACATCTCATTTCCTACTAATAAAGAATTTGCCATGTTGTCTTCAGACTCATAACCCTTAGTATTGCTTTTAAACCTCAAATTAACAACCATCGAAGACAAGTAGTTTATTTTGACAACAGTTTTGTGATTTGGCTACATTTTCTGACCACTTGACATTCAATAATCTATGTACGCTGACTATGTCATGGCGTTCTGTAGAGCATCCTTCCCAGTAAGGCAGAGGACAACTAAATGACTGGTATTGAATCAGAATGTCTAGATTTTAATATTGACCTAACCAAAATATCGATTACCACATTATTGTGAAGCTAAGTATATACAAGCGTGCTATTTGTAACTCGCAGTTAAGCACTGTATAGCATATATCTTCAAGATACTTAGATGTGAGTTAACAATAGCAAATGTATTCTTACTTATGTGTACTTACATGCACAAAATAGAGGTAGTCTGTATATTGTTCTTGAAATTCTGAACTCTTTTGTCTGAGACACTAGTCTGTATCTTTCACATAACCTTGGCTACAATTAAGTCAATTGTTTTGTTCATTTCTACACTCAAATCATATCAAAACATGCCATCATCCCAGTCACTATCCCTGTACTAATTCTTATTCAAATTTGTATACTTATTCTAATCATTATCTTTATCCTACCTTATACTAATCCTATTCTAATCCTAATCCTTTTCCCCATCCTAATCCTGTTCCCTCTTCCCATCTCTATCTTTATCTTGATCCTCAACCTCACAATCATCTTTATCCTTATATACCCTTAAATTGGCTCGTTGATATGCTAGAGATTGACCTCTTCTCTGCAGTCATTGTGGATCTGAGGACAGCCCACTTTACAATATCTGCTGAATCAGAAAACAATGCTTGTCTTTTCCTTCTAAAACCCTGGTTGTAGTTTGCACTTCTTTCCCGGAAGCCCAGGGTGCCAAGTTTGAATGAATTAATTCTCTTGACTACGACAGTGTAGTTCGGCTCTTAGTTAGGTAAACTCTTACTACTTGTTCACATCACAAATCACTTTAATATTCTGATTTTGGATACATTGGGCTCTCTTTGCTATACCCAGAAACAGTAGAAGGGCATAGGCCTACTTTGTGATCACTACCATTGTTAGTAATTTCACTTTCTAAAAGGCTGTCTGGAATAGAGGATGATCTACATCAGTTGTTAGCTGCTGGAGCTAACTATGTCAGAGATTTGGTAATCCATGGTTAGATATGGATTTAACTGAACATGATGTTTTAACAATCCAACAGTTAGGTCTATGGAGCTGAAGATTCTCTTAGTTCAGTAAGGGTAATTTTGCTATGCCCTATCCTATCCTTGTGCATATCTCCTGAAGGTTGTTATGGATACAGTCCTCCGATAACTCTCTAGAGCCTAGATGCAGTGGCAGCTGCGTTTTTCCCATGTATATTTGGAAATTCAGATTATACAATCTGAAAAAGTCTATCAGTGGTATCATCTAGCTGTTACTTAAGAGACACACATATATTGTCACTGAATACAGACTCTGGAGTAAGTACCCCTACTTTATTAGAGAACTCCGTCTACTTGGGCATGTTTTTAGAGACCTGACATAATTTGGAAGAGTACAGGTGTGTTTCTGCACAACCCCCAATATGGCTGTGTCGCCTGCCATAAACCCCAATCTGACAGTTTTCAAACTAACCCTTAAGTAATCCAGTAACTAAGGTTTCCCATTTATGTCATTTCACTTTAATCATCATGGGTCTCACCCCAACTCCTAAAGGTTGGGGTGGGCTCAACCATATTTCAGGGAGCACTTAAAGGTATTGTGCATGGGGCGTACCATTAAAGATAACATTTCTCACCCACTCCTAAAGAATCCTTTAATAGTGGAGTGGGAGGGAAGGTTAAAATATATACAAATGGGTATCAGGATGTGATGGTCCTATGAGTCTAGATTCAGCACCAACATGTTTCAGCCCCCCTTACCTGGCCTAAATAAGTCCTGGGCTTTCGTCAAGGTGGGATGTACTCCATTTCCAACGCAGTGGAACAACTTGCCCCCTCATCCCTGCGCTATGTAGCGCGCCGTAAGCCTACGGCACCTTGGTTTTCCGATCAGCTGAGACTCTTGAGACAAGGATGTAGGAGCAGTGAGAGAAACTGGAGGAAATCCTGGGACCCCAATGATAGAGAGGCTCACAAATCTGCGCTGCGGGCTTACAAACGGAGAGTGGTAATAGAGAAGCAGCAATACTTCTCCAATCTTACCAGCTCCCTCTCCTCTTCTAGGGAGCTCTTTAAAATTGCCGACACCTTATGCTCCCTGCAACTCCCTGACCCCGTAGTTAGCTCGCAAGAACTTTGCAATAATATCTCTGACTTCTTTCATAATAAAATTCACGACATTCATGTCTCTCTGGAAGCCCATTGCCTTGCTCTTGATCAAAACATCCCTCCTGTTATATCCAGTCTCGATTCGCTAGGCAAAGATCCCTCCCGCCTACTCACGGAATTTCCATCTTTATCCCACGAAGCACTGAATCTACTACTGGACAGGACCAAATCGGCTTCTCCCCTTGATCCGATACCTTTGAAAAAACTGAAGGAATGCAGACATAGCCTTCTTCCCCCCATGCTTGAGGTTATGAACAAGGCTATTACCCAAGGATCTTTCCCCCCGGTATGGAAGAAGGCAATTGTGAAACCTCTTCTTAAGAAACCGTCCCTTGATCCGGCCATGTTGAAAAACTTTAGGCCAATCTGCCTTCTCCCAGCTCCCGCTAAGATGCTTGAGGCGCATCTGAACTTTCATCTGTCCTCCTTCCTCGACTCTTCTGAATACCTGGATAACACCCAACATGGTTTCAGAAAACACCACAGCACAGAGTCCGCTCTCACTTGCGTGGTCGATAACATCTGACGCAAAGTGGACTCTGGCCAAACCACGGTCTTGGTTCTGTTGGACCTCACGGCCGCGTTCGACACCCTGTCCCCCGCCATTCTTACATCTCGGCTGAGGGAAGCTGGTGTCATGGGACCGGCCCTGAGTCTCCTAAATTCCTTCTTGACTGAAAGGGAGCAGAGAGTGATGCTTGGGAACCACCTCTCCCCTGCCAAGTCATTGCAGTGTGGGGTGCCACAAGGGTCGGCCTTAAGTCCGACCCTGTTTAACATCTACGTGGCCCCCCTGGCAAGACTAGTTAGATCTCAGGGGATGGAGGTGGTGTCCTACGCAGATGACACTCAGATCATGGTGTCACTAGCCCACACCTCTGTTAGTATATCTGCCGCCAGTTTCAGGGTATGCATGCAGTATGTGGCAGACTGGATGACTATAAATTCCCTCAAACTGAATAGCGAAAAAACGGAGGTGTTGATCTTTGGGAAGGACCAAGACGTGTGGTCTAGTGAGTGGTGGCCCTCCTCTCTTGGCATCTGCCCCACTCCCTCCCAATCTGCCAGAAATCTTGGTGTAATATTTGACACCTCGCTTTCTATGTCCCTACAAGTTAACAGGACCGTGGCCACCTGCTGGGGTGTGATCAGGATACTCAATAAAATCCGCGGGTATCTCTCCCCCCAGGCGCGCAAACAGGTTGCAGTCGCCCTGGTGGGCTCGAGGCTAGATTACTGCAACCCCCTGTACATGGAAGCCAATAAAAGCCTGATACATCGACTGCAGATTGTGCAGAATGCTGCAGCACGCTTTGTCTTGGATCTTCCGAAAGCCTCTTCCGCCACCTCAGTCAGGAAGGACCTTCATTGGCTTCCTGTGCAGCACAGAATCTCCTTTAATATTCTGTGCCTAGCCTACAGAGCATTGAAGGAAGGTCCCTCTAGTGCTATTGGTTCTCTTCTAATGCGCTATATCCCTACAAGAAGCCTTCGCTCTGCGGGATTATGTCAACTGGTGGTTCCCCGTGTCAAACTTGTTAGATGGGGAGCCAGAGCTTTCTCTGTGGTTGCCCCGCAGCTTTGGAATTCCATCCCCATTGAAATAAAAACTCTCCCTTCAATAGAGTCGTTTAAAAAGGCTCTCAAAACCTGCTTCTTTAAGAAGGCCTACCTATGAGAGAATAGGACTGTGGGGGGGGTACTAGCTTCTGCATGTTACTTAGGCGCCTTGACGCCCACTGGGCTAAGTTTGCGCAATATAAGAACAGTTTCATTCATTCATTCATGTAATGAGGTTACTTCCCCCAGAGACTTGAGTGCATATACGCTATTTGTCTAGTGCACTTCTAAGTGTTAAAAATTAGAACAAGGTTAATACTTGGGCAGAAAAAGGAAGAGATAATATATATTAGTTATTATGTACAATTTTACTGAATTGAATCACCATCCTCACACGATCCCCCCTGGAGCCATTGTTGTGATGGAGTCGAGGTTTCAGCCACACCCCAATTTTTTTTAATATCAAACACCATGCTGCTGTGGTTAAATCGTATGTACTTCACGTTTACCATGCCATGTGCACTCCAGTGGTTTTCACAAGTGCTATGGGTTGTGCATGCATGCATTATTTCATTCACAATAAACTTTCAACCTTGCCATCAATTTAATTCACATTCACTCACATCACAGATAGGTTATTACGGTTTCATGGCACTCACCCCAACAACTCAGGGCTAATGATTCCCAAGGGAGCGCAGGAAGGAGGCCTTGTAGTGACAAAGTTGTCGTAAGATAAGTAAAGTTTCTGGAGGTGATTGCCAGCAAAACAGGAGATTGCATTCAAGCGTCTCAACCTCCATCCCGCCCCTCGAGCAGCCGACCGTTTGTGACAAACTTTGAGCACTTACTTTGTCAAAGTTCCTGCCCTGCTGGAACCTACTCGTATTCGATCTCCCTGGCTTGTACAACTGCTGTAAACCGTTACAGATGCTAAATGCAGATATTTCCGCGCTTCCGGGAATTCTCGCGGCCTGTTTTGACACGCCCACGGATTGACATGCCTGGTTCTCGTTACTGATTGGCTGTTGCTACAGGCTTGTGCAGCTTGGTGGTAACAACGCAATGACAAACACGTTTTGTCATGACGAGTGCGCCCCTCCCCGTAGATGACTGGTGATAGATCGGCATACGTCTTTGAACATTCTGCATGTTAATACGTCAAGGGCGATATTGTGAAACGTTGTGAATGTTCCGTAAATTTTTAAAGTGATGTTGTGTTATTGGCATACCCTTATCAAAGATGTTGGCATCCTTCGTGTGGTCTTATGTACTCTAGGGTGGCCAACTGGCATGGGTGCAAATTCAGGACGGTAAGGTTAAAAATTCAGGACAGAGGGTCAAAATTCAGGACAAAAATTCAAGGCAGAAGGTCAAAATTCAGGACAAAATTTTGTGAATAAATGTACTTTTTTTAGACACATCAGAGGAAGTTGCGCGATAGTATAAAAGTAAGTAAATAGACAACCACTTAAGTACAAGTCAAAAGAAGTTTATATTAGGTTAAGACAATCATGCACTTCACGTTTATTTGGAATGCGTGCAGCTTTGAGCAACTGTAGAGGTCTTTTTGTGGTATTTCATATGATAATTTACATTCTGTCATCCATTAATTCTTTCATCCATGATTCAATGTTTCACCATTCATTCTGTCCTTCCATCTATGTGCCCATCCATATCCAAACCTTTTCAATCATTTCCAAACTTATCCATCATCTATCTTTCCATCCATCATTTCACTCATCCATCCCTTCAGCCACCCTTTCACTCATTCATCCATCCAGCCACCCTTTCACTCATCCATCCATCCATCCATCCATCCACCCTTTCACCCAATCCATCCTTTCACTCATCCATCCACTCTTCCACCCATCCATCCATACACTCATCCAGCCAACCGTTTACCCTTTCACCCAAGCCATCCTTTCATTTATCCTTCCACTCATCCATTCATTCGCTCATCCATCTAACCATTTACCCTTTCACCCAAGCCATCCTTTCACTCGTCCATCCACTCTTCCACCCATCCATCCATTCACTCATCTATCTAACCATTTACCCATTCAGCCATCCAGCCATCCTTTCATTTATCCATCCACTCTTGCAATCATTCATCCATTCACTCATCAATCTAACCATTTACCCTTTCACCCAAGCCATCTTTTCACTCATCCCTCCACTCTTCCACCCATCCATCCATTCACTCATCTATCTAACCATTTACACTTTTGCCCATCCAGCCATCCTTTCACTTACTCATCCATCCACCAAGTCACTCATCCGTCCACCCTTTCACTAATCCACCCATCTTTTTTTCCAGCTCTCCACCCTCCCTTTAACTCATTATACATTCTTTCACTCATCCATCTTTACATTCTTTTCACTCATCCATGCACCCATTCGCCCATCCATTCTGCCAATCATTCATCCATGCTTTCACTCATCCATCCATCCTCTCTTTCTCTTTCCATTCCCCTTTCTCTTAGCCACCCATCCTTCCAGCCACACTTTAACCATACACCCTCCCACCCACCCACCCATCCAGTTGCAGACGGAAGAGGCCCATCAAGAACTTCACAATCGCTGTAGTTGCTAAAGCAAGGGCTGGGTGGGGAGGGGTGGGGGAGGGTATAAATATGCACCTGCACATAGGCAATCTGAAAACTTGGAAGTCATGAGTCATGCATGATGCACAGGGCCAAGATGTGAGGTGACTGTGACATGGTGTTGTTTCAAGGGCTTTATGTGGGATGAAAAAACTGGGGGTCTCTCCAAGGGGTGTGCCTGATGTAATTAAGGGCTTGGCTTAAAACACCTAAGCTAAAAATATGCGCTGAGCATAGTGTGCAACCCGACTGGCATTTTGCTGTTTCAATCATTGCATCCAGTCACATTAGACCAACTACAAGCCATGACTATTGGCTTTGTCAATGGATGTTAGCTGCATAAAATAAATAAAAAAGCAGAAACTATGGCTTTGTTGTATATAATATTAACAATGTTTCAGCTCTGAAATGATGAGACTGTGAAAGAACTATAAGGCCTTTTTAACTTTTTTACACTGTAATAGCGGTACTTCTCTTCTACATATTCTTTTTGTTTGCCTGCTTGGTTGATCTTTTCCTTCTGTGGCATAGTGTTTTGGAAGGATACCTGGTACAGAAAAGGGTCTGGGTCACGGTAAGTAATGGGAATCCTACAGTTTGTGTACTGTGGTGTCCTTAAGAGCACCAGGGACCTGTTTGAAACCAGAGCTATTCCCAATTTGCCCGCCAACTCCCACCTGCAGCAGATTTGGGAATTTTAGTAAGGCATGGGTTGTGCACCCCACAGATATTTAATTGCCTGCCTGGTTTTCGCCAGGCAAATCCTGGCTCAAATCACACAGAGAAAAGTGCGAAAGAAATCAGAGTTTCTGCAACTTGGAGTCGGAAAAAAACATGCACAAGTAAACCGTTATTCCTCATTCTGGGGGTCCAAACGGCAACACTGAATGAAGTGCAACATGCCACCCGAAAAATGCTGTACCCCGTGTCAATGGTGTTTACTAAATGCTCAGCTCACACCTAGATTTGTGTGGGAATCAAAATGGGATTCAAAGTGATGACATTTCAAGTCGGCTTTATATTGCTGTAGGCTATCTAGACTAGTGTTCAGTGTCACGCTCCACACCACCGCCTATAGCGGAGTCTTAAATTTAAATTTCGACCATCTAACCCCTACAGAATGCCCTGCCCAAGACCGTTGGAGGCCACCATATGGTTTCACACCCCAGACTGGCCCATTGTCATTCTGTATGTGGCAATCAGCCGGCACATAGAATGAGAATGGGCGGGGTGGGGCTGCTCCTGTGCTTCGCAGATGAGTGCGAGGCAGCCCGAAATTACGGACAAAAGGGGTCCGTAAAAGGGATCCTCACGGACAACGGACGTGAGGTCCAATTTACGGACTGTCCGTGAAATTTACGGACGGTTGGTCACCCTACTCGCGATGTGCTTTCCATAAAGAGGGAGAGTGTAACGGAATCCTTGTGGCTCAGTTAGACACACCCATTGGGCCAGGTTCTCGTTATTGATTTGTTGTTATTAGGGGCGTGTCCAGCGGTGTAGCGACAGCCTCATGATGAACAAGTTCTGTCATGACGAATGTGCTCCTCCCCGTGGATACCGGGTGATGAACCAGCGCATGTTTTGAACGTCCCATGTATTAATGTGTCTAGGGTGATTTTCTTGCACACTATGAATCTGACATATGCTTATCGCGCCTTGGACGGTAATGTGTCACAGTTTACCCTTTCCATTTATGTTTACACACCTCATATATTCTTACATTATTGTGATGTCATTTTCATAATGAGGTAGAGTATAACAGACTCGTATATGTAGGGGACCCCTAATGGTGCATGCCCAACTCATGGTATGTCATTTGTTTAGAGCAGTGAGTTGGTTCCATGGTATCTCATCATTGAGGCCCAGTGAATGAGTATTAAGGCGGTGTACCCACCTTAGTTCTTTCAGTAACAGGGTTTTTTGGGTGCCATTTGTAGGCTTGACTTTCTCAATAATGTTCCATTGTAAATCAGTGTCTGTGTGGTTTTTCTAAAGGAAATGCGATGTCAATCTTGTTGTTCCACGTCTGCATCTTATGGACCTTCTATGTTCCTTTATACGGATCTTGATCTTACGGATAGTCATCCCGATATATTTGAGACTGCAGGAACATGAAATAACATATACCACATTGGTACAGTTACAATTTATATAGGATAGCTGCTCCCAGGGGGTTCTCATTCCAAGATCCAACATGCTTGTATGGGATGTGAATGGGCTTGTAGAGCAATTCCCACATGGAAAATGTCCCTGGACTGGTGGTAGATTCCACATGTGCTCTGTGCCATAGCTGTTCTTTTGCTTGTGTCACTGTGAACCAATCTGTCCCGGATACTCCTTTATTTCCTAAATGAAAACATGGGTTTTTCAAAATCCTGTTTATTTGATGTAAGAATGCGTCAGTGTTTATTAATTGTCTGTCAATATGGACAGGGTATCGTCCCACTGGGACAGTTTATGCGCATACATCGCAACTGTTCCAGGCTAGACTATTACAAAAGGGAAGCAGACAATCCGGCGAACAAACTACAATCCTGACAATACCCTGTCCATATTGTCAACAAAGCCAAAAAGAGAGTGTGCAACATCCCAAGGGACTCCCTCCTATAAAAAACAGACCGGACAGAGAAGACAAATCTTATATTTTCAAAAATCAATGATGAGGGAAAAGAAATGATAGTTCATTCTGCTTCCTCAGGCTAGAGCAAAAAATCAGGGGGGAGAATGAACCACTTGTCCTGTATTTCCAGGGTCTATGATAACGTGGAAGGAGCCAACTTTGTAAAAAACCCTCAGATGCAAACACAGGCGTCAGGCGGTATATCTTGGTTCTCCGCCATTCAGTGTCGCAACAGCAAAATCATTGGGTCTTTTCTTTTGTTATGTTGACCTCCGCAAGGAGGAAGACCAACTGGTGTAGTGGCCAGAAATAGGAATAAAAAGAGGGTGTGTTGTGCTCTGGTGAGAGATGTTAAAATTCCTTGTACCATGGCTCTCGTATTTTTATTCTTCAAATCATAGGTGTAGGAAGTTAAAAACAGTGCTGTGCAGTTGTAGGCCTAGTTACTAGCCTTACGCACTGGTGAGTCACAACCTACAATACGGGTTCTAACTTTGTCAAATAGACAATTAATAAACACTGGCGCATTCTATCATCAAACAAACTGGATATTGAAAAACCCATGTTTTCATTTAGGAAAAACCTGGCTGCCACCCAAAACCTCTCCATTTAGTCACTATAGCCACTGTCTATTAACCCCCCTCACCCCCAATTACGGACAGTTCCTAATGAGACCGGTTGGGCATGCACCCGATTGCTGCAGGCTCTTGGTATTGTTTACATTTGTTCCTATGTTTACATAGTTGTTTCTCCTGCAGCACAAGCAACATATCATCAGCCTCACATAGATGGGTGGGGCTGTAAAAGTGGAGATCGCACACTGCCCCAACACATTTCCTCTTGTCCCTGCTTCATGGCGCCACACCTCCAGACTAGGTTTTAACACTGAACGTTAGGGACATGCACAGAGCGCTCTGCAGCTACTCCATTTACTCCTATATCAGATGAAAAAATGCTCACATTGGTTTCTTACAGGAAACTCATCTCACTAGTAGTGTGCTCCAACAGCTGACCAAATGTTGGAGGGGTACAATATACAGTATGACATATTCTGCCTGTGCACAGGCCGCGTTACTCTAGTTATGAGCACACACCCTTTTAAACTAATAATACAATTGTTGATAAGGCGGGCAGATATGTCTTTGTAAACGGTTGCCTGAACCTTGTTCAGGTGCTACTGAGTTGTATTTATGCTCCAAACTCGTATCATTGGAATTTCTGGGCCTCCCTGTAGAGGGTGCTAGCTCAATGGGTGGACATCCCCTGGGTGCTGGATGTAATAGCGTCATAGATTTTCATCTAGATAGGTCCCACCCACATCTCCATCAAGCACTGGCAAACCAACACTCATTGCACGTCTTCCGCTGGATCCAATGCTGGACCCTGTTGGACGCCTTGAGAGCACATAATTCACACATCAGGCAATTTTCACACTAGTCAGCCCCCATGACTTATACGTCCGCCTGGATCGATTCCTTTGCTCTACTTCTATACTGCTGCCGCTGAAACATTGAAACTATCTTGTTCTAATCATCTCTGACCATGCCACCCACATAACAGACATGGACTTGAGTGCTCCCCTTTCGCCATGGCGCCTTCCCCGAGAAGTCCTGGACGACGCAATCTTCCGAGATATCCAACGCTATTTTACTGAACATCTTGCCACAGCCATCACACGTGCAGTTGAGCGGGACTCCTTCAAGGTAGTAACCAGGGGCATGTGTATTAAAAAAAAATTGGGTGCTCGCCGAGAGCTGGACAGGGACCTAAAAGCAAATGAGGAGTCTCTGGCAAATCACCACTTTAAGCCCCCATGACGATGATGTGCGCCAGACACTAGGGACGGCCAAGGAGGGTTCTGCCACCCTGATACAGCATCTCCTCTGTTACAACTTTGCAGCGTGTATGGCCTAGATGCACTCCACTAGGGTCAAACGAGAGCACCTTCTATCATGCCTAGCTCACCAGGAGATCACCACCTCCCCATTACTGAAATAGCTTTGGACATAGGCTCCCCTCCATGTTCCTGGCAAGCCATATTGCAAGTGTTCTACAACTATTACTCAGTGCTATATCGAGTGTCGCCCGCCCCACTCCCAAACTTGGTAAGGGAGTTCTTGACCCCCCTGCCGGTACCTAGCATCAGTGCCATTGAGCGCAAAGAGCTCGATTATTTGATTACAGTGGTTGTGGTGAAAAGGGCAATCTATGACTTGGCGGACAACAAAATGACAGGACTGGATGGACTCTCTTTGGAGTACTCGCCTCGCCCCCAAGCTAGCTGATGTGTACAATGAAGCACCTAATACTGAAGAGTCCCTCATCGTCTCCCTACTAAAACCGGTCAGGGATCCCCCACATTTCCTCTTATCGACGCATCACTATCCTGGGCATGAACTATAAAATATTGGGGAAGATTCTCACTGACTGTTATGTCTAACTCCGATTTTACATTATGCATCCCGATCAAAACAGGTTTGTGCCATGCCGCAGCACATCGTACAACCTCAGGAGGCTGGTCCATGTGATGGTTCAGACCTAGTACCGATTTCCCTAAGCAGCGTGTTTGATTCTCAACCTGGAAAAGGCATTTGATACGCTATCCTGGGATTGCCTCTTCAAGGTACTAACTGCAATCGGAATTGGTAGGCGCCTCCTAACCTATACAAAACTGATATATGCCACCCTGCCTCATGTACATGGATTGGCCACTTAATCCCTGCTTCATTCCTGATAGGCTGCAGAACCCGTCAGGGCTGCCGTCTATCTCCCATACTTTTCACCCATGCAATGGAGCCCCCGGCTCCCCACCTCAGATCGGAGGGTGTGCATTGTGGTATCCACCTGGATGACACTACATGCTGTGTCCCTGTATGCAGACGATCTGTTACTCTATCTTCGGAATGCCACCACAGGTATTAATGCGATACACAGGCCCTCTGGGGGTTTGAGGTGGCAGCAGGTCTGCATGTAAACTGTCCAAAATAGTGCGTCTTCTTGTGCCATAAAGCGCCCTCGCAAGAGGTCCACTCACAGCAAGATCAGTTTGAGAGTAGCCAGAAGCGAGCACTCACATCTCTAAAGTCCCAAATTCGGTATTGGAAGCACCTACCCCTTGCCCTCATGGGCAAAATAGCCACTCTAAAATGGTTGTCCTTCCTTGATTGCTGTACTATTTTGTCAGTGTGCCAGTCTACCCGCCTTGACAATTTTTTCGGGAACAAGATTTTATGCTTGGTGAACTGATTTGGGATGCCAAACAGTGTTGAATAGCCCTAAGGAAAAATGGCAACTACCGATGAGCCACGGCGAACTGGGCACTCCTTCATTCGACTCAAACTATCTTGCTGCCCAAATCCAATGGGTATCCACTGGCTTGCAGGTAACAATTTATTTAAAACTGCATTGGGGTCAGACTCCTCCCCCCCTCGCCCAAGACATCCTTCATCAGTTCCTACTCCTCACTGTTAAACTGCATCGTTCCTAGTCCTTATACGTATGGGTTGCACCGGAAGTGCCTTGCCCGGATCTTTTAACTGACGTGCCATGTGTAACCGTAAACTCCCACGATTACCCTCCAAAGGGTACTGAGATTTCCCTGGTCCTTTATGTCTGAAGCCCTTTCTCCCTGGCATGCTCAGTCCATAGAGACTGTGGTGAGTTTATTCCAAGACTGCCAGGTACTCATATTTGAACAGCTGCATCAAGACTATGACATACCCCCAAGCCAGTTCCATCTTCACAGACAACATATGTGATGCACAGTAGACGAAGAGCCCCCACACTGTTATACACACCCTATACTGCATGGGCGCTGGATAACATGGTTTTATAAGGCCACCAGAAAACACATGGGAATCTCCATGACACCTCTTTGTCAAATGTGGGAGGTTGACATTGCTTGCACCTGCATGATTCTGAATGGAGCAAGGCCCTTGAATCCCCACAAAGCGTCTCTCGTAATGCATGTTTGCAAAAAAAAAATACATGATGCTCCACAGAGCCTATCTCACACTGTCCAGACTAAACCGCATATTTCCCAAGGCACACCTTGTGCCCTAAATGTCAATCCCCAGCAGCTGACCTCCAACACATGCATGGCCATGCTTCTCCATAGCTCACTATTGGAATGCAGTGCATGACACCCTTGGTGTCGTTAATGAATTAACAACACTGGACACATGAGAAGCAACTGCCCTGGAAACGTGATTTGCAAATCTGGCCCTGCTGCTAGCCAAGAGGACCCTTATGCTGCACTGGAGGGCCACCCAACGCTGAGATGGCACAGGTCGCTCCTCCGATGGGGGGAAGTGGAGAGTACCGCCCTACATTGGGAGGTAGCCGCTTGTCTCCATGAACGACCCATAGCCATGGCCTCTGACACCAAGCTTATTCCGTTACTGGAACTGATACGCACAGATACCCCTCCCTTATGAGCCCATGGTTTAACATATACTTTGCTATATACCGGGCCGGTTGACCCACTCGCACACCTAAAACGCACTGAGAGCCAGTCTCCCTGCTTTCCCACAAATGGCGGACCCGGAGAATCGTGCATGGGCCACAAGCGCCATTGTGCAAAAGGCCCCCCACCCTCATATGATCCCACTGAGGTCACCCTCTCATTCGTTGATTTTGCTGATGCTTAGTTACCCTCCTCCAAGCAAACTTTCTTTACCTTTCCTTCTTTTCTCCCCTCCCCTATCATCTTGAGGTTCATACAACTAACTGCTCAGCACGAGGACTTCGAGACACACTGGCCCAGCCGTCATACACATGAACCATATCACCATACGCTACGTCTCCATGCAGGTCTTACCTAATTGTCTCGACATATCTCCTCGACGGTTGATCCAGTTACACCGAGTAGGAGGGGGGCCGCAGTCACAATGGGCAAACTCCTTCCGCCTATAAACTGTCCAATATCTATGCCTGTGACTATTATTCAGTTGTAGATAAGTGCCAATGAATATAGACTCAATCAGTACTATATTGGTGAAAACGTACCCAGCCGGGCAGAGGTTTTCAAAGTTTATATTTCAATCAAGAAAAATGTCAAACATATTAACACCTTCAACAAATCACGTAGGTGGGGCACAAGCCTGTACCCAACCACGAACATACATAGACAACAACATACACAAAGGGCTTGCAAGGCAAAACAAACAGTCTCTGTAAAATTCCAATTGTGAACAGAGAATTACTTGTGGGTACCATTACATAATTATACATTGATAGTTCCAAACGTATATGGTACACAGTGGGTCGACGACGTTTCGGACCCCCTTGCTAAATAATGGGGTCCATCATCAGGACAAAACAATGGTTGCCTTTTTTAGTTTTAAGCCTCTTTAGCCTAAAGGGAAAATAAAATGAAAAAACAGGTCCATTACATTTAAATCACATGCTTAATGTGAGTGACATTGTGCCGTGACTTATAGACCCAGAACGCTAATATCCTGGTGGAGATAGCGTGTGACTTTGTTCCAGTGTCATGTGACAGAGTGTAGTCATACTGTTTAGCTGTGAGTGATTTTTCAATTCAGGTGAGAAACGACGCGGTGATACTGGGCAATTTTGAGTGAAAATAATGTCAGGGTGGAGGAGGCTGCTATGTTATATTCAGGGTGCATCATGCTCAAATAAAAGAGTATTGCAGTGGGTTGAATCGATCGATCAGCAGTGCTTCTATGTTAACAAGTGAAAAAACGGCGCTATGAGTCGCGGTGAGAGATACATAATTATCCAGATTTTAACGAAATCTGTCTTGGAACCTTTGGGCCATTATGTAAATTTCTTTCTGAAGGACTTTGTCCCGACAACCCGTTGTTATATTAAAGACAGCACCCACATGATCAACCTTGTTGAAAATTCTCCATTTAACCACAATACTGAGACCCTCTGCACCCTTGATGTTGAATCACTATATACAAACATTCCCCAGAGAGAATCATTGTTTGTAATGGAAACCATCCTTAGTCAAAGAACTCGTCCTCATAGAGTCCCTACACTTTTCATAATTCAGCTCCTTGAAATCTGCCTGACACAAAATTTCTTTGTATATGATAATCAGTACTTCCAGCAGATCCGTGGAACCTCCATGGGAGCAATTTTTGCTCCCACGTTGGCTATTCTCTACATGGACTGGTTGGAGTGTCACACGATTCTGGTTGACAGTAACCCATTCCGTCAAGGTATCCGTACGTGGAGACGCTATATAGACGATATCTTTATGATATGGGATAATGACACCGATGCCTTCCCAGCCCTATTACATTGGCTTAACAACAATTGCAGTGGGCTTACATTCACATTGACTCACAGTAAGACCTCTATCCCTTTTTTGGACCTGACTATCCAACACGAGAATGGCCTACTCTACACCTCGTTATATCATAAGCCCACTGAGAAAAACACGCTCTTAAGCTACGATAGCTGCCATCCGAGGGCCCTAAAAGATAGTCTACCTTATTCACAATTTCTCAGGCTGCGCAGGAATAATTTCCATAAAGAGGATTATTTCCATGAAGCAGGTCTCCTAGCCACCAAATTGAGACAAAGAGGTTATCCGCGCCGCCTCATAAAAAACTCCATGAAGCGAGCATGGTATTGCCCACGTGAGACCCTTTTGACAACTAAACCCAAACCGACCACTAATAAATTGGTGTGTGTCACAACATTTTCCAGTGTGTCGAATAAAATTACAAAAACCATCAAACATAATTGGCACATTTTGAATTCAGGTCAATTAAACTGGGAACGCCCATTGTTTGCTTTCAGAAAGAATAAAAACATTAAAGATCATTTAGTGAGGGCAGCTTTACCCTCCCCTGCCCCACTAAAAAGAACTATCAATGACCATTGGACCACTATACCGCTTAGGGGCCATGCGAAATGTGGAACATGTGTGGTATGCGAGTATACTATTGAGAGTAAAGAATTTGTGTATAAGGAATGCAAAAATGTTCTGAAAACTTTTACAAACTGTAATAGTTGCAACGTTGTGTATGCGATCCTTTGTCCATGTGACCTCCTTTATGTTGGTCAAACCAAGCAAAAAGTTAAATTACGGATTTCCCAGCACAGGAGCAGAATACGGTGTAAGACCCCCAATGCTCCCTTGGTTGAACATTTCATCTCCAAAGAGCACACGGAAAATGATATCCGTTGGACCATTATAAACCAAGTGACACTGCCACCAAGAGGAGGTGATCTGAGTCTCCTTCTCAATAAAGAGGAATTGAAATGGATAATACGGACTGATAGCCTGAACTCGGGCCTAAACCAACAAGAGGACTGGACAACACTAATCTGATTATGGACTTCATTTTTGAAGAATTAAGTGAATGAACTGTAATTAACATCTTATAAGACCTAATTGAATGAACTGAACACATTCTGGCCTTCGCCGTAATACTGATGCAAAAATCAATGTACTCTAATGTAATTAATGTATTTGTAAATCTCACAGTCACTACCTTCACTAATGTCACTGCGCCACTTTTCTCTATGATGTTTTTAACCCCATTTTAATCTCACTTCCTTCGCCCAAGATGGCTGCTCGCATGGTCCTTCATTTATGTCTATGGGACCTTCTTAACTAATCTAAATTCCCTCACCCATAATGGCCACCAGCCTGGTCCTTCGTTTATGCCTATGGCCCTTTTCCAACCAATGGCTGAGCGCGATAAAAGTAATCCGCCCACATGACTTCACGAACCAGGAAGTCAAGCATTGCCGACTGATCCGGTAAGCCCCGGATAATCCCTTTACTATTTGGCACGTAACCCTGCCCAAATGCCCCTTACTGACTAACCCCCCAATTCTATCTGTAGGCTCCCCCCCTGGTTCCAGGACCCCAGCGCGATCCGGCGCTCCCGGCAATTTCCGGCTCACAAGGTAAGCCCTACTCGGTAATTACCGAATGATGCCTTTGTCCAATTATTTCAGATTCCCTTGGTTAAAGTAATGTTTTGTATACAGGTACAAGCGGAACGATCCCCCTCCGCCCCTGGACCCTTGATACGTGTAATTAACCCCCGGTAAGCCTACCCCCTTTGCACTGACGCCCAAATTAATGAATTAGTTGTTCTCCGCCCTAACCCTGCACAACTCCTTGTTTCCCAGAAGAACCCCACACCCCGGATTCTAACTATATAACGAACCTCCAGCTCTTATTTGAGCCTGCCCAGTATTGTTCTGGTGAGCCCCCTTACTTCCTTATTGCGCCGCGATTTTCACCTGACCACGTTAAAATCTGGATAATTATGTATCTCTCACCGCGACTCATAGCGCCGTTTTTTCACTTGTTAACATAGAAGCACTGCTGATCGATCGATTCAACCCACTGCAATACTCTTTTATTTGAGCATGATGCACCCTGAATATAACATAGCAGCCTCCTCCACCCTGACATTATTTTCACTCAAAATTGCCCAGTATCACCGCGTCGTTTCTCACCTGAATTGAAAAATCACTCACAGCTAAACAGTATGACTACACTCTGTCACATGACACTGGAACAAAGTCACACGCTATCTCCACCAGGATATTAGCGTTCTGGGTCTATAAGTCACGGCACAATGTCACTCACATTAAGCATGTGATTTAAATGTAATGGACCTGTTTTTTCATTTTATTTTCCCTTTAGGCTAAAGAGGCTTAAAACTAAAAAAGGCAACCATTGTTTTGTCCTGATGATGGACCCCATTATTTAGCAAGGGGGTCCGAAACGTCGTCGACCCACTGTGTACTATATACGTTTGGAACTATCAATGTATAATTATGTAATGGTACCCACAAGTAATTCTCTGTTCACAATTGGAATTTTACAGAGACTGTTTGTTTTGCCTTGCAAGCCCTTTGTGTATGTTGTTGTCTATGTATGTTCGTGGTTGGGTACAGGCTTGTGCCCCACCTACGTGATTTGTTGAAGGTGTTAATATGTTTGACATTTTTCTTGATTGAAATATAAACTTTGAAAACCTCTGCCCGGCTGTGTACGTTTTCACCAATATAGTACTGATTGAGTCTATATTCATTGGCACTTATCTAGTTTCTTGCCAGGGACCATTGTTGTGTTTATATGATAAGCTCCCCGAGGTCCCTCGCTGATACCAATTGGGGTCCCCTTGTTGTTTAAAATAGATATTATTCAGTTGTAACAAAAATCCTCAATCTAAAAAAAAAGTTTTCAAAAATGAAGAAACGCTGTGAAGACAGTTTCATGATCCCAAGGATAATTAGAATGCAATATCTTAAAGTATTTTAAGGTCAAACTTTAGTTCCAAATCAACACGACTGTGCAGCATAGCTGGAAAGTGGAAACATAAATGTATGCCATAAATTGGTTATGCAGATATACTGAGAAGAGCTAGACAAATTTAAAGCGAATTACACATTTAAACATTTTAAACAGGTATTTAAGTAAAGCAGCGGTGGAAGGATGTTTCACCCTTCATGCTGCTCGGCGGCATGTAGCTCACAGACCCTTACACAATTGGCCAACTTGGCCCCGGAAATACATTTGGAAGCCAAGAATTCCCGCTGACACCCAGCTGCTTCCCTGCCCATTGACACACTGAGTTTGCTTAAGATCAAATACAATTGGCTTATAAATGTTTCAGAGCACAGTTTATGCCAGCCTGTGACAAGGCCACATATTCAGAACAGCAGAAAACTGTGACGGTATCCGGTGCCTGACCTCAGGCGGTGGCGCCAGGGCGGCCATTTAATTAGCGGCACTGCTTTCTTTTACTTGTGTCTAATCTTCTCCAAGGAAATTAAAAATGTATGTGATCACAATGAAGCCCCATTGTACCACACACATCCGGGGCTCCATTGTTAAAACAATCTGATCTTTTTGTTGTAGAGTAAATGTAGTGTACCATGCATTTTTTTTGAAACTTGGACAAAAAAGCTGATTTCATACTTAGTATTTTTGTAGTATGCTTTGAAAACATGAGTTTAATAATGAGGCGGATACCATTGTTTTTCTCTTTCTTTCCTCCACTGGCATTTGTTTGCCTTCAGATTCGCTTTTTTTGTAGCTTTTCGGCCAGATTCATCAATGTCCCGATTTGCGAGTCCTTAATAGCGATTATTAAGGAATAGCTATTAAGGACTTGCAAATCGGGATTCATGTAGAAATCGCAAAATAAATTGCGATTCCTACAGCCTCCTTATTTGCGAATAGCAAATTGCTAATCGCAAATAAGGAATGACTCCCCATTCATTCCTATGGGCCAATAAGGAATGACTCCCCATTCATTCCTATGGGCCTTTAGGCCCATAGGAATGAATGGGCCTTTAGGCCCATAGGAATGAATGGGGAGTCATTCCTTATTTGCGATTAGCAATTTGCTATTCGCAAATAAGGATGCGATTTCAAGGGTGCCAGGGGTGTACAAAGGACACCCTGTAGCACCCCTGAAATGTCAATGTAGACTGATGTTTCGAACACACATGTCCAAAGGACGTGTGTGTGTAACATCCAACTTAGAAAAATGCACTAAAGTGCATTTTTCTGAGTTTTCGCTATTTACCACGAAGTCTGAATTCGCGGTAAATAGCGGCCAAAAATAGTGAATTTGCAATTTAAAAATGGTTAATGAATTGCATTTAAGGAATTTCAAATAGAGATTCCTTAAATGCAATTCCTCGCAATTTAGCGATTTCGCAATTAGCGATTTCTGCATTTGGGATGATGAATCCCAAATGCAAAAATTGCGCTCGCAAAGGGCCAGATTCTCAGAATCTGACCCTTTGCGAGCCCATTTGTGTTTGATGAATTTAGCTGTTTATTCCCACACTATTTTCTTTTCGTAGCTCTATTAGACACTGTGTGCCAGAATACCATACACAGAAATGACATCTAACATAAATATCCTGTCCAAAATTTTGTTTCCAAAAATATTGTCAATTTTTATTTAGATATTCTATTATTAATCAAGATATCTGGGACAACATGTTTATTTCAGACAGTACTGTGATTCTGGTACCAGTCCCTCATAGAGACAGCAGCGGGGTGTGATTGGGTGCACTGTAGTGACTGTAGTGGAGAAGTACGAAGCAAGGACTGCTGTCACTTTTGTTTAAAAAGATTTATTCTGGCATCCTGGAAGAGGACTTCTAAGCCTTTTTGAAATCTTCTGCAAGAGGGTCCTCCGCTTACCACAGTGCACAATATCTGCATATCTCCGAGGAACAATACATAGATCAGTTTTTGCAACATCTTCAATGTTCAGTTGTGAGTGGAAATCGTGGACCGAACAGTTGTTGAGTGAGTTGCGACGCACCAGGTCACAGCACCAGCTTTGTTATACGTGCTAAAAACAGAAGGCGATGTCAGAAGAAGAATCACCAAATCTGTCTTGGATTGGAAAGTTCAATATATCCTAAAAGGAATGGTGGCCATCTTTCCTTGAGAAGATATAGAAGGGTTGTGCTCCTCCAACTTAGAACCAGAGAGGACTCCATGGAAGGTAACATAAACATTCCTCCATGCTAGCGCCACCCCCAATATCTCCATGCACTGCGATGGATGCACCCGTTATCTTGGGGCAGATTTGTGGGATGGCTCCACGGTCTCATGGATCCTGTGTGATCTCATCCCAGGCAACCCAGAAGTGAGGACGCCTTCCTGTCACTGGATTGGAGTAAGGTGAAACATGGCGTTCGCGTGGCAGGGGGTGGAGTCACCTGCGTTGTGTGGGCTCGCCCCTCTTTGGTGGTGGTCAAAACTATTACAAATTTCAACAGAAACTTTGTTTTTAAGCTATTGGCAGCATGCAAGAGGACCTCCAGTATATCATATTTTACTATCTGCATATTAACGTTCCTGCCCATTCACAGTGTCCTGCTGTTCATGTAATTAAAATACTGCTCTATGCACAGCACAGCAGATTTTCCGCTTTTCTCTTCCATTGTGTGATCTGCTTTTAAAAAACGTTGACTTCTTTACAGTTATAGTAACGCATGTCATCCCCTAGCAGTGTTATGTCTTGCTGCTCTACTGATGCACGTGAATCAAATCCTGAGGAAGGTGCTCTGGGATTCCAGTACTGGCGGTACCTCACACAGTCCTCTTACTTATTGTTATAATTATGTTGAGGTCACGAACACTGAATTTGGGGGGTGAGTTATGGCCTTTGGCAAGTACCAACGTCTGTGCCACTATGTGAGCTGCTTTCAGCAGTGCACTAAGAAACAACAAAAGGGTTTAGCTAAAGCGCAGTAAGGCTGCGCCACTATGAGTATAAACAAAACAGAGTGCCAGTACTGCTCAATGGATCCTCCTGTTTTAGATGAGCAACGACTTTGAACTATTGCCACATACAAAGGACAAACAAATGTCAGATTTAATCAATTTAATTTTTGTTTTTTTTGTGATGAAAAAGTGTTATTTTTTATTTTTAGACAAAATTGTCAATTTCCATATAGACAAAGAGAGGGAACAGGTATTTAAAATTCTTTCTTTTGATAAAGTGAAGAGAATCAGAGAGTTATAGACGCGACCAATGAATAGTGCCTAAGTGTAAGTGCTCAATCACACAAACTCTTCAATCATCCAACATACATTCCGTGAAGCAATCAAATACCAAACTCCTTCCACACTACGTCAGACATACGGGTAAGATAAGATTTAAGAAGAAAGGAAAGAAAAAAGAAACAGAAACTTTTAATACCCTCACCTAGAATCAAGGAATCTATTATTGTTTTAAGGGGTGGGGTATTAATAGCATTTTTATAACAATTTTTTGAAAATCATATTTCAGTCAAAATACCAGGCCATCAGCATTTTCCAACAATCTATAGAAAAATCACCAACAATATTCTCATTTGATTGGCCTGAGCAACAAGAAAGGGTCGACGCGTTTCGAAGCCCCTTAATAACGGGGGTTCTCTTCAGGACCTTGGGGGATTAAATCCTGTGAAAACATGAAAAGTAACAGTCCTTACTATCAAAACTCCTGGGGTAAACCTTCAACTTCAAAAAGACCAGCACTTGCTCGAATGATTACCTTATCTTCTTCAATATCTTAAGGGAAATGGGTAAACTTCTAAGTCCAACATCCCACACATTATAGATGACGATGTCCTGAATAATGCTGCACCAGTAGTCTACTGTTAAAACCAAAGAAACTGAATTATAGTATCCGGTTCGGAAATACGAGGTTTTGGCTTTTACGCAAAGAAAAAAAGGGGGGGTGTTTACTGCTCAATCGGGCATTTACCTTCCTTCGGAGGTCTATGTCTGTTTTTCAAAAGATGCCAGTCTTTACTTGCTAGTTGCGAATTCCCACCCGGTTCCTGCATGGAAAAAAGCGGAGGGGGAAGCCTGTCATTAACCGTCTTCCAACACGGTGTGTACAATTTTTGCATGTCTCTGCCGAACACTTCCATATTGAACAGGCTGTGTGCCGAGTTATGCATACGATCGAACATACTTTAGTCAAACACGGGTCTCCTCTCCGTAGCGCGGCATCTGCCGATCGTCCGTCGCTTGTCGGAGCTCGTCAGTATCGGCCATTTGAATTATGACGTAATTGTTGCCCGCGTGGTGTCGGGAAATGTAGTTCCTCACGAGTTGTCAATCTCCTATTCTGACAATCGATCACATATACTCTCAATTTAATCTTTTAAGGATTCGTTGGTACCTGCTTTTAACTGCGACTTTGCCAAACAGTCAGTGTCCTTGGGGATGTATTCTTTTAGGAAGATCACACTCGTATTTAATTACGGGTTGTCGTACTCGTAATGTGAAGTCGATACCATATGCTGTCGGTGTGGTCAAACTTAAGGATTAGTGTACTTTGTAAATTGCCGGGCAGTCCATGTACTTGGAGATTTTTTCATTTTAAAGGATCAGCCATGTATCTATGTACGGAGAAACAGGATGTAAGTGTGTTAAGACTTGGATGGTTTACTGGAGGTGCAATGGGGTAATGGTTAGAAAATTGGATTCAGCTAATGGGGCCTTACAGATGGTATAATTCCGACATCTCATTCAGTCCTGTGACTGATGAGTTGTATTTCAAGATCGGAGTCGCTTCTCAAGATGATAATTTTGCCTCCAGGTCACCTCCTCTTGGGTCGGGTTCCACCTTGGAGATCACTGTCCATTTTAGATCATTTTCTGTTTTTGCATGGTCAAACCAATGTTGCACCAGAGGTGCAGTGAGGATGGTTTTTTTAATCCGAGATCTATGTTGATTTATTCGTTGTCTGACTCCTTGGCTCGTTTTTTTTCTCCTATATAGTGGCTATTGCATGGACACAAAATTCCATAGATCACAAATTTGGTTTTGCAATTCGTGAATCTTGAGTGTCTCCAGCTGATCCCATTGTGTTGAAACAGATCTCCTTCAATAGCCGAGGCACAGGATACACATGTCCCACATTGGTGATGCCCTGTGATGGGTGGAAGGTTCATGTATTCCCTGAGGGATTGGGGTTTGTGTTTAGGCATTGCGGCTCTAACAATATGATTTGCCACGCACTTGTCCTTTTTAAAGGCAAAAAGTGGAGTCTCTGCCAGGCGTTCATCCAAGTCTTTGACTAAATGCCAGTTCTTTTGGATTTCTCTTTTCAACCAATTAGAGGTTGGACAAAATGTAGATACATACACTATTCTGTTTTGGTCGTTCTTAGTTCTTTTCGTCAAAAGGGTCTCTCTGGGTGTCCATCAAGCTCTTTTTAAAGCGCGTTTCAGTAGTTTAGCTGGATATCCTCTTGATAATAACCTTTCTCTCAAAGCATTTGCATGGAACATATATTCATCCTTAAAAGTGCAGTTTCTGCGTATACGCAGAAATTGGCCCAGTGGAAGATTTTCTTTGAGGCTTCTCGGGTGATAGCTTGAGAAGTGTGAAGCTTTATTTCTGTCCGTTTCTTTTCTATATAGAGTTGTAACCAAAACTCCATCTGTACAATATATTTCCACATCCAAGAAAGATAACTGGTGTTTCGAATATTGTACACAGAATTTTATGTTTTCCGTCCAATTGTTGAGCCATTGGTGAAACGCCACAAGTTGTTCCTCCGTTCCTGACCACGTGAAGAAGACGTCGTCTATGTATCGGAGCCATCCTCCGATCCATAGGGCAAAAGGGTTGTTTTCATAAATTAATTTATCCTCGAATTTACTCATAAAGAGGACTGCCAGCTCAGGGGCGAAGGGGCAGCCCATCGCCACTCCGCGAGTCTGGAAGTAAAAGTCTTCCTGGAATGTAAAGAAATTCTTTTTCAGGGCAAGTTTGGCCAATTCAAGAATAAATTCTGTTGGCACCTTCATTGGTCTTGCTCTCTTATTTAGGAAGAACCTGAGTACTTCCAAACCTTCCTCCTGTGGGATCTGGGTATATAAAGATGTGATATCCATGCTCACTAGATAGTCATTATTTTCTTCGAAGGGTAAGTCACACAACTTATTGATGAAGTCAGTGGTGTCCTGTATGAAAGATCTTACTTCCGTCAAAAAAGGCTTCAGGAAAAAATCAATGAATTTAGAAACAGGCTCGAAGAGTGAATCACATCCAGAGACGATGGGTCTCCCCGGTGGTTGCTTCTCTTCTTTATGCATCTTAGGTAACGCGTAAAAGAGGGGTACGCGTGGATGTTTATTTTTGAGATACTCTGTTTCTTTTTTGCCTAAGAATCCTTGTTCAGACGCTTGATCCACAATCGCAAATAGTTCTCTTTGTAAATCCTGAGTAGGGTCCTTATCTATTTTTCTGTAACAGCCTTTATCAGATAGTTGTTTATTGATCTCAGTTATGTAGGCATCGACTCCCCAGATGACAATGGAGCCGCTCTTATCTGCTTGTTTGATTATTATATTTTTGTTGTTAGCAAGTGATTGAAGAGCCTCTTTTTGTCCCTTTGAGAGACTTTGTTTAATGAAGCCAGATTTTTTCTTTTCTTCAGTCGAGATGGCAGACAGCATTGTTTTTTCAAAAGTTAGAACCTCTTTTGGTACCTTGCTAGTTGGAGGACAAAACTTAGATTTTTTCTTAAGACCTGTATTCTCCAAATTGGATGGTTGTATTTGATCTGAAAAAAATGTTGTCAATCTTATTTTTCGGCAGAATTCCATAAATTCCGATTTGAGTTTGATAAAATCCGACACTGACTGCTTGTCAAAGTCGCAGTTAAAAGAAGGTACCAACGAATCCTTAAAAGATTAAATCGAGAGTACATGTGATCGATTGTCAGAATAGGAGATTGACAACTCGTGAGGAACTACATTTCCCGACACCACGCGGGCAACAATTACGTCATAATTCAAATGGCCGATACTGACGAGCTCCGACAAGCGACGGTCGATCGGCAGACGCTGCGCTACGGAGAAGAGACCCGTGTTTGACTAAGGTATGTTCGAACGTATGCAGAACCCGGCACAGAGCCCGTTCAATATGGAAGTGTTCGGCAGAGACATGCAAAAATTGTACACACCGTGTTGGAAGACGGTTAATGACAGGCTTCACCCTCCGCTTTTTTCCATGCAGGAACCGGGTGGGAATTCACAACTAGCAAGTAATGACTGGCATCTTTTGAAAAACAGACATAGACCTCCGAAGGAAGGTAAATGCCCGATTGAGCAGTAAACCCCCCCCCCTTTTTTTCTTTGCGTAAAAGCCAAAACCTTGTATTTACGAACCGGATACTATAATTCAGTTTCTTTGGTTTTAACAGTAGACTACTGGTGCAGCATTATTCAGGACATCGTCATCTATAATGTGTGGGATGTTGGACTTAGAAGTTTACCCATTTCCCTTAAGATATTGAAGAAGATAAGGTAATCATTCGAGCAAGTGCTGGTCTTTTTGAAGTTGAAGGTTTACCCCAGGAGTTTTGATAGTAAGGACTGTTACTTTTTATGTTTTCACAGGATTTAATCCCCCAAGGTCCTGAGGAGAACCCCCGTTATTAAGGGGCTTCGAAACGCGTCGACCCTTTCTTGTTGTTCAGGCCAATCAAATGAGAATATTGTTGGTGATTTTTCTATAGATTGTTGGAAAATGCTGATGGCCTGGTATTTTGACTTAAATGTGATTTTCAAAAAATTGTTATAAAAATGCTATTAATACCCCACCCCTTAAAACAATAATAGATTCCTTGGTTCTAGGTGAGGGTATTAAAAGTTTCTGTTTCTTTTTTCTTTCCTTTCTTCTTAAATCTTATTTTACCCGTATGTCTGACGTAGTGTGGATGGAGTTTGGTGTTTGATTGCTTCACGGAATGTATGTTGGATGATTGAAGAGTTCGTGTGATTGAGCACTTACACTTAGGCACTATTCATTGGTCGTGTCTATAACTCTCTGATTCTCTTCACTTTATCAAAAGAAATTTTTTTAAATACCTGTTCCCTCTTTTTGTCTATATGAAAATTGACAATTTTGTCTAAAAATAAAAAATAACACTTTTTCATCACAAAAAAAACAAAAATGAAATTGATTAAATCTGACATTTGTTTGTCCTTTGTATGTGGCAATAGTTCAAAGTCGTTGCTCATATAAAACAGGTGGATCCATTGAGCAGTATTGGCACTCTGTTTTGTTTATATTCAGCAGTGCACAGCACTCTGGGCACAGTGTTGACCCTGCAGACAGGCCCTGACCCATCCTCTGTGCCCCTGACTTAGCTGCTCCTAGCCTTTAGGCCCGCCTTGAGTACTCGTTGTGAGAAGTTAGCCTGGTATATGATGTCCACTATTCTAGTGCGCACCTTGCACCAGTCTAAACTACCCTTATGATGGTGGTTGTAAAGTCAACCTTATAGATCAGCTATCCTAGTGGTAGCATGGACCAGCAGTCTTAGGCTAAAACTTCAGAGAGCATGGGAAGCAAGCTGTTTTACCAATTATAATCCCTTGAATATCAAATGAAAGGACACCACACAAGGTATATATAAAATATATATGTATTTATTACTAACACAACCCCTCTGAACTCCTTATGAGGTCAGAGATCGAGATACATTACAAGTTATTCATCAAGCATACTTTAAGTTGCACAAATACAATTCTGCCCTAGGGGCCTTATGAACCGTATACTAAGTAAGTGGTATAAGAACCACTTCAGGAATGGTGAATAGGCCTAGAGCCTAGGGAATCGCTGGGGCTACACTGGACAACCAAAGGATTGGATGTAGGAGGCCCACGGGAGACGCGTGCAGTGTCTGAACACAGTCGCGAGTTACCATAGAGTTATAATGGGAATGTAAAAGTTACAAAGGAGTAGATTAAGGAAACTCCCGGGTGTACTACGGTAAAACCTTTTTAAACTAGGACACTTCGAGAGTCAACACCCACAGGAGCACTGGAGTACTCGAGTTACCTCACCCACGAAATCCGGGTGCATAGGTGTTAAAATCGTGTCTGGTTTTGTTGCCGTTTCTTATGGAGAGCTGTAAAGAAGTGCTGCAGGCGACCAAGAGAAAAGTGTCCGGGTGGATCCAAGGATGGATCGAAGATGAGAAGAACCTGAAAGCAGAGGAAGGAACCAGGCGTTGTCGAGTGCTTCAAGTGAAGAAGGTGAAGCTTGTCTCTGCAGCCACGAGGACCAGGAGGCATCGTCGAACCCAGGAGCTGGATTCGAGCTGTCCCACATAGGATCTTGTTGACTGTGGTGTCGGTATCCAGATTGGACCCAACAAGCCTTGGTAAACGCAATCCACGCAGGAAGGGAAGATTGGCTTCAGGGCAGATCAGCAAGGTCTGGGGAGCTTCTCCTTTGCAGGGAAGCTGTAGCAAGCCCGGAGTAACCAGACAAATGGTGTAGTTTTCAAAGAAAGTCTTTGGAGGGCTAACTAGCCAACGGGCTAGCAACCGGGAAGACGCATCAAGCTGAAATGCAAGAGCGAGCCCCACACAGCACTCGTGGAGTGTGGAGGGCTGAGCTTTGTTGCAAATTCTGTTCGGGTCTGGGGCTTCTCACACTCCAATGCACAACTTTGAGGATACCTCAGAAGCTGCACCGTTAGCAAAGAGCAGGTAGTCCAGGGTGTCCGGTCCCAATTCTCTCGTGTCCACCACGGGTCTCAGCTTTGCTGTGGATGTGGGTCGGAGTCGGTGAAGTCTGTAAGTCTAGTCCCTGAGTCGCTGAGTCTTCGGGTTCCGGAGGGAGCGTTGACAAAGCAAACCAGCAAGTTACTGGGGTGCCTGTTTGCACAGGGTGGTCACTCCTTGACCACAAAAGAGATGTCTTAGTCTTTTAGTCGATATAGAACGTCGAAGGTCCAAGAGTTTCGTTTCAGAGTTTCAGTCCAGGATAATCTAATGTCTCTAGACACAGCTCCTATCTTTATACTAATCTAAGGGGCTGGATTACCTGCTAGGTCCCTCCTATGGGTGGAACCTGAGAAGTGGGTTGTTACACCCCTTTCTCTTTGTCCAGTTTCGCGCCAGAGCTGGGGCTGGAGTGCCCCAGCAACTGGTTTGAACCGGGCTATGCATGGAGGACCTTGTGTGCCCCAGGCAGTGTCTGGAAAAGCATCTTTCCATTGAACCCACCCTGCCCCAATACACTACAGGCTGTCTGGGGAGGGGCTAGCACCTCCCTCGACAGGAAACCTACTCTCCAGGCTTCCCTTGCCGGATTTTCGTCCAGGTGCAGGAGGTCAAGCTCGTGTCTGTGGCAGCAGCATCCATTGTGTGATGCTGAGGCTCTGTTTAACTTTAACCGGGTAAAGCAGTAACTACATGTCTTCTCCCTCTATAAGGGTGGAATGATACCCCCGGGGGGTGGGGGAGGTAGTATTCCAAAGTGTTTGACACCTTACACAACATGTTTTGATAAAACTCTGTTCTTTCTGGTAGATGTGTGAGAACTGATGATCAGTCTTCTCCCGGGTCGCCGTGTTCCAAAGTGTGGACCAGTTATCCGCTCCAAGAAAGCGCCATTTACCACCTCCCGGGCAGACTGCATAGATTCAGCACCGAATGCGCAACCTCCTCAACACGCCTCGCGTTAACTACAATTTTGGAATACTTACAAACAAATTCACTGATGTTGTGTCTTAACTGAAAATTCACCTAGTATTACATTTTGCTTTATGTGTATCACATCGAGAAATTGTTACAACAGGTCAAGGGAATTAACACCGGTGGAGCGACCTTCTCTCTCTCTATACTTAGAATTTCAGCCCTGAGCAGTCGCGGAAACACTTTTCCAAATGCGATGAAACGCGTGTCGGCTGGCTGTTTCTGAAATCATTAAAAGTGAACTATAGTGACATTTGTGCTGCAAAAAAAAAAACTATTATTTCCTGAATATTTCTGTTGGCTTTGTTCTGATGTACATTGTTTCCACACTGACACTTCTGTTTATTATTCTAATGTTGCGTGCATAAGGTATTCTGGTCATTTTGCTGGGTATACCCACAGAGATTGATCTCCCCAAAGTGAAGCTGACGTTGCTCCAGCTGTGCCTGGTGTTAACCAAAAGGGATATGGGAGGGCATGGGGTGCTTTTACCAATCCAATGCTGGAAGAATGACGGAGAGTGATGGACATGTATATGCTGGGGAGAAAACAACCTATAAAGCAAGGGGGTGCCTGAAAAAATTCTGGAAAATATGGAAGCCATGGCTAATTTAATATGGCCTCGCCCTCACGGATTTGCAGTAGACTGGGGGAGAGGGGGGGCACTTAGGGTGGGAGGGGAGACAGGAGATCCCGTTGACAGACATTATTTGATACTGTCGATTACCTATGTGGTAATATTGTTGGACTACGCTCTGCTTGTACTGAAAACAGAAATGAGATGTTTTGTATATCTGATGTGGTTTTGTAATATGATTAAGAAAATGCAAATACATACATTCCCCCCCGAAAAAATGCTTCTCTCATTAACATTTTGCAGCCCCCTGGGACTTACCTGTAAAACGAATTCCTCAATAAGTACTAAATCGCTAAATCGATTTACAGCCACCAAGCAAAGGCATTCGTCTGAATAAAAATCCTTGATTGAAGCCAAGAACAGTGTAATTCAATTAAGCAGTTTTTATGGGTAAGAGAGCAAAGTGCAACTTTTTGCACTTCCATCACCCATATAATCTACCCTTGTGACAGAACTTCACGGAGGTTAACATATTTATATACACATACACATATCTCTCTCTCTCTCTCTCTCTCTCTCTATATATATATATATATATATATATATATATATATATACTAGCAGCCCGTCCCGACGTTGTCTGGGTATGAATTGCTGCCGGCCAGTCGTATATTGTTTTGTAGGATTTCGTTTTCATAGCATTTCTTATCTGTGACAGGCCTGTGAAAAGCTCTGATTCACAGTGCACTACTGATGAACTTAAGAGTGCGCGTTCAGTAGTGTGTGAAGTCGAGTTTCCCTACTTTATTTTTCCTTGCAATATTATATAGCGCAAACTCAACAACATGGCATGAGCACAATTTACATTACAGAAGAACACATTCATTTGTGGTAGGCACGGGGAGACAAAGCAATTTACCTGGAATCACAGGATGTTGAGCTGATGCCGAGATTCGAACGTGGCTCCCCAGCTCTAAAGTTCGCAATTCTAGAACTTGTGGCGGGAGGTGTGTCTAAAAGTGTATGTTGGTGCTGACATCAATGAGAGAGACCTGAGCATTTTTCAAATGGATGGTGCTGGAGGTGTGGGCCGACGTGCCACCAATGTACTTTACGGGGGAGGGTAAACCTCCATTATTCCGCAACTTTCTTTCCGCATACCATCACTTCACATACTTTCATTACGAAAGTACCATGACTCCGCAATGCAATTATAACGCATTGCATTACATTTAATATGCTTTTACCACGCATACATTTACAATGGAATTCGTTGTAAATGCATGAATGGTAAAAGCATGTTTTTTTTAATGCTTGGATAAGGTAAGTATAGGTATAGGGGTATATGTTTTGGGGTACTGAGGTATATGTTTTGGAGTGTTTGGGTATTTTAAGGGTTCAGATATAGTTTTAGGTTATGGGGTACAGGGGTATCTTTAGGGTTCAGGGCTATGTTTGGGTTTTGGGGTATAGGGGTATTTTTAGGGTTCAGGGGTAGGTTTGGGTTTTGGGGTTCAGGGGTATTTTAAGGGTTCAGGGCTAGGTTTGGGATTTGAGGTACAGGGGTATTTTTAGGGTTCAGGGCTAAGTTTGCGTTTTGGGGTACAGGGGTATTTTAGAGTTCAGAGGTAGGTTTGGGTTTTGGGGTACAGGGTTATTTTTAGGGTTCAGGGCTAGGTTTGGGTTTTGGGGTACAGGGGTATTTTTAGGGTTCAGGGGTAGGTTTGGGTTTTGGGGTACAGGTGTATTTTAAGGGTTCAGGGCTAGGTTTGGGTTTTGGGGTACAGGGGTATTTTAGGGTTCAGGGGTAAGTTTGGGTTTTGGGGTACAGTGGTATGTCTAGGGTTCTTGGCTAGGTTTGGGTTTTGGGGTACAGGGGTATTTTTAGGGTTCAGGGGTAGGTTTGGGTTTTGAGGTACAGGGGTATTTATAGGATTCAGGGCTAAGTTTGGGTTTTGGGGTACAGGGGTATTTTTAGGGTTTAGGGATAGGTTTGGGTTTTGGGGTACAGGGTACATTTATAGGGTTAAGATGGGTTAGTGTTTAAGGGTGTTGGGATATTTTAAGGAGTAAGGGTGGGCTATGATTATGTGGTGCAGGGGTATTTAAAGGGAGTAGGGAGGGGTTAGCACACGATATGACACAAGGCATGAAGGGCGGAATGTACCACATGTCCCCAGCGTTTGTCACGCCCCCAGCACACGCCCACAGCACAACGCAGACCCGCCCACAAGGGACTACTTTGCTGGCACGGTTCATTTACCTTTTAAATGTATATGGTGGGCGTCTGCATAGCCTATGTCCTTCTGCTGCAACTGCCCTTTCCAACGCTGTATTGGGTGTTGTGGTTGCTGCTGTGGTTCCTGAGATTACCCACCTCAAAGGTTATAATACCCCTGTACCCCAAAACCCGAACCTAGCCCTGAACCCTAAAAATACCACTGTACCCCAAAACCCAAACCTACCCCTGAACCCTAAAATACCCATATACCCCAAAACCCAAACCTAGCCCTGAACCCTTAAAATACCCCTCTACCCCAAAACCCAAACCTTCCCCTGAACCCTAAAAATACCCATGTACCCCAAAACTCAAACCTAGCCCTCAACCCTAAAAATAACCCTGTACCCCAAACCCCAAACCTAACCCTGAAACCTAAAACACCCCTGTTCCCAAACCAAGCCCTGAACCCTAAAAGTACCCCTGTACCCCAAAACCCAAACCTAGCCCTGAACCCTTAAAATATCACTGTACCCCAAAACCCAAACCTATCCCTGAACCCTAAAATACCCATGTACCCCAAAACCCAAACCTAGCCCTGAACCCTTAAAATACCCCTGTACCCCAACACCCAAACCTACCCCTGAACCCTAAAAATACCCAAGTACCCCAAAACCCAAACCTAGCCCGGAACCCTAAAAATAACACTGTACCCCAAAACCCCAACCTAGCCCTGAACCCTAAAATAACCCTGTACCCCAAAACCCAAACCTAGCCCTGAACCCTAAAAGTACTCCTGTACCCAAAAACCCAAACCTAGCCATGAACCCTTAAAATACCACTGTACCCCAAAACCCATACATATCCCTAAACACTAAAAATACCCCTGTACCCCATAACCCAAAACCATATCTGAACCCTTAAAATACCCAAACACCCCAAAACATATACCTCAGTACCCCAAAACATATACCCCTATACCCATACTTACCTTATTCAAACATTTAAAAAAAACATGCTTTTACCATTCATGCATTTACAACGAATTTCGTTGTAAATGTATGCGTGGTAAAAGCATACAAAAATGTAATGCCATGCGTTATAATGGCATTGCGGAGTCATGGTACTTTCATAATTAAAGTATGCAGAGTGATGGTATGCGGAAAGAAAGTTGCAGAATAATGGGTCTTTACCCTCCCCCGGTAAGTACATTGGTGGCACGGCGGCCCACATTTCCAGCAACATACTCATATTTTTTCACCACCCATTTGAGAAATGCACAGGTCTCTCTCATTGATGGTTAGCACCGACATACACTTTTAGACACACCTCCCGCCACAAGTTCTAGAATTGCGAACTTTAGAGCTGGGGAGGTCCGTTCAAATCTCGGCATCAGCTCAACATCCTGTGATTCCAGGCAATTCGCTTTGTATCCCTGTGCCTACCACAAATGAATGTGTTCTTCTGTAATGTAAATTGTGCTCATGCCATGTTGTCGAGTTTGCGCTATATAATATTGCAAGATAAAATAAAGTAGGGAAACTCTAGTTCACACACTACTGAACCCGCACTCTTAAGTGCATCAGCAGTGCACTTTGAATCGGAGCGTTTCACAGGCCTGTCACAGATAAGAAATGGTATCAAAACGAAATCCTACAAAACAATATACGACTGGCCGGCAGCAATTCATACCCGGACAACGTCGGGACGGGCTGCTAGTATATATATATATATATGTATATATATATATATATATATATATATATACTACTATTATAAAGAGAGAACACAAACCTTTTGGCAAGGTAAACTCGGGAACCACAGCGCCAACCACACACCAAATACATTGTTGTAATCCTCAGGGTGTGCAGATGGACATAGGCTATAGAAAATTAAAAAACCGTAAATTTAAAAATATAACTTAAAATAAAAAGTAGTGCCCTGAAAGTAGCGCCGGCTGCGACGCTGCGCTGGCCGCGACGTAGAGCTGGCCGCAACGTACGTGATGACGAGAAGGAGCGGCGGTGAAGTGAGGAGCGCTGGGAGGAGTGGCAGCTCAGGTGCGTCATGACGAGGAGGAGTGGCGGTGAAGTGAGGAGCGCGGGGAGGAGCAGCGGCTCAGGTAAGGCTCTGGGACACGGGAAATGTCGGGGCGGGAGGGAGCCGGTGCGGGAGGTTGGCCCTGAACAAATGCGGCTGAGGTAAGGCTCAGGCTCTGGGAGCAGCATTTCAGGCTTGCATGCACTCCCGCCCCGGCCCCCGCCCACCACAACATTGTCCGGGACACAGACAATGTCGTGGCGGGCGGGGGCAGGGGCCGGGGCGGGAGTGCACGCAAGCCTGAAATGCTGCCCCCAGCGCCCTTCTTCCCCGGGCAACGCTGGGGCGGGCTGCTAGTATATATATATATATATATATATATATATATATATATATATATATATATATATATATAGAGAGAGATATGTGTATGTGTATATAAATATGTTAACCTTCGTGAAGTTCTGTCACAAGGGTAGATTATATGGGTGATGGAAGTGCAAAAAGTTGCACTTTGCTCTCTTACCCATAAAAACTGCTTAATTGAATTACACTGTTCTTGGCTTCAATCAAGGACTTTTATTCAGACGAATAACCCTAAAATACCCATGTACCCCAAAACCCAAAACTAGCCCTGAACCCTTAAAATACCCCTGTACCCCAACACCCAAACCTACCCCTGAACCCTAAAAATAAAACTGTACCCCAAAACCCCAAACTAGCCCTGAACCCTAAAATAACCCTGTACCCCAAAACCCCAAACTAGCCCTGAACCCTAAAATAACCCTGTACCCCAAAACCCAAACCTAGCTATGAACCCTTAAAATACCACTGTACCCCAAAACCCATACATATCCCTAAACACTAAAAATACCCCTGTACCCCATAACCCAAAACTATATCTGAACCCTTAAAATACCCAAACACCCCAAAACATATACCTCAGTACCCCAAAACATATACCCCTATACCCATACTTACCTTATTCAAACATTTTAAAAAAACATGCTTTTACCATTCATGCATTTACAACGAATTTCGTTGTAAATGTATGCGTGGTAAAAGCATACAAAAATGTAATGCCATGCGTTATAATGGCATTGCGGAGTCATGGTACTTTCGTAATTAAAGTATGCAGAGTGATGGTATGCGGAAAGAAAGTTGCAGAATAATGGGTCTTTACCCTCCCCCGGTAAGTACATTGTTGGCACGGCGGCCCACATTTCCAGCAACATACTCATATTTTTTCACCACCCATTTGAGAAATGCACAGGTCTCTCTCATTGATGGTTAGCACCGACATACACTTTTAGACACACCTCCCGCCACAAGTTCTAGAATTGCGAACTTTAGAGCTGGGGAGGTACGTTCAAATCTCGGCATCAGCTCAACATCCTGTGATTCCAGGCAATTCGCTTTGTATCCCTGTGCCTACCACAAATGAATGTGTTCTTCTGTAATGTAAATTGTGCTCATGCCATGTTGTCGAGTTTGCGCTATATAATATTGCAAGATAAAATAAAGTAGGGAAACTCTAGTTCACACACTACTGAACCCGCACTCTTAAGTGCATCAGCAGTGCACTTTGAATCGGAGCGTTTCACAGGCCTGTCACAGATAAGAAATGGTATCAAAACGAAATCCTACAAAACAATATACTACTGGCCGACAGCAATTTATACCCCGTACAACGTCGGGACGGGCTGCTAGTAGATATATATATATATATTTTGAAACGTGGTCCTTAAACATGAGTTCCTCTGAAGGACGAGGATGTTTTGTTTCCATTTGCGTAATTTGCACACAATAGAGCGAATTTGCACAGAATATATGAATTGTATATTTTTAGTCATGATTTTAACATGAAATATAAGGACTCATTTTTATTCTTTTAATTGATTGTATACTTTAATCAATTCAATTAATGGAAACAAACATGAAAGGGATAGGAGGAAAGACAGTTTACGTTTGGGAAAAGGAGCAATAATTTCCTTGAAATGTTTTTCTCTTATGTGTACATGTTGTATTTTAAATTTACATGAACCATGTATAATCAATTATAATTTTACATTTGATATGTGATGTATTCATTCCTGGACGAGGCTGAAGTCTGTTTTTTATGTCCACAGGCTGAGGGGTCAGCTGATGATGTACTTGCACTTTAAAATGATGGGTGTAATGCCGGATCATGTCATGTGATCAAGGGACCGAGGTCCCGAAACGTGTCATGGCGGCGTGTTTTTCTGCACGAAGGATGAAATCATTAATTTTTGCAAACTATCCATTTGGGTCCGGTTTCGTTGGTGTTCTGGAGCTGTTTTCAGGGCATAACGGAGTTCGTGTCATATATATATATATATATATATATATATATATATATATATATATATATATATATATATATATATATATATATATTTCCAAGGCTTCCTCCTCTGACGACGAAGAATGAGGCGACACCACGGGACTCAGGATACACCATTCTTTATTAGTAGAAACATTGGGCATGACGCGTTTCGGAGGGTTCCTTTTTCAAATGCCCTTCTGCTTAAAATTGCCACTGTTGCTCGTAGTCCTCTTTTATAGTCCATTAACAGTTCCTATGCACTGAAGTAGTGTAGGTTACCACAAAAATATGGCACGGAATCATCTCTGCCTCCGCAAATGGACTGAATTTCCCAGCATGCAGTGTTTCTTACTTGCTGGCGATTATCCCGTTTGTCAGCGATTCCTTTTCTCCATTGAGCAGCTGACATGCCATGTTTGCAGGTAAGGACTGCAGCTGGCTTGTAGGTGTTTTCCCTCTTGAGTCCCGCACTTCCAGCCTCGCAATTCTGCCCGTTGTGGAGTCAGGAATACCCGTAAAGTAAGGGCATTTCTCCATGCAAGTATGTAAATGTAAATGTAAATGTGTTGTATTTGTATAGCGCGAACAGTAACCCGGAGGCATCCCGGCGCTTGTACTCCTACCACAAGGGAACCCCTCCTGGCTTTTCCTTGTGAGGTGTCCACTCCTGGGCATCCCATGGTGAAACCAGGCATCCCTTGTGCATCGGGGGCCGTTGTGGAGACTAAGCAAGCTATTGCCCAGAGTTGCAGCGTGGGGCCCATGCTTAGATTCGGCACTGAGGCGAGAATATCCAGTCAGAGGAATTAAAGCCCGATCCTGCCGAGGCGGCAATCGAACCCTGGTCCCTGGCCAGCGTTCTGCATCAAGGTCTGCCGCTCTAACCATTGAGCCACACTTCTCCACATTGAGCCACACTTCTCCACATGGACTGCGGATTGCAGCTAGTCCTCCATTTCAGGCTTGGTGCGGGGCGGTCGGGGAGTCTCCTTCGACACTAGCGACTCCCGTAACGCTTGCAGAAGGGCCATCCTCGCGTGTTGGTTAGACACGCTACTATTTCCAAGGCTTACTCCTCTGACGACGAAGAATGAGGCGACACCACGGGGCTCAGGATACATCATTCTTTATTAGTAGAAACATTAGGCATGACGCGTTTCGGAGGGTTCCTTTTTCAAATGCCCTTCTGCTTAAAATTGCCACTGTTGCTCGTAGTCCTCTTTTATAGTCCATTAAAAGTTCCTATGCACTGAAGTAGTGTAGGTTACCACAAAAATATGGCACGGAATCATCTCTGCCTCCGCAAATGGAATGCATTTCCCAGCATGCAGTGTTTCTTACTTGCTGGCGATGGTCCCGTTTGTCAGCGATTCCTTTTCTCCATTGGGCAGCTGACATGCCATGTTTGCAGGTAAGGACTGCAGCATCTGTTCTGGGCGTGTAGGTGTTTTCCCTCTTGAGTCCCGCACTTCCAGCCTCGCAATTCTGCCCGTTGTGGAGTCAGGAATACCCGTAAAGTAAGGGCATTTCTCCATGCAAGTATGGACTGCAGATTGCAGCTAGTCCTCCATTTCAGGCTTGGTGCGGGGCGGTCGGGGAGTCTCCTTCGACACTAGCGACTCCCGTAACGCTTGCGGAAGGGCCATACTCGCGTGTTGGTTAGACACGCTACTATTTCCAAGGCTTCCTCCTCTGACGACGAAGAATGAGGTGACACCACGGGGCTCAGGATACACCATTCTTTATTAGTAGAAACATTGGGCATGACGCGTTTTGGAGGGTTCCTTTTTCAAATGCCCTTCTGCTTAAAATTGCCACTGTTGCTCGTAGCCCTCTTTTATAGTCCATTAATAGTTCCTATGCACTGAAGTAGTGTAGGTTACCACGAAAATATGGCACAGAATCATCTCTGCCTCCGCAAATGGACTGCATTTCCCAGCATGCAGTGTTTCTTACTTGCTGGCGATGGTCCCATTTGTCAGCGATTCCTTTTCTCCATTGAGCAGCTGACATGCCATATTTGCAGGTAAGGATTGCAGCATCTATTCTGGGCTTGTAGGTGTTTTCCCTCTTGAGTCCCGCACTTCCAGCCTCGCAATTCTGCCCGTTGTGGAGTCAGGAATACCCGTAAAGTAAGGGCATTTCTCCATGCAAGTATGGACTGCGGATTGCAGCTAGTCCTCCATTTCAGGCTTGGTGCGGGGCGGTCGGGGAGTCTCCTTCGACACTAGCGACTCCCGTAACGCTTGTGTAAGGGCCATCCTCGCATGTTGGTTAGACACGCTACTAATTCCAAGGCTTCCTCCTCTGACGACGAAGAATGAGGCGACACCACGGGGCTCAGGATACACCATTCTTTCTTAGTAGAAACATTGGGCATGACGCGTTTCGGAGGGTTCCTTTTTCAAATGCCCTTCTGCTTAAAATTGCCACTGTCGCTCGTAGCCCTCTTTTATAGTCCATTAACAGTTCCTATGCACTGAAGTAGTGTAGGTTACCACAAAAATATGGCACGGAATCATCTCTGCCTCCGCAAATGGACTGCATTTCCCAGCATGCAGTGTTTCTTACTTGCTGGCGATGGTCCAGTTTGTCAGCAATTCCTTTTCTCCATTGAGCAGCTGACATGCCATGTTTGCAGGTAAGGACTGCAGCGTCTGTTCTGGGCATGTAGGTGTTTTCCCTCTTGAGTCCCGCACTTCCAGCCTCGCAATTATGCCCATTGTGGAGTCAGGAATACCCGTAAAGTAAGGGCATTTCTCCATGCAAGTATAGACTGCGGATTGCAGCTAGTCCTCCATATCAGGCTTGGTGCGGGGCGGTCGGGGAGTCTCCTTTGACACTAGCGACTCCCGTAACGCTTGCGGAAGGGCCATCCTCGCGTGTTGGTTAGACACGCTACTATTTCCAAGGCTTCCTCCTCTGATGACGAAGAATGAGGCGACACCACGGGGCTCAGGATACACCATTCTTTATTAGTAGAAACATTATATATATATATATATGCACCAGCACTCACAGTAACGTTTTTACTCCCAGATTTTATTGGGATCTCGCTTACACGTCCAAGCGCGTTTCGGCTGCCGCCTTTGTAAATATTGAAGGCTGAAGGCCTGCAACCAGGCTCTGCAGCTACTCCCCACTCCACCTTCCCCTTGACCCTGCAGTCAAGCCCCCTTGCCCACCCCCCTCCCCCAGGTACCAAACCCCCTATATATAGAGGAGATCTATCTACGTTCTCCAAAACTCACAAATAATTGTAATTTAATGTATATTTCAATATCGCACACAATGCAATGTTTATAAATATTGAATACTTAAAAAAGTAATGTTTTATGAAAATACATGTCTTTGACTCTTTCTTTTACATAGTTTATTCGAATTAGATTTTGTGGGTGAAAAATGTGAAAATAAATAGTCAAAGACCTATTGTTTTATTTGTTTTACAAAAACAAACAAATATGTCTGAGACTATTTATTTTCAAATTTCTCATCCCAATAATACACTCGGTCATCAAATCGCTTTATCCGATACTTAAATTATGAAGATCATAAAAGTACAAAAAGCACAATATAAAATAGACATTCCAAGGAATAAACTTTCATGATTCAAATGATAAAAGTGATTTGTTCGAAACAGTAGATTTAAAAACAAGGTTAAGTTCAGAATTAATAGGACGAAGTTGTCCAGTTGCCTAGTCCTCCATGAGAGGAGTAGATATGAGGCTACAGTAAAACATACTAATTCATTAGATAATAATTGTAAAAAGTACTGGGCCAGGTGGCTATTTGGTATTTGCGCATAAGTGGCCACATAAATTTTATCTGGTGCATCTTATCAAATTTACAGGAAAAGAGAATGTGTAAATTTGATTGAGGGTAGGAGCCGTCGCACGAACAGGGTGGAGGATCCGTTATATAGTAAATAACCGCTGGAAAAGAAAGCATACACGGAATGAGGTTCAAACGAAACCTTACCAGGATAAATCGATGGCGTGAGTTGGTCACAAAAGATAGGTATCACAGGGCGCCTTCCTATTCAGTTGGGCTCACTAAATGTAAGTTTGCTAGTGCTTTTGAACAATTCAATTAAGATCGCTCCAGTGTCCTTTCATTAAAAAATTATCTTTTAATTTATTTTTATGATACTGTGATACAGGTTAAACGAGATATAAATAATCGGCCTAGACCAAGAGAGACCAGAGACTAATAGAAGATTGTCTCACTTTAGAACACGTGCCTAAGATTCAGTGGTTACTATATATTATGGAGTGCTCCTTGAAAGCGCAGTGAATAATAAATGAGTGACAGTTGTTGCTCATTTATTATCTCTTATTGTTTTTTTTTATTTTCATTTGAAGTTTGAAGTTTTTTATTAATTTAGCGCAGTTACTTATAACCAATGCTATAAAAGACAGCATTAGCACATTTATAAAAATCAGCATTAGCTCATTTGTCATAATAAAAAACAAAGCTGAGAACAGCTCTCCAGGCTTAGTGACCATTATGCTTATAAGGAAAACAGTCTTATAGTTGCTAATGTAAGCATTTTGCTAAGCTGGACCAAAATGAAAGATGATTAAAACAAAAGGTTCTAAACCACGGGGGCGAAAAAATCTGTAATGAGTTTTTGAAAGGGAAGGGGTAGGAGTGCGGGAGCCAAAGAAGGTGACAGAAGATTGTCCAAGAGTCTCACAAATTTTCCAGACCTTGCAAGCAGTTGAGTGTCAGTAGACGTAAAACAAAGGGCCGAAGCCTCCCAGCATGTCGTGATGCCCCATCTTAAATACAAGAGTTTCAAGAGAGACTTTCTTGGGGCAGCTAGGGCCGGGCAACAGCAAAGGAGATGCAGCCATGATTCAGAGTGGTATTTGCACAGTCTGCAGCCCCCCCCCTCGCTTGTTGGAGTCCATCTGTTAAAGGCCGTCGAACGCAGGCCAAGAAGGTGCATTAACATTATATTCTTCTCTGCCACTGCGTTTAAATTTTCCTGGAAATAAGCTTGCGGTTTCCCGCGAAGATACGACGAGTTCAAGGGGAGCAAAATGGTAGATGTTTTTACGGAGTGCAGATCCGTACGATGGAAAATTAATTTGACCTGCCTGTTGATGGCATTTTTCCAGGCTGAGTATGGAATGGTGTCTAAAAAGAAGAGATGCGTTGTCCATCTCTAGCACTCTTATGGCCTTTGCAATCTGAGTGTTCCAAGGGTTGCCAGGGCTGGAAAGAGTTTCTTTTAGCCGGGATTTTAAAGTATTGTCACCAGCTTTTATTGTCCTTATAAAATATTTCAAGGTATCGGCTTCGCAATAAATTGATTGTCTTTGTAGGCCCAGCTCCAAACGTAGTCTTGCCCGCTGAATGAAACTTGGAAGATGGAAGATTTTTTTATAGGTAGAGATTTGGGCGAGATCAAGACTAGCAGAGCATGCACCAGGAAAGGCCTGATGCCCGTAGGTTAAGGCAGGAAGAAGAGTAGCTTTGATCACCTTCAGAATGGCTTCTGCAGAGGGACTGCTCAGGGACTGGTTCAACTGGGTCAGGGAGTATGTAAATGCTCCTGCTCTCTTTTGCAAGGCGGCTAGGTGAGCTGCAGGTCTAGACTTCTCGTTGAACCAAACACCCAGATAATTATATTTTACGGTTGTATTGATCCTGGCAGGCCCAAAGTTCCACCTTAAACTTTTCTTATTCTTACATCTGCCAAATATCAGTACCTTGGTCTTTGCCTGTTTGATTTTCAGAGCATTGGCGATGTTATATGTATTGAGCGTACTTAAAGCTCGTTGGAGACCCGATTTTGCCTGGTTCATTATTACAATGTCATCCGCGTATTGTAATATGTGCAAAGACTTTTTAGCAGGGCCCAGTTTTGGCGGGAGAAGATTGCTGTTCTCTAGGAATGTTCCGAGATTGACTGTATAAAGATTGAACAAGAGAGGGGCAAGAACGCAGCCTTGCTTTAGCCCGTCTTCGACAGTGATTCGTGAGGAAACTGTCTTTGGTCCGGTTTTGATTTGCACCCATGTGTTCTTGTGCAGGGAGATGAGTGCTCCTAGGAGGCTCTGCGGAATCCCCCACTTGTTCAGTTTCCTCCACAAGATATTCCGAGACACTTTATCGAAAGCCGCACTGTAGTCAATAAAACAACATTAAAGTGGGAGATGGTTTTTTTGGGCAGCTTGTTGACTTAGGATGGCTAGAGTGGTGATATTGTCTATTGTGGAGGCCGATGCCCGAAACCTAGTTTGGTAGTATGGTATTATATTATTGTCCGCAACCCATTTTTCAAGCACCCTAAGAAGACACTGGGCATATGCCTTTGCCTCAAGATCTAGTAGTGCAATAAGTCGGTAATTTGCCGGGAGCGTTGGGTCTCCTTTTTTGAATATGGGGCATAGAATCGAGCCAGCCTAACCATGAGTCTGGTAGCTGGCATGTCATGAACACGTTGTTATATAGGGGAGTCAAGAGGTCCGCCCACTCTTCCAGGGCACATTTAAATACCCCAGCCAGAAGACCGTTGGGCCCTGGAGCGCCGTCATTTTTCATATTTCGCAGGTGCATGGAGACCTCGAATGCAGTGGTCAACTCGTGAGTTTCTGTTTGGATGGATTCAACACAATCTCGTAATTCGATCACCACGGGGTCTGGGATGTCACTGCGATATAGTTGGGACACGTGCAAGGCCCAATCTTCTTCACAAACCGCGTTTCCTCTCATCTTGTTTGTGGACCGGAGTTTATTCACATAACTCCAAAACTGGGACTGGCTGTTGTCCTTGAGCAGGGCGAATTTTTTTTGCCACTCAGAGTGTTCTTTTAGTCTCTTGGTCTCCCATAAAGATTTCTTGAAGGTCTTTCGCAGCAATTCCACATTATTGGCAGTATGTGCAGTTCCGATTAGTTTGTGCCGGCGCACGGCCCTCCTGAGGATCATTCTTTGGGAGGTTAGTGCTGGGTCATAAGTTTGCTTCGGACGTGGCCCAGATGATCTAGGCTGAGCCACGCGGCCTGCCAGGAGATCCTGTAGTTTAACGATGGCATTTTCCCACAGGTGGTGTAACTCTGTGGAAGCATCAAGTCTGAAGTTAGGTATTTCGTCCTTTAGCCGATTCCCACCTTGACAGAACCTAGTGAGTCCCATTTAATTCTTCTAGCCAAAGTGTGGAGTTCGGCCCGTGATGATTGCCCCACTTTTGTTATTTCAGCGGCAACTGGCATTTTCAAATGCATTGTCACCATTAGGGGGTTATGGTCGCTCTCCAAACGATCGAGAATTTCCATCCTGGACAGTTTATTGCCCAGAAGCGGTGATAGAAAAATATAATCAATAGTTGAGATGTTTCTAAACGTTGGCAAAAAATGAACACCCGGATGCTGTTCCAGTATAATTTGCTGAGCTGAGCGGAGGTTATAAGTTGTTAGAAAAGTGGTCAACGCTTCCTGCTCTTTGGTTTTCCTTGCAAAGAGGCCGTTAATTGCAAGGTCTTTGATGTTAAAATCTCCTAATAGGAGTACCTCAGTAAATGCAAATTCCAGTAGAAGATCTTCCAAATGTTTTATAAGTAGCTCAGTTGCAGCTAATTTTGTGGTTTTCGCTGTGTTGTGGTAGCAGTTAATTAGGAGAATAGAAAGGGCCCTACCTGACAATGAGAGGCCGGTAATAAGAACAGTCTACCCTGTTGTCATGTTCCGAGGAATAGGTGTGACCGTTATCTTACAGCTGTGCATAATGAAAATAGAGAGGCCCCCAGAGGGTCTTCCGTGGGAATTGGCCTGGGCGGCTGGTTGAAAAAGTTCGTAATAGCCAAGCAGACGCGATGGGGATAGAGACCAGGTCTCCTAGAGACATATGATATCACTTTTGATCAGGAAATCCACGGCTGATTTTGAGGCAAGAGTTGACTTTAGCCCGGCCACATTCCAGGATGTGATAGTTAATTTAGAATTGAACCGGCTGGCGCCCAGTTTAGGAAGGGCGCTGCTAGACAGAGTTGGTTGGAGGCTCAAGGGCAGAGTAACCGTGGTGGGTGTCATTTGCGTGGAAGGCAGGGCAATTAAGTTTGCAACTTATCAGACGTTGATTGTTGTGGCATGCAATGTTTAAGAGATTATCCACTTTCTATGCTTCCGGGAGCCACGCATGGGTTGCGCCCCGGGACCCCTTCAGTACGCTAGTAAACTGCTTCACTGGGGCCTGGGGGAGAAGAACGTGGGGATATTTTTGATGAGTAGGAATCCACATTTCGATGCCCCAATTTTCAAATAAATTGGCTTCCCTGAGAATTGCATTCCTGATGGATTCCTGGGACCACGATGTAGTGGTGGCCTCTGAGCCCCCTTTCCCTGGTATTGTGGAGAACTTGACCGATATAAGGTCTGAGGAGGTGACCCCAGACAGAGCTGGAACACAGTTGAATAAATGGATGAGATTACCTCTATTAAGGATGTCATATGGGCCCTTATGATCATAGTGAGGATAAAGGACTAGTTCCGCTCCATTTTCCCAGGACTGGTGATTCTGACTTCTAGCTGGTGCATTTAAAAGTGCTAGCGCCGTCAAAGGTTGGAGGCATGCTTCAGTTGGGTGATTGTTCCCCACCGGCTGGCTTGTCATTTCAGGTACTTGTAGTAAATGGGGCGGAAAAGGCCTCTGCATGTCCGCGGAGGAACCCCAACCTGCTTTAAATGGGTCCTCTGGTAGATGGTACGCACAGCCGCCTGTTACTTCACCCACTATTACACTTTGCGGGTCCGCGTTCAACGTTTTCGCCATTACCTGACATTTAAGTGGACTCTTCCGTGTTTCTGGCATTCCTGCGCAGACTGTACGGTGATGTTCTGACTCCCAAGTCTTTGGTCATGGATAATTGATCCTGGGATTTTGTTAGGCGGTGGTTTATTCACTGTCATTGGGAAATTTAAGTCAATGGCTGTTGTTGCCCCTGGACCTCCCTGAGTTGATAGACCGGGCTGTTCACTGGTGTTCATTGAACCCGCGGGGTCGTACTTATCTCAATAGTTTTTGTTTTGGATTTTGAGGGCAGGTTGAAGATGGGGAAATAAGGGAGACCCCTTGATTTACTGGCTGGCAAACTGGGTGCCGCTGACCCTTCAAGCCTTGCTCACCTTTTCCTTAAGCGTTGTTTTTTAGATTGTTTTTTGAGTTTCTTTTTCTCCCTCCTTGACAATGAAGATTTCATTGGAGGATTAGGAAATCTGTGGGCCATGTCCGTATGGGCAGTGTTGGTGCAGACAGATCGTGTGGTTAATAATTGCGTTGGTGATCGACTGGTACTTTCAATAAATTCAAAGCCTGCTATGGGGGGGCAGGGGCTAGGCCCTGGTGAGAGGCAGGCTGAATCTTTAGTAACTGGGCCGACACAAAGGAAAGTATTTTTTCTCTCTGGGGATGAACTGGGTACTGTGGCAGAGCATGAAGGCTCTTCAATGGAGAATAAAATTCGGGACTCATGCATTGGCTCCAGTGGCCCTTCTCCGTTGCTGTGGCGCTTCACGCTTTTCAAAATTGCACCCAGGATTTCGGGAAGAGACGAAGGTTTGTTGATTATTGGAGAGCAAGAGCAGGAATTCGAGTTGCCCATTGGTGCCGCCAAGCCTTCAAGAGAGCTTATCCTGGAGATCCGATAGTTCTGAGGCGAGAGTTTGCATTAAATCGATCTGCAGTTCCATTTTCTGCGACTGTCATAACGTGGCTTTAGCGATTGCGTCTTGCTTTGCATGAAGAGATGTCAATGAGACCGAGATAGAGTTTGTGGTGTCCGAAGAGGTAAACACTTGAGATTCCCGGTCCTCTAATAAAGTTCTAAAAGAGTTTGAGAGCGGGCTAAAGCCCGGTGAGTGGGCAAGTGATTCTTCGATTCGGGCTTCCAAGGAGGCCAAGAATCGGTTGGATAGTTTATTGGGTAATGAAGATCCATCATACTTAAAATTCTTGTTTAAAGATGAATGGTCATTATGATCGATTAAGGGAGCCCCTGAACTTAAACTTGGGCTGTGTTGTGGTTGGGGCGTCAGAGTTGGATCAGCCGCGTTGCAGTTATCAGAATGATCTGGCTGTGTTGACTGGACTCTGCCGTGGACCTGGGCTTGAACTTGCAGCTTAGTCGCGGTGTTTAATACGGTAATATTTAAGGAGTCTGAGCTGAGGACTGGTGAGGATAAATTTCCCGGGCTGCAGGGGAGGCGCTTAATGGAACAAAAAAACTGTCCTGGGTCATAATGGCGACCTCCTGAGAGAGCGTATGCAGCTGGTACATCTCATGTAAGGCAGAGGATTTGGGCGAGGGTAGAGAAGGTTTCTGCGGAGTTGGGTTTTTAGTGCGAGCGGGGCTAGGAGAGCAATGGTTTTCAACCTGAGTATCAGCTTTTAAATCCACATCGAGCGGTAGTGAATAGGTGGAAGGAGAGCCCTTTTGGAGGTGAATTGTTCCGAAAAAATCGCTGATCAGAGATTGCGATGGTGGGCCGCCTGATTGTAACGTTGTGTCTTGGGGTGGTGGCGACTCCTGTTGAGTCACCCCGGGAGAGGCGGAGCGGAGAGTAGTGCCCTTTCTCCGTGGTAATTTTCTAAGCTGCTTGATGTTTTCCATGGGGAGTCCACAAGGTATTGTTTGCGGGCTGGACGGGGTCGTGATTTACACACCTCCTGTCCCCTCTCGTGAGTGTTAAATGCCCAGAGGTAATGGAAAGGAGCTGCAGAGCTGCAAAGACAGCTACAGCCCAGGAGCAGTCACCTCTCTGGGTCACGAGTGGTACAAGCGATCAGACCGGCTGAGGGCTGAGGGCTGGGGGCTGGGGGCTAGGGGCAGAAGACTGAAAGGTCTGTGAGCAGCCTCAGCCTCAGCAGCTGGCAGCTAGCTCCCCACCGGACGTCACTCCCCCAAGCGACTACGACAAAACCTCAGCCAACAACCTGGTCAGCAGGTTACACTCCCCCAGTCCCGGCCAGCATCGAACTCTGCGCCTTGCCGCCTTGGCTCAGACTCACCGGCTCTCAAGTACTCCTGTCCCAGGGCTTTCGCTGTTCGTCAGCAGTGGAGCTGGTGGGGGGCCAAGCGCGACGATGCAAGGCTACAGCGGTGTTGTATAGCAGAGCTTAACTCAGCGCTCACACCCGCCTGCAGCTGCTGCTCCTCTCGCGCATGGCCAATCGGCTGTTCTACTGCAGAGGTGGATTCAGCTACTCCGACGAGCTAGTAGGTCTGGTGGAGGGACCAAGCGCAGCGAGACAAGGCTACGGCGGTGTTGTTATTACAGCGCTTGACTCAGCGCTCACACCCGCCTGTAGTGGCTGCTCCTCGCCTGCGTGGTCAGTCAGCTGCGCCGCCGCTGCATAAAGGGACCCAACTGCCCCGTCAGCACAGACAGCAAGCCAACAGCCATCCCGACAATGCGGAAGATGAAAGCCAGCGACCGGCCAGCCGGCAACCCGCTTTCTTTTTCGCTGCGGAAGCGGTAGGGACTGCGTCCGCCTTGAGGCAATGGCGTTCTGGCGTTCTGTCGGTTCACCGCTCTCGAGCTCCCTTTTTAGGTTTCGCTGGGGGGCGGAGCCGTTAGGCTCCTCCTCCAGTGAAATCTGTAGTTTCTAGTATGGGTGACTTTACCCCGCCTCTCTGCATCATTGGCTAGCTCCATAAATGGAGGCTAGCCATTGGAACAGAGAGGCGTCCGTCAATGCCGGACCAGACACGGGGGCGTTCCCGAGATTCTTTGGCTTTTGCCGACGTCACGCGACGCCGGGAACGCCCCCGTGTCTGGTCCGGCCGGGCCGTGTTTGCTGCTGTCCTGCCTTGTGTCCCTCCTCCCGCCGTTTCCCGCCTCCCTCCCGCCGTCCGTTCCTCTCGTGTCCTTTCCCACCCCCCTCCCGCCCCCTGTGTCTTCTCCCGCCCCCTCCCGCCGTCCGTTCCTCTCCCGCCCCCCCAGTGTCCTCGTAGGTGCTGCCGCCCGTCAGCTGCTCGGCACCTTGGCCGAGGCACGAAGGGGCTGCGACCGCATTGGTGGCTCGTCAACAGAGGCGCGCTCTGATTGGCCGCTGCAGTGGGCCTGTCCCCGTGAGCTGCGCCGCCGTTCGTTGGAGCCTCGCCGCGTCATCAGGATCTGCCCCGGGAGCCGCGCTGTGAGTGGCTGACTCCGGGGGAACCCTCGACGTCAGCGGAGGCCAGTGGGAGCTGCGACGGGGGCCGTGCCTGCGAGGTATTATTGTTCAGGTCTTCTGCCACGACCCGCTTTGCACCACCCAGGGAGTCACCTCAAATTCCCAGCTGCCCTTTGGTTTTAGCCTACCAGGTTCTACCCCCTAGAGCAGCTTGAGTGTTATGGCCTAATTCTCTGTCTCAGTAGGCTTCTGCTTCATAGTCGTTTCACCTCCCCTGCTGCCAGAATTCCGCCTCTGCCTCATCCCTGCTTTCAACCCCCACTTTGCTGTGGGACCTCGCCCCCACTTCAGGTAAGTGTCCCTCCTGCGCTCTTCTCCACTCTTCCTTGCTGCAGAGTCTGCATGCTTCACCGCAGCTCACTCGAGGACGTTCTCGATACTTGCGGCCTTCTCCCCGTTGTCATCCGCCTCCGCACTGTCTCCGCCTCCTCACCCTCCGCTCCTGCTCCATTGCGGTGTGCTCCGCTCTCCGACATCAGTTGAGCACCCCTCTTTTTGCCGCAGTGCTTCTCATCACCTCTGGGGTTTATTGATGGGCCTCCCAACTCCGTCGTCAGGCCGCCTTTGGTTACCTCTGCCTGACAGCAGCGTCTACCACAACAGACTACCCCTGCCTCGAGTTGCTTTAGAGGGGGCCTTGAGTCGTCGGTCTCGGCATCCTCAGGGCTAACGACACTCTTTGTCGGCCGCAGCCTCCATGGATCACACGGCAGCGGCACAGTCCCGCCATAGTTGCCTCTTCGCAGGTCTCCAATACGAGCCTTCGGGGTCGGAATGCCGCCTGGTTCCTGCCGCAGCTTGCCTGCCGTGGGGCTCCATTCATTGGAGCTGATCCTAGATGTACTGCATCGGACTTGGCTAGGGGACAGATCACCTCTCTCCTACCTCTGTATCTGCATCCGGACTCTTCACTCCTCAGCTAGCGGCCACTGTTCTTGGCTACCATGAGACCGTCTCTTCATTCCGCAGCCTCCATGGATCACACGGCAGCGGCACAGTCCCGCCATAGTTGCCTCTTCGCAGGTCTCCAATACGAGCCTTCGGGGTCGGAATGCCGCCTGGTTCCTGCCGCAGCTTGCCTGCCGTGGGGCTCCATTCATTGGAGCTGATCCTAGATGTACTGCATCGGACTTGGCTAGGGGACAGATCACCTCTCTCCTACCTCTGTATCTGCATCCGGACTCTTCACTCCTCAGCTAGCGGCCACTGTTCTTGGCTACCATGAGACCGTCTCTTCATTCCGCAGCCTCCATGGATCACACGGCAGCGGCACAGTCCCGCCATAGTTGCCTCTTCGCAGGTCTCCAATACGAGCCTTCGGGGTCGGAATGCCGCCTGGTTCCTGCCGCAGCTTGCCTGCCGCGGGGCTCCATTCATTGGAGCTGATCCTAGATGTACTGCATCGGACTTGGCTAGGGGACAGATCACCTCTCTCCTACCTCTGTATCTGCATCCGGACTCTTCACTCCTCAGCTAGCGGCCACTGTTCTTGGCTACCATGAGACCGTCTCTTCATTTCCCTTGTGTGTAGAGCCCCCCTCTCACTTCATTGCTATTTCTCCTTCTTTCTTTTTCTTACTCTCTCTCCATCCCTTCCTCTCCCTCCCTAACTCTTTTCTTCCCTCCCTTCGTCTCCCCCTCTCTCTCCCTCCCTCCTTCCTCTCTCCCTCCCAGCCTCCCTCCCTGCCTCTCTTTGTCCCTCCTACTCATCATCCCTCCCTCCTTTCCTCTCTCGCTCCCTTTCTTCCTCCCTCCCTTTCTTCCTCCCTCCCTCTCCCTCCCCTCCCTCCCTCCTTTCCTCCCTCCTTCCCTCTTTTCTTCCATTCCTCTCTCCAGTCCCCCTCTCTCAACACCTCCCTCCCTCTCCACCTCCCACCCCACCTCACTCCCTCTCTCCCTCACTACCTCTCTCCATCCCTCCCTCTCTCCGTCCGTCCCTCTCTCTACCACCCTTCGTCTCTCTACCTTCCTCCGTCCATCCCTCTCTCCCTCCCTGCCTTCCTCTCTCCCTCCCTCTCTGTCCCGCCCCCTCCCTCTCTGTCCCTCCCTCTCTCTCCCTCGCTGCCTCCCTCTCTCCCCCTCGCTGCCTTCCTCTCTCCCCCGTCCCTCTCTCTCTCCCTCCCTCGTCTCTCTCTCCCTCCCTCCCTCTCTCCATCTCTCCCTCTACCTCCCCCCTTCCGTCCCTCCCTCCCTCTCTCCCTCCCTCTCTCCCTGCCTCTCTCCCCCCTGCCTCCCTGCCTCTCTTCCTCCCTCACACTCTCCGTACCCCCCTCTCTGTACCCCCTCTCTCCCTATCGCTCTCCCTCTCTCCCTCCCTCTCTCTCTCTCCCCCTCTCTCCATCTCTCCCCCTCTCTCCATCTCTCCCTCTCTCCCTCCGCCCCTCCCTCTCTCCCCTGCCCCCCTCCCTTCCTCTCTTCTTCCCTCACACTCTCCGTACCCCCTCTCTCCCTACCTCTCTTCCTCACTCTTTTGCTCTCATTCGCTTTCACCCTCTGTGTCTCGGAGACTCCCTCATGCTATCGGTCCATAAGCCTGAAGACTACTTAAGGAAGCCTGGGACCCACAATTCCCTGGAGCTCGTGGGGGATCAGTACCACTGAACCCCCTGAGATGTGAAACCGAACCCACTGCACCCTCTTATGTGTGAGCTGCTGCTATGTTACGATATTCTAAATACACCTCACTGTCTCCGAATATTACATATAAACACACATTTTGAATTTGGACGAGTGCCCCTGTGCACTGTCAGTGATCTGGCCAAAGAGGGCACGAACTACCTGAAACTGGATCATAAATCCAAGATGTTCCAAACAGGGTCCCCAAAAATACGTTTGGCCCAGAGCCCCCAACATCCTTAAAATGTCCCTGATGACAGCACTGTAGTGATGGACTTCCATTCCTGGAACGTGCCAAACCTGGACCATAGGGCATCCCGACTGACCATACATCCTCCTCCCGGTGACGGGATCAAGTTCCTTCATAGCTCATCCTGCAAAGTGGTTCACTTCAAGGCGTTCAGGTGCGTTCATTGTGTCTGGTGGTTTTGAAAAGCTCCAGATTAGGAATATTGGGGTTTTAAGCGTTGTACAATACAGCGCCCCTACACTCAAATCACACAAGGTCAGGTAGGTGAAAGGAGAGATGAGACTTCATGCCCATTCAATCCACAGGGTTTATTCTAATACTGGCAGCGGGAGGAGCTTGTGTACCAATTACATAGATGCCGCCAAAAGGGAACAAGCATTTACAATGCAATGGTCTCGGCATTCTTAAAGTTAGAGCTATTGGCATTGCTCATGACATTATTTTTATTTATGCTTTTGTTTTTAAAACATAAATAAATGGCATTGTCATTTACAATGCCTATAGCAGGTCATAAGCCTCCTTTTGTTGGAGTCTCCTGGCTGTCAGCAGTCAGGAGCCTCACACCTGATGCAAATGGAGCGGAGGGCTCTGTGCGTGTGTTTGGGGAGCTCTTTGCGTGTGTGTGGGGGGCTCTTGTGTGTGGGGGGCTCTTGTGTGTGGGGGGCTCTTGTGTGTGGGGGGCTCTTGTGTGTGTGGGGGGCTCTTGTGTGTGTGGGGGGCTCTTGTGTGTGTGGGGGGCTCTTGCGTGTGTGTGGGGGGCTCTTGCGTGTGGGGGAATCTTGCGTGTGCGTGGGGGGCTCTTGTGTCTGTGGGGGGCTCTTGCGTGTGTGGGGGCTTTTGCGTGTGTGGGGGTCTATTGCATGTGTGGGGGGCTCTTGCGTGTGTGTGGGGGGCTCTTGCGTGTGTGTGTGGGGGGGGCTCTTGCGTGTGTGTGGGGGGGCTCTTGCGTGTGTGTGTGGGGGGGCTCTTGTGTGGTGTGTGGGGGGGCTCTTGTGTGGTCTGTGTAGGGGGCTCTTGTGTGGTGTGTGTGTGGGCCTCGTGTGTGTGTGGGGGGCTCTTGTGTGTGTGTGGGGCTCTTGTGTGGGTGTGTGTGTGTGCAAATGCAATACGTCTCGCATTTGCGACAGAGTAAGCTATTGGCATTGTAAATGACAATGCCATATATTTATCTGTTTTCAAAACCAACACATAAATAAAAAGTTTGTCATTTACAATGCCAATAGCTCTAACTTTTCCGAAGGCGAAACCGTTGCATTGTAAATGCTTGTTATGTGGGTGTCCTGGTCCCACCCGGAGCATCCACTCTTTTCTTTTTTGTATAGGGGGCTGATGGATGTGGGCAGAACCCACGTGGCCCCACTGGCTCCCTGCAAGCAGCTCATTTTCTGAGTTGCGCAGGAGCTGGCATTTTGTTTTTATATATTATGGGGATGCCCTGGTGCCAACCCTTGCACCCCTATCCGTCATTATTCTTGGCCTCTGGGGGGCGTACCAGGGCCCTGTGGCCCCACAGGCTCCTTGTTGTTGCAAAAGCTGGCTCTCTTTATTTTAAAGTGGAGTTCCTTGGAGCCCACCCAGGCATCACACAGTGGGTCCCTCCGTGGGGGCCGCAGGCAGAGACCCAGGGCCCCCACTGCCCTGCTAGCTCCCCTGTTTGCACCCATTCTGGGTGCAGCGAAGACTGCATTGCTCCCACACTGAAGGCGCATATTTCCTTTACTCCCGCAGAGTGGGAGCAATTCACAGTATTTCCCTACCCAGTGCAGGAACGCGGGGCTGGGAAAAGTTTTGTTCTCCTACCTGGCGGCAGCTGCTTTCCCGCAGGCAGCTAATTAAATGGTGTCCTAGGCGTTGGAGACCCCAGGACACCGTACCTCAAGCGCTCCGGGAGATGGAGGCCCCTGGCCATTCTATGGTTCTGGGAGGGGGCCACACAGCCCCCTCCCATTTATTATAATATTGGCCCTGGGGAATGGGGTTCGAGGTCCTCTTAGAGGCTTGGGGAAGGAGGGGGGGGTCACGTGCCCCCTCCCCTTTACTTTGAGAGAGGCTTAGTGGGTGGGGTCCCTGGGGCTTTTTTAGGCTCAGGGATGGGGGCCACATGACCCCTCACTTTTAATAAGTTATCGGCCCATGGGGATGGGGTTTAGGGGCCTCTTGCAGCCTTGGGGAGGGGGATCCCACTTAAATATTTTATGTGCTTCCCCACCAGGCCCTGGCCTACCCCGGCTGGCATTTTTTTTAAACATGCTGGAGCCCGCACTTTTTTTCTAAATTTTACAGCGAATTAGCTGATCCTCTGAAATTAAAAAAACAAAAACATTTTAGGCTCTAGGCGGGTTCCCTCCGCCACAAGGCCTAAGGCGTCAGAGTATCCCTACCCTACACCCTTATGTCTTTAAAAAAAAAAAATCTTAGGACTTGGAACTGAGTTCTGAGTCTTAAGATGGCTGCCGCCATATCGTTGTTGATGTGGTGTCAGCCAATCAGATCTCAGTATGAGGTCTGTCCAGCCACCACCCATTCAGGTAAGAGCGGTGAGGGGGAGTTCAACAAACGATGATGATAGAAAATGAATTTTTTATTTAATTTTCCTCGTAGTTGTCTGTCGAATCCCATCCCCCCATCCGGCCCCACCACCCCACTGCTGTGACCTGCGCGGGCCGTGGCTGGATCTGTCACTTCCACAGAGACTCCACGGCGTGATATATGCAAAGTTTTTGAGCATTATTGGCTCAAAAACTCCTGAATCGATTTACACCAAATCACAGAAAGCACTCTTTCTCGACTAGGATCTATCTTTCTGCCTAATTTGGGGGAAATTTGTTCAGCTGTGTGAGCTGTAGCTGTGTCTAAATTTTCAATGAAAAAACGCGTTCTGGGACACCTCCTTTTTTTAGGCCCCCACTTGACAGATCACCCCGAAACTTTTCATGCACAAACTATTAAAAAGCAGTACTTTTTCGGATAGTTAAGTGTAGTTTTGTCTAACGGCGCCACAGTTATAAGCAATGCAATAAAGGCACTTCCCTTGGAAACATGATCCTAAATATAACTACCCAGTGGCGACCGGGCAATATTTTCTCATATATATGTGTAATAGGCTATCGCAATTACGTAATATATTATTTCATATCATGCTCTCTGAATGTGTGCGGCTAGTCCCTTACCCACTCCTGTCTTACCTTATTTCCATAAATGTTTCATAAAATGGGACTGAATCTGGGTTTGTAGGCGGCGTGTGTAAGGAGGCAGACAGTTATCGCAGTTCTGTGGTACAGTGTGAACTTGACAGTGAGCCATAAGCTGGGGTGCAACCCTACATCTGTTGCAATAAGCTACTTTTTGTTCAACAGACTGAGAAAGGAGAGGAGGCTGCGTGGAGAGGCGATGGCAGCATTTGTTGTTTTCCATTGAGTTTTCAGTACGCGTCATTCTCGGCGTCAAGTGTGACTCAGTATGAAACACCTCATTAAGAGTGGGCTGTTAAAATCCCTGGAATTTCAGCCCCTCAGAGTTACTTTTATGGTGGGTCTTGATAATTCCAGAGTTGGGTTGATAACAGGGATTATCATTTTTGGGGCGTAAATATGTAGAAATCATTGTTTCTGCACCAATCCCCATGTGCGTTTCCGTGGTGCTTCACACAAACACTTTGGCTGCCAGTCAGTGCTTAATTTGTAAGAAAGTAAGTGCTAGGGCCCTCTCCAGGAGGTCAGTGCAGCTTGCACCACCCATTGCCCCTACCATCGCTGCCAATACCAGTACCAATACAGCCACTAACCATCACACTGTCACAAGTGTGACAATTAAGACTATTCCAGTAAAGATATAAGAATAGCTTGTTTGGCAGTTATTAGTCGTTGCAATATATTTTAAAAAAATAATGAGCAACTGTTGTTATTATCTCTAAATTAGACAAGCAGTGCCACCATGTGGCAAACTGTCATAAGTGTTGGTGTTGACAATTAAGTGCTGATGTTGAGAACCTGAAACCACTGGCTCAAATTAAGCACTGCCTTCAGCAGTAGAAATCTCAGTGTTAAACATCACAAGTTATAATTGCGATGAGCCCAGTATACTTAAGTTACCATCCACCAGGGCATAGGCACCATTGGTGCACTGGCACAGAGCCCAGAGCCATAAGGGGCCCATTGAACCTTGACAATGCTGTATTTTACTACCCCACCAATAGCCAAAGGGGCCAGTTTCCTTGCTAGCAGCAGAAGCCATGGCACCCGTGCCACTCTACTGCCAGCCCCATTGGAATTTACAGCCCACTCATAGCGAGGGCCTTAAGTGGGCTCTATTTTTGTCTCCTTTTTATTATGCAGCTGTTTCCCAACTTGTGAGACATGCCAGTTTCAGCATAGGAGGCAGCAGTTATAAAGAACTGCCCACCACTGCTTTCTTCATCTTGATGCAGCACAAGACACTCTCATTGAATTCTGCACAGGGGCAGCTAGATAGAGCACAATTTTAAGATGTCTCATTTTAATGCCATTTTATCTTTGACACATTCGGTAACAGTAGACCGAGGAGATGTGTGATCTATCTTGGTCTGTTGAATTTACAAATGGAGGCCAGGGCTGCATCCTGTGAGCAGAAGCGTGTGATTCTCTAGACCCTAGTGGTTCATTCGCCTGTGATGAGAGAATGAGGACTGACTGACATCTCAGAATAGCTCCCTCTTCCGGGACAGCTTTACTGTGCAGCACAGGGTTGTTCTCCTAATTTCAGTTCCACATCAACTCTTTCAGATTAAAATGTACTTTTGTATTCGTAGTTCCCACTGCCTTTGTATTGTGGTTTCTTGGCGCAGTCCATAAGAGTTGTTCATATTAGCCAACTTTGTGGGAGTCACTGTATCCTGCTGCGATTGAAACCGGACATGTACACGTGGCAACAGGTGCATGAACCCACGGTGTTATTCGGTCAGTTCAAGATGTCAAACTCACATTACTAACCAAAGTTAAGAGATACGTCATAAACTGCCTAATGTAAAAGTTTGGGAAAAAAGCAGAAATCCTTCCATAACTTGAACCGTACAATTTACATTTGTAATCGATCATTTATACAGTTCTTATAGCTAACTTATGGAATGACTAGAAGGTGCACCCTTGCCTTCCTTTGTAGTTCTGGCTATGGACAGGTTTGGTTGTTACATAGACTTCATGTTATCAATTCATTAAAAACAAGCCTTTGCAATGCAATAGGTCTCGCATTATAAAAGTTTGAGCTGTCGGCATTGCTAATAATAATGCAACACTAGCAGCTCAAAGATTCAGTAATGTGAGACCTATTGCACTGCAATTGTTTTTTTTTTAATATAGCACGAACTTGAGTGAAAGGTGCCTGGTGGAAGTTGTATGCCTGGTGGAAGCGTGCACTGACAGCTGGTGGTGTGTGTGCCTGGTGGAAGCATGCATTGACGGCTGGTAGTGTGTATGCCTGGCGGAAGCGTGCACTTATGGCTGGTGGTGTGTATGCCTGGTGGAAGTGTGGACTTATGGCTGGTGGTGTGTGTGCCTGGTGGAATCGTGCTCTGATGGCTGGTGGTGTATATGCCTGGTGGAAACGTGCACTGACAGCTGGTGGTGTGTGTGTCTGGTGGAGACATGCACTCACAGCTGGTGGTGTGTATGCCTGGTGGAAACATTCACTGACGGCTTGTGGTGTGTATGCCTGTTGGAATCGCGCACTGATGGCTGGTGGTGTGTATGCCTGGTGAAAGCGTGCACTGATGGCTGAGGGTGTGTGTGCCTGATGTAATCGTGCACTGATGGCCGGTTGGTGTGTGTGCCTGTTAGAATCGTGCTCTGATGGCTGGTGGTGTGTATGCCTGGTGCAAACGGGCACTGACGGCTGGTAGTGTGTGTGCCTGGTGGAAATGTGCACTGACAGCTAGTGGTGTGTGTGCCTGGTGGAAACATGCACTGACGGCTTGTGGTGTGCATGCCTGTTGGAATCGCGCACTGATGGCTGGTGGTGTGTATGCCTGGTGAAAGCGTGCACTGATGGCTGGGGGGGGGGGGGTGCCTGATGTAATCATGCACTGATGGCAGGTTGGTGTGTGTGCCTGTTATAATCGTGCTCTGATGGCTAGTGGGGTATATGCCTGGTGCCAATGTGCACTGACGGCTGGTGGTGTGTGTGCCTGGTGGAAATGTGCACTGACAGCTAGTGGTGTGTGTGCCTGGTGGAAACATGCACTGACGGCTTGTGGTGTGTGTGCCTGATGTAATCGTGCACTGATGGCAGGTTGGTGTGTGTGCCTGTTAGAATCGTGCTCTGATGGCTGGTGGGGTATATGCCTGGTGCAAACGTGCACTGACGGCTGGTGGTGTGTGTGCCTGGTGGAATCGTGCACTAGTCAGATTTAATTAACTAGAAGGCAAACGTAGCTGAAATTTCTGCGCTGCACGAAAAGCCAACTTGTAGCTCTTCAAATCACTACTGAAGTCTGGAGATCTGGCCATTGTGTTTTAAATTCCTCTGTAAAGTCAACTATTTCAAAAGGCTTTGAAATGAATGGAGGTAATTGAAAACCATCCCAATGCAGAAAATTAAAAAAATCCCTCCAACAACAGACATTCTGCCTAAAGTGTGCCTGCAGAAGCGCCTTGAGGATCTGTGTGCTCCTTTCTTATATCAATGACACCACCTCTGACTCTGTCCTTTTCTGTTGAACGAGTCAACAAGTAGCAGTATGTTTGAGCAGATGGGCACAACTGGGCACTCAACAGTTAGGCCCCTCTTTAGGTGCAGGAATAACAAAGAACCATGTGACACCAGAATACGAGGGAGAGGCAGTAAATGAATGCTAGGAACCCTTCCGAACCACACCAAGTGGGCTGTTATGGCTCGCTTGTAGTTGCCTCATCCTATAATAATGCAGCATGTAAGCCAAAACTGGAAACCTCTTTCGAACGTCTGAAAGGTGATGACGTACCCCTATTAGGTCAGACCAAGGCAAGCAACGAGACTCTGCCCTGGTATGCAGATTGCTGCTGTAGCAACAGCTGCTCAACTACCAAGTCTTTTCTCAAAGTAATCAGTTCCACGTTCTTCAGAAGCAACAGGATCTTTAATGTACATGCAGCACTGCAAAAAGGGGTGTGTTTCAAAGGAGTGTGGAATGTTTTGGTGAATAATGACTTTGGTATTTTGTAGCGGATCAGGAGCGAGGGCGGAACTCGTTTGGGGACGCAAGGTTCGGGCCACCAACAGCAGCCCATCAATTCTAAATTTGCTTTTAACTGTATGTAGCACGAGATGAAATACCATGCTAGTTTCTCCTGCTCATTCACGAGACGGGCACACATTCTGTAGTGTGTGCTTACATGGGCATTCGAACAAAGCCTTTCAATGATTCACAGTCTTATTTAACTTTACCAGGCACTTTTTGGCGAACAGAGCATTCCTGGGCAAGTTCACTTCGCTTGAACATGTCCTAACATTTTGTGTTCACGCATTGGCTAAGCCTTACATGCTTGCAGAGACGATTCGCAGCTCATGGGACAGCTTATTCTTTGCAGTTTAAGTTCCTTAATTTAATTGCATGTCATCAAAGGAAACAAGCATTGGCCGCGCGGCCGTAAAAGTATCAGCTGTTTGGCCGTGAAAGCGAGGGAAGCACGCGAGTGGTCCTCGCGCATCAGTAATCACCCAATATGTATCCTCTGCTCAAGCACGCGCCCGCGCACATGCACTGTAAGCTGTAGCTGGTGGTAGCATTTTTATAAACCCTTACTTAAAGTCTCACCAGACCAGCGCAAGCGGTGGATCAGGCGAGACCTAAAAAGTAGAATGAGAAGTACAGAGAGACCTCACCCCTTCAGCCAGTGACCTTTTTGTGTTTTCATGTTTGCAGTACTTTGGCCGAGCTCTCCATCAAGCACATAGAATCCTGGGGATGGTTGGACTTTTGTCGGTATTATGTTTTGGTGCAGGGAATCAAGATGTCCTTTTGTTAGACTATAGACGCGACGTGGTGTTCTAATTAAGCACCAGTGTGTGTTCTTTCCTGAAGTCCTGATGACATCTTAACTGTTGATTAATGTTTTGTATGCATAAGAAGTACAAAGCTGATTGGCTGCCTTACCTAACATAAAGTCGCTGTGCTTGACTGATTTGCCTTGCACAATTATTTGTTCTACTTTGTTGTCATGATCACATGTTACTGAATTGATGTATTTTCCTGTTCTCAAACTAAAGACATGCATCTACTCAGCTTTCCTAAACATGAAACAAAAATAGCGGCCCTTTATCAAAAGTTCATAGTATGCTATATTTTAGTGTATATACCTTTTAACCCCTTCCACGCTCATGACGAGCTGGGCTCGTCATGGTGTAGCCTCCTTGCACGCTGATGACGAGCACAGCTCGTCATGTAACATGGGTTTTTAAAAATCTCAGCATACGTGCAGAATTCATATAGCGCGCATGGGGTTAAGGAGAGAAGTTGGCCTTACCGCTAAGGCTGTCAACTTTGAATCTGGGGAACTGGGTTTGAGTCTCGGTAATGACACTGAACATCCAGTGATTCTGGGCAAATCACTTAATCTCCCCATGCCTAACAAAAATGAGTGTGTCTTCATGTAATGCAACTAGTGCTATGTAAAGCGCTCTGATACCCGATTCGGGTCAAGTGTGTGCTATACAAAACTCTGTAAAAAAAAAAAGTGACCACTTACAACAGAAGCAGTGTCATCTCAAGGATTTTTATGTGGGGGGCCCCATGCAATGCATTTTTAAGGGGCCCTTTATGGGAATAATTTTATTTTTTTCTTTACCATTTACATGCTAATCAAATCCCACATGATGCCAAACAGTTCAAAATTATGTTAAAGATTAACAAGGTCACACAAAAACAGTTGTAATATACGACTTCCCAGGACCCTAAGAAATCCTCAAAATGACACTGAGTGGAGAGACAGAGCCAGGGGAAACATCACTTACAACGCAACTTTTACCACGCAGTGCCTTTACGACGCAACTTTTACAACGCAAACCATTACAACGCATTGCGCTGGGGGCGCTCTAGGATAGGGAATAGGTTTAATTTACTGTCCAACACCTTCCTTACTATCCACGGGGACTGGAGTTGGAATAGTAAATTAAACTATTCACTATCCAGCGCCCCAAAGCACTATGCGTTGTAATGGTATGCGTTGTAAAACCTGCGTTGTAAAAGCTTGCGATGTAAAAGCATGCGTTGTAATGTCGTACATCCCAGAGCCAGAGGTGGGTATAGAGGGAGAGCCTTTAGATAGAGGAAAAGAGTAGTCAGTGGTCAAAAAGAGACAAAGTTCATTTTCTCAGGGGGCCCTTGAAAGGTGGGTCCATTGGCAGTTGCCCACTTTGCCCATATCTTAAAACGCCTCTGAACAGAAGTGTCACCCTCTGAGTCCTTTTCATAATATTCTTCTTTAAAGGTACAGCTTAACTCTTCTAACAATGTCTGTCGATATGCAGGCCTCGCTTCCATATTATTTTTTGCCAAGATTTTACTTAAGTATGGGATCTTCTTTCTGGCGTGGTCACCAGGTGGGATCTTCACCTGGTGACAACACATGCAAAGTCTGTTTACTTTCAGCAACTATTTCCCCTCTTAAAAAGCCAGAGCTGTTGAATTTGCTAATGCTTGCTTAGTTTCAGCTTTCTCTGGATTACAGATGGTTTAAAGCAATACACTCTCTGCTATAATTCAATTTACTTTCGTTTTTTTCCATTCATCTGTAAAGTACGAACAACATAATAAGTTATCACTTGACCATGTGGTCTGTGTGTGCATGATTCCTGTACTGTTGTCTAGGAGAGCTTGTGTGCCTGTTTCCATAATGTGGGCATTTACGCCTTTATGCCTGATGTGCAGATGTTTCTGTAAAGTTCTCTGTGTGTTCTATAACCATATAACCAGCGGTTAAAGTGCATGAAAAACGTATGCAACAGTGTCAGTGAGACTGTGGCCGGATCAAGGACATGGCTAAAAACAACAAAAAAATGTAAAGTATTTTGGTTGTCTTTTACCTTCAGGTAACTGCATATAAAATAACACAAAAACTTTAAATGCAAGTAAAACTAATTGGTAAGAAATGCAGCCATTATGAATAATGCATACATTTTGAAACCTTCCTTGATTAATACAATCAATACAGATATATGTGTGTAATCAGGGAGTCGCAGAACTGAACCGTTGGTGGTGTTGTTGGAAATAGTTACATTTATATTTAGGTTTGGTGATGTCTCTGCAGAGATGCCAGGTCCAACATGACCCCCCGCCACTCTAAAGCCAAGGGGGACAAATCAATATGGACTTCCCTGTTTAGGCGATTGAACATGGACATTGTCCCTCTACTCCAGAGGCCTGTGCCATTTCTGTGCCCCTCTGAATTTGGTTGGATCCCTCGGTCTACAGCTCCTGAGCCACTGAACCTACTCATGAGGAACCCTTCTCTTCACCTGTGGACCCCATCTGTGCAGCACCTAACCTTGATTTGCTCACCGATGCATCCCAGTAGACAGACAGTACAGCCATGGCTAACAAAGTTATGTGGCCCATTCCACCCCTTTGATCAGACTTCTGTCCCCAATCCAAGGAAAACTCTGCCCATAAAGACAGCAACCAGCAAAGGCCATTGGCACTGATAGCTGTCCGTGTCAAACTCCAGACCCCAGGCCATCCAAGGGTCTCTGTCCTCTGTTGTTTCTCAGAATGGAGGGCAACAGCTCCAGGTGTTAGGCACCCTTTTCCACTCTCCCTCCCAGCAGTCCTGCAATCCTGGGGTCATAGCCTGAAACTGGCCACTCAGCCCAGGATCTGTATCCCGAGGTTGAACATGAGTCAGGGGTAAGAACTTCCCCCCCCTGCCCCTGCATCTGAGCCTCTGTACATCTGTTGGGAGTGGTATGCCTAGATGTGTGAACTTTCAGAGCGCCCTGGGTGGATTCCTCTCCTTGCTCTTCTATCAATGGCGTCAACTCATTCCCCAGATTACATTCAATGGGCATCTGAGGACTAACTATGACCCTTCTCTGGGTCACCTCCCCACCCCACTCCACTCCATGGATACCAGGGCCATAGGACAGACAAAGGCCTGCCCCTGGGCCTGGGTTACCAACACACATGACTGGTGAATTGGTCTGAGGAAACCAGCCTTTCCCTTACCATGGTCTGGCTGACCCCCGGTGTCCCTTAGAGCAGTGACAGGGACCTCATTCACCTTGACCTGGTGGAAGTGATGACTCCCCCATCGGGGATCACCAGCCTACCCTACCCTCTGAGTTCACCCCCCAACTAAGGGAGATTAGGGCATGACCTATCTCCTGTACCTAGGAAATTGGTCATATATATGGGATGGTAGTGGACACAAAATCACTATATGGTACTGTACAAACACAAATCCTGGTCCTCACTGCTGATCACCAATATGAGAAATTGGGTTACTGCTTTACTGGGGTGTGAGCCATGGTCAAGCAGCAATCACAATCCTTGTCAGGGTGAGGGACAAGCAATCCCAAATTAGCCTGTACTCAACTCCCTGGTAGCTTGGCACAGAGCAGTGAGTCTTAAAGAGGCAAGCAGCAGCTACAATCCTTGTCAGGGTAAGGCTGGGGTGTGAGCCATGGTCAAGCAGCAATCACAATCCTTGTCAGGGTGAGGCACAAGCAAACCCAAGTTTACCTGTGATCAACCCCCTGGTAGCGTGGCAGAGAGTCATCACACTTAATGTAGAAGCAATGTGTAAAGTATTTGTGCAACATTTCAAAATAGTGAAAACACCCCACAAAAAGATCACATACCAGATTAGAATATTAGAGCTGAATTAAAAAAAATAAGACCAAAACAACAAACATCCAATCAGCTGAACCAGAGTTATGCTTTTCAAAGATAAAAGTGTAAAGTAGTGCCTAAGCACAATGTACCAACTGTGGCTATCTGGTTGCAATCTACCGGGTCAAAGTCAAAAGTTCAGGCTGACCGTGATACAGCACTGGTCACATGCAGTCCCAGATTAGTCAAACTGAGGTTTTAACTTCTCAGTTTTATGGCAAGAGTACCATCCACGTTGGAGAGGGTTGCGGAGATACGTCACGGGTGGTTGTCAGAGCAGTTTGGGTGTCACCGACAGGTGGGCTGGAGCTTCATGTTGGTGGTCCCCCATGGGCTGTCAATCCTGCTGTGTGAAGATAAGGGCTAGCAGAGGTTACTGCTAATTTTTGGTGTACGTGGCGCAGTCTCGGTGCAAACCGACCCTTTTGCGGTCCTGAAGAGCCCAAATCTTGATTTAGGAGCCCGTGAGCCACACCAAGGGTCCAAGATCTGAGAGGCATCACTTGGGAATCAGGAGCCCATTGCAGCTAGTTCTAGGATCTGTCTGGGGAGCCGTTTATGTCCCTGAGGCTCGGATAGGGTGGCCATCAGACTAGACCCTGGAGTCACTCTGGAGTCCTGGATTCAAGATGAAGTTACAGGTCCAGTTCTTCTTCCCCACGCAAGAGAGGAGCCGGTCAGCATAGCAGGGCAACAGTTACCTTAGAGCAACAGTCCAGCAAAGTGGCAGTCCTTGTAGCAGAACAGCTGTCCTGCTTCCTGACAGAGTATCCACAGGTCCAGAAATGTACTAAAGAGTTGGTGAATGAGGTCCTACATTTATATCCTGGTGCCCTAGTTATGGAAGGTGGGAAAAGCTTCTAGACAGTGGCTTTGAAGTTCATGAAATTCCCTGCCTCCTCTGCATTGGCTCCAAATTGGCTCCAGTAACAATGCAGGGTTGTTAGGCCTCTTGAGTGAAAGCAGACACAGGCAAGTCAGTTGTAAGTGGAGCTGTGCTCAGCTCCGGCCCCCATTCTGTCATTAGATGGCCCATTCAGGCACGGATAATCCCTCTATTGTGTGACTGTCTGGAAGGAATTCACAAAGTCTAACTGTCAGTTATACCCAGTCATTTGGCCAAGGCAATGGGCACAAATTGGCTATGGGCAGAAAAATTCCAACTTTCTAAAATGGATATTTGATCAAATTGTGATAAAAAAACTACTTTACCATTAATTGGGGCTCTTCATCAAAAATCCAAAAACATCAAACATGACATAGCTACGAACTCCCAATTGGAAACTACAGCTTATTAAATATAATAAGGAATCCCCAATGTTATCCTATGGAAGAGTAGGAGGCCTCACAGTAGCAAAAAACAAATATAGGTGTTTTTAACTGTCAGTACATGTAAAACTTGAAAGTACATGTCCAACCTTTTAATTACACAGCACACTGCCCTGTGGGCTAACTACGGCCTACCTTGGGGTGACTTACATGTAATAAAAGCGGAGTTTAAGGCTTGGCATGGGGGTTTCAATGCCAAGTTGTCATGACAGTTTAACACTGCTTTCACGCTGCAAAGGCACACTTGGGACATGTTTTAAAGGGCTACTTAAGTAGGTTGCACAATAAATGCTTCAGGCCTATAGTAGCATTTAATTTACAGGCCCTGGATATATGGCATACCACTCTACCAAGTAAATTAAGTATGCCAATCAGGTGTAAGCCAATAAAACCATGTTTTAGGGGAAGAGTATGAGCACTTTAGTAGTGATAAGCAGTGGTAAAGTGCACAGAGTCCTAATGTCAACAAAAACAAATTCAATAAAAAGTGGAGGGAAAAAAGACAAAAGGGTTGGGGGTGACCCTGCAGAGTAGGCCAGATCCAACAGTGTGGAAGACACATTTAGTGTTTAAGTAGAAACAAGTTATTTCATTATATATATTTAGTAATATGTAATCACACTGCTCTTAGTGCAAACTTTTTAATGTGTCCATTAAAAAGACACACTCTGGAACTCAGCTAGTAACATCCTTATATTACTCCTCAAAAATAAAATATTTGTGAACAAGGAGCTTCTATCGAGTGCTTCAATTAAAGTCTGTACTGGCTCGCAAGCAGACTTTACATTTGCTAATTAACCAATTGCACACATTTACATTTCTTTCAGATAGCAGGCACTCTGGGGAGAAGGATTGTTTCTTCTTTAGGTTTCTGTCCTTCCTTCTGCTTCACAGCAGAATAGACCCCTCTCTTCTCACTTTCAGCAGGAAACACTTCAAGGTCTGCATAAGTCATCTAGGGATGGTTGTTTTTTAATGAAAAGCATGGGAACTGTTTTTGTAAAAGTATAAAAGCATGGGCACGTTTTCCCCATAGATACCACTCACTTCGACCTCTGCCTATAAAAATGACAAACCTATCAGATTTGTCAGTCATTGTTTCATGCAGTGCTCCATGCAGATTCTAAGCTCTTAATAACACATGTCATTAGTACCCCCCTTGGGATGATGCAGTGCAGAGTTGGCACTGCCGTGTTTAGGTCTGTGCCTGGAGATTGTATATAAATCTCTTTAGCAGGCACTTAACTTAATTAGCTATCATGCTAGCTGCATGATTGTTCACAGGTACATTGACAAATTAGAAGTTAATTGCTACACTTACCAAATGAATTAACACTGAACATTCAATAGCCCTGAAATGCACTAGAAAAGATAATTAATTATGGACTCATCTGTAGGTATACACCGTACTATAAACAGAATGGGGGTTGAGAGCACACTGCCTCACAGTCCCAGCACAATTTGCCCCTTTAGATCCTGGTAAATTCAGTACACAGTTCACACTTACTTCAAAATCAACTGGAGTTTTTCACCACAGTTGGTGCAGACATTGTTGTATATCTCTAGACAGGTGTTTCTGGGTTGAGCCCTTCATTAATAGAGAGCAGCATGTTTAGAAAGCAAAGAAAAATCATCTGGGGTTGTTGGAAATGCTGCCAAGTTCCTCTCAGGTCACAGTACCACTCACAGGCACACAGGTGCATCTCCAAAGCTCATCAGCTTGCTGGCTTAAGGGAGCCTTTTAAACAGAATGGGGGTTGGGTTCACACTGCCTGACAGTCCCAGCACAGTTCGTCCCTTTGCATCCTGGTAAATGCAGTAGACAGTTCGCACTTACTTCAAAATTAACTGGAGTTTTTCACCACAGTTGGTGCAGACATTGTTGTATATCTCTAGACAGGTGTTTCTGGGTTGAGCCCTTCATCAATAGAGAGCAGCATGTTTAGAAAGCAAAGAAAAATCATCTGGGGTTGTTGGAAATGCTGCCAAGTTCCTCTCAGGTCACAGTACCACTCACAGGCACACAGGTACATCTCCAAAGCTCGTCAGCTTGCTGGCTCAAGGGAGCCTTTTAAACAGAATGGGGGTTGGGAGCACACTGCCTCACAGTCCCAGCACAGTTCGTCCCTTTGCATCCTGGTAAATGCAGTAGACAGTTCACACTTACTTCAAAATTAGCTGGAGGTTTTCACCAAAGTTGGTGCAGACATTGCTGTATATCTTTAGACAGGTGTTTCTGGGTTGAGCCCTTCATCAATAGAGAGCAGCATTTTTAGAAAGCAAAGAAAAATCATCTGGGGTTATTGGAAATGCTGCCAAATTCCTCTCAGGTCACAGTACCACTCACAGGCACACAGGTGCATCGCCAAAGCTCATCAGCTTGCTGGCTCAAGGGAGCCTTTTAAACAAAATGGGGGTTGGGAGCACACTGCCTCAAAGTCCCAGCACAGTTCGCCCTTTGCATCCTGGTAAACGCAGTACAGTTTACACTTACTTCAAAATTAACTGGAGTTTTTCACCAAAGTTGATGCAGACATTGCTAATATCTCTAGACACGTGTTTCTGGGTTGACCCCTTCATCAGTGGAGAGCAGCAGCATAAGAGAGCGATGAAAAATCATCTGGGGTAGCTGGAAATGCTGCCAAGTTCCTCTCAGGTCATGGTACCACTCACAGGCACACAGGTGCATCTCCAAAGCTCATCAACCTGCTGGCTCAAGGGAGCCTTTTAAACAGAATGGGGATTGGGAGCACACTGCCTCAAAGTCCCAGCACAGTTCGCCCCTTTCCATCCTGGTAAATGCAGTACACAGTTCACACTTACTTCAAAATTAACTGGAGTTTTTCACCAAAGTTGGTGCAGACATTGCTAATATCTCTAGACACGCTAGAGATAACGGATGCCATTCGCGAGACTCTGGATGGAGGAGGAAAGGCGATTTTGGTCATGTTGGACTTGTCGGCTGCTTTCGACACCGTCCCTCATGTCGGGCTCCTGTCAAGACTATGGGGGATCGGATTGCGGGGGACGGTGTTGGAATGGTTTAAGTCATTTCTTACTAACCGCCGACAAGTGGTCTGGGCACCTCCGTTTTCCGCTGAAATGCCTCCGCTAGAGGTAGGGGTCCCGCAAGGGTCCATCCTTAGCCCCTGCCTGTTTAACATCTACATGGCTCCTCTGGCAGAGGTAGCGGAATCTTTTGGTGCCCAGATCATATCCTATGCTGATGACACCCAGCTACTTTTCACATGCAACAAGGGAGAGGATTTTGATGGCAAGCAGATTGGGGAGTGCCTGGAAGCCGTATTTGAGTGGTTTCAGAGTCATGGCCTGAAATGCAACTCGGATAAGTCAGAGCTGCTTTTCTTTGGAAGCCCACCAAATCCTGAGTGGAGGTCCTGGTGGCCACAGGATATGGTACCGCCTAGAGAAACCTCAGTAAAAGCTAAAAATCTGGGCATTCTCTGTGATACAGATCTTTCTTTTAGAACTCAAGTCATAGGACTGACAGGAAAGTGCTTTGGCATGTTGAAGATGATGCGGAAATTTCTCCCCCTAATATCTCTTCAACATAAAAAAATCATAGTTCAAGCCTTGATAGGCTCGAGGCTTGACTATGCGAATGCCCTCTACCTAGGCCTCCCTAAATATCTCCTAGCTCGCCTACAGGTCGTGCAAAACTCGGCTGTCAGAGCTATCTTTGGACTGCCGCGAAGGGCACATGCGTCAGAGCTGTTGGAGAAATTGCATTGGCTCCCTATTGCCAAGAGAGTCACATTTAAAGTGTTGACTCTGGCCTTTAAAGCCCTGCATCACATCGGCCCTAAGTATCTCCGGAAACGGATGGCGTTCTATGTTCCAAGGAGAACTCTGAGGTCTGCACAACTAGCAAAAGCCATCGTCCCTACAATCAAACGAGCCCGTACGGGAGGCCGCTCTTTTCGCTATCTGGCCCCTCTCTGTTGGAACAAGCTTCCAACTGCCGTGCGATCATTATCCAACTTGCTCGCCTTTCGAAAAGAGCTGAAGACGTGGCTTTTTACCCAGTAACATCTTTCGCCACCTGCGTTGAGCACTGTGTTATGTACTGATTTTTTTCCTCTTTGCCAAAGCGCCGGGACACTCGTATGAGTAGCCGCGCGCTATAGAAGAGTTTTATAACATAACATAACATAACACGTGTTTCTGGGTTGACCCCTTCATCAGTGGAGAGCAGCAGCATAAGAGAGCGATGAAAAATCATCTGGGGTAGCTGGAAAGGCTGCCAAGTTCCTCTCGGGTCATGGTACCACTCACAGGCACACAGGTGCATCGCCAAAGCTCGTCAGCTTGCTGGCTCAAGGGAGCCGTTTAAACAGAATGGGGATTGGGAACACACTGCCTCAAAGTCCCAGCACAGTTCGCCTCTTTGTATCCTGGTAAATGCAGTACACAGTTCACACTTACTTCAAAATTAACTGGAGTTTTTCACCAAAGTTGGTGCAGACATTGCTAATATCTCTAGACATGTGTTTCTGGGTTGAAGCCTTAATCAGTAGGTTGACCAAAATGGGCAGCCAAGGGGATTACATTGTTTACAAAAAATTCTAAATAAAATAGATGGGTACAGTTAGTTGGCTGATAAATCCGGCAGAGGGTAAAACATTAACAGTAAGGATGAACACATTTTATTATTTTAACTAAATTGCGTGCCCTCTTGTTGAAAGTAGAGCGCACCAGGCCCTGCGAGGGCCATTGAGCCTTGTTGCGGAGAAGATTGATGTGTGAGAATCCATTGATGGTTTTCAGTATTGATCCACTTTCATCTCTTTATATCCCTTGGTTCCTTCAGGTAGCAGCTATCAAATAATGTTTAATATTTCACACTTAGCATTGGAATTACAGGGATGAGATGTCCTTGAAAAGTTAACTCCAGAATGTGGAGGTCATTCTGCTTTCCAGGTATTGAGCAACACTCTTACTTGTGCATGAGACGAAAATGGTTTTCTGTTTTGCATTAATTTGTTTTGTGGAATTATGCTGCGGGCTCTCCAGTTAATTAACTGCTCTAATGAGTACAAAGCTAAGAAGGCGGATGAGCTGCAGTGAGCATGTGCAGTCTGCGGCTAGGAGGCGCGGAGGGATCTGACTCTCGCTAAGACCTTCAATGGGATTAGTGGGATGAGACACAAACTGTAATTAGCTAAGCCCATGAGGTCTAAATTGGCCTGCACGTATATGCTGTATCACTTAAATGCGCTAGTGTAAAGGCAATCCTATAAAGATCTTTTTTGTTCTCATAAAATAAAATAATTTTGTCTGACAACTAAACAAATGCTGGCAAAGCCGATAGGGATAGCTTATAATTAAAAGTGCATGGATGCTTCCATCCAGGTAATACCTCATCCATCGTCCATGTTTTTAATCATTCATCATCCAACCGAGTGCTTAATTTGTAAAAAATATAAATGCCAGGGCTCTCTCAAAGTTCTAAATGAGCATATCTTAATTAATAACATTGCTACATTTGTTTTAAAAAATAGGTTATTGACATGTTTTTAATGAAATACTAAATTTGTACTTTTTGAATATTTAGTTTTAACATATATTTATGTTTACCTATTTTAAATAATTTTATGTTACATTATTTTCTATCGGCAATTATTTTAAGCCCCTACCGTGATTATTTTCTAAGGGAGAGTGTTGTAATACCAATGGTCTTTAAAATAGTGGATGACTTCCTAAATCCAAAGATTACCAGGCAAGACATCCCCCCCTCTCAGACCCTTTGCGACTCCATTGCGAACTATTTTGAGGCAAAGGTCCAGGAGCTCACAAAAGCCTTCCCAACACCTTTGATGGGACATAAAATAGGAACTTTAGACCCAGATACCAGAAGGGCGGAGTTGACTGAATTTCTGCCAATTAGTTTGGAAGACAGCCGTCAGGCAATCCTGACTGGAAGATCCGGTTCTCCTTTTGATCCGTGCCCCCCCAAGATATTACACTCTCTGATTGATCTAGTGAACCCGATTATTAATAACATAATAAATTCCTCGCTTGCATCAGCCAAAATCCCTCAGGAATGGAAATTAGCGGCGGTTAAACCCCTACAGAAGAAAGCGATGGCCGATCCCACCACTCTATCAAACCTACGGCCAATCTCATTGCTACCATTCCTTTTTAAGCTCACTGAGGCAGTTGTAAACAAACAACTGACCAAATTTCTGGAGGATGAGGATCTGTTACACCACAATCAATCGGGTTTTAGAGCCTCCCACTCAACAGAATCAGCTCTCCTCTACACAACTGAGACACTGAGGGCCGCCATGGATCAGGGGGACAGGGCTGTCCTAGTTCTCCTGGATCTGTCGGCGGCCTTCGACACGATCTCGCATGAGATACTGATCAACCGTCTAGCTACGGTGGGCATAAGGGGCACGGCCTTGGCATGGATGGAAAATCTCCTTGTGGACAGGAAACAGATTACTGTCCTCGGACAGTATTTATCAGCAAAAAAATCAAATCCAACAGGTGTACCCCAGGGATCAAGGCTAAGCCCGGTGCTGTTTAATTTATATATGACACCTTTAGTTGAGTTAATATCATCATTTAACATCAGTACAGTATCATACGCAGATGATACTCAGCTCATCTTAGTTTTAGACAGCAAGTCCACAAGTGCGGAGGAGAATCTTGGAAAATGCCTCACTGCAACCTTTAACTGGATGAAGATTAACCATCTGAAATGCAACACGGGCAAGACTGAAATTCTCCCTGTGGGTCCCCAAAATCTGTTTTCCCCCCAGCTGTGGTGGCCCCCAAATGAGGAAATTCCGTCAAAAACAGTACTATCCGCACGTAACCTGGGAGTCAGATTTGATGAAAAACTCTGTTTTAAACAGCAAGTGGCTGCAGTGGCAGGATCTTGTTTCAACATCATACGTGGTCTTCGAAAGTTTTTTAACTTTATCCCATTAGAAGCAAAGAAGACAGTTGCAGTGGCATTAATTTCATCACGCTTGGACTACTGCAATAGCATATATGCAGGAGTGAATAGATCTACCCTACATAGGCTGCAGGTTGTCCAAAATGCTGCTGCACGCCTGGTGCTTAATCTTCCAAGGAGATCTTCTGCTTCCGCTGCCTTAAAACAGTTACACTGGCTCCCCATACATAAGCGAGTGCTCTTTAAGATACTGGTAATTACTTTTAGAGCGTACCACAAAATAGGGCCTAAATATCTGCTCCCACGGTTCAAGCCATACATACCAGGTCGGAACCTGAGGTCATCAGACATGTGTCTTCTAACGATCCCCAGATTTAGACTAGCCACCAAAGGAGGAAGATCCCTGGCCGTCCTTGGTGCTAAAGCCTGGAATAAACTCCCACAAAGCCTACGGCAAATCTCGACTGAATTCGAATTCAGGAAGGCCCTGAAAACCTGGATTTTTAATTTACCAGACACGGTTAGCAAACAGCTAGTCTAAGCTCTAAACATCCCTCAGGTACTATGAAATTGATGTGAGTAGTGTTTACCGGCCCACCATTCTAGGCTACGGACTACAGCGCCAAGATGCTCCTTGGAGCGATAGTATGCGCTCTATAAAAACTATCTTACAATTACAATTACAATTACAATTACAATGGTTGGCCATGTGTAGTGCTGGACTTACTACTGTCTTTTTGTCAAGCTTTTCAGGCCTTCTATATATACTATAAGTATGGGCTTAAAGCCTGTCCACTGCTTTCATTTGTTTCTTTCATTGTACTTTAAAAATCCTTGCTTGCTAGTGGTCAATTCTTCCTATTTGTCCCTCCTTTTTGTATTTGTTTCCTCCCACAGAGCAGAGACCAAGTACTGTATATTTACGGTTTGGTTGTTGTATGAGGGACTTTTTATTTCTTAGTTTCCTGCTCGTGTTCAGCTAACCTTCCCTTTTCAATTGCAGAGCATTCTGAGCTTAGCTTCGCTCCAGCCTTTTTCTGTAAACAGGGCTGTAAATAATGCTGTTATCTTGGTCACATTTGCTAAGCATTCAAAAAACAAGTTCAAATGCTCTGTTCATGCCCAAACCCCCCTCATTACTGCTTGCCCCTCTCAACTTATCAAACTCTTCATTGTATTTTATTTAACTTTTTTCTTAACAATCACACAATGTTGATCATCTCGCAGAGACTCAAACCCAGTTCCCCATTTTAAATGTCAGCTGCTCTAGCCGTTTTGCCACATCCACATTGATGGGACTACTGGTGTCCATAGAAATGTAGCGCAATAACCAGGAAATAAAGGGCCAGCCAGCCGTAGACACTGAAGAGGGGCTAGCAGTTCCAACACTACTGCTTCAAGGGGTGTTTGTCTCTAAAGACAGTAGGTGGACCATGACCCTGGAGGCTTCAAGCACTTTACGGATAAACTCACCCCAATGTTTTTATTATTCAGTTTGTTTTGCAAAAGACACTGAATAGACCCCAGTGTGCATCTTCCTGCCAACAGATACTCAGTGGGGGCCTGTTCAGCTTTGGCGTCGGTATTTTATTGGTGTCCATTCCCAGAGGTTGTGCCCATGTTTCTGGTGTCCATTCCCCGAGGTTGTGCCCATGTTTCTGGTGTCCATTCCCTGAGGCTGTGCCCGTATTTCTGGTGTCCATTCTGCGAGGCTGTGCATGCTGCCCAGGTTGTCTGTTGCGCTCAGTGGAGTGTGTTCCCTCATCTAAGCTCTACCCACCACCACCCACACTCTGCTCAAAGCTATAACTTCACAAACAGCTAGTATTTGCGGCAAGAATTTTCAGTTCTATTAAGGACACGGAGGCAAAGATTATGCTTTCTCTTTCTTTACTGAATTTTCTCAGCAGCCAATAAAAAATTTTAAAACATATAATGCACTACATTTCCCATGAGTCAATGGTGTGTAACCACCATCACAGCTCTTCTGTCCATATATATAAGACATTAACCACATCTTGTGAGCCTCTTTCTTTGCAGCAAATGATGAAATGACAGCAACATCTGTAACAAATTCCAGCATTGACATTTCTCTCAACTGCCATTCCTCAATGTTAATGATAGTTCAAACGTGACCCAAACACGAAGTGTCAATCTTGACCAAGGACTCGAAAGAGATAATTTTTTGTTCTGCACCTGGAAGAAGAAAGGTATCCGAAATACCCGTGGCATAATACCCAGAATAAAAGGGCAGGAAATACATAATACAACAGTTATGGTAATGACAAGTAGGCAGGATAATCTTCGCTTGAAATTCTTGGCGCGAATGCTAGCAAATTCTTTATTCTATCACAGGACCGGAGGCTTCAGATTATGCTGGTTTAACGCTTATCAAAAACTACAGATGCAATATCGCCCACAGGTTTATAATAAAACTGCTTAAACTTATATTCAGAAGACCAATCCGCATATTTTAATATACCTTGAATAGTAGAACCCAGCATGTATGACTTCGAGGCCATCGCCCCTCTCACAGAATGAGCACCAAACATTTGCGTGTCAATACCAGCCTGACATGATTGACCTCAGCCACCTAGCAATTGTGGCAGACGTCACAGGTCCGAAAGGTTTTTGCAAAGCAATCAACAATCTGGTACAACCAGCAGGTCGTAAATTTGGGTACATTATTCATATATCATTAGACATTGAACTAGACATAACTTTGCATTAGCAGGAAAAGCACTATAATCAATACAATATGAAAAGGTTTGGGTTCTACCATAAATAGTAAATGAAACTCCTTCCTGAGTGAATTCTCTACCTGTCAAGTCAAGACCTCTCACAATCGTAGTCCGACAGCAGGCAGACATACACAAAAGCATGGCCAATTTAGCCAACAACTGTCTTCTAGACAGCTGATGGTTGTCCGGCCATCTGTCTAACAAAACAAATACCAGGGAAACATCCCACAAAAAGAAATACTTAGCCTTAGGAGGATTCGCCACTTGAAAACCTTTAAGCAGCTTGCAGACCAATGGATGCCTACCAGTTTACTCTCAATTTGGACATGTCCTGCAGAAATAGTTGACCAGAAGTTATTAACTGACCTGTATGCTAGTCCCTCCGAGGCCTTATGAGAAAGAAAATCTCTTATTTGGGGTAACTCAGCCTTCACGGCATCCACCTGTCGTTCCAGCAACCAACCCACCTAGCCTCGCCATCTGTAGAATATCGCTTTTGGGTAGAAGGTGTCCAGGCTTGTGTATGAACTCTGAAGCAGACTCTGAAATGTCTGGCAACGTCCACTGTTGCCTGAAATCCTCCAGGCTATCAGGGACAACTGCCCCGACATTACCATTGGGTGACATTCCCCCTGAGGGCCCAGAATCATCGTCTGGGACCAGCGAAGGAAAATTGAACAACCGCACGCCAGTTCCTACAGCATCGGGAACCATAGTTGAAGTTCCACAGGGGGTGACCAGGGCTATCTCTGCCAACTGACGGACAATGTGAGTCGCCACTCTAGGAATGAGGATAAACAGGGGAAAAGCGTAATTTCGGGTCACTGACCAGTCCTGTGAAAACGCATCTGTGGATTTCGCTAGAGGATCCGGTCTCCAGCTGAAAAAACTCTGTAGCTGGCGATTCAATCTGGAGGCAAAAATATCTCTCATATATTGGCCCTAGGTTGACTGGATCATTTGAAACAGGGACAGATGGAGCTGCCAGTCACTGTAATCCCTGAGGTGTCTGGAGTTCCAATCCACCACTGTGTTGGATAGTCCCAGAATGTACTCCGCTACTATATAGATTTGATGGGTTAGACAATAGTGCCAGAAATCCTTGGCATTCTCCACCAACAACGGGCACCTCGTGACCCCCGGTTTGTTGATGTATCTCACTGCTGAGATGTTGTCCACCCAAAACAGTATGCAACACAACACTGATTTGGCAGAAAAAGTCTGAATCGCGAAGGACTCTGCCAAAGGTTCCAAGCAATTGATGTGAAGGGACAATTCCTGAAGAGACCATCTGCCTGTCATGGATATTTCCCCACAACGAGCCCCTCCCAGTCCCAATGGCTGGCATCGGACTCTATCATAATTTCCGGAAGGGTTCCAAAGATGGCCCTGCCATTCCAGGCATCCACGTGTCTCAACCACCAACAGAGTTCGTCTTTCACTTTGTCCGGCAGCGTGACCTGGTCCGTGTAGGACAAACCTTTCTGAAGGTGCCAAATCTTCAGTCGTTGGAGAGCCCGATAGTGAAGGGGGGCAGTAAAAATGGCTTGAGTCAGTCAGGCCAGAAGACTGAGCAGGCGGGCTATTGCCCACAAGGATACCATCAGCTTGGAAAGGGTTGGCTGAATTTCCTTCTTTAAGTTGTGCAATTTGGATTTGGGTAGTCTGATTTGTGCTGCTTAGGAGTGTACCACAAAACCCAGAAATTCCATTGACTGAAAGGGGCAGAGAACCGACTTGGACTTGTTGATTATGAAGCCCAACTCATGAAGAAGGGAAACCATCACCTATAAATGTAGGGTGGCTAGGGACATCGACTGAGCCGTGATAAGTATGTCGTCTAGGTGTATTATCAGTCGTATTCCTTACTCCCTCAGGTGGGCCACCACTGGCTTCATCAGTTTCGTGCCAAAGAAATTTCGAAAGGAAGGACCAGATATTCTAGGCTGTTTTACTTGGCCCTTTTTGCAGGGTCATCCCTGAACTTTTTGCCTTCTTCCTCTATTTTTTCTGACCTATTGTTGGCTATTTTATGACTCTGGGCACTTTACCACTGCTAACCAGTGCTAAAGAGCATATGCTGATGCTCTCCCTAGTGTAAATTGATATATTAATCAGTGGTTCCATGTTTGGCTATTTGGTTTACTTGTCAGACCCTAGTACAGTGCACTGAGTGTGCCCAGGGCGTGTAAATCCAAATGCTGCTGGTGGGCCTGCAGCACTGGTTGTGCCACCCACTGAAGCGGCCTTGTAAAATGTGTCTAAGGTCTGCCATTGCAGAGCCTGCGTGCAGTCTGGTACTGTCATGCAGACTGGGCAAGTGCACCCACTTGCCAGTCCCTAAACCTTCCAGGGTGCATTGTAAGTATAAGGTTGGAAAAGCCCTGATGTGTGTGGCATGCCCTAATGGTGAATTACAGCCATTTTCGTTTTCCACTATTGCAAGGCTACCTGTTCTCCATAGGCTAGAATGGGCTGTAGATTATTACATGCTTATAATCCTAACTGTCTCAGAGAACATGGTAGAAATTCGAGTTTAGTATGCCTGAACTCAGAATGATTTCCTACATCTTTTAGTGAAGTTGGTTTTAACATTCTGTTTTAACATTCTGTTTTTGCAAATACCACTTTTGTGGTATTTGTGGCATTCATGTGGCAAAAAGGCCCTGCAATGATCTGCTCCCTAGTCACCCCGTACCACCCTCCCAGAGCTTTACGCTCCAGTACTACTTTTCTGGCATCAACTAGAAAAATTAAACGAGCCAGGTGGGGATGCCGCTCCTTTTCGTGGAATGCTGCCTCTGTTTGGAATTCCCTACCTCTCACTTTGCGTAGCGAACCTGATCTTTTTGAATTTCGTAAAAAATTGAAAATACTTATGTTCAGTAATTCTTATTAGGCAGCACCCCCTCCCACCCGTCCTCAGCGCTACGAGGCCTCCGGGTAGAAATGCGCTTTACAAAACTCCATTTCATTTAATTTCATTTCATTTCACTTTTAGAAAGTAGGAATTTGCTTGTCTAACCTTTCAAGCCTGCCTCTGCTAGGTTGTGTATTCCTTTGTCTGGTTTTGTGAGTGACAGGGCTTGGGGATTCCAAGAGACCGGATGAGTCAGCCCAGTGGTGAATAGAGAGATCTGCAACTAGATGGGAGGGAGGAGTTGCACCTGAACCTTGAATAGGGCTGTGCCTGCCTTCCCCAATGCTGGCTCCACCTCCTGGGGAGTGGCTGATGTCTCTGCCCTGTACACTGAAAGAAGAGAAGGAGTCCTGTAAACAAAGTGCTCCAGGACTGTACTTGCCTTCCACAATGCTGGCTCCACCTCGTGTGGGGCTTCTGATGTGTCTGCCCTGCACTGTGAAAGGAAAGGAGAAGTCTGGTAAACAGAGTGCTTCAGAACTGGTTTGGACTGGGCAAAGGTCCCTCTCCCCTAAGAGAACAAAGGATTTTGGGGTATAAATATTGGGACCCTGATCCCTTGAAATGAGATCACTTTTGGACTACAAGAAGAAACCTTTACTGAGAAGAGGAACCTGAAGAAACTGAAGAGAGACTATTCCCAAGCTGAAGTGCTGCTTGGGGGATTGGCCTGCAGTAGTTGCCTTACTGCCAAAGGAAGGAGAAAGGAACTTTGTGTACTTTACTTTCAACTTGTGAAGGATCTCCAAGGGCTTGGAAAAGAGCTTGACTCCTGCTGAAGTCTCAGGGACAACAGACTTCAACCCCCAGCTCCCCAGAGTTCTTTGGAAGTGCCTGCTGCTGTTTTGGGCCTTCTGAGGGACTGCGTGTCGCAAGAAGCTGTAAGCGCGACTCATCGAAGAAGAAGCGCGTCGCCGTCGCTGTGCCTGCCGTCGCAACTCCAAAGGAGGGTGTCGCTGCTGGAACTGTCGCCACTGCACCGCATCGAAGAAAAGCGCCTCGCTTCCTCGAGAAGCGCGCCGCCGTCGGAGCTGCTGCCGTCACATTGTGGATGTCGCTGCTGTATTTGTCACATTGTGCGGAAGCTTCACGCATCGTGGGTGAAGAGTGTCGCAGTTGGAGCTGTTGCCGTTGCATCGCTGAATAAGGGTGTCGCCGCTGCAGTCCACGCATCGAACCAAGAACTTCTCGCATCCCCGGAGAAGCGTGCCGCATCTGGTAGATCTTCACGTCTTTATTTCTTTGCACCTGAACTTTGCCGCATTTCCCTCGCTGCGACATTGCTTGTCGTGGAAGCGCAATGCAACCTAAGATACATTGACGCAAAGGGTCGTATCTTAAGAACTGAACTGAACTAAGCTAAATCTACCATCTTAAAGTAACAGTATTGTGTATTTTTGTTGTTTATGGTCTTGTAGTAAATCTGTATAAATTATACTTATTTTTTTATATAAAACCTTGAGTGGAGTCCATCTGTAGTGTTGTGTCCATCTGTAGTGCTGTCACTGGGTTACTGTATGTGGTCACAAATGCTTAACACACTGCGTCTGAGATAAGCATGTCTGCTGTGCCAAGCTACCAAGGGGGTGAGCAGGGGTTATTTTAGGAGTGTAATCCCCTTATCCTGACTAGAGGCAAGGGTCCCTTTTTGTCACAAGTACCTCCCTGTGCCAACTAGCGAACCCCAAACCTAACATAGGCACATGTCCTTCCACATGAATTGCAGAATACGTCGGTGTGGTGGGTAGATGCGAATGGAGGGTAGGCATCTTTTAAGTCTAAAAGGACCATCCAGTCCCCATTCCTCAGTAGATCTACCAGTAGATGGATACCCTCCATCTTGAAGTGTTTGTAAGTGATGAACTGATTGAATTTTTTCAAATTTAGGACCAAGCTGTGTCCGCCTCCCTTTTTCTGCACCAGAAAGACATTGCTGCAGAAACCAACAGGACTGTAGTCTCAGTATGCTACCACATGTTTCCGCAGCAAGTCCTCTGTTTCTGCGTTTATAAAAGAATTGTCTTGTTAGGAAAATGTAATTGATGGGGAGGGGATCTTGATATGGAGTCTGATAAAACTTTTTCTGGAAGCCCTAAATCATCTGTAGGATCCAGGCATCCTGAGTGATGGTGTTCCATCAGGGAAGGAAGAATTGGACTTGACCCCCCAAAGGTGTGGAAACAGCATTTATTATCCTTAACTGAAGGGGACTGATTCTGGAATCCCGCTCTATGACCTCCTCGGTTGAAGCGGCTGCTGGAGAACTTCTGCCTTGTCGGGTAGAAGATGCCACCTTGGTAGTGTCTTGCCAGCCACCTCTGCCACGGCAGTAGCTACATCGTGTGGGGCCATTGTGGTAAAAGCGGCCTGGTGAGTGGCCCCTGCCTCGCCTGGCCCTGCCGAAAAGGCCAGCTTGAAAAACCCTCTGGATATTAGACTGGGCTTTGTCAAGGGAGGTAAAAGTACCCACGTATTTTGAGACATCCTTGACTAATCGGTCCCCAAATAGGAGGCCCTTGGATAAGGGATCCGCTTCCGCAGAGGCGAGTCCTTTAAATTTTGTTGTAATCTTGTCACATTTGCTGTCAATTCAAAGACATAGGTCCAATGCCAAGCTCTGTCTTCTGAGGGAGCATGGTATTTACTTTTCTTTCTCTGACTTCAAAGTAGGAGGATTTCAGTCTAGGGGCGTGAAAGGAAAGGTTATTTTTCCAGCACACAACAAAATGTAAATATCTATTAATTAATTGTGCTAATATTTTAGAATATTTCCAAATTAGGAAAGCACAGATGAAGCACTTTTTAGGGACATTCTAAAGTGGTCTGAAAACAAATATTTTAATGCAACCAAAACAAATCAATGCAGTAGGTGATGCCATTTTCACCCATTAATGTTTGTGCACTGTACAGTTATATCAGTATACCTGTGCAAATGTAATGATAATTTCAATTGAAACTGTGTGGTCTGTAATGGCAGTGCACTAGCACACCATGCATACTTCACTCACCACCACTCCACTCTGTGACACTCTACTCCACACTACGACAATCACCGCACCTCCTCTCTATGCCACTCCACTCTATGCAACTCCACTCTATGCCACTCCTCTACACAACACTCTACGCTTTTCCACTCTACGCCACACTACACCATGGCAATCTACTCTACTCCTCACTATGTTGCTCTACTCCACTCCACTCTTTGCCACTCCTCTCTATGCCACTCCACTCTCTTCCACTCCACTCTACCCCACTCCACCCCACTCCACTTCACGCTACTCTGCTCCACTTCACTCTACAGCACTCTACTTTGCTCTATGCCATTTCACTCTATGACGCTCTACACCACTCTAGGCCACTCTACTTCACTCAACGCTTCGACATTCTACACTGCTACGCTCTACTTCACGCACTCCACTTCACTCTATGCCACTCTACTCCTCTCTGCTGTACGATACGCCACAACATACCACTCCACGAAGAGCTGTGCCACTCCATCTACGCAACTCTGCTCCACTCTATGAAACTCTGAGCCACTCCACTCTACGACTCTCCACTCTTCGACATTCCACTCTACAATACTTTACTCCACTCTACGCTATGCCACTCCACTCCCCTCCATGCCCCTCCACTCTACGCCCCTCCACTCTACGACCCTCCCATCTAGAACCCTCCACTCTATGACCCTCCACTCCATGCCACTTTATGCCCCTCCCTCTAGACACAGCATTACACTCTACGGCACTTGGATCTGCTCCACTCTACACCACTGTACTCCACTCCACACCACTATATTCCACTCCACGATATTTCACGTCACATTATGATACTCCACTCTACTCTACGCCACTCTGCACCACTCTACTCCACACTGACACTTTATTCCATTCTACAACACTTTATTCCACTCTGTGCTACGCCACTTCACTCTACTCCATGCCACTCCCATCTACCCCATTCCACTCTATGCCTATCAACCTTGCACCACTCTGCTCTACAAGACACTATCCTACTCTACTCTATGAAACTCCACTCAACCAGACTCCATTCCACAACACTCTGCGATGCTCCACTCTACGGCACTCTACGCCACGCCATGCCCCTCCGCTCTACACCCAACCGCACTAAGACACTCTATGAAATTCCACTCTGACACTCTTTTCCACTCTGTGACACTCTATGCCCCTCCTCTCTACAACACTTTACTCAAATCCACTTTACTCCCACCACTCTATGACCCACCACTCTACGACTCTCCGCTCCACTCTACCCTACTCTACTCCACTCTATGCCATTCTACGCACTCTTTGACACTTTATTACACTCTACGCTATGCCACTCTTGTTGTGAGATCCCTATAGGGCCCACTGTTGCTTCTCCTCTATGTTAGCCTATGTTAACCTAACTGCACATGTAGTAGGCCGCTTTTGCTTTGCACATGTTACAAAATAACGCACTTGTTTTTGTGCCACACTTTTATTTTAAAAATAGGTTGCACATGTTCTGCTAGTCGGTTTTTTTGCTGGGATATAGTCTGAACATTTCATACAAGGCCAAACAACATTTTGCCCTGTTTTTCTCTGTGGTCGAAGACCAACACCTAGACACAATAGAGGAATCCAGCTGCTGTTTTCGAACAAGGCAATTCTTATATAAGCCCGGACTTGTCATTCTAAATATAGAGAGTGGAGATGTTTGAAGAGAAATGGTCCTGAGATCAGAGAGCTATGCGTCTGAGATGTAGACCAACTGTTTCAGGTATGGGGTCTAATCCCAGAGATATCTAATATATCACTGTGCTCCCATAGTGAGGGTAGGGTTAGGCAGATTTGTTATTCGCTATGAGAGGGCTTTTTCATGCTCAGTTTATTGATCATGCTAATCACATTGCTGACTTGCATGTGTTTTTTAATTGCAGCATAGGTGCTTCATGAGAACACAATAGTTTCAATAAATATTTTAATCATTCTTTGTGTATCTTTTCTGTTTATTGTAGACAGGTATGAGTAAGAAAATGAAAGGTGATGACCTGTTACCTCGAGCCCAGAGAGGGTTTAGAGTGTTGTGTTCTGAGGTGCTAACTTACCTGTTGCTCTGGAAGGTTGGGAGTGCAGGTGAGGCACTATGAGACTAGGCTTTATTACGATGGTGGTCGGACGAGCGCCTGACTGCCATTATTTTGGGCTCATAACCATCCAATAAGGAGTCGCCAGCCCAGACAGCCCAATTACGATACGTCTGCCATGCAGTCAGTCAGTCAGTCAAAATACTTTATTCGATTTTAAATAAAATCATAAAAAGACATACATTCCATACATGTTAAAATATATTTTACAGATACTTTATAAACAATACGTAGTATAAAAATGTTGAATTACATTAGATGTGCAATAGATAAAAATTCAACACATAAGATAAAAAGTTTGAACTACGTAGGGTGTACAGTCAATAGGTTATACTCGGTGGTGCACTACGTAATCTAATTCGAGATGCCGCTACTAAGTAATTTGCCATACAAAATATACTACGGATGTTACTCAATGACTAGAGATAAAGTAGTGCCGGTCTTACTTGTAGGAAACCTGCCTCCCTTAAGATTGGTAACAGGTATTTTTTCCGTAACTCAGTAAACAAACCACAAAACATAACAAAATGCATGGTATCCTGGATTGAGAAATTGTCACAGGAACAAGGTGGGGCTGTCTCTGGTCTGGCCCATGTCTGAAAATTGCCCAAATAAAAATGGATCAAATTAAATCTAAACTTAGTCAAAAGAAACCTATGGAAAGGCCTGGTGACAATACTGAGGTAGGGTTCCAGAGCTATAGTATTTAATGACAAGTAATGAGCCCTCACAGAGGGCTTCTGCAATTCCTTTTCCTCACTACCTAGTCTTGCCATAATCATGAAATTCCTCTTGACTGCAGTCAGTCATAAATATCTCTTTTTCCAATGCAAAAGAAAAAGGGATGTTTGTGAACATCCATGCAATGCAACATGTGCTAGGCACCATGTGGTGCCTGGTGCATGGTGCATGGCTGATTGGGGGGCACTACAAGTGCCCCCAGGCCACATTGCAAAGGTCCACAGGGAATGGGGCCCTGCTCTGTGCCCACGGTCCCTTTCTGACTGCCTTTCCATGGCGGTGGGACACCCATGAACAGGCTGTTGGAAAGGGACATTGATATTCCTACGGCAGTGCTTGTGCAGGCACCGCCTCCATTGCAGGGATTGCGGTCTGACCGATACCCCAAAGGGGTCCTTGAGCCTGTTGGTGCTAGGTGGGCCCTCCGACATCTGTGCTCCCACCAACTGCATTGTAATGTGGTGGTCAGACTGCTATCCTGGTTGTCGGGTAGACTGCCACCAATGGCCTGTCGCTGCGATCTGCCTGACATCCTCATCAAGCCCCGTAGTCTGGATTTGGGATTATAGGTTCTGATGTGGTATGGTGACCAAGTCCCTACATACTGATGTTCTATGATCCCAGGCCTAGTTCTGTTTCTAAACAGAATCCCTGCAACACTCAACTGTACTACACTTCACTCTACGACATTCCATGGTACTCTCCTCTATTCCAATCCACTCTATGACACTCCATGACACAACACTCCGCTCCATTCTACAACACTCTATGATCCTCCACTTTACGACATTCTACTCCACTATACCCCACTACACTCTATGACCCTCCCCTCCACTCTATGACAGTCTACAACACTTTATGCCACTCTACACCACTCCATTCCACGCCACTCTGCCCTATGCCGCGATACTCTACATCACTTCACTCTATTCCACTTCACTCTACAACCCTCCATTCTACAACCCTCCACTCTACCACACTCCACTCAATGACATTCCACTCTACCACACTGCACTCTATCCCACTCCACTTTACAACACTCCACTCCACTGCACTCAACGCCATTCCACTCTCTGACACTCTACGCCCATCCACTCTTCTCCTCTCTATGACACTCCTCTCTACGACACTTCACACTTCACTCTAAAACACTCCACTCTATGGCACCCTACTCTAATCCACTCTACTCCGCATTACAACACTGGACTGTACTCCACTCTATGTCACTCTACTCCCCTCTACTTCAATGTAGGCCACCCTACCCTACTCCATTCTATTCTACGTCACTCCATGGCATTCTACGACCCTCCACTCTATGACACTCTACTCTGTGCAACTCCCTCTATGCCACTCCATGCCACTTTACTCCACTCTATGCCACTCCACTCTACTCTATGACATACTACTCTACTCTACCCAACTACTCCACTCTACAAAATTCCACTCTGTGCCTCTTTGTCTCGCCACTCTACAACACTTTATGCAACTCGACTCAATAAAACTCTACTCCACTCCATACCCCACTACACCCCTCTACGTCCCTTCACTCTACACCACTCCACTGTACTCCACAACACTCTACTGTAAGATACTCCACTTTACGACAGTTCACAACACTCCTCTCCACTCTATGCCACCCCACAACCCTCCACTATCTGCCACTCCATGTCACTCCATGCAAATCTATGCCACGCCACTCTATGACACTCCACTGCACTCTATACCACTCCACTGTACGATACAGCCCTTCACTCTGCCACTTCCCTGTACGCCACTAAATTTCAGCCATGTTGAACAGCAGCCATGCTAGTTCTTGCGTAGGCACGACCTACAGGCTTTTGCCAATGCTTGTTATTTTTTAGTAGTGGCTTAAACTTGCAGTTTGTGAATACCTAAGATTAGTAAACTTACTTAAAAGTGTAAGCGTACGCAAAAGCGTAAATTACCTTTGTAAATCGGCCCATTTTTTGTCAAAAGAACGCTATAACCTTCCATCTACATCGATGCTGAGATTGTAAGCCTTTGACATCTACAAGGTCTTGATGCATTAATGACCACTAATTGTTGACTATTCCCAAAAACCTGGTTAATCGAGTTGGGCTGAGTTTACTAACTTGCACAATATCTTTTGTTCTCAACATTGCATCCTCTGTAATGTGTTTTAATTTCCAGTGATTTGTCTCTGGTTTCACATCAATTTACTTGATAGAATTAAGCTGTGTGACACCATAAACACAAACCTCCAATAAACACACAAGATGGCACTCGTTATAGAAATATTCATTTTGTTATCGACATCCAACCTCTCGCTTCCATGCCATTTAAATGGGAAATGCTATTCTTCTAATAACGTTACTAAGCTAAGGTCGGTTGTAGACACCTTGACTTCTGTATATTAAAAAAGAAATGAGAGTCTCTCTATAACATTAAATAAGACTGAATGTAAAAAATTAATTAACTCAAATAAACGCACCATAATTGCATTTTTTTGAAAACATTATTTGGGGAGAACTCCCCAAACCTCCCATGCAGCGGTCAGGCACTCTTGCAGCGTTCGCTTGCTACATGCAGTAGGAGGGCTCGTCTGACAAAATTTGCCAGATTTCTTTCGGTTCCCAATCAAACCAAGGTTAGGACTGCTGAGTGATGGGGCTATTCTGAACATGTACAATGATGAAGTAGTTTGCATATTATAAACAATCTGATTACAGTGTTGTTCAATCCTACTCCTGCATATTTCTGGCAGTGGCACACTAGTTGTAATTCTTGACACATTGTGCGCATTTTTGGCCCAATGGCACTTGAGCGTGTTATAATGTTTGCATTGCCATAGATGTGGCCATTTATAGCATTGTCATTACTTTTGTTTGCATCTCAATCTTTAAGAGTGAGAGGTGTTCTATGTCTGAAGTCACTCAACCATTCCTCAATGCAGTCACCCGTGTATCAATCCATTCACTGACTCACCTATTCATTTTGCAAGCACTCAGTCACTCACTTATTCATCCATCCGTGTACTCACACATCCTCCCACCTGCTGACTCACATAAACACACTCACCCACACACTAAAATTTGCCAGATATTGAAGAATCACTTTCATTTCTAAAATAGCCAGAACTATTGGCTTTGTTAATGCATATTTTTCTTATTGCCAATGCGGAGCTAGCATTTCTTTTTCTCTTGTTGCCAATGCTGTTCCACATCAAGGATCGGCTAAGAGCCAAAAGGTCAGCTAAAGCCTTCCAAAGGTGTCTCATATTGGCTTTGCCAGTGCTTGTTACATATGCATCCACACACATCCGCACATGGGCACTCAGCTCATATACAGCTAACAATCAATAAGGCAGAGACCAGCCCTGCATTCTCAAAGAACGAGGCCTGCTGAGGTGGAGTAAGGTGACACTAAAGCAGGCAGTGTTGTGTGCCCTACAAATTCACTGCAGTTTACTGGGTCCATCCTGGCCAGTGGTGTTCTTCAAGATATCCTCATATCCGTCTGTTCGTGTATACTTCCCCACAACTGCATTGACTACTTTACACAAACCACGCCCACCAGTGTTATCATTCAGAAGAGGACAGATCTTCAAAACACAGGCGTTCAGGGCTACCTCTGACAGCCTGGCCCACAACACAGTCAACTACTAACTAGGGACCTCAAATTACAACTGTCATTTGTTATGCATATTTTTTCTTTCTATGCAGCTCTTACTACGCTTCACTAACTTAGACAGAGCGAGGTTCGAAACTCTGTTCAGTGAGCTATGTTCCTATTAATGTGTACTCTCTTTGAAAATTGAATTATGTGTTCAGAGAGCGACAGAACCATGCTGAATAGTTATCACTGAGTAGTAGTTCTACTACCATTACACTGTATAAAACTGAACGGCCGTAATATGTGCTTTCCTACAAAAAAGGAAACACCTTTCTATTGTAGCCACAACCCAGCATATCCAGATCAGACCCGCTGAGGTTCAGGGGTGCACATCACAGGAAATAGCAGTATAACCCGCCTCGCAACTGGTAAAAGAGCCAATTATCAAACCCGCATCTTTATCGTGTAAAATGTAAACGTATCTCAGTATGTGGCAAATATAATACACACAGACCTCTGATTCTTAGGAACCTTACGGCAGGAAACATTGCCCATCGCTAGATACTGCCATATCAATTATCCAACTGATGAGTTAATTTCATAAAGTTTGTATAAACTTGAAAACCCTAATAAAAACTGCATTCCTAAAAATAAAAAGGATATATAGTCCAGAGGAGTTCCACAAATTGTATTCTTGTGATAAAACGTTTGATTCCGCATAAACAGCTTATTCACTCGGCACTCCAGAAGGCATGTCATGTTTCAGGCAAGGTTTTTGTATCTCTTCCTCCTCAAACGAACTGAAATATCAGTCGGATCTTTTGAAATAAGCTTCAAATAGCACAAGTCTTTTTGCTTTCGGCTGCCAATGTGTGTTTCTCTGGCTAACCGGCTTACTTAGGGCTGTGATATGATCTCACAAGAATATTGTTTTTGTAGAATTGATGTGAAATATCGCTTGTGATCGTAAATAATTCTATATCTGTAAAGCAGGTTTCTCTCTGGTGGACCTTTCTCCTCCTGGCTGTTGTTCTGTCCTAATAAGTTTGTGTCTAATAACTAATATTACTAATAAAGAATTATTAGTGCACTGGGAATCACTTTATAAAAAGAAAATCTAAGGTGCCATTTGTAGGTTATATTGATATTGATTACTGAAAAGGAAGTTCATCTGTTGCAGTCAAGTTGATACTCTACAATCATTGGTGCTTCTAACTCTATGTGTGTTTCTTCTATTGCAGTAAATAAATACGTCGCCAGAGTATTCACCGGTGCCAATAACGGTAGTGGGACGGACGCAGATGTTTTTCTCAATATCTTTGGAGAGAATGGAGATACTGGTAAAGTTCAGCATGCAATATGTTTCTGAAGCCACACCTTTATTTCTTTAACCTAAGATGATCAGAAAATATGCGTAGAAAGTCTTTTCATAGCGAAGCTGGGAATCCGAAATATGATATTAAAATTACCAAAAACATGGTAAATATCTTGAATTTTACACTGAAGCATCAACTTTCAAATGTGTGTCGATTAAAAGTATATACTTCAAAGATAGAATGTAATATTGTATGCCTGATAAGAAAGGAAGAATTCCTGTATTTCTTTCTCAAAAGTGGTACTCACCCCATCAGTAACCTTTCAAATGAAAGAACAGGCCACACAGTACGTATAGAGATACGAAAGTAAACTTAAAATAGCTATTTACCACAATTGTAATGCGGTATTTGTGCATTTGCTTACCGTTTTTCAAGATAAATTTTAATGGATTTATTTATGTAGCATGTTTTCTTCAAAGAGGGGAATCCTTCCCAAGCATTATCTTAATATTGTACTTGGCAAAATAGCTATTTGAACATATAGGGGTAGAGATAGAAAACAATTGTTAATCTACACTCAGAGATTTAAATCCATGTCCTAGTGTAGATTTATGATACTGCATAACACTTGAATGGAAAGCTGCCCCTGGCACTGGTGTCCATATGGATTCCTTGAAAAATCACTTGATCACATTCCTCCTGTACAAGGATCTTTGTTGGGGAGAACTCACAGGGAGAATGGAAACCCCTGTGCAAATGCAATTTTTTTCTTTTTGATCCATTTTCCTTAACAAACTGGAAAGGGATTTATAAACACTAATCATCACAATCTGTAAAAGGAAATGCTAGAAGTGGGTGAATACTCAGAAACTTAGATGTTTGTGGGCATTGGCAAAATCTAAGGCTGAGTGGAATTTACGGGCATAGAGGTCTGCACTCATGGTGGAGATCTCCATGCACGTTGGATTAATTTTGCGAATTCCTGGCTGGCAAATGTAGTCATAAACCTATATGGATAACTTTATTCACCTTTTGAATAGGTCCCACCCATGGACTTTGGTCGATAACTTGGGAGGTAGATTTCCAAAGTTAATATAACTTCATCCAACTCTTTCAATAAATTACAGATTCTCTCAGTTTCAACACTTTACATAGTCCTAGGGAATGCAGAAGGCAAGGCACACCAATAAACTGCACATCTAGATGGATTAATGCCCATCAACTGCACTATAAATTATAAAATTGACAAATCAACTTCTGAACCCCAGCTAAAAACCACAGCTTGCTCTGGTGTAGCTCCTGTCACTGATATGTAGGCTGTTGACTATTTTGCAACAGGCAGTGCGAAATAGTGGACTAAGACTGTCTGCATGAGGTAGGTTTTCTATGAAGTTGCTCTGGTCTTCAGTGCCTGTACTATAGGCCGCCATTCACTTCCTGCATTTCTGTTCTTATTATCCCAGGGGAGCGAAGACTCGACAATGACAAAGACAACTTTGAGAAAGGTGCTGAAGACAAATTTACCATTGATGCACCAAATCTCGGCAAGATCAGGAAGATTACCATTGGCCATAACAACAAGGGATCATCGGCCGGCTGGTTTCTTGAAAAGGTTTGTTTTGTGATATAAATAATTTATGCTTCAAAGATGAGCTTCATTTGTTGACAGCACTAACAGAGAGAGATCATATTCTAAGTTCGATTTCAGGTCCTGCAATCACTTCTAAATATTTAAGAATATTGATGCAAAGGAATAACTAGAATGTTTCAGACTTAATTTGAGCTGTAGCTAGTGGATATATATATTTCACTCATGTAATCTGCCTTCTTAAAACTGAAGAACAATTGTGAAATTTACACTAATATGCCACTTTGCCTAATTATGCAGCATTCGCCTTAACATTTTATGGTGATGGTGACAATTTGCAGTAAATATTTACAGTGAATGGTGCGATTTGTGGGGAAAATTTACTGCAAATGCAAGGGAACAACAGACCATGGGAGGCTGGGATTCGTGGTGCTCTTCTTTAAATGCATCCTCGAGCCAAAAATTGGCATGAGCATGCATTTCGTGCTAAAATATAGCGCAAAACAACAGATTTGCATTTCACATAATTACGCGTAATTTCGCTGTATTTTCACATTATCATGCAAAAGCAAATTATGCAATTTTCACACCCCCTGAACTAAATTTCTATAATATCCAGTGTATGCTACTCTCCCGGTATTTTGGCTCCTCTTTGAGCTCTCAATTGTTGCATCCAGGTGTATAAGACAACAGCTGCCATACACCTAAAACCAGCCAGGACTATATACTTTGTCAATGGTTGTTAGCTGTTTAAGATAAATGAGTAGCAACAATCTTGTAAATAATTAATATTGAAAATGTTTCAATTCTGAAATTGAAACTGTAAATTAAACATTATTGAGGCCTATGGAAGGAATAGTGGTCTTCAGAGTGTCACAATCACTCCCTTATGTTCACTGTGTCCGACAGGTACATCTTTTTTCTCTCCACGCCTCGTCCATCGGCATATCTTGCATCTTATCCCTTTCCTCTGTGGATTCTCTTTTCACTCTACCCTGAATGCTCTTCTTCCTATCCTTCACAGTGCACAGCTGCCCAACAGCTCAGGGATCTCCGTACAAAAGAGGTCAGTTTTAGCATCACATCTGTGAGACCCATGTAAATGTAGTAGTATTTGTATAGTACACTGAATCGACCCCCGAAGGGGTATCTCAGGCGCTTGTACGCATACCACTGCGGACCCCTTCCTGGCTTTTCCCTGTGAAGGGCCCACTCCTGGGCACCCCCAATGTGCAGCCAGGCATCCTAGCTTTGTTGGGGCCGTTGTGGAGATTAAGCAAGCTATTGCCCAGAGTTGCACCCATGATTAGAATAGGCACCGAGGCGAGAATTATCAGGTCCGCGGAAATTGAGCCCAAGACCCGTCGAGGCGGGAATTAAACCCTGGTCCCGGGCTAGACCTCTGCATCAGGGTCTGCCGCTCTCACCATTGAGCCACACTTCTCCACAGATCCCATGTCCTTCTGATATGTGTATGTGATCTTTATGTCAGCAGTGACCTGCTTGAAACCACATTTTAAAATTTTTAAAGACTCAGTGTGAGCTACGGCTGAGCTGACCTCATAGTCAAAACAGTCTTAGTCTTGTTGAGTAGCCATTTTCTATAGGGTATTCCTAGCGCACCCCTGTAGCTTGCAAAAACGGTACACTCTTCCGCAGAATAAAATGCAAAGGATGCATGCACAGCTAAACAAAAAACATATGACAGCTAACAAATAATCATGATAAAAACTTCAAACTAATTTATTTAAAAGGACTGAGATTTAATAATTGAAATTACACAATATAAAACGTCCCAAAGTACTGACCGGTAAAAATGTAAATCACTGAGGTACAGAAAACCAAAATGGCAGACGCATGCCTCTCTTAAGCTTCTCTTCAGATCTCGTATAGTTCCACCCAAGGTAAGCATACTCCTGGCTCAAATGAAATCCCTTTCCTTCTAGCACCCTTGTCTTCAACATAAGCTTGGGAAAGGCTCCACTTAGTCCCCGCAAAGGGAGTAAGCGTCATGGCTGCTATTGACACGATTCGCCTGGGTATATATGTCTGCTGTCCTGAAGCCCATCACACTACAAGCTTTTGAAGCTGGCCACTTGGCTAAGGTGCCCCAGGTGGGACCGCCATGTGCTATTTGCTTTAAATTAAATTGGGTATTTTCAGGAAATATGACAACTTATGAAACAGATAAAAAATATGTAGGCAAAACCCAATGTTTATATTGATGTTGTCATACTTATTTACCAAAATGATTTCCACCATAAGGTTGTATCTTTTAATAACAAAAGTTAGCTAGATAGGCTTAAGAAAGGATTCATTTTAAAAAGTTGTTCTTGGAATTCAGCCAATCTGAAGCCTTTGCAGAAACCATAGACAGCTACCCAGGTTACCATTTCAAATGTAACTGGGAAACCATCTTACATTTCAGCTGTACAAAGCATTTTAGGGCACATATTGGCTAGGCTGATGTACAAATATGTCACAAAGGAACATAGGTCAGCATTATTGTAATTCTGTAATAAATACAGAATCTGTGACTTAGATTATTTGGATGGGTGCTTTGGAATCAACATAGCCATCTAACAGATTGTAGCATGTCCGTCCCAGCTTCATACTGAATAAAAAATGCATCATACCAGTAACATTGGCAGTGTGGTGCTCCAAGCACTATTCGATAGGTTGTGAGTGCAGAAAATTGGAAATCCTCTTGTAGATGTCCATAATTGGAGAGAGGAGTTGCCCTAATGGCTAGGGCGGTCGTCCTCGAATCTGGAGAACTGGGTTCGAGTCTCTGCAACAACACGGATACATCCTGTGATCCTTGGCAAATCACTTAGGGGCAGATGAATCAAAGCAATTTTAGTCGCAAACGCTGCGATTCGCAAAAAAGCAGCATTTGCAACCAAAAAATCGCAAAATGGTATGTATGAAGGAAATTGCATAGCAAAATTAAGGAATCGCAAAATTTGCGATTCCTTAAATTCACGTAAGCATTTAAGGAATCCCGAATTGCAATTCCTTAAATGCTATGCATCAAGCATTCAATTATTGCGATTTCTCCTTAAGAAATCGCAAATTACCACCAACTTCAAGTTGGTGGTAATTTGCGATTTCTTTCACAAATGCAATTTTTGGCATTTGTGAAGGTGACATATGGTGCACATACATGCCCTTAGGGCATGTATGTGCGCCATATGCGCACACATGTAAATTTCAGGGGTGCATCAGGGTGTCCTTATGACACCCTTGCCCCCTTGAAATTATTCTCAATTTGAGATTCTCAAATTGCGAATCGCAAATTGAAAATAACTTCACATTTATTCCTATGGGCCTCCTGGCCCATAGAAATGAATGGGAAATTATTCCTTAATTGCGATTAGCAATTTGCTAATCGCAATTAAGGAATTTTAAGAAATCGCTAAAAAATGTCGATTTTTTTATATACATACCATTTTGCAATTCTCAAATAGCGATGTAACTGGAACTGGTGCTATGTAAAGCGCTCTGATACCCGATTCGGGCCAAGTTCCCGCTATATAAAACTCCGTAAAATAAAAAATAAATTAAAAAATTGTTCATCAGGTTTAAACTTCACCTTGACGCCTTCGGGTATTTGTTTGCGCTGTATAAATAGTAATTCAACTGACCTATGGTTGAAATAACCCAATTCACAAAGACCTTCTTTGGAACAAATAAGAAGATGTGCGTAAGCATATCACATGCATAGCTTGCATTTCATATTCATTTTATATTCACTTAAATATCCTCTGGAGGCAATCTGGAGGTTCCTGAAGCACCTTTTAGGCACTCATATGTAAGTGGGATTCCCAAAAATGTTGTGCTGTAATTCTCCAGGAATCTCCACATTTGCTTCAGTGCAAACCTCTACATATACACAGGGCCACTGGAAATATGCACTTTTTGGGGGGATTTGCCACATAATCAATCATCTGCTGCAAAATTCGCAGATTTTACCCCCCAGAAAGTTTCTATCTAAAAGGGATCAAAAGTTACTAAACATGTGACAACATATTTTGCTGCACTGTGGAGGGTCCATCGCAAACGTTGACTGATCACGCTTCAATTGCCTGTTGCTGTATTTGAGTGTTAAACTGTTACTAATAAGGTGGAACCTTTGACCAGAGAATGTAAACATGTAAACTAGGCAAAATAATGCAGTAATACTGCTGCAAAACGTGCCACATTACACTACATAATTTCCTTTTCTTGCCACATAATTTTTAGTCAACCGTGTCGCATAACTTAGTCCTCCCATGTCACAAAATTCCAGTGGTCCTGAAAATACAGTATCAGCTGGCTGGTACATATCTGAGATGCTAGCTTGTGCAGATAATATATTGATGAAGCAGCACTTGTTGTACTGGAACTGATCTTGCTGAACAGTGAATTCCAGTTGTATTCCCAGGATGACCATTAGTTGTGAAACTGTTCTCCAATGAATTTCATTGTATACAAATTTACACATCAAAGGCATTTACAAAAGAAGCTATCATGTGTGGTTCAATTTCTGGCTACTGATTTTATCACATTCACTTTTCCCCGGCAGGTGATCCTTGAGGACATTGGAAATAAAGCTGTGTACGAGTTCCCTGTCTCTCGCTGGTTTGCTATCGATGAAGATGATGGCAAAATTCAAAGAGATATTTTAGTGGGTGGAAGTGAGGCCACAGGTAAGAACAATACATCAAAAACACCAAAGTGCAGTGATGAGCTGTTTTAAACATAAATCTATACAATTCTGATCTTTGAAAGTTCCTTTTGGTTGAGGTTAGTGGGCTAACCTTTACATTTATGATTTGTGTGTCAGTTTTGATTGTTTGTATTTATTACTACAAGAAGGTACATTGGCATTTAGAGAACTCCAGCTACAGAATTGGAAGACAAATAGTTTTGGTGGAGCATTAGAGCCCACTCAAGCACTGGTGTCTGACTCCATAGGGATCTCTTGTAACACAACCTGTGATTGTGCACTCTGGTACACATGGTGCTGTGCTTGCTTCCACAGTGACATGCACTGTTGGCCTGTGTTGATCTGTGTGCTACTGCAGTTGGTGAAGCATGCGCCTCTCTGCTGTACTTCCACAGTGACCTCCAGTGGATACCTGTATCAGTTCACCCTGATGAATCCTATGTGATGCCTGACGTCATAGTGATCTTTAGTGACGGTGTGTAGTGTTACTTTCTTGCACATCAAGAGCTCGTGCTTGACTCCCCAGGGACCATTAGTGATCGAATATGGTACTGCACCCAGGAAACATCCAATGCATGCACCTGACTCCCCAGTGACCTTTAGTACCCTCCTGTGATACTGTATCCTAACAGTGGCGGCTGGTAGGAGACAGGGGTTGGGGAAAACTTACCTGCTGGTGCCGTCACCAGCCGTCGCAAGTCGCCGCCTCTCCTCCGCAGGGCAGGAACCAGGAACAGGAAGCACCCTGCATTCTAGACTTCCCTGACCAATTATCTCTTTGCTGATAGCAGAGCAGCGATTGGTCTGAGCACCGTGATTCAGCGCTCAGACTGAGAGTGGAAGCCTGGGCGTGTTCTCCACCCAGGCTGTAAAGCAGCCTGGGTAGAGAACATGCAAAGTGTGCATGACTGTCTTGGGCCGGCCAAACAGTCATTTGCACTTTAGGTGCAGCAGAAGCAGCCACTCCTCCTCCCTGTGATGCCGGGAGCCCAGCCCTGCCCCGCACTAACCTGGCGCGCGACAACTGCAATACAAAGAATAAAGTGATAGAAACGCTCCGTTATCATTTTATTTTTTATTTTGTACGCCTTTATAGCAGTGGGTCAACTTTCCTCCGCCTCACCGGAGGAGCTGCCGCTGTATCCTAAATATATCCAGCATGTGCGCCTGACTCCCCAGTGGCCTTTAGTACCCTTCTGTGATACTGTATCCTAACAGTGGTGGCTGGTAGGAGACAGGGGTTGGGGAAAACTTACCTGCTGGTGCCGTCACCAGCCGTCGCAAGTCGCCGCCTCTCCTCCGCAGGGCAGGAACCAGAAACAGGAAGCACCCTGTCTTCTAGACTTCCCTGACCAATTATCCCTTTGCTGATAGCAGAGCAGCGATTTGTCTGAGCGCCGTGATTCAGCGCTCAGACAGAGAGTGGAAGCCTGGGCGTGTTCTCCACCCAGGATGTAAAGCAGCCTGGGTAGAGAACATGCAAAGTGCGCATGACTGTCTTGGGCCGGCCAAACAGTCATGTGCACTTTAGGTGCAGCAGAAGCAGCCACTCCTCCTCCCTGTGATGCCGGGAGTCCAGCCCTGCCCCGCACTAACCTGGCGCTCGACAACTGCAATACAAAGAATAAAGTGATAGAAACGCTCCGTTATACATTTTCTTTGTACGCCTTTATAGCAGTGGGTCGACTTTCCTCCTCCTTACCGGAGGAGCTGCCGCTGTATCCTAAATATATCCAGCATGTTTGCCTGACACCACAGTGATCTTCTGTACCTTTTGGTGATGCAACGTCCATGAGGATCCAGTGCCTGACTACACAGTGACCAGTAGTAACCACCTGTGGTCCTGCATGGTCAATACACCCCAAGCATGTGCCTGATGCCATAGTAACCTCTTAGTATCCAACTGTGGTACTGCATCCAGGGCACATCAAGGGCTTGCGCCTGACTCCAGTGTGACTTTTACTAATCACCTCTGATACTGCATCCGCAATATATCTAGTGTACAACTCCCCAGTGACCCTTAGTGTTACTCCCATCATACCCCAGTATACTGACCTTTAGGAACTGCGCCAGATTTCACATCTATTCACATGTGTTGCTTGTTTGACTCTACAATGACATAAGTGATGGCCTTTGAGACTCTGGCATGATAACGCCAGTTCTTATGTGTGCCTGACTCCACAGTGACCTGTAGTGACCTCCTGTGGGACTATCTCTTTCAACATCAAGTCCTTATCTGGCTCCAAAGTGATATTTAGTGACAGCTTGTCGTACTGCACGCACGATATATCAATTGCATGTCTGACTCCACAGGGAGCTCTAGTAAATACCGGTGGTACTGCACCCATGATACATCTAGTGTGTGTGCCTGACTGCACTGTGAACTTTAGTTACCTTCTGTAGTACCACATCCATACACCCATGATGTATCCAGATTTTGATCCTGATTCGTCAGTGACGTTTCATAACTTCCTGTAGTATTGCACCCATGATGCTTAAAGTGTATGTGCCGCACTCCAGAGTGACCTTTAGTAACCACTTGTGGTACTGCACCCAGGATGTACAAATACTTTGTGCCTGACTCATCTGTGACCTTTAGTATCCACCTGTGGTACTGCACCCATGATGTATGTAGAATTTGCACCTGACTTATCAGTGACCTTGAGTATCTTCCTGTGGTACTGCGCCCATGATGCCTCCAGTGTATGTGCCTGACTCCTCAGTCAGTTTTAGTAACTACCTGTGGTCCTGCACCGAAGATACTTTTCTTTTTATTCATTTTGTATTTGTAAAGTTTTATTTAGCGCTAGCTAGACCCGTAGGTATCAGAGCGCTTTACATACACAAAGGAAAAGAAAGATGGCATAACATGGCAGGATAAGAGGATGTATAAAGATATAAGCAAAGACATAATACTTATGTATTCAGTGAGGGGGGAAAGATGAAGGGGGTTGTCACAGTCAGATAACCACCATCTTTGAAGGTTAACTTGAGGGGGGAGTCCATTATGTTATTAAAGTCTAGGAACGTTGACTTGGTCAGGAAAGTATTGGTTGAGGAGAAGGAGTTTTAGGTCCTTTTTGAAGCAAGAGAAGGAAGGGTTGCATCTGAGGTCAATCAGGAGTGGGTTCCACATCCTGGGTACGTTGCCAGAGAAGGACCGGCACTGGTTCGTTTTCTTTTTCAGTTTCGGAGGGATGAGAAGAAGTGAGTTGGTGCTTCTCATAGTTCTGGATTTTTCTGCTTTTACTAGTTTGCTGTTTAGGTAGTCTGGGGATTGGGTGTGAAGGGCCTTATGTGTGATGCTGGCCAGTTTGTAAGTACATCTACCTTCCATGGGGAGCCAGTTGAGTGTGTTGCGGGCTGGTGAGATGTGTTCATATCTTTTTACACAGTTAAGAGTCGGGCTGCCATGTTAAGTACTGTCCTTAGTGGGGCTAGGTGAGCTTTTGGGGACACTGTTTGAATGGTGTTTCCATAGTCCAGTTTAGAAAGGACTAGGGATTGTACAATTGTCTTGAGATCATCCTGAGGAATGAAAGGTTTAATTTTCTTGAGGTGTTTAAGAGAGTACAGAGCACTTTTTGCAGAGTTCTTGATGTGGTCCTTAATTGACAAGCTCTTGTCCAGGGTAATGCCTAGTAACTTTACCGAGTCAGATAGGACGAGGGGGCAGTTTAGAGCATCAAGCTCCTTGAGTCAGTCTTGAATTGGTTGGTGGTTACTTTTCGGAGAGAACAGTATAAGTTCCGTTTTGTGTGGGTTCAGTTTTAAGTGGTTTGCATTTAACCAGTTTTGGATCTTGGTTAGCATGCCATTGAGGTGTCGGACATCACTGGGTGATTTGATTTTGTAGTAAATTTGTGTGTCCTCTGCATAAAGGTGGTATTGAACCCCTGCTTGTTTCAGAATATTTGCAAGGGGTTTCATGAAGAGATTGAGGAGGGATGGTGAGAGGATTGATCTTTGTGGGACTCCAAGTTTGACTCGAGTTGGTACAGAGAGGCAGGAGTTTAATCTGTTGCAAACGGTGCTAAAGGAAGGAAGTGAACCATTCTAGTACTGTGCCATTAATGCCAGAGTGCCTCTTCAGAGTCTCAAGTAGAGCTGGATGGTTTATTGTGTCGAATGCCGCTGATAAGTCAATTAGGATGAGGAGACAGGCCTCACCTTCATCTAAGGCTCTGCGGATATCATCTGAAATATTGAGCATCGCTGTTTCAGTGCTACAACCTTTTCTGAACCCCAATTGAAAGGTGTCAAGGAGGTTGAAGTCATCAATATGTTTGTTGAGTTGTTGGAGAACGCACTTCTCCAATTTTTTAGCTAGGAACAGAAAGTTGGAGATAGGTCTGAGGTTGTTGAGCTTGTTGGGGGTTGCCCCTGGTTTCTTGAGTATCGGTGTGATTTGTCCTAGTTGAAGGGAGTCTGGGACACAACCTGATTTGAGGGAGGATGATTTTTGTCCAGAAAGGGGCAATTACATAGTTGAGTTTGTTTTACTATTGTGGATCGGAGGGGTCCATAGTGTGGGAAGTAGGCTTTAAGCTTGCAATTATATACATCCATTGTATGTCTGACTCCATAGTGGCCTCTGTTAACCACCTGTGCCATTCCGCTGCCAGCGATTCTTCACACCTGTACATACAGGAACTGACTCTAAAGTGAACTTTAGTAACTTGCTGTGGTATGTATTACCCTCACCAACGACCCCGCCACCACCAGAACCAGCCTACACGAAGGGATGAAAGACCTCGCCGAGTGAATGAAGAACAGCCGCCTGAAACTGAACTCAGACAAGACGGAAGTCCTCATCCTGGGATCATCGCCCTTCGCCTGGGATGACTCCTGGTGGCCCCCTGCCCTGGGCACCACTCCCAAGCCAACGGACCACGCACGCAACCTGGGCTTCATCCTGGACTCCTCCCTCTCGATGACCAGACAAGTCAACGCCGTCTCCTCACCGTGCTTCAACACCATGCGTGTGCTCCGTAAGATCTTCCGATGGATCCCCACCGAGACCAGGAAGACCGTCACCCAGGCACTCGTCACCAGCCGACTGGACTACGGGAACACCCTCTACGCCGGAACCACAGCCAAACTTCAGAAAAGACTCCAACACATCCAGAACGCCTCCGCACGACTCATCCTGGACATCCCCCGACACAGCCACATCTCTGGCCACCTGAGAGACCTACACTGGCTCCCCATCAGCAAGAGGATCACATTCAGGCTCCTCACCCACGCACACAAGGCGCTCCACGACCTAGGCCCCAAGTGCCTCAACGACCGCCTGACCTTCTACACGCCCAGCTACAATCGACCAGCCTCGCCCTCGCCGTCGTACGATGCATCCGCAGAGCCACCACCGGAGGAAGATCCTTCTCCTACCTGGCAGCCAAAACTTGAACTCCCTCCCCATCCACCTTTGACTGACCCAGGACTATCTCTCCTTCAGGAAACAACTCAAGACCTGGCTGTTCGAGCAGTAATGCACCTCTCTCCCCCAGCGCCTTGAGACCCTTCCGGGTAAGTAGCGCGCTATACAAATGTCATGATTGATTGATTACATTTATTAACATTTAGAGCCAGATGTATGAAGCCTACTTGCAGTCACAACCAGCCCAATGGGCAGAATGAACTATTTGCAATCGCAAAAATGCTTTTTCTAATGTATAAAACCGAACTTGCAATTTGGTAACACATTACTGAATTGCGATTTTGGTTTGGGACTTAATGCTGATTGAGAATTTGGAAGGGGCATGTTTAGGGTGTCCCATCCAAATACTGAATATGAGTGGTATGCATTAATATTTTGGTATTGAAATGCATTTGCAAAACAATTATATTTTACCGACCCCTCGAAAAGAGGTGGTAACCCCCAAGGGACCCTTTCCACTATGTGAATTTGAAAATCATGAAATTAGAGTCATAGGTCAGTTTAAAATTGATGTTTGGCAAGATATGAATGGTGTTTGTTGGATATAGATGGTAAATATATTTTACAAAGGCTTCTGTTTACATTTGCAACAAGGCTTGACAAATGGAGCTATCTGCCACTCTCAATGACTGGCAGAATAGCCATGCTTAAAGTGGTTGCAATTCCGCACCATATAACTATGTTTGCCAACTTGCTGTGGCCTGTTATCAACCAGTGGCGGCTTGTCTCGAGGGGTGTCAGGACAGGGCCCTACCACTGGTGAGCAGTCACATTTACACTGCATTTTTTTGCAGTCTTCATGACAACAGCAGAGCCAAACCCTAGGCCTTTTCAGGCTCCACGGATGAGTAAAGGAGGGGTGGGGGTCTGAGAGGGCTCAGCCACGATCCATCTACCAAGTGCTATTGAAGAAGACAGCACTCTGCAAATGGATGCTTTAATTGTGCTTGTGGGAGGGCGTACTACAGTTTTATCCTGTTCCACAAGCGCAATCCATATTTAGCAAACATAGTGCGCATGCCTCAGGCATGCCTGCCTATCTGATAATACAGGGCTGTCAGTGCATCCCAGTGGCCGACTGAAATCCACAGGGAGCAGCAGGGCAGGATCCCAAACCTTGTCCCAGCTTCTGAAAGATCAGAGGCTGCGGGAGGACTTCAGGCGGGTATTTCTCTCTTTGACCCTCCCTCTGCTGCCCTGTTTGGCTCCTCTATCATGCCTCACCGGCTCCTATTTCTGGCACCAGCTTTCTGCTCTGCTGCTGCCAAGGAGGATTGGAGACCCACCAGTAAAGGACACGAGGTAAGTAATGTTTCCACTGTTGCTTTGTGCTAGTGAGAGGGTGAGTGAATGAGCATGACTTTGAGAGTGAGTGTACATGTCTGTGAGAGTGAGTGTCAATGAGGGAGAGTGTGAGTGGGTGTGAGTGTGAGAGTGACAGTGACAGTGAATGAGAGAATGAAAGAGTGAGTGAATGGTTAGGAGAGTGAATTGGCGAGAGTGAATGGGTGAGAGTTTGTGTGTGAGAGTGATTGTGAGTGAAAGTGGAGGAGAAATAGTATGTTTGTGCATGTGTGCGTGAGTCAGTTAACGTGTGGCTGAATGTGTGGGGGTGTGTTATGCGTGCGGGTGTGAAGCATTATCTGACACTCTAGAGGTAATGACTGGCTCCTGGTGATATCCATGGTAAAATGCTGCTACTGGTATATTGGAAGTAATTATTGGCTTTAAGCAAGTCAGCTATGGTAGTTAAAGGGCAAGCACAAATAGCAAAATCACCTTTTAGAGGGGTAGATACGGAGCGCACACCAGAATAGTGCATGTGAAGCAAGTTACGACAAATATATAAGAGATTTGTGCTGTTTTTTGTTTTTTCTTCAATAGGAATCCAAAAAGAGGAACCCATTCCAATCAAGGGTACTAGTGTCCTTTATGCATGCCAGATATATGTTGCATACTGTATTTTGTCCTGACTAAATAAGTTACATGTGACTGAAATAAAAAAGAATAGGTTCCGGGGCATAATAATTATAAAGTAGTGATGAAAGCCCTGGACCTTTGGGCCTTCTTGAGGTAGGGCTGAAACATGTTGACATTTGCAGGCCCGGTGTAGGGCCATTACCTCTGCAGACACCCCACTACACAATGTTTAATTAAACCAGGAACAACGTGAATAAAAGGGATACCTTTGGTGTTTCAAGGAATTTTTATTTTAAGACCCCGGCAGGAAAACTTATCCAAAGTGCTCCCCGAAATATGGTCAAGTCCATTCTGGTTTTTAGGGACCAAGATGAGACCTGTTGATGAAGCATGACACCAACAGGGTGTGTGAGGGTCTACCTTACAACTTAATGTGATGTCCTGGTTACGGGTACATCTTCACTTGACATATATTAGGGTTCCTTCATGATCTGCAGGAGGATCAACCAGTATGTTTAGGATACCTTTTGTGTCTTCTTATTACCAGGGAGGGCGCATCCTCTACGTCCTCCATCTCATCCCCTCTAGGACTCCGGATTACATTCCTGAGCCTTCGGGTTTTTGGATTTCTAGTATAGACAAGGTGCTCATCCAACCCTTTACCTCTCCACTGAGCTCACAGAGCGATGGTCAAGTGATTGACAATTGCAATGCATTCTATTTGGACGCTAACAGGACAACTCTAGCCAAATTGCAAGTGGTGCAAAATTCAGCGGCAAGGCTGCCATTAGATATCCCAAAATTTACGTCAGTCTCAAACGGATTGTGTAAACTTCACTGGCTACCTGTACAGAAGTGTGTCACCTTTAAAGCTGTGTGTATTCCTCATAAAGCACTGTATTGTGCTAGTCAGGGGGAAGTAAAACTATGTTCCAATGGTACTCCCCTAATAGACTTCTCTGATTGGCAGCCCATAATTTAGTGGTCATCCCCAGAGTTCGGAGGAAGAAATGGGGAGGCAGAGCTTTTTCGGTTGCGGCTGCCAAGATCTGGAATTCCCTCCCTCTCATTTGACCAGTATGAAACGGCATACTCCTTTTAAGGAGGCCTTAAAAACCTGGCTCTTCTCTCTGTAACTTGGCCTGGGCAATGGGCAAGTGTACTCTCATGATTAGCTCTCAGCGCCTTGACGCTTTTGGCATTGCTGCACTACATACATCTATATCATTCATGAGTGAGTAAGAATGAGAATGAGAATGAGAGAATGTGGGAGTGAGTGGAGTAAGAGTGGGTGGGAGTGACTGCGAGTAACTGTAAGGCAATGTGAAGGAGTTAGAGTAATGGTGTGTAAGTGAGAATTAATTAATGAGAATAAGAATGAGCAAGTGAATAGAGGTGAGCATGAGTGAGCGAGAGTGTGTGTGAGTGTGTTACGCCTATGAGTGTGAGTCTGCCGTACGAAAACACCCCCTTCTTTCCCTAGAACCTTTCTGGAAGAAAATGGGATTACTGGCTGGTAATGCAGCAATGTCAAAGGTGACCTACCACCACTCGGAGACGCCATGCCAAAATTCAGGCATTAACATGCTGACTGTCATTCTTGATGTATGGGAGACACTCATGGCAAATTATGAAGGACCAGCTTCTTTCTGTTTGAGAGACATGGGGCCAGATGTACCCCCTGCAAAATAGTGCCTCGCATATTGCGACTAATTTGCAACTCGCAATTTGCGAGGCACTATTTGGCTTGTAAAACAGTGTGATTAACATTATTTGCGATTCCCAATGGGGTCGCAAATTGCGAGGATCATGAATATTAAATAGCCTCACGCAGTTTGTGAGCCCATTGAGAATGACAGGCCCTCCCAGGGATGGTGGCCTGCTGGGCTCAGCAGCCCACCATGTCTGGGACTGCTTTTTTAAATAAAGCAGTTTTTTTAATGCAGCCTGTTTTCCCTAAAAGAAAACAGGATGCATTTTTTTTTTTTTTTTTTTTTTTTTTTTTTAGTGAAAGGTTTTCATTTCATTTTTTAAGGGCAGCTAGTGGTCCCTGGGACCACTGCCTGCTCTTAAAACATATTTTTAGAGACACTCACAAAGTGGAAGGGGTCCCCTGTGTTCCAAATTGCGACTGCATTATCACGCTCCTGAAGAGGGTGGTAATTTGCGAGTGTTTTGCAACCACAATTGCGGTCACAAAACATTCATACAATGCTTTGCGGATGCAATTGCGGATAGCAAATTGCAATTCCTAAATAGCGAGTTGCAAATTAATTGCAACTCGCTATTTTGGTACTATACATGGCCCTGGGCCGTTTTGCAAGCACAAACAGGTCGCAAAGCTGTTCGCGCATGCAATTTAGGGTCGTACATCTGGCCCATGGTGCTGTTGCTTCAAAGAAGGAAGAAATAAAGTAAGATGGTGGAACTGGGAGTCTGTAAATTAGAACGCGCTTGAAGGAAACGCATGGTGATTCTTTAATTGTAAGGGCTAACGATGTATCCCCAGAAATAGGGACATTTTGTATATAGAAGCCTCAAGTTTTTCTTTAAAAATACAAGCAAGTCCCCCCTGCCTCATTTGTGTTATTTATAAAGATATTTAATAAGGTAGCTAGAGGGAACCGCTAGCAAAAGCTTGGAGTGGTGTCAATCTTAAATCATGTTTCTGTGATAAATATACAATCTAGTTTATGTTCCCTGATGAATTAATTTATATTTCGCCATGATGTTTAGTAAGCGACCTTGCAATCAGAAGACCCCAATTAAGGTTAGGCAACTTGTCAGCCGACCCACTAATAATCCGATTTCCGGCAGAATCTCCGTGCCTGGCCAGTCCAGGCAGAGACGGGTGCAAACGGGTTTGACTTTGACATGCCATTGGCTCACCTGCGGAGCAGACATGCCGTATTCAGTCTTATGATCCCACCATTGGTCCACTGGTCATAAAAACTAGACTGCAATGTAGATGAAGAATCCAGGATGATGCACCTCCCAAGATGGCACCCAACCTGCCTACTATCACCTTATAGGGTTTAGGAAAATAAAAATCCTGATCCGCCTTCTAGAAGAGCAGAGTGCCCTAATAGATACACTTTGGTATTTTATGCAGTGTGAAAAAGCAGCCCCAGAAATTAGGCTGCCCGCAGCCCACGCAGGGGCCCCCATAGAAGGGCGGCCACCTTAGTGCCACATGAGGGCACAAACCTGACAGGGCTAGTGTTTAGCGCTACTGCGTCATTTCTGGCGTGCAAGTGGGCTACGGTGACCAGACGTCCCGGATTTGCCCACACAGTCCCGGTTTTTCACCAGCTGCCCCGACAGATTTCGGCAATTTTGACTAATGTCCCGGTTTTTTGAGAGGATCGACTGAAAACAGAGGGAGACACTTTTTTGATTGTTCTAAAGCTGTACTAGCAATTTTATTAAAAGGCTTGATGCTGCGTGCAGAAATTACATTTGATTTATTTTCGTAAAGCATCTTCTGTTATCCTATGTTGATGAGAGCCGTCATTCTGCGCCATTTTATGGATGTCAAATTGTAGTCCCTCTTCTCTTTTATCAAAATGTCCCGGTTTTTGGTTCTCAAGATCAGGTCACCCTAGAGTGGGTGGGCAGGTATATCGGCAGGTATATCTACCTCCCCCGCCCAGCTGGCAATTCTTTTCATACAGGACCCTGGAGGAACGACAGCACCCCGTTAGTCCTTCAGGCGGTTGTAAACCTGAGCAACCGGGGGCTTGCCTGGATAAGCTCCGCCCCCACAAGGGCGTGAGTAAATGGGTGGACTGATGGTCAACAGGATGTAAGGGGTAATCCCCCAAAATGGTTAGCACCAATAGGTTATGCCACAGTGCAATTTGGCTCATCGGGTGGGCAGGCAGCGTAGGGCCTACCTGCTCTTGGATCGCCCGTAAATTGACCCACCATGTTGGCATATTTCTTATGCAAAATAAACCTGCAGCAATGTTTTCTCCAACAAGCAATGTGGCTTGTGTGTTTTTATTATGGCATTGCTGTGTTTGTGGGTTGGGTGTGTAGCCGATATTGGCACTAAGAGTTTATCTTAAAGAGCCCACAACACTGCAGTAAATAAAGGTAAAAGGCAATGAAGGTACGAGCTCCAAAAACTAAAACCTATGAAAAGTAATTTTTGCAGAAACATGGTTCCCTTGTCCAGGACAGAAGTTGCGGTAGACAAGCTATCTGCTCTTTTTGTAAATAAAAACAATTATTATCCCTGAGGGGGTTGCACATTAATCTTGGGTGGAGTCCAAAATATATGTGTAGATACTTTCAGGTGAGCAATTTTCCACGAAGTGTACTATGAGACCTATACGACGTGGGCCTCCTGTGATGGGCAAACGACATGGGCCTCCTGTGATGGGCAAACTTCGACTTCTTCAGTATCGATAAAAAAGACACCCAGACATTTCCACACTTGTTCTAGCAAACTTGTCATGGTCCCCGAGGCAGTCAACCAAAATGACAATCTGAGGCATGGGTGAAAAGCAAATAGCCATCCATAATTGGGGTGCAGTGGGCTCCATGACCTCAAAGCACTGGTGCCGCTGCACCTGCTGCACTAATAACAGCTACGCCCTTATTGTACAACATGTCCAGGAATTCAGAGTCACGTGGTGGGCAGGAGGGATGGGAAATGATATCTCTGATGTGTCATCTAGTGGATATACCTTGTCTCTTACATACCTTAGTCATTATAAGGGCCACGTTTTGGGCTAATAATACGCTCCAGCACAATTACACCGAAACAAAAAAAATATTAAATATAAATCCTTGTATACAATCCCACTTTGTTTTAAGAATTGGTAAAAATACTTACGCCTCAACTATTTGTAGACTTTACTAGAACACGTTCTAATGCCAGATTCCTGCATCAATGTTTCAGGTATTGTGTATAATGTTTCCATCGTTACTGGAGACGTCAGAGGGGCAGGCACTAACTCCAAGATACACATCATCCTTCATGGGTCCAAGGGTCTGAAGAACAGCGGCAAAATATTCCTGGAGGGCGGTGAATTTGAACGCGCAAGGACTGACCTGTTCAGCATCGAGATCGCTGCCCTCCTCAGCCCGCTGAGCCGCATCACCATCGGCCATGACAATGGCGGGGTCAGTTCTGGCTGGTACTGTGAGAAGGTGAGTGTGCCAGAGACCTTCCATTGCTTGTACGCGAGTGGGCACAGTGCTTGAATTGGAAGCCTTGAAGTGCGGGTACTCACTATTCCAGGGTACCTGTTTGTTAGTGAAAGTGCCCTTACTAATGGACCTCTGCTGAAAAGTACAGGCACTCTCTCTTTAAGATTAATGAAGTGCAGGCACCTGACAGTAGCTGCCCATGTAAGCCACTGAGTACACCTATGCCATAGAGTACCATGGAAATGGAAATAGTTAGAGTAGTAAAACTGTATGATTTGATCGCAAAATAACTTGGGGTAAAAAAGAGCAAAATTGCACCGGGTTTTGTGCCTGTTGTACTTGAGAGAGAAAACTTGGAGCTAATGACTGAACTCACACTATAATTATGTTGATATATTCTAATATTTTATTACTTTTTATATCATCTTTTTTTATAGAAAGTGTTTTTTGTCTTATTATAAATTAGTACATACAAAAATCCAATACATATGGCATAATGTATATGACAAATAACAGACAGTTCAAATAATTTATAAAATACAGAAGTGCATTCCCATTTCAATGCTTTTTGGCGTGAGCCTTCTTCAGGAAGTCTGTATTCATGCACAATTATATTGACTTGTAATGAATAGGCAAAGTAGAAAACTGGAATCCGTGGTTCTATCGGTAATGGAAGTCACCAAAACTGTAGTGCAGAATGCCTAATGTTTACTCTGGTAAGGGCCTATCTTTTTCCAGTAGGTGAACCGTGCACTTGTGGAGGATAATGGTGGATAAAAAACAGTGACGACGCCCAATCGGAATTACTTGATAAGACGATGTGTTCTAACCGAACAAGAGGTTCTGGTAGAGTTGAGGAGGACTACGATTCGTCATATTTACAGAGTGTGCTCCATTAGTGAACGGATGGCTGGATACATGGCGCGGGCGAAATAATACTTAGGCCTTTATTTGGGAATAAGTGGTTGCTACTCTTATTTGCACGAAGTGAGCACTGCCTCTCCTTGGTTGCTGCTCAGTAGTGGAATGCCATGTGCCAGGACACCATTTTGGGAATCAATTTACCTTCATAAAGATATGCGATCAAAATCAAACCAACATTCCTGAATCTATGGATTAGAAATGGGAATTAGGTCAGTACATATATGAAGTGTTTGGTAAAATGATTTATTTAGGAATCTGGTGGTCAAAAAAACAGATCTAAGATAGAGAGAGAATACGACTGTTATTCATGTGCCCTCTTTCCAGACGCATTACATCCAAAAACAACAAATAGAGAGTGGACTATCTCTGAGATGGGAAGATGACTATTGGATTTCCATCAACTGCCCTTCATGGCCAGTGTCATCATTTGGAATTCCAGCTACCCTGTCACAGCACCCCATTCAATCAGGAGATGACACTGTGATCTAGAAGTATGAACCAGATAGCCAAAAAACCAGAAAAGCCATCGTAATATGACAGTCAGCCTATAGTCTTACATACACAGGCCGAATACAGTGCAGTGCAAAAACTAGTGAGAGATTAAAAAGGATATGGCGGCAAACCAGAAACGTTATTAGAGTTTGCTTCCAAATCTATTAAAAAGAATGCAGGTACGGCTTTCAACAAATATGCCGCAGATTTTGGTCAACTAGTTTCAGCCAAATTGGGCAGTTTGTCCTGGCTTTCTTCAGGACCTTCTCAAATTTATAGCTACTGCAATGAGTGAAAATAAAAACACAATCATAATGTGCACACTTGTGAACATTCGAAATACCTCCATATAGGAAGGGTGAATTCCACACCTAAAGAGGAGAAAAAACCAATGTTATGTCAAAATAAACTAAGAATAACAACACGACACAAGCCTCTATCTTATTCTGTAAATACAGGAACAGTTGCACTCACCTGTCCCGTATGAGGTCTTGGCCTCACCTCACCTGGTACAGACTCAGGTTTAAGGATACCCCGCCCTATGAAGAGAACAATTAAAAACTCTCTATGTACAAAATTAGTGAAAATTAATAAACAGCAAGAGCATTGGTACTGATTGCTCAATGGTCTACGTCCTGTCCAAAGCCCCTTTCAGAGTGCCTCCAAATCATTTACAATGGTCTTCAAAGGTATTATTAATAGTCTAACCTGAGATGTTGCAATGACCTAATAGTCCGAAGGGCTGCAGAGCTATATACGAATTTAAAAATGTAAATGTTTAGCATGCATTGTCTCATCCACTGGAACCGGACAAATGGAAAGACCTGTTTACTATGCTAATGAAGATCATTTCCATATATGTCATCTGTACTTAAAAGTGGTGAAGACGTCACTCACAAATAGCTATTTCCACGACCTTTCCATGCTGACCGTTAGTGGGTAGTAAACTGAATGTCAGCTTCACCCTGAGTGGTTTACAAGAGCGTGCCTCAAAAGTAAAGAAAAACGACCATCAGTACTCAAATGCTACTCATATCTACTCCATTTCGGAGCGAACTTATTACAGGGCAAGCTTGGAATCTTTGAAAAAACATAACTCACAACTCACTCCAACTAAACTGTCTACGAGCATTAGTATTATGCGACCTCCCTGTGTTGGACACTGGCGATGCACTTACCTTCCTAGATCTCTATAGTATTGCCTATATTGAGTAAGCTATGTCATTTGGAAAACGCCGCAGCTTACCTCTCCATCGGTGCCTTGGTCCTACTTCCGAGTCAGTGGGAGGTACCGAGCACCAGGAGAAAGCCATTTTGTAGTGTAGTTCCTAGTTTCCCACTAGGCCCTGCGCATTGGAATAACATAAACAGTAGTATCGACGTGGAACTGCGTATATTCCAGGCCTCCACTGACTATGCTAAACTTAATTGGGTGTGTTACCAACTAGCTCAGAGGTCACTGGAAACTTTCTTCTCTGCATGGGAAGTGATCAGCTTCCCTGGCACAGACAAGAAGGGATTCAGCTTTCCAACAACCGTGCAACATGACAACTTTGCTCCTCAGATCAAGAGTCAATCTCTAGGGTCGTGTGAAACAATAGACAGGTATTTCACTCAGTCAGTTTAGTGCAGTTTACTTTCACGAGATGTAGAGAATAGAGAGACGGGCGTTTGTCAATAAAGGGTTAACATTTATTGAACAGTCTTTCTTCTCGTACAAGAGAAATGTATTGCCACAATTGCAAGACTTGTTATTATAAAAAGTACGTACAGTAAGATAAGGATTGCGAAATAGAACTGTAAAAGCATTGATATGGTTTCTTAGCCATACAATGGTTTAAAAGTAATAAAACATATATACAGTCATATATACATTAGGCTAAAATACTCAACTGGTGCTTCTAACTACGCCTACCCCAGTGTGCCTGACCTAAGCCTAACATGTGGAAGGGGAGTAAGTAAGTAGCTTTAAGTTAAGTTGGTTTTGCCAAGGTTTTTGCTTCAAGAATTCTCGTCTAAGGGTTTAGTCAACACCATACCACTGAATAGAATGATGGAAGTCTGGTATTTCCTTCAGGGGGCACTCGATATCCCAGTCACCCGCGAGGGCAGATCGGAAACGCTGGAGCTGGATTTCTCTGCAGGAGAAAGGCAGCGGCTCTTCTTCAGCGCGTCGGGAGGAGGAGGCGGGGGACAGCGTCCACGGCAGCTGGAATCTGCTAGGCTCTTCGCAGAGGGACGGCTGTTCAGCTCCTAAGCTTACTGCACCATCGTTCGCGCTTTAGCAGCGATAATGGTATCAGTAGCTTCACCACCAAGGGGCAACAGCAGCAGCGTACTGCCTGCAGCAGCAATGGGATGCACAACAGGGTGCACGGCAGCTTACAGCACGACAGCTTTCAGCTCACAGCTCACATTGCTTAAGGCAACGTTGGTAATATTTATACCTGACAGGTGCCGGGTTTGACGCAAGTTTGCTGGACATAAGACGTCAATTAAAGATGTCACTAGGAAGTGATAGCTATCAGTTGCTCATTAGAGCTCCATTACTAATCAAAACACAGCAAGCGGGGATTTCCAGGTTTGCTGAGTTTTTATCTTGTTGAAGAACTCGGAGTGTTAATCTAGGAATATCAGATAGTGACTTCTGCTCTGTCATTGCACTAATTGGTTGCAAAGGAAGTGGCAGAGAACTATGCTGGAATGTGGCTCTGTTCGTGTGAGGCCAGAGATAACTTTTCTGAAAATCGCACTTGAACGGTTATGCCAATATAGGGAATAAATGGATTTATAGCCGAATAGGGGCATAAGGTCGCAGTATCGATCAGGAACCTAGATAAACACGCAACACCCACTCCACGTTTTCATGTCCATCAAATTACTAAAACTAGAGCAATTAGATGCATGTGTAACATTGCCCACCCCAAAATACATAAATGCATTCGAAATAGGCGTATTTGTAATACGTGAAATTTAGGTACTGTACGTTTTTGAAGCATAGAAATCATTCTAAAATTATTGCATATGAAATCAATGAACGATTATGCAAAAAGAATTACACATGAAGTATCTCTGACAGAAGAAGGGCGAGATAAATCATCACATATAAATGCATTGTAATAACATGTGCTAGAGGCTGATGTAATGATATGTCTCTAGATGTGATTTTAGAAATAGAAGTTTGAAGCTTCTGTTCTCTAAGAATAGTTTTTACGTTAAGCAAAGAATTGTTCATGCCAAAAAAAGGAAGGTGAATATTAAAAATGTCCAATTCAAAAGAATTATTGCTTGAACGGGGAAAAATAGAGTTCCAAAGCTTTTGGCAGTTTTTGTTGATCAAAACTGAAGGCCGAATTCAGAGTTCATGGGAACGCTGTGTGTCGGAAAGCTTCTCCAAAAGTTATTGTTTCTGTACGGGTGAGAACATCGTATCAGACAGGCTCTCAAAGAATTGGTCTACAAAATCAGGTGACAGTTCAACCAAATTCGATAGTGCTGTAACTTGGCAGGTGTAAGAATGATTGCTGTCATCATAGTCGGGAGCAGCAATGCTCACAGATGGTCGTACCTGGGTGATGTTGCTTTTGTCACTCGCTCCACTGTTACCACCTAGTCGTAGTACAGGTGTCTCCACGAATGCCGTCATCAGGATTGGTAACCGCTGGGGACAACACAATGCGTGAGCCGTTATTGGACTGAGCAAAGTATCGACGTCCATTGGTACTGCTGATGGAAGTGAAAGACAGATGTCCAACACGCATTCATCGCCGCAAAGCATACATCTTAGTACCGGTAAGATACAGTTCTGCCATATAGGTCTGAATGAAAGGAACCAGGTCATGTTTAGATCTCTCAGCCTGGCCAATCCAAGGACGTTAGTTATCCTGTCCCGGTAGCGCATTGCTAGGATTGTCTCTTCCATTCCCATGGGAGCTATGTCTGAGTTTTGGCTTGCCATAACGAAGCAGGAGGGTCAAAAATAAAATCCCTGCGACGAGTCCCAAAAATAATGGTATGCCGCCAAAAACAGAGTGTACAAAATTAGGAACGATTCCCAAAATTGCCTGGAAAGGTGTTAGCAGTCCCGTAAAGACTGTCTTAAATATGCCTGGGATGCTTGTTGCACTAGACATGTTAAGGAGTTGGCTCAACATTTCTACGAAATGCACGGGGCAATTTGTTGATAAAAGGTCATGAACTTCAGTAGCTGTCCTTGCAACTAGAAGATCATACGTCTCTTTTGATGACGTTATAGGCACTGTTGCCTGTAAAAGTACAGATTTCATTTTGCTTAATGTATCAATTCGTATAGAATAGAGATTCAGACGAGGCCAGATGGGAGTCACTGTGTCTGCAGGCCCACTCGGGAACAATGCTTGCATACAGCATTTGACCATGGATGTTACTCTTACTAGATAACTTTTCCCTGGCACAAGGCCACAACATCTGTGATCCGTTCTAAGAATGTAACTCCCGTTTGCGAGCTGCATAAAGAAGGGCTCTATCTGAGTTGCAGGTGTGACAAGCTGGTGGCATGAAAGGTTGTTAGAATTTCCATCACATGCTCCGTGTAAATTAATACCCTGACACAAAAGTATACCGCTTAGTGAATGTTTACAGTTCTCACCACTAAGAAATACATTTTTGTCGCTGTCACTATAGCAAGAATGTGTGTATGGTAATTTCCATTCAGATTTTACATATCCTTTACCCAATTGTTCATACTGGCCAGCAGGTATGTACTCAAGGCACTTTTTAAATCGGAAAGTTGTTATCGGAATTGTGATAATTCCGTGTATTATCCATTCAATGACAGGACTCTCTGACATTGTCAATGGTAATCTCTCAAGTTTTTCGATGCTCAGGATTGTATAGTCTGCTCCTTTCTGTGCCAAACTGATCTGTTTATCAGTAAGGTTAAAAATGGAAAATAATGACGTTGTGTTGATTAAACGCCAAGGCACATAGCCTGAACGAAGATTTTGAAGCGTCCAACATAATTCTATAATAGAACGTAATTGAGATTGGCCATGTTGTAACATTAGCAAGTCTCTATCTATCACATCAAAGGCAGATGATACAATATTGTCCAACGAATATATTCTGGAAGACAGAGTCATTAACCCATTGTCTACCACAGAAAGTGATTTCTCCAAATTAATACGATCAATTTCTCGTATTTTCTCAGCAGTTTCAATTTGTTTTACTTTCCAAGCCTCGTTGTAAGCAGCATAGATACTGGTCGCTATGAAACGCTTTTGACGCTGTTTGCGTGGTCCAAGAATGAAATCGCGCAAATCAGCACCATCTTTTAGTAAAGACAAGTGTTGCTTAATTTCAGCCAGTGTGGATGTTGTTAGCCATTCAAGGCAGAGTTTCCCTACACTGTATGTTGTTATTATCCCTGGATGTTGTCTCTGGGAATATCTCGGGTCTAGTCTGGTCATTTTTAACCCCTGTGTTTTATTCAGGAATCTATCTTGACAGCTGTTTGTGTCAATAGGCCAGATTAACCACTTTTTCCAATCAGGATGTGATCGGTTAAAATGTAAAATTTGTGACACGTCTAACTCAATATCTGCAGTCATATTTTCTGGTATTGGCTTTGGAATAGACAGTGTTTTAAGGTCTTTGATCTTAGCTAGGCCAAGACAGGATGTTTGGTGTATTGTGTCATTTAAAAACAACATTTGTTCTGGTATCATGCAGGTTCTAAATAGTGCTTCAATGCCCTGTACCTGCCAATCTTTTGTACCCCAAATGGTTTTCGTTTCAATATTATTTTTCCAATAATCAAAACCAAATGTCATCATTTTGTCATAAAATGCTTCTGAATATATCAATTTAGAATTTGTCAGCATTATTTTCATTCCTGTTTTATCTAACAGTTTGTAATAAAACGTTTCTGCATTACTGGTGTTAAAACCTGAAAAGTATTTGAATTTCTCAAAAAATGCTTAAGAACTGCTTTTAGGTGGTGTAGCACAATGTTCCCATTGATTATACATAAAAACATTTCTAGGCTGTGCAGATTTATGCAAGTAATGATCACCATAGTGTGTGTAACAGAATAACTGCTCATAACTAGATGAACCTTGTAAATAATCATGATCTGTGAATCTAGCTGACATTACTAAATCAGACATCATGTCATTAATACTGTTAAAGTCCCAATCATCAGAGAATGTACTAGGCGTTACAAAGTCACTTAAGGAAACCTTCAGTTGATGAGGATACTTCAGGATTTCGACCGGACCATAGATCTCATAGTCTGTTTTCTCCCATACTACCCCACCAGGTATTGGAATTGCTGTGACATTTACTGTTGACAGTTCTCTTTTCTTCACATGGGATGATCTGTGTGGTTTCAGGACTAGGTTGATGTTCTGACTTGCTGTGTCCATTGTAATATATTTTCCTTCAATGAATTTTCCCAAGCAAAGTACCATGATGAGCCAAAGCAGGAGGAAAAATACACCTAGACCGAACCAGAACTCTAACCAAGGTGAAATAAGGTAGATTTCTTTTAGTTGATGAAAGAGTTCCGTTGCTTTTTCTTTAAAAGTCTTTTTTGTTTCTGGCATCACTTCGGGGTCGTTTTGATCTTCAGAGAAGTTGTCGAAGTTGATGAAATAACCAGAGGCAGTTCTGTCAATTGATGGGATTGTTCTTTCAATCTGTCTCTCCGTAGCACTTTCTGATGCCACGTTAGTGTAGACTGGTGTTGTTTCTTGACGAACTGTTTCAATCTGTGTCTCAAGAGGCACGAGTTCCATGGCATTATTGCATAGTCCTTCATTGTGCACTGCAGGCTGATCGAATATGATTAGTCTTTCAGTTTGAACCTCTTGGATTGTTGCAAGTTTGGGTATTCTGTTGTTTCTTGGGAGTCCACTGGGCCTACTATTGATTATAGGCCACATGCTTGTGGTTTTACCAGGTCGATGGACACGACTCTGTTCTCCTTTTTACCAGCAAGGGGCGGTAGCAAAACTGATCTTGTTCCGGTGACTGCCAAGACAGGTACTGCTTTTCTGTAAGAAGGCCCAAATTCCTTCTTAACCGCGATCTTTTCTCTGACTAGATCCCCAATCTTTGGAATCCAGACAGGCCTTGCTGGGGCTGTTGCTGGTGGTGCCTCGTCAGTGGTATTTGGCTGTTGCTTTAACTTTATGTTGCTTAATGATTTTCTTGTTTCATTCAGTTCCTGTAAAACAGCCAAACGATCCTTTACATCAAAGTGTGTTGTTTCTTCTTGTACCACTGACATCTGACTATCGAGGTCCTGAATACGCATTCTAATTCCGAGCAATAGTTCGTATGGGCTGAAACCTTTTAGAGAATTTCTTGGCATGTTGTTAAGACTAGTCTGGACACTTATTAAATGTTTGACCCACCCAGCGCCTGAACCTAATACCTTCGCTGTTATAGATTGCTTTATGTCACAGTTTTTTCTTTCTACCACACTGTTCCCTTCGGGGTGCGACGGACAAGAATACCGCAACCCAATTCCCATGCTAGCCATGGCCTCCTTATAAGCTCGAGAGCTGAAAGCAGGACCCTGGTCAGAATGGAACGTGGTAATTGCGTATGTGCCGATAAAGACTCGCAAATCTTTTATAACCGTTCTAGCGTCAGCCGAGCGCTGGAGGCCTCATTTTTTAAGTGTGTTAAGTCTTAACTATTAATAGGACGCAGGATGGGGTGTAGGCAGCGTTACGCTCTTTCTGATCGGTAGCCGGTAGCAAGGTTCACTACTGCGATCCCTATTACAGTTTTCACAGTTGTTTGCATATATTTGGTGTTCTACACTCATTCCCGGCCACCAGTATACTGATTGTAATTCAGTCAGTGATTCCTTGATCTCTCTGTGCCTAGGACCCAAACCCATATGTGCGTCTGCTATTAAAAATATTCTCCTGTTCGTGTTTGGAATTACTCTGTCCCCCACTCCAGGGATTCGAGCAAAAGGAACGGAGTTTGCATCGATTACGTATGCATAATTGAGTGGATAGTTTACGGGTAGTGCTGCATGTAGTAAATGAAGTGAAGACCACAGATGCAGCAATAAGGGTTTATTGCAGAGAAGCAGAAAGAAGCAACCTCAACACAAGCTGGCCAGGCACAAACTGTCACCAGCTAGAACCCTAGAAGGAGACAGAGCCATATACATTCTGGAATGGATGACACAGGTAAGAACTGTGGTGGAGTAAAGGAAATAAAAGAAGGATAAATATACAACACATCTCCTCTCGTAGAATAAAACAAAAGAAAAGAAAAGAAACTTAACTCAAAAGAATGTGCATGTCATTGAAAAGAAACTTAGCGCAAAACTACAGGAGAATTCCTAAAGTAAAAGCAAAAATGGAGGCATCATAGAACAATAAGCATTCAAACACAAATAAGTATACGCAATGAGAACATCATACAATAAAACACAAGTAATAATAAGCAATGAAACCATCACAACTAATAGGCATTGAAAGGAACACACGTCACCCCTCTAAAGAACTAATCACAACAGAAATCATTCAAATAAGTAGGTGGCCTGTGGCTCCTTTGAGGTCTGATGGCAGGCAAAGAGGGACTTGAAGAAGTAATGGGGTTGGGATTAGAATCAGTCACGGAGTTGGGAACGAGATCAGCAGTGGAATTGGGAAGAGACACAGCAGGATCAGGAGCATCCCCTCCACCATCACCCCTAGCCAAGACATTAACAGGAGCAGGAACCACAGGGCCCGGATCTGGAGAAGGAACAAGCATGAACCCTGAGGGGGAAAGATCCTGGACAGGAAAAGGAACAGGAACAGAACTGGAACCAACTACAGGACTAACGCCACCTTTCTGATAGAGGGCAACCCTCCTTAAGTTCCATTTCTCCCCATTGGAGAGAACAACATAGTGGGGATAGACCATCTTAACGAGAAAAGGGCCACGGAACTTGGACAAACCACCAGAAACACGACCAGACTTCACCTTGACAAGATCACCTTTCGCAATTTTACTAGCAACAACCTTGGTGGAGGGTCCATCACCATCACAAGACTTGCGAGAGGAGACCCTTTGAAGCCGACCTGCAGAACTACACCTAGAAGCAACCTTACCGGAAGGAAGAACAGAGCCCTTACAAGAAGGCTTGGGGACCACACTGGAAAAGTCACCTGAAAGCGACTGACAGACCAAATTTTTGAGCCAAGAGGGAATGAGTTTGGTGCTGGGAACCCTGCCCCTCATCATCTCAAAAGGGGATCTGGAGTGGGAACCATGAAGAGTGGTACAATACGCATAAACCATTTCACTAACAAGGGAAGGGACAGAAGAACCACCCGAGAGGGCCATTTGAACGGTGCCTTTCACCAATCTATTAAGGCGTTCACAGAGACCATTACCCTGAGGGTTGTAGAGGGAGGTCCTATGGTGGGAAATTCCGCAACCAGACAAAAAGGCTTGCATCTCATGCGAAACCAACTGTGTGCCATTGTCGGTTATAAGAACATTAGGGAAACCTTCTCTAAAAAACAGAGACTTAAGGTGATTGATGGTAGTAGCCGTAGTGATGTCCTTGAGAAACTCCACAGACAACCACTTAGAATGGCAGTCGACAGTGACAACAGCAAACCTCTGGGAAAGAGGTAATTCAGCAATGGGACCTATAAAATCTAAGCAGATGGTGTGCCACGGAATTTCGGGGAACTGCAGCGCACCCATTTCAGAACCCACTGAAACCTTAAGTCTCTTCTCACCCATCTTGCAGGTAGAACAATCCTCTACCCATGAGGAGACCATAGAGTCCATACCGGGCCACCAGAAGTTGAGCTTGAGACGCTGTTGCGTCAGGGTTTGGCCAAGGTGACCCTCATGTGCTAGAGAGATGAGCTTCGGTCTCAAGTCAGCTGGAGGCACAAATTTGTCACCACGCAATGTGACATTGTCACTGCACACAGACAAGTCATCAATGACTTTGAGAAAAGGACGGACAGAGACATGGAGACAGCTCTCTCTCCGTGAACCCAATTTAATAAGCTGGATGACTTCCTGTAGCACAGTATCTCTAGACATGGCATCAACCCACTCAGAGCGAGAGAAGGAGCTCTCAGAAAGAAGAAGCACATCATCGATCCAAGCAACATTCGCATCACATTCCTCCAGACTGAAGCCAACATTAGAACCAGAAGGAACAGCCAACCTAGATAGACAGTCGGCCTGGAAGTTCCTCCACCCAGAAATGTGAGAAATATCAAAGTGGTATTCCTGGAGTTTAGAGGCTAACCTTGCCAACCTTGGAGAACCAAATGCCCCACCCCCAGGGGAAAGAATGCGGATGAGGGGTTTATGGTCAGTCTTAAGGTTGAAGCGTGTGCCCCATAGATATGGACGGAAATGATGAGCACCCCACGCAGCCGCCAACGCCTCTTTCTCGACACCAGAATAGTTCTGTTCACATTTTGAAAGGGTACGTGAGGCAAAGGCAACAGGTCTGTCACCCTCCTTGTGGGACTGAAGTAAAACTGCACCGAGGCCACAGGCACTGGCATCCACCAACAAAGTGGAGGACTTGGCAGTATCAAAGGGTGCCAGAACCTTAGCACTGCAGATAGCCTCCTTAATCTCATTAAAGCAAGCTTCCATTTCAGGATCCCATGAAAATTTGCAACCCTTCTTCAATAAGGTTCTCAGAGGCAAGGTCTTCTCTGAGAACTTCTCCACAAATTTGGAGTAGTATTCGATCAGACCCATGAATGACCGCAACAGGTCCTTGTCAGACGGGCAAGGAGCTAAGCGTATCGCATCAAGAAGGTTCTTCTTGGGTCTGACACCATTGACTGAGATCTCATGCCCCAAGTACTCAATGTTCTCCACAAGAAAAGAACACTTCTCCCTACGTAGTGTAAGGCCAGTGTCCCAGATTCTGTGTAGAACATTTCTGAGAACAAGGTTGTGATCAGACACGGACTCTCCAAAGACCAAGATGTCGTCTTGGAAGAATACTACATTTTTGAGTCCCTTAAAGATTTCGCTGACCAATCTTTGAAAGACACTCGCCGCCGAAATCAGCCCAAAGGGAAGACGAGTAAATTGGAAGATGCCCTCTGGGGTGATGAAGGCGGTAAGATGCTTCGAGGACTCATGGAGCTTAACCTGATGGTAGGCGCTCTTCAGGTCGAGTTTTGAGAAATATCTCGCCCCCTGAAGAGTGGAAACCATCTCCGTGATGTTGGGTAAAGGGAAGGTGTCCGCAACGACACACTTGTTTAGGGACCTGAGGTCCACACAGAATCTCAATTTTCCGTCTGATTTTTTAGAAATCACGACGGGCGAAACCCATGCTGAAGCTTCTGTAGGCTCAATTACCCCAGACTGAAGCATCTCTTCAATCAAGAGTTTCACCTCACTCCGGATTGAAATGGGAATTCTCCTTACCCGATGTTGCACAGGCAGACTACCCTTCTTTAACTTAATGAGATGGGCATACCCCCGAAGTTCACCCAACTCCTCCCTGAACACAGACCGAAATTCAGACAAAATGAATTCAATAGAGTCATCGTCAACAACCATAATCTGATTCTTTGCCCTAGGATTGATGACGATGTAGAGGTCATATTGATGTACCCAACCTAGAATAGGCGGGCCATCAATGGAAACATAAACTTTCCCAAAAATGGACCTTTTTTCAAAAACAATCTCAGATTCAAAGAAACCCAGGATTTCAATCTTCTGGCCATTGAAACCCTTAGGTGAGATATCACTACGCTGTAATTTCACCCCTTCCCAAAAGGCATCGAACGTAGACTTGGGTATAATGGTATGTCGAGAACCCGTGTCAACCATCAACAACACCTCGTGGGAGTCAATCTTGAAGATGGCTTTGGGTCTGGTTTGTCTTGGATCATCACAAATGACATCAACATCATCAATGACCAAGAGTCTGTCAGGTTCAACTCCGGAATCATCAGCGTAGTAGTCATCAACAATATTCACTCTCTGTCTAGCTTTGCCCTTGCACATCTTGGAAAAATGTCCAACTTTCCCACACTTCAAACACTCTTTGTTTGATGCAAAGCAAAACCTGGCGTCGGAAGAGTGGCTGCTGCTGCCACACCTGTTGCAGACTTTGCTTACTGAGGTTTTCTTGACAGAGTTGACAGAGGGTCTGGGTCTGTTTTTTACTACCGCAACACTGTCTCCAGAACAATGTTCACAACCCACAACGCTATTTTTGTCGGTAACCACAGAAACTTCTTGGTGAGGAGTAGACTTGTGCGAATCAAGGACCTTCATGCACTTACTAGACTCCTCAATTACTTTGGCCAGATCAATGGCGTCTTTCAAGTTAGGATTTTTGGCTGCCCATAGCCGCTCTTGAATTTTCTTACTTGAGTACTGGACGACCAATTGATCTCTTATGAGCTCGTCATTCATAGAACCAAACTTACACTTTATAGAAAGCTCTCTGAGTCTGGCCACAAAGTCATCTATGGTTTCTGACTCTTTTTGGCGTTGTGTGTAAAACTTATAGCGGTTCATGATCAGATTCTCCTCCTTTGCAAACCTGATCTCCAGACAATCAACTGCCTCCTTAAACTCATCAATATCATGTCCACCAGCACCAAGTGTGATAGGAAGGAATCTAAAAACTCTCTGCCCTTCCTTGCCCAGGGTGCTCAAAAGGATAGCCTTTTTCCTTTTGGGTGAAAACTCCTGTCCATCAAGCGCTTCCAAATAATTGTCAAACATGATGTACCAATCCTCCCAAGGTATCTCAGGTACACCAGGTTCAGGTAAGAACTGAGGGGGCAAAGTTACTATAAATTGTTGTGCCATGTTGACTTGATTATGCAGAAAAGGAAAGACAAAATAGTAAAATAACCTTGCTTTTCCACAACAGAACACAGTATTGAATTATAGTAACATACCTCTTGCTATACAAAAGTGTCCAAAACGATACCAGGAGTGTGGAACAGGAGTTTGGCTTGAAAGAGAAACAATCCGCTTTAAAAATGACGAAAAACGGCTGAATATGATGAAAAGGCAGGAGTTTGACTTAAAACGGTAAAGATTCCGCTTTAAAATAGCCCAAACCGGCTGAATTGCGGTGAAAATGAGGCTTGAATGGCAAACAGAGGATAAGATGGCCGCCGTTGAAAACGAGGCTAAAGGTGCTTTGAAAGCGAGGCTTGAAACGCACAAAGGGACGTCTCCTTGGTTACGCGAGTCAACAACGCTGCACGCGCGTTCACTGACTCACGCGCTGACTCCACTGGTGCGTCTCTGCGTCTCCCTCGGCGCCTCGCTGGTAACCAGGCACTGACGCGCTGACTCCGCTGGTAACCAGGCAACAGCTCCTCGTCACTGCGTCTCCCTCGGCGTCTTGCACTCACGCGCCGACTCCGCTTGTAACCAGGCAACAGCGCTCGAGGTCCTCGGCTGACGCGTAGACTCCCCCGGCGTCCCCGTGACAACAATGACAACTCTCGTGACTACCTCACAAGTCCGTCACGCGCCGGGCTCGACCTGCTGGGTTTGGATGACGTCAGCGCTGGTGCGCTCGAGCTGCAGTCCCCAAAGAAGATAAAATTGAGTAAATTACCACAACAGGTGTCTTCTTTGAAAACGGAAGGAGACCAAAAGGATGTCGACGAGACCAGCACGCTGTAGGTTCGTTTCTCGTTGAGGAAATTGCGCTAAAATCTGTTCTCCATCACAAATCTTGGAATTAGACATCAAGATGAGGTCTTCAGTGGTACTGGCCAGCAAGTAACGTCGCCAGAAATTGTAGTAAATGAAGTGAAGACCACAGATGCAGCAATAAGGGTTTATTGCAGAGAAGCAGAAAGAAGCAACCTCAACACAAGCTGGCCAGGCACAAACTGTCACCAGCTAGAACCCTAGAAGGAGACAGAGCCATATACATTCTGGAATGGATGACACAGGTAAGAACTGTGGTGGAGTAAAGGAAATAAAAGAAGGATAAATATACAACACTGCACAGTCGCCTTTTACGGTCGTTTTTACTGCCAGCATGGTTTCCCCGTCTATGTATTTATCTGTACGCTTTTTTGTGGCTACGGAAGCCCGTTTAGTTGCTTCCGCTATGGCTGTATTAGCCAATGAATTCCCTGCAACGTGAACGCCATCACGTTGAAGACTCTGTGCGTGTATCACGTGAGTCTTTTGTAGTTCTTTGTGTAAAAGAGCTACCTGTTTCCAGAGCAATTTATGCTTTATTGTGGCCCCTGTGTCATCTTTGTAGTCGTTTTCGATCCAACTCTGCAGCTTATTGTTGTAAGAGTTGACGCAAAAATGAGAATCGCACACTATAAGTGTAGGGAATTCACGTTCTGCATTTTCGAGCGCCATCTTTAAAGATCTGATTTCAGTTCTCTGAACCGAACAGTTTCTTACAGATTCAGTTTTTGTTACTTTCGGTCTGAATTTACCGCACAGCCAACGACCTTTAATGATCGCACATGCTGCATTGTAGGATTTTCTCTCTACGTTGAAATGCTGTACAAAACTATCTGTATAGATTATACAGGCGTATTGTGGGAGAGGCAGAATTTCGATTGGCAGAGGATATTCTTCTTCATATTCTAAATCATTCAGTTCTTCAAATTGTGGGGCGAAATAGTATTTCACGTCTTCTGCTCCTAGAGAATCTATGCACTGTATCCATTTCGGATCCAGTGACACTGTAGGCAGGTTTACTGGGCTGAATAGCGCTTCGAAGGCGTATTCCGCTGTGAGGATGTTAATCCTTTTGCCGTGTGCTAGTTCTCGTTCATTTGCCAATGCGATTTGCACTGCTTTCACAGTTCTTTCTGTGTGACTGAATGTTTTTTCTGCTTGTGTGTACAAGTGAGATTTAATTGAAATTGGTACCTTTTCTCCCTCATTAGAGGTTAGGTACGTGAATCCGCATCTTCCTGGGATGACTCGGATTACAAGATCGATCGTGTTGTCACGTGTATCTAATTTAGTTTTTGCTAACATGTCTGTTTGCAGTGATCTCAAAATTTCTGTGTGTTTTTGAGTCCAATTGATTTGTTTAAAATCAGGTTTTATTAGTTCGTAGAGAGGTTTAGCCCTCTCTGTGTAATTTAGAATGTAAGTTCTTCCGAAATTCAGAAAACCTAGAATGGATTGTAAATTCTTCAGCGTTTTTGAAGCTTGGAGTACAGCGCACTTCTCTAAGAAGTTGTCCGCTAGGCTTTTCCCTTCACTTGATAGTTCGTACCCTAAAAATAGTACTGTCAGATGGGCAATTCGGGACTTTTTAAAGTTGAATTTGTAACCCTCTGCTGCGAACCCAAGTATAATGGTGTTCACTCTTTTCAAGTGAGTATCCAAGTCGTCGTCTGTGAGATAGATATAATCTATGTAAGATAATGCCTCATCATCATATATTTGTAGTAACTCTGTTACCCTAGCTGAGAATAGTCCTGGGCTGTTCTTGAACCCCTGTGGGAGTCGACAGAATTTTTTCTGCGACCCAAATACAGAGAAAGCGGTCAAATATCTGCTTTCTGGTGCAATGTTTTGACAAAAGAAACCATTAGATATGTCTAATGTCGTTTTATATTTTTTCCTAACTATGTTATTCATTAGGGCTGCACTATGCGAGTTTTGTACTGCAAAAGTTTTGCAACATGTATTAAGATGTCTGTAGTCCAAAACTAGACGATATGAATTGTCTGGCTTGGAGACAGGAAACAAAGGATTGTTCATTTGAGAGGTGCATGTTTCAATCACCCCCTGGTATTCAAGTTGATCTAAGATCTCCCTGACTTGTTTTTTAGCTGTACTAACAGCTCTTCTTTAGACATTTTTACAATATCCGGATGTGGTGTGTAGCTGGCTAGAACCGGCCACGTTGCTCCTGGTCTACCTAGTGGACCGAGCCTGGTAATATGATCATTGTGTTTTAGGGCTCCATTAAACCAGAGCAGGTGCTCTTGAAATTTAAGTGGAATTTCAATCTCCTCGAAAGGAGCGTACTCTTCCGGGGGTTTCTCTATTTTGTAATAGTGAAACTCTTTTGTTATAGCGTTTACCGCTGGAAAGTTTATCCATGAATAGAATACCTCTGTTTGTCGATATTCGTGAGCCTCTATCACGAAAATGACTGTACCACCTTGAGGTGTCAGTCCGTTATCTATAAGTTTTAATGTTATAGATCTTCTTAAATGTGCCGGGATGTTTACTGCACCCGGTACCATATCGTCGGAATCCTGCTGAGTTGCATTTACTGCGGCCCCAGTGGTTCCGTTATTTTCTCCTGGCATTGTTAAAATGCAAGGTTTGCAGAGTAGGTCTCCAAGGAGACAAAGATTAGGTGCACAATATTTTGGAACACTGTATCCTTCAACATTGAATAAACCAGAGCTTTACATAGGAATCTCTTCCTACTAAGGTCGGGCGGATTTTAACCTTTCACCCACTCCAGACGTCTATTGGAGTATTTACGGGAGAAAGGGGTCTGTGAAATATGCACGACTGAGTTACTCTAACGTCTTGCGTTAGTTTATCGCCTTACCAAACGTTTGGGCGCCATGTAGTGTAGTTCCTAGTTTCCCACTAGGCCCTGCGCATTGGAATAACATAAACAGTAGTATCGACGTGGAACTGCGTATATTCCAGGCCTCCACTGACTATGCTAAACTTAATTGGGTGTGTTACCAACTAGCTCAGAGGTCACTGGAAACTTTCTTCTCTGCATGGGAAGTGATCAGCTTCCCTGGCACAGACAAGAAGGGATTCAGCTTTCCAACAACCGTGCAACATGACAACTTTGCTCCTCAGATCAAGAGTCAATCTCTAGGGTCGTGTGAAACAATAGACAGGTATTTCACTCAGTCAGTTTAGTGCAGTTTACTTTCACGAGATGTAGAGAATAGAGAGACGGGCGTTTGTCAATAAAGGGTTAACATTTATTGAACAGTCTTTCTTCTCGTACAAGAGAAATGTATTGCCACAATTGCAAGACTTGTTATTATAAAAAGTACGTACAGTAAGATAAGGATTGCGAAATAGAACTGTAAAAGCATTGATATGGTTTCTTAGCCATACAATGGTTTAAAAGTAATAAAACATATATACAGTCATATATACATTAGGCTAAAATACTCAACTGGTGCTTCTAACTACGCCTACCCCAGTGTGCCTGACCTAAGCCTAACACGTGGAAGGGGAGTAAGTAAGTAGCTTTAAGTTAAGTTGGTTTTGCCAAGGTTTTTGCTTCAAGAATTCTCGTCTAAGGGTTTAGTCAACACCATACCTCTGAATAGAATGATGGAAGTCTGGTATTTCCTTCAGGGGGCACTCGATATCCCAGTCACCCGCGAGGGCAGACCGGAAACGCTGGAGCTGGATTTCTCTGCAGGAGAAAGGCAGCGGCTCTTCTTCAGCGCGTCGGGAGGAGGAGGCGGGGGACAGCGTCCACGGCAGCTGGAATCTGCTAGGCTCTTCGCAGAGGGACGGCTGTTCAGCTCCTAAGCTTACTGCACCATCGTTCGCGCTTTAGCAGCGATAATGGTATCAGTAGCTTCACCACCAAGGGACAACAGCAGCAGCGTACTGCCTGCAGCAGCAATGGGATGCACAACAGGGTGCACGGCAGCTTACAGCACGACAGCTTTCAGCTCACAGCTCACATTGCTTAAGGCAACGTTGGTAATATTTATACCTGACAGGTGCCGGGTTTGACGCAAGTTTGCTGGACATAAGACGTCAATTAAAGATGTCACTAGGAAGTGATAGCTATCAGTTGCTCATTAGAGTTCCATTACTAATCAAAACACAGCAAGCGGGGATTTCCAGGTTTGCTGAGTTTTTATCTTGTTGAAGAACTCGGAGTGTTAATCTAGGAATATCAGATAGTGACTTCTGCTCTGTCATTGCACTAATTGGTTGCAAAGGAAGTGGCAGAGAACTATGCTGGAATGTGGCTCTGTTCGTGTGAGGCCAGAGATGACTTTTCTGAAAATCGCACTTGAACGGTTATGCCAATATAGGGAATAAATGGATTTATAGCCGAATAGGGGCATAAGGTCGCAGTATCGATCAGGAACCTAGATAAACACGCAACAATTTTTGTATTGCAGCGTCCTTTGCCTTTTCCGTATAACGCGACGTGTTGTTGCTACGAATATGAGTTGGGGATGGAATCTGATGTAGGTCGGTAAATATGTTCCCTAGGACCCTTTCTTCCTTGTGAAGTTTAGTGTAGTAAAATGATTTATTACACAACAGTATTCCTAGCATTTGTTTAGTAGGCAGAGTATAAACTTTCTATTTGTTATTCTTTCTACAGGTGGTTATTTACTGTCCATTTACGGGAATTGAGCAAACCTTCCCATGTGGAAAATGGCTCGATGAAGACGAAGGGGATGGACTGATAGAGCGGGAACTTTACGAGATGGTCTCTCTACGACAGAAAAGGCAGAAAAGTAAGTGGACTTAATTCTGTAAAGAGTAAACATAAAGGTGGTTCTACTTTGTATTCTTGCACACACAGTGGGATGGCCTATTGTGTACGCAGGCCATCGCTTATCATTGAGGACATTTCTTCTCCGATTCATTGTCTTCCTCCTCTTGTGCTTCTTATTTCCCTTAAGCATTGTGTTGTGACTTGCGTATACTTCCTATCTCATTTGTGTGTTTTGGGAAGAACAGACTACAAATCTTCAGTAAATGAGATTTATTGGAAGTACCAACATACAATGTCAAACCCCTGACAGGCGCTGGCCAACTGACCGACTTCAACCAGGAATCTAGAATACTGCCAATGTAATATATAATATAGAACATTAACATGCCCAATCCGATAGGATACAATGCACCCCCTTTCTTAAACAGAAATAAAATAATGACTTATTAACATAACATGAATAACAAATAAAACAATACAATTCTAAATACATAATACATTAGTCAACCTTAACACGCAAAACATAACCGTCCAATTTCTTTGGCTTGTACTTATTCTAACCACTAATCCTTTCTACTTTCACCGGTATTTGTACAGATTCATCGGGACCATTACTTATGGGCCCTTTCTTAGTGGCTGGGATCACCACCAATCCTACAGCGTTTTCTTTCCAGAGCTGACGCTTCAATTTGCTGCAACAGGTGATTTTCCTAGCATTCCGCCGTCATCTCTCACTCAACAAAATCATATTTCCCTTCACCCTATTCACGTTTTTAGGATCAGACAATTTAAAACTTCCTTTTTTTACAAGTTATCCCCACATAATCTTAACAAATCCACTTACTTGAACATTCTTGTCATCCTTCTCAATTTTCTATTATGTCTGTTAGCATACTGATTCTGGTACTTTTCCACTCTTTCAGACACCTGTTTGTGAAGAATTCCACGATTCACCCTTTCCATCCATGCAGGAACCACTGATGTGCAAGCTACTCTACTTTTCAGTAGAAAAGACGGTGTTTCTCCTGTAGCTATATGCAGTGTAGTTCGGTAACTCCACAACATGTTTTTCACCTCTTGTCTCCCACACGTTGCCAACTGAATACACTTACCAGTTGAAAGGCTCAACTATCCCATTTTTGCGTGGGAGATAAACTGATGTTCTCAGATGTTTAAACCCCTCTTTTCTAGGAAGTGGTTCAAACTCATCAGGAACAAATTGTGAACTGTTATCTGAAACTATTTCTGCCGGACAACCCTCTCTCTGTTCACCTTCCACACTTATCGACAAATCATTGTGGAGACTCCTATTTTGACTGTAGCATTGCCAAAGAGGGCATGCGACAAGGTTGCTATTGACATCAGCAGCCCGTTTAATTTCTTTGGAGTTGAGAGTAGATTCACTGTTGTAATGGTAGATAGCTACTGAAAATGGCGTGTAGTTGCCTTTATGAATGTGGTTAAGTCATTTGCGGTAATTTTCCTTTTTTGAAGAGGTGTTCAGGGGAGAGTATTCTCAAGATATAGTTTCGGATAACGGTCCATATGAGCCCTAGCTCGCTGCAGTCTTCTTTCTACACGCCAGGATGGAGGAGCCACAGAACCTGTTGCGAACTTCACTGAGAACTGCTGACACACCCAACGCCCGCTGAAGACAAACCACTATCTTCATGTCAGACTGCGTAATTATTAAAGAGCGAGTCAGCTGGCACGTGGAACTCGCATTAGCAGATGCGCAACACAGCACAAGCCAGGCTCAGCATGAGGACAACATTGCACGCTGTAGCAGTGTGAGCTGATTTAAAATGGAGTCACTGTTGCATTAGGTCAAAACACTCAGCCCCCCCACCCAAAAAAAAAAACACTGTGATTCTTTCACCAGCAAAAGATTGTCATTGCCCGCACACAGTCTTTGCCGCATTCCCATTGCACACATCCAACGCCAGTTTGCCGTGTTGCCCATTGCTTTATAAGGCAACCATTACCCACGACCAGGGTAATTCTCAGGGGATCCCCCCAACATACTTCTGCCCAAAGTCAGTTGTCCATTTCGCAAACCATCCATGTGATCACTTTTGGGAAGAACAGATTCCAAAATCTTCAGTAGATTAGATTTATTAGAGTATCAACATACAATGTGAAACCTCTGGCAGGTGCTTGCCAACCGGCCAACTTCAACCAGAAGTCTAGAAAACTCACAAGGCAAACATAGAACATTCACGTGTCCAATCCCATAGGACATAACAGTGTGCCATGCCTGTCGAAATGTAGGGAATGCTGAATATGTCATATTGGTATGTCTTGTTTGAGGGGAGTCAGTAGGAAGCAGTTGGAGGCTGAGCAGGAAAGCTATCCGGCTCCCGGTGGGGTTATTCTTTGTACATATATACGTGTATCACTAGATCCTAGTCACCCCTTGTACCTGAAGAATCTGTGTGCTACCTGTTGGCCTCTTTCTCTTTGCAACACATAGCTTACTTGCCATCCTTTTGATTGGATGGTTTGGATCCTTCCTCTGCTTACGTGTTCTGGATGAACAGTTTCTGTTGTAGCAGGATAAACACTGATTTGCATATGGTTGATCGCTCTCTAGAGTGGCAGAGTAAGCACAAAACAATGAACTGGAATGCACCCACAAACAGTCACCAGTGTCTGAAATTAATACAAATAATCCATTGTCTTGCTGTTAGTTACAACCTACTACAAGCTGGCTGCACCATTAGTGCATTCATGCCTACTGCAGAGATTCCATATTTGATATCTGTATCTGCACCCAGGATATCTTCACTGGGGGCAAGAGACCAAAGACAGAGAGGAGGTACTGATTTCATAAAGAAAGGACCATCTGCCTAAATTAAAAAGGCACTTTGAAACTCTCCACATTGTCAAGAACCTTTGATCTTGTCCCTCTCTTTGATCATAGACTTTGCTGGTGTCTTGCAATATGCTTTTACCCAACTCATTAGCAGTCCCATTATTGAGATGGATCATTAGAATGCATGCACCAACAAGGATTCAAGCCTGTTACCATTGGGTCATGCTCAGATCCTTGCACACAACCACAGTGATTTCACAGCAAAGACAGTGATGGATCCCTAAGGGCTGTTGGGACCATATTATTTTATATTTTATATATTGTATTTTAGGGAGCAGAGATATAATTTTGTGTGTTTAGATGGGTATGAACAAAAAAAAATTTCAATAAGTTGAGTGATAAATTATTCCAAAGGTTTGAATGTACCATTCAATGCAGTCAGAATTGAGATCTAATACTCTCCTATTATCGGAGACTTGTTTTAAATGACAATCTCTCCATTTTTGGCCAAGTAGATGAAGCATTCAAATTACGACTTGCGGGCACACGCATCATTATCATTTGCATTCGCAAACGGTGCAAATCGCAAATTTCGGCCGTTTGCGAATGCAATTGACAAAATTGGGATGCATCATGTTTTTCGCAATTTTAGAAATCGCAATCATGTTGCGATTTCTAAAATTGCAATTGCATTTAAGAAATCGCAATTTGCGATTTCTTAAATGCAATGCAAGAACATTTTAAATTTGCGAATTCGCAAATAGGGAGCGGTAAATTACCATGAAGTTGACCTTCATGGTCATTTGTGAAAACTTTCAAAAATGCACAAAAGTGCATTTTTGAAAGTTTCTTTTTACACACACACACATGCCCTTGGGGCATGTGTGTGTGAAAAATGCACTTAAAGTTATATTTCAGGGGTGCAGGGGGGGTCCTTTGGACCCCCCCCCTGCACCCTTGAAATTGCATTCTCAATTTGCGATTCGCAAATTGCGAATCGCAAATTGAGAATGACTTCCCATTCATTCCTATGGGCCTCTAGGCCCATAGGAATCAATGGGAAGGGATTCCTTAATTGCGATTCGCAAATTGTGAATCGCAATTAAGGAATTTTAAGAAATCGCAAAAAAAATTGCGATTTCTTGGTGCATAGCCGTTTGCGATTTCTTAATTGCGATTCCTTAATTTTCGCAATTAAGAAATCGCAAACGGCAACAATGATGCATGTGGCCGATGGTGTTTTCAAACAGCAGAACTGTTTTATGGCAAATCAAATAAAAAGCGGATATTTATATCATGAAGGAAGTTTATACCTCTTTGGTGTTATTAATATATCTTTGATTCTCCTCCTACTCTACTGCGTAGAAAGCCCGTGGTCCCTTTGGATCTGGACTAGCGACATTAAGAACGCAGGGACAGATGCCAATATCCTGCTCCAGATTTATGGGGACAAAGGGAAATCAGACGAGATGAAACTGGACAACAACTCCGACAATTTTGAAACCGGACAAATCGACAAGTTTATGGTATGTTGCCAATATGTGTTCATTGCGCTAAAGGGGAGGGCTGCCTAAAGTCTAATTAAAGGATGGAATAATCTGAAACCATGGATGATTTATGAGAAAAATAGTTATTTGGTAGAGTAGGGTTACCAGATGACATTCATTCTAATTGAGATCTAGATCTGATATTTAAGTTGAACATAATCTCAAACTGTAGTCTTAGGCACTTTATAATGCATGGACTGGGCTGAGCTGCTTGTCTGACAAACTTGTCCATGGACAGTGATATAAGTCAAGCCTAATCAGTGTTTTATCAGTGTTTATATGTTATATTCAGTGCTTATACCTAAAGAGCATAGGAATAGTTCTGTCTAGAAATAGCTCTGAGTTTTCATTCTTATTCTATTTTTAAAATAGATGAGATGAAAAAAAAGATTGTCTACTTTTGTTTTCAGATCGAACTTCCTGACCTGGGCAACATCTTTAAGCTCAGGATATGGCATGAGAAGAGGAACGCCTTTGCCGGGTGGCATCTCAACAAGGTATGGAAGCAGTGAGGGTCCTCTCCCTGTTGCCTTATAATGATCAATAGTGTTCCATCTACCATGGGCTATATTCATTACAAGTCTGCAGCACTGCACATTACCCCCAAGTACTATATATTTCTAACTACTTTATCTTACACTCTGTGCTTATTGAGGTACTAAACCCTCACCATCTGTGCTTGGATATTCTTCCAAACTTTAAGGAGAGTAGGAACTGGTGCTTATGTACTTCCTACTAGGCTACCTACCATCACAAACATGCTCTTATGAGCCTTTTTACTTTGACATATTCTTGGGAGGACATAGTCATTCCTACAAGCGATGGTATTAATTACAGAATTGATACCCAGTCACTCAGTTATGCAAGATTTAAGTTTCACATATGGTTTTATCATGAACTGCCCTACAGTGATATCCCTACATGCATTGAGCAGCCACGCATTCAGATTGAGTACCTCTTGATTATGTTTTACCTGTTTGCGTGGCCAAGATGCAGCTCTTTCTGGGATGTTATTGCCTGCTTCTTTCGTCACTACCATATCTCTTTGCTTCATCTTCTTCTGGCTGCTCCCAGAGGTTCACTGACATGTCCTTCACTTCTCCTTCTTCAAGCTTGTATCAGGAGCATCATATGTTGTCAGCATGGTAAAACAGTAGTTCCTGCTGCTTTCAGCACATCACAGTGTCTGTTTTTAACTTCTACCTCTCTTACAACACCCTAGCAGTGCACCCTTTATCCAAGTGATCTTGCTCATGGCTCCTGTACCAAAATATTGTTCAACTTTCTTCTATCCCCTTCTTTAATACTGGGTAGAATGTAGGTTAGATAGTTTGTCTGGCCTCTAATTTCAAGGGCCCTTCACTGCGTTGCCATTTTGTCTTTCAAGATGGTGTACCACTAAAACATTAAGTCACTGTGAGACCATATGTAATCAGAATACACTTTTGTAATAAGGGATTGGAAACCCCAAAAGTCACTAGACGATGCAATCATTTACTAATGGAACATTTAGTTATTGCAAATTAACATGAATAAGACTAAGGCCATAATTGAAGAAAATATGATTCAAGAAATGGATCCGTAAAATCAACAACATATTTATTGTGAGATTGCTGATTCCTGTGGAAGTTCTTTCTAATCCCTAATCTTTTTAAAACTGTGGAAGTTATTTCTAAATTAATTTGGTTTATTTAAGGTCACTTTGCTGAAAACGCTGACCAAAGAGAAATACACCTTCCCCTGTAACCGTTGGCTGGACTTGAATGAGGACGACAATGAGATACTCAGAGAGCTCCCGGCCGAAGGAGACCTCGTCAAGGAGGTTCTGCCAGGTGAGCGACAGGAGAACTTTATTGAAGATTTTTTGATGTGACAACCCAATGACACACATGTGCAATACAGACCCTTTCTGATTGAGCTCAATCTAATTACCAAATAAGCTATTTCACATCACAGCTTTTGCATTATGCACTGATTAGCTTATGCACAGCTGGTACGACATAACCAGCTATGTGCTAACGTCATAACAAAGGATTGTGGGAGGAATACTTAAGAACAAAGTGCATATTTCTCGTTTAATTAGAGTGCATTGGAAGGGAAATGCCTGACTTCCCAGTAGACATCAAACGTCTGGATCAGAGTTGCATACATCGACTTCTAGTTCTGTGCTGGATGGTCCAAAGGAACTGGTGTGTGACGGAACACAATCATGCCAGCTATGATTGTAACTAACAGGAACTGTTAGTAACAATCATCCTCAAACATCCTCTAGTCTAAAAGAATCCCTTGTTTTAGACTAGAGGATGTTCAGGGGGCACATTTAATTCTGGATTGTCGATCATACATTTCTCGGGAGCAGAGAACAAGTAGGACTGGAATGGTTGGATACCTGCGTTATGCAATAGCGAGATCTGCACATAACAGTGGAACCTCATATAACATGTTCACGGTACCAGGGGTCTTGAGTCAGGAGTTAAGTAATCAAACACAAAGAAATAGAAGAAAAGGCAGCATATCTACACTGTTTCCTGGTTGTCGACAGCAGGCTCTCTGTATTCAATGTAATAGCCGGCAAAGAGAAACCACACAATTTAATAGAAAGCTTGAAGCGTCAGTCCTGACTCTACAGAGTTTAAGCTCCCTCTAACATTTTTCTGGCAAGTAGCTGGTGCATTAATGTTTCTTTCAGATGCATCTGAATTGTTGGTGGATCCCTGGTGAAGATGCTATAGTGGACATCTGCTAGAGGCTGCCTTGTTGAGGAAAGATGCAGCCACTATCCAACAAATGACAACCCCACCAGTTCTCATGTGTACCCAGGAAATACTCTGTTTGCTCGGAATGCTCTGACTCCCAAACACTATTCTAGATTCAGAGATTAAGGCTGATCATTCAGGCTCTGACTCCTGAAATCAAGACATTAAAGACATCATTACAAGATTGCCAGAATTTGGTGCAGGAGTGCTGGAGGACCAGAATCCCTGATCCCATATGTATCCTCAGTAATGGGGAATTTGTATTTGTATTTGTATTTCTAAAGCGGATAACCAGAAAGTATTAACAATACTCGCTTCGTATCTGTAAAGAGAGTTCCTTCCAAAACCCAGCATTGGTGATGGAAAATGCTCAGCCACCCAACGTAGATCCTTTAAATCGGGAAGCATTCAGAAAAAAGTGAGAAGCAGATCTAAGCATCTGATTGGGTGTATAGCAGACACATCTGCCAGATAGAGGACCAGGACATGGATCGTGGAATGATTTACTGAGCAAACTCATATTTAAATGTAACCTTCTGAAAAACGGGCAACCAATGCAAATTGGCCAAAGTAGTGAGTCTGAATGAAACTTACCAAAGTTTAATGTCATTTTACCTGCAGCATTTTGGACCATCAGTGACCTGTTTATGCTTTTGACAGGAATAGCAAGGTACAGAACATTTCAGGAGTCATGTCTGGTGGAGATGGAGACATTCATGATCTGCATTCTTTGCTGTAAAGAAAAAAAGACCTATTGTTTGAGATACCCCTTGCTTCCTCCAGATGACCAAAGCAAACATGTACAAATATTGAGTTTTTTGCACACCGAAAATCAAAAGAGTAATGTGAATTGAAACAGTACATTTTTATTGGTTTGATTTGACATGGTACCAATTTTCCCTCTACTTATTGTCATCTGTGTGTGACAATGAAATGTGTGCACTATAGCCGAGTCTACTTGCACTTCAGAAATGGAACAACTTGCTGTTTAACGGAACATAGGGCCAGTTGTAAGATCATTTCATTTTGCGAGTTGCAAATTTCAATTTTGTGCAACTCGCAATGTGTAATTCGCAAAACAGAATGTACTAATGTGTTTTAGACTCATTCAACGATTCCCAATGGGATGGCAAATGACCTGCTTCATCAATATTCATGAGGAAGGTCGCAATTTACGACCCATTGAGAATGCCCAGCATTCATAGGGATGGTGGCCTGCTGGGGTCAGCAGACTACAATGTCTTTGACTGCTTTTTTTTTTTTTAAGTTCAGAAAGATTTTATTAAATTGTAAGACAAAAGGAAAACGAATAAGTACAATACAAAAAAGAGGAAGGAAGTTACAAGCGTAAGTGATCAAATAACCAATATGAAATGCAATCAATCATAATATGCAATATTAACATATAATAATACAAAAGAATCGCAATTAAGGAGGAAGGGTAAGGATGAAAGGGAGGGAGAGGGGATGGGAATAACATGTCATAGGAACGTGCATTCATAAATTACAGAGTTACAGTTAAAATGTAATGTAAAAATAGAACATAAGAAAATGTATAACAATATCATTGCAAAACATATGAATCAATAGGAGACCAAAACGATTGAAATGATTGAGGATTATGAGTAACGCCTTTAAGAGAAAGCTGCGCACCTCTTCTCATAAAGGTAATCCATGACCACCAAGCATGAACTGAGAGAGAAGAAGCATCTTTCCAACAGAAAGTAATGGATTTTAAGGCAGCTGTGATTAGAAAATTAAACAATTTTGCCTCTGATTCAGAAAGGGGATGAGTTAGGGCAATCGATTTGCAAATTAAAAAATTAAAGGAAATATCATCTTGTAAAGGTAAAATTTTCAAAATTACATTCCATACTTCCAACCAAAATTTCATAATAACTGGACACTCAAATAACATATGGCGAAGTGAACCAGGGCTAGCGTTGCAGTGCCAACAAACATCAGAAAGTAACAGTTTTGCATGGAAGAGACGTGATGGAGTCCATAAAGTGTTAAATAAAATATAAGCATTGGTTTGATAAAGGGACACTGGGAGCCAGCCAGAGATACTGTCAAGCCATATAGAGGACCATGAGTCATCTGACAGGGAGATGGAAAGTTCATTGTTCCAAAACGACGAAATAATCTGGACATTGGAGCCCTGTGAGGAGGAGAGTTTTTTATAAAAAACAGAGACAGCTTTAGGGGAAGATGTTACAGCTGTGAGGTAAATTAATAGGTCATTTGTGGTGGAAGAGGGAATACCATTGAGGAAGGAATCCAAAATAGAGTTACACAAAAATTGATATTTTAAAAGGTCAGTAGCTGGGATACCAAACTTTAACTGTAGCTGTTCAAAAGGAATAAAAGCATTACCATTAAATACATCTTTAAGATATAAAATTCCTCTTGAAATCCAAGAGGACCAGAAGGAAATGTTTCTGTTCAATTTAAGGAGCGCACTGTGCCATAAAGACAAGTGGACTGTGGAGAGTAGGGGTAATTCAAAATTAGAATCTAAGTCATTAATTATCAATCTGGAGGACTTAATGGTAGAGGAAAGATGAACAACCCTCGCTGTGGATGACATTGACATCAATGAAGGTAAAGAAAAGGGCCGTACAATGGATGCTTCAATATCCAACCAAATTGGAGGTTTTACCATATGTAAAGTATTAAACCAAAGGGCACTGTGCTTTAAGATAAAAGCTTTATGGTATAGGTGAAAATCTGGCAGGGAAAAACCAGCACGGGACTTAGGAATTTTTAACTTTTTGTAAGCAATACGAGGGACTTTGTTAGACCAAAGGAATTTGGACAAGAGTGTGTCAATAGTTTTATAAAAACTGAGAGGAAATTGGGTGGGGATCATAGCTAAAGAATAAAAAACTTTAGGCGCTATATTCATTTTTATAGATTCCATTCTTCCCCACCAAGTGAGACGAAGAGCAGACCACTTGGACGTTTTGTTTTTAATGTAGTCAATTATGAAATCAGAGTTAAGTTTTAATGTAGCTGGCAGCGATGAAGCAAATAGAATACCCAAATATTTAATTTTGGCTGATTGCCAAAGAATATCTGTGTTCTGGAGCATCTCTGAGGTACAAAACATATTTAAAGGAAAAAATTCAGTCTTGCTTACATTTAATTTGTAACCTGAAACCATAGAGTATTGAGCAATAATGTCTAATAGGGAAGGAACAGAAGAAAGAGGGTTATTAATAAATAATAAAACATCATCCGCATAGGCTAAAGTTTTTACCATAACATCATTGATTACAATACCCTGAATGTCATCACAAAGGCGAATATAATTAAGAAAAGGTTCAATACCTAAGAGAAATAACAGTGGAGAAAGGGGACAACCTTGCCTAGTTCCTCTAAAGAGAGGAAATTGAGTAGAAATTTGACCATTAATGAACAAACGAGCAGTAGGGGCAAAATATAAAGCAGAAATCATACGAATAAAAGGGGCACCAAAATCAAAAGACAATAAAGTTTTAAATAAAAATTGCCAGTGAATCTTGTCAAATGCTTTTTCTGCATCTAAGGCCATCACTCCTGCAGGAGAAGTAAGGTGAGAGCTTTGTTCAATAATATGTAGTAGAGTTCTAGTGTTATTAGCGGAATATCTATTTTTCATGAAACCAGATTGATCTGGGTGAATAATGGAATGGAGGACAGGAGCTAATCTAGTAGCAAGGATTTTCGCATAAAGCTTACAGTCCTGATTTATTAGGGAAATAGGGCGATAGTTAGAGACTAAGGTAGGATCTTTATCAGGCTTGGGCAGAACAATGATTAAGGCGTCCGTAAAGGAGCCTGAGATAGTACCAGTGGAGCTAAAGTGAGAGAAAAGGGTATGCAAATAAGGGAGAAGATGAGAGTGGAATTCTTTGTAAAATTCTGCTGGGATACCATCCGGACCTGGGGATTTATTCTTGGGAAGTGACTTAATGGCAAGCATAATTTCTTCAGATGTAATTGGAGAATCTAGACCTGTTCTATCTGATAAGGAAATATGGGGTAAATTGCACTTATTTAAAAAAGAATCAATTAAAGATTCAGAGCAGGTGTCAGGTTTACTATAAAGGGTTCAATAAAAACGTAAAAATTCTTGCACAATATCATTATGAGAAATAGCCACTTTGCCTTGAGATCCTCGTATTGAGGTAATCTGAGTCTTATCTCTTTTAATTTGTAAGTAATTAGCAAGGAGTTTTCCAGATCTATTAGTATTAAAACGAAATTTAGCATTTGACTTGGAAAGTTGAACTCCTGCTCTCTGACTAAGGATGGCATTAAATTCATAGCAGAGTTTTTGAAGTGTAAATTTGTACTGGGGGTCATTAGAAGAGATAAACAAACGTTCAAATTTAGCAATTTGCTTTTCCAAATGCTTCATATTAGCGTTAAATTGTTTGTTTTCATGAGCCATAATGGAAATAGTGGTACCTCTAATGTAGGGATTAAATGCATCCCATCTGGTGACAATTGATGTGGAATCTTCAGGGTTGAATAAAAAATAGTCTTGTATAGCCTGCAATAGTTTAGGTTTATGCTTATCAGTAAGGACAATGCTCGAGTTCATACGCCATCTATTTTGTTTAGTAAAAGTAGAAGAGATATTTAAGACAAAAGAAATTAAAGCATGGCCTGAAATATCTATAGTGCCTATAACAGGATTTGTAGCTGACTGAAGTAGGGAAGGTGAAATCAAAAAATAATCAATCCTTGAATGAGAATTATGGGGATTAGAGAAAAAGGAAAACCATTTTTCAGTGGGAAAATGTAGTCTCCATACATCAGCCAGTTTGGTTGTACTTAGAAAAGATTTAAAAGCATGAAAAACTTTAGGGGGTCTAAACTTGGTAGTAGAAAGTCTATCAAGTAGCGGATCAATGGTAACATTAAAATCCCCTCCAACAATCAAAGGAACTTGTCCCAACTTTAAAACTTCTGTAGCTAAGTTAGACCAAAACAAAGGATCATCAGCTGTGGGGCCATAGATATTAAGTAAAAAGAAGGTGGAATCATGAATTTTAACTTTAACAACAATAAATCTACCTTCTGTATCCGTGAATTTATTGATAATCTGACAGTGTAATCTCTTTGCAAAGAAAATTGCAACCCCATTTTTTTTTACCAAGGGCAGGTGATGAAACTATAGTGTCTACCCACTTTTTTTTCATATATTGTAAAATGCTATCATCAACATGTGTTTCTTGAATAAAACATATATCAGCTTTAGAAGCACCCAAGTAGTCTAAAATTTTCATTCTTTTAACTGGATGTCGCAAATCTTTAACATTAAGAGAAACAATTTTAACATCATGAATAGTAGCCATGAAGAAGTAAAATGAGGATGAAAAGAGGAGTTAAAAGAAGAGAAGAGAGAAAACAACCATGGAAGAAAAGTAACTCTATGTAGAAAGCCAGAGAAGGTAGGGAAGGACACAAAAGGAAGAAACAGAAAAGGAAGAAAAAGCAACAAACAGGGCACATAAATAAGGACACAGAGACGCACACCCGTTCCACAAGCATGGCCAAAAACCGTTGGAGCCCATGAAGAAAAAGGAATCGCCAGGAATGCTCAAATTAAATGCGTTCAGGTAATAGGAGCTTGAGTATCCATTGATGACGACGACGAAGCTTGTTGGTCCAGAGAAAGTCTTAAGTCTTCAGGACGGTGAAAAGATTTTGAAAAGGTGTCTTTCCAAACTCGCATTGTAGACGGATCAAATAGACCATACTTAAAACCAAGGCTTTTCAATTGTGGACGCAGAGAGGAAAATTCCTTGCGAATAGCGACCGTTTCTTTAGCAAAGTCTTGATGGATAAATATTTTGGAGCCATTTGCCAGAAGCGAAGGAATGTCTCTGGCTGCTTTCCTTATGAGGACCAAGTGATGGTGACGCAAGACCTTGAAAATCACCTGCCTGGGTTTAGTATGGCGTGGATTCCTGTGTGAGGGAATTCCATGCGCTTTGTCCACTTCAAATTTTTCCGGGAATTTGAGATTTAGAGGACCAGGCAGCAAAGATTCCAAGTATAAGCGACAGTCGGAGCCCTCAATTTCCTCAGGCAGATTAAAAATGCGAAGATTATATTGTCTATTACGGTTCTCCAATAATTGGTTATGCATTGGTACTATCTGAGCCATCAAAGGTGTAAAAGCGTCGAGTTTGGTTTTATTGTCCTGAATTTTAATAGTATTATCGGAAACTTTCATGGACATGGACGCCATATCTTTGCGAACATTTTTCACTTCGTTTGCAATAGTATCAGTATTCATGCGCAGCGCTTTAATTTCCTCCAGTATCAGAGTAAGTGAAGGTTCAGAGGTTTCAACAACCGTAGACTTTTTTGGGGGAGGAGACACCTGCTGCTTCCTTTTGTTGACATTAGAATTTTTGTTATCCATCTTGAGGAGGAAAAACAACTTTTTGCGTCAGAAAATGTAAAATACCAAATCCACCTCAAAAATTTAATAAATATGAGGGAAAAGGGTATTAAAAGCTCCAGAAGTACTTGAACAAAAGGCAGTGCAGGAGTTAATGTGAGCCGTGGGAGTGGCTAGGCCCAAGCCAGGCCCTTTCTTGAGAAGTGCACCGCCCCCTGAGCTGAGGCAATCGGCTGAATCGGAGCAGAGGCAGGGGAGAGGAACCAGGAAGCAGGCAGAGGGGTCCCCACACGATGAAAACGCCCCAAATTGACAGAGAAGGTAGGGGGCCGGTATAGAATGCAAGCGCTGCGTTAATGAAGCAAACCTTGAGGCAAAATCGTCGTAATTCAGCTCATTAGGCTGACGAGATTACGGAGCTCCGGTGGCGGCGGCCATCTTGTCGACGCGCTCGCGCGTCTCGATCCATCTTTGACTGCTTTTTAAATAAAGCCGTTTTTTTAAAATGCAGACCGTTTTCCTTGAAGGAAAATGGGATGCATTTAAAAAAGAAAAATGAAACGTTTCTGCCCAACACAAAGGGGAAGGTCCCCTTCCCATTTGAAATGGCTTACCACCTACTTCATGTAGTGAATCATGTATTGTATAACTCAAATTGTTTTGCGACCACAAAATCGTGTATACCAGTGCAACTCGTTATTAGGAAGTGATGCCCTTGGCACGCCCTTTCCTAATAGCAACACGCATACCCTATTTTTCGAGTCGGTAGAAGGTCACCGACTCACAAAATAGAATTTGTACATGCCACAATCTTCTTTAGCAATCGCAAAAGGACCGATTTTCGGTTTGTGACCGCTAAAAATGGTTGTACATCTGGCCTAAAGTATTTGAGCTATAAAAATCTGTGGTGTGTGCCCCTTCTAAGATTTGTTTGGAATAAACGTAAAAGGGTACATATTAACTCAAAATTTGTTGCATGAGGTGGTCATTATGGTGGCTGCTTCACCAGTCTCTGTTTGTGATAACAAACTAGGCATATATCATTATTTGCTTCACAGTGAATATAATGTTCCGAAACCATTCTGGCTATAAGTGTGCACGCTGTTCCCACATGCAACTGCCTTCATCCTTCACATATCCCAAGAAGGCATGATTTATGTTTTTGTTTCACATGCAGCTTAATTTAATATTACAAAAAACAATTTGATGGACAGAATGTAGATCAATGTCTTACATTCACCCCAGTACAAGGATCTGGGCCTAAATCCATCGTTTTTTGCACTCCACACCACCCTGGGTCAGATAATGGCTTTATGCAAATCAGCTCTGACCCTGTGCCCCATGGGAACAGTCCAGTCCGAACTACAACAGCCATATCTTTCCCAGACCGGAATCAAGCATCTGAGGACCGGACCGGTTTCGAGGTAACACCTCTCATCAGCCCGGCTAGCTTGACTCCAGTGGTGTGGAGGCTCTGGGACCCACGTCTGAGCTACCCCAGTACACTCAGGGAGAACATTACAAAAAACAATTTGATGGACAGAATGTAGATCAATGTCTTACATTCACCCCAGTACAAGGATCTGGGCCTAAATCCATCGTTTTTTGCACTCCACACCACCCTGGGTCAGATAATGGCTTTATGCAAATCAGCTCTGACCCTGTGCCCCATGGGAACAGTCCAGTCCGAACTACAACAGCCATATCTTTCCCAGACCGGAATCAAGCATACGAGGACCGGACCGGTTTCGAGGTAACACCTCTCATCAGCCCGGCTAGCTTGACTCCAGTGGTGTGGAGGCTCTGGGACCCACGTCTGAGCTACCCCAGTACACTTAGGGAGAACATTACAAAAAACAATTTGATGGACAGAATGTAGATCAATGTCTTACATTCACCCCAGTACAAGGATCTGGGCCTAAATCCAGCGTTTTTTGCACTCCACACCACCCTGGGTCAGATAATGGCTTTATGCAAATCAGCTCTGACCCTGTGCCCCATGGGAACAGTCCAGTCCGAACTACAACAGCCATATCTTTCCCAGACCGGAATCAAGCATCCGAGGACCGGACCGGTTTCGAGGTAACACCTCTCATCAGCCCGGCTAGCTTGACTCCAGTGGTGTGGAGGCTCTGGGACCCACGTCTGAGCTACCCCAGTACACTCAGGGAGAACATTACAAAAAACAATTTGATGGACAGAATGTAGATCAATGTCTTACATTCACCCCAGTACAAGGATCTGGGCCTAAATCCATCGTTTTTTGCACTCCACACCACCCTGGGTCAGATAATGGCTTTATGCAAATCAGCTCTGACCCTGTGCCCCATGGGAACAGTCCAGTCCGAACTACAACAGCCATATCTTTCCCAGACCGGAATCAAGCATCCGAGGACCGGACCGGTTTCGAGGTAACACCTCTCATCAGCCCGGCTAGCTTGACTCCAGTAGTGTGGAGGCTCTGGGACCCACGTCTGAGCTACCCCAGTACACTCAGGGAGAACATTACAAACAACAAACAACAAACAACAAACAACTGCTGATTTGCATATCGCCATTGTCTAACCCAGGATGGTGTGGAGTGCAAAAAAACGATGGATTTGGGCCCAGATCTTTTGACTGGGGGAGTGTGTGACATTGATCCACATTCAGTCCATCACTTGTTGTTTTTGCAATTGCCGCCCTAAGTGCGCTGGGGATGCCCAGACGTGGGTCCCAGGCACTCCACACCACTTGGAGTCAAGCTAGCCGGGCTGATGAGAGGTGTTACCTCGAAACCGGTCCGGTCCTCGGATGCTTGATTCCGTTCTGGGAAGGACATGGCTTTTGTAGTTCGGACTGGACTGTTCCCATGGGGCAACAGGGTCAGAGCTGATTTGCATATCGCCATTGTCTAACCCAGGGTGGTGTGGAGTGCAAAAAAACGATGGATTTGGGCCCAGATCTTTTGACTGGGGGAGTGTGTGACATTGATCCACATTCAGTCCATCACTTGTTGTTTTTGCAATTGCCGCCCTAAGTGCGCTGGGGATGCCCAGACGTGGGTCCCAGGCACTCCACACCACTTGGAGTCAAGCTAGCCGGGCTGATGAGAGGTGTTACCTCGAAACCGGTCCGGTCCTCGGATGCTTGATTCCGTTCTGGGAAGGACATGGCTTTTGTAGTTCGGACTGGACTGTTCCCATGGGGCAACAGGGTCAGAGCTGATTTGCATATCGCCATTGTCTAACCCAGGGTGGTGTGGAGTGCAAAAAAACGATGGATTTGGGCCCAGATCTTTTGACTGGTGGAGTGTGTGACATTGATCCACATTCAGTCCATCACTTGTTGTTTTTGCAATTGCCGCCCTAAGTGCGCTGGGGATGCCCAGACGTGGGTCCCAGGCACTCCACACCACTTGGAGTCAAGCTAGCCGGGCTGATGAGAGGTGTTACCTCGAAACCGGTCCGGTCCTCGGATGCTTGATTCCGTTCTGGGAAGGACATGGCTTTTGTAGTTCGGACTGGACTGTTCCCATGGGGCAACAGGGTCAGAGCTGATTTGAATATCGCCATTGTCTAACCCAGGGTGGTGTGGAGTGCAAAAAAACGATGGATTTGGGCTCAGATCTTTTGACTGGGGGAGTGTGTGACATTGATCCACATTCAGTCCATCACTTGTTGTTTTTGCAATTGCCGCCCTAAGTGCGCTGGGGATGCCCAGACGTGGATACCAGGCACTCCACACCACTTGGAGTCAAGCTAGCCGGGCTGATGAGAGGTGTTACCTCGAAACCGGTCCGGTCCTCGGATGCTTGATTCCGTTCTGGGAAGGACATGGCTTTTGTAGTTCGGACTGGACTGTTCCCATGGGGCAACAGGGTCAGAGCTGATTTGCATATCGCCATTGTCTAACCCAGGGTGGTGTGGAGTGCAAAAAAACGATGGATTTGGGCCCAGATCTTTTGACTGGGGGAGTGTGTGACATTGATCCACATTCAGTCCATCACTTGTTGTTTTTGCAATTGCCGCCCTAAGTGCGCTGGGGAGGCCCAGACGTGGGTCCCAGGCACTCCACACCACTTGGAGTCAAGCTAGCCGGGCTGATGAGAGGTGTTACCTCGAAACCGGTCCGGTCCTCGGATGCTTGATTCCGTTCTGGGAAGGACATGGCTTTTGTAGTTCGGACTGGACTGTTCCCATGGGGCAACAGGGTCAGAGCTGATTTGCATATCGCCATTGTCTAACCCAGGGTGGTGTGGAGTGCAAAAAAAGGATGGATTTGGGCCCAGATCTTTTGACTGGGGGAGTGTGTGACATTGATCCACATTCAGTCCATCACTTGTTGTTTTTGCAATTGCCGCCCTAAGTGTGCTGGGGATGCCCAGACGTGGGTCCCAGGCACTCCACACCACTTGGAGTCAAGCTAGCCGGGCTGATGAGAGGTGTTACCTCGAAACCGGTCCGGTCCTCGGATGCTTGATTCCGTTCTGGGAAGGACATGGCTTTTGTAGTTCGGACTGGACTGTTCCCATGGGGCAACAGGGTCAGAGCTGATTTGCATATCGCCATTGTCTAACCCAGGGTGGTGTGGAGTGCAAAAAAACGATGGATTTGGGCCCAGATCTTTTGACTGGGGGAGTGTGTGACATTGATCCACATTCAGTCCATCACTTGTTGTTTTTGCAATTGCCGCCCTAAGTGCGCTGGGGATGCCCAGACGTGGGTCCCAGGCACTCCACACCACTTGGAGTCAAGCTAGCCGGGCTGATGAGAGGTGTTACCTCGAAACCGGTCCGGTCCTCGGATGCTTGATTCCGTTCTGGGAAGGACATGGATTTTGTAGTTCGGACTGGACTGTTCCCATGGGGCAACAGGGTCAGAGCTGATTTGCATATCACCATTGTCTAACCCAGGGTGGTGTGGAGTGCAAAAAAACGATGGATTTGGGCCCAGATCTTTTGACTGGGGGAGTGTGTGACATTGATCCACATTCAGTCCATCACTTGTTGTTCTTGCAATTGCCGCCCTAAGTGCGCTGGGGATGCCCAGACGTGGGTCCCAGGCACTCCACACCACTTGGAGTCAAGCTAGCCGGGCTGATGAGAGGTGTTACCTCGAAACCGGTCCGGTCCTCGGATGCTTGATTCCGTTCTGGGAAGGACATGGCTTTTGTAGTTCGGACTGGACTGTTCCCATGGGGCAACAGGGTCAGAGCTGATTTGCATATCGCCATTGTCTAACCCAGGGTGGTGTGGAGTGCAAAAAAACGATGGATTTGGGCCCAGATCTTTTGACTGGGGGAGTGTGTGACATTGATCCACATTCAGTCCATCACTTGTTGTTTTTGCAATTGCCGCCCTAAGTGCGCTGGGGATGCCCAGACGTGGGTCCCAGGCACTCCACACCACTTGGAGTCAAGCTAGCCGGGCTGATGAGAGGTGTTACCTCGAAACCGGTCCGGTCCTCGGATGCTTGATTCCGTTCTGGGAAGGACATGGCTTTTGTAGTTCGGACTGGACTGTTCCCATGGGGCAACAGGGTCAGAGCTGATTTGCATATCGCCATTGTCTAACCCAGGGTGGTGTGGAGTGCAAAAAAACGATGGATTTGGGCCCAGATCTTTTGACTGGGGGAGTGTGTGACATTGATCCACATTCAGTCCATCACTTGTTGTTTTTGCTTAATTTAATATGTTTTGCTCCTACAGTAATCCATAATGAATTCTTTGTTTTCCAGAAAAAGCTTAGTCATAGCAATCATTCAAGAGACTTTACATTAATTCTTTTTTATCAGTAACTTATACTCGGATTTTGCGAATAGTCAAAATTTGTAAACTTACTCCAAAGTGTAAGTTATCTTTCTGAAACGTCTGGATTGGAATTGTGGGACGGGGGATTAATGTAAAAGTCTTACGATGCTCCATTTACCCAACTCACCTTGGGGTGCATCAGCAAAGCTGAGTGCAGAGGGCCTTGTTTGGCAGCAGGTTGTTGTAGCATGAGGCTAGGGCTGCATTAGTAGAGTTGGAGAAAGGAGTGAATAGCTCCAGCACAGATCTGTCAAATATACATAACTGAGGTGTTGATAGTTGAGTTTTATCTAAGTGGTGCACTGCTATGTGAGTTCTATGGGCCATGAATGAAGCCCAGAAAGAAAGAGTCCTTGTCTAATCACAAGGCCTCATTGGAATGATGGAGAGTAGACAAAGTTACCAGTGCTCAGTTTGTCTCCATACCGAGGGATAGAAAAAACCCAACTCACCCTCCTTTGGACCTGATTGTCTCTAATACATTTATTAAAGACAACTACTTCCAAAGAAAACCATGGTACAAGATAAATGAACTCCAAACCCTGTACATTGCAGTCATAATTCACCTGAAGTTACTAGTAGATAGGACATCCAACAAGTTGCAAGATCCTAATAAACCAAAACAGTTATAGGTCCAGTTTCATTCTTTTGAATCTGCCACAATGCATGAATGTTTTTACAAATATATTAATGCATCAAACAGCCATAAGTGTAAGCTTTCATTGCTAGAGTGCTAATCTATTTCAAATACTGCCCAAGAAATTGTATTTTAGTTTAAATTGATTCATGGTTACAATCAGTGTGCCGCCCATGCAGGCCCACTCTATTGTCAGTGGTGCTGCTCCATTTATGACAACGTTCCAGAGAGCATTGTGTGCCAGAGGACTTCTTGACAATAATCCAAACCCAAAGTCAAGAAAGAAATTTAAGATAGAACCAAGCTTTCGCAGGTGGCCTGCATTTCTTGTGCCTTCTCTCTGGAGAAGGGGACGCTCCCAAAGACGGTCTCCATACAGTGTGCTCTCCAAGAGTTTCCATTCAATTTCAAAGGCCATGCTACCACTAAAGCTGCTGCCCACCACTGCTGTGTGAGCCTTTTCTTTCTTTTCTTTCCTACGGTTGGTCAATTCACACTCACGATACCCTAAGGTGGGATGGGCAGCCAGGACTGTGAAGGACAAGGGTCTTGCAGGATTCGTATGGAAGTCAGATGGAGCCAGGGCATAGCAACAGGCCCCTGTGACAGGAGGGAAGTGGGTTACTTCCAATGGAGTGAAATTTTCAACATACCTGATTAAAACACTTCTTTCAATAGAAGTGCTTCAGAATAGTATATTGGACCTAACCTCATGTCCAAAGACGAAGATTTCAAAGGAAATATCCCAAAAGACAAGAAGACTAAATGTGGCTAAACTGCATCCTCAGTTTTAATGCTGTTTAGTTTTTGGTTAAGATTGCAGTTGTATCACTTGCTTATGAAGGAACGTTCAGACAGTTTAGCTCCTTTGAGCCTAATTACGATTATGTTGGTATTTAGTGGAGAGATGCGGGAGGGCTGGAATTCCCAATTCCAGCTGGTATCCTCACATTGAAAACAGGGGATATTGCGATTTCTCTCAGAAATGGGGAATAACTGCACAGATCCAGTGATACTGGGGTCTTTGCTGTGTGGTTTATCCTGATTCCAGGGAGGAAATTGCAGTCATATTCTGACTTCAATATTCAGGCGGTAGCGGCTACTCCACCATGCCTGAGGAGCGTTCCCCCACCTGCCAGCTGACAAAAAAAAGAAAATGAAAACAATAATAAACCCTTGTTTATTATCGTTTTATTTTTGCTCTGGAGCCGAGGCATGGGCGCAGGACCAGGGGGATGACAGGCTGGTGGAGTGTTTTGCACTGCAGTTCAGTGCGCATGACGGTCTGGCCAGCCGTCTCAGGGTGGCCAAACTGTCATTTGCACTGAAGCTCTCTCCAACCCCAGCAGCATTACCAGGTTAGAGAGAGCAGGCCTGTGCCAGTACAACTGGGAGCACAAATGCTCAGAGCTCAGGCCAATCCTGATGTAGCTTTCACCAACATGAAAGCAGTATCAGGATTGGCCGCAGTGCAATCTTGGAGCCTTTGCCTGCAGAAGAGAGGGGGCGCGATGCAGCAAGGCAAATAAGTTTTTTAAAAAAAATGTTTTAAATATGTTTCATCCATCCACCGCCCCCCCACCCTAAACCCACCTCTCCACTCCATCCACACACCGGCCGCTACTGTGAGCAGGTGGGAAGTGTCTGGGATATGGCCGGTGGCGTTGGGAGGAGACCAAGACAGCCTCTAGTCTTCTCCCCCTTTACTGTTACAGGGGTCAGGCAAAAGCTGAGCTGCGATGCTGCCCTCATCACTTGTCCCTTCAGCAGGAAAGAAGTCTCCAAGTCCAGAATTATCAGGACTGGAGTTTGTGGTCCCATGATTGCAGGTGGTGGAATTCCACCCAGAGTTTTCGCTCTGGGTGAACTTACTCCACTCTTAGTCTGGACCTTTGTATGTTGTGGCAGTGCATCTGTTTCTGATCCTCTTTGTTTGTTGTAATGGGTTGTAATTACTATGTATTTTTTTTACATGAAGAGTCTGGCACAGAGTTGACTGGTAACATGCAGTCGTCCATGTAATTCCAATAGTAAATCGTCCAGGTGGAGAATCCTTGAGTAGGATTGCCTCAAACACAGCAGTAGTCAGGCACAGGTATTTCTGTAGGAAGACTTCCAACTGGTATAGAATTCTGAAAATGGAGGATTCAACACTTCCCCAAAAGGAGGATTTTCTGTTGTCACCCTAAGAGTACTCTTTGCTGCTTTTGTACTTCTCTGATCCCCGGAAGTGTACTTTTGTTTCTGAGAGAGTACTTTCTATGCTGAGATTTGTGATTGCTTCCTTGTTAGTGGTGAAGTACCGCATAACTGTCCACACTGGCAGCATCAGCGGAGGCGGAACTGATGCCAACGTCTTCATCTGCCTCTTTGGAGACAAGGGCGACACTGGGGAGCGGCACCTGATTGACTGCAAGAACAACATGAATAAATTTGAAAAGGGAAATGTAAGTGGGTAAATGTTATATGTCACCACTTTTATCCTGTCTACAAAATTATTGTTTTGCGGTATTTCTCTATGTTTACATTGTAAAAAAATAATTTCCTTGCATAGCAGTGGCTTAGGCCCTTATTATGGGTCTGGATGTCTACGGACCGCCAGACTTAAGGTGTCGGTCTCCCAATCGCCATATTATGACTAGGGCGGTTGGGTTGCCCTGGGACCACTGCATCTGCTGCAACCGCCAGGGAATGGCCAGTACCTGGTGGTCGTGCGGCAATCCTGAGGCCGCAATATGCATGGTGGGGCTGCTGCAGCCCCGCCAAGCTCATTACAAGTTTCCTCACACCACACTTTTCATGGTGGTGCAACCGCTATGAAAAGTGTGACGGTGAGGAAACAAAGAAGGTCCTACAGGGCCCCCTGGTGCCTCCTGCAATGTGGATGGACACAGGGGGGCACAACATGTGTCCTCCGGTGTGCATGCACACCAGTACCTGCATGGCATTGACGGCATCAGTCCATCCCGTGCTGGTACTGCCTTTGACATTCCCATTGCAGTGCCTATTTCATAGACACTGCCATGGGAAAACCAAAAAAAGCCTGCCAGGCAAGAGAAAACTCCTGATCTGGCGGGCGGTTCTTACATAGGTTTGGCGGTGTGGGAGCAGGGCGGTGCAGCTCCTGCACCACCAAACTCATAAGGCCCATGTGTTTTCATTATTTATGTTTCCATATAGTTCTTATTTTAGACCTGAGTATAGATTTTGCCCATTTGTTTATTCCCAAAAATATTCGTAATATTCTTTTCATGGCTGTTATATAAGGTTTTATTTGTAAATGTCTACGAATTTATGCATGCATAAAATTAAATGTAAGTAAAATGTTTTCCTTTATTTCGTCTTTAAAGAAATATATAAAATGATCTAACATGAATGATCAAATGAATGCCAAGAGTAAGAGCAAACTGCCGCTTGGGATGTGTGGATGGAAATGATTGAATTATTGAAATTATTGAATCTGTTATAAAGTCTGTTGAGCACACTGGAGGTCCCTTCTCTAACCTATCACTTCACATGCTGTGGGGAAAGAGTACAATATTTTTAATCTAATAAACAAACCGGCTACCTAACCACTAACCACAGTCAGACTTAGCAGACTCTTACTCTGACAAGAAGGGTAAACATCGTTTACAACGCGGTGTTTACATCGCAGTGCCTTTACAACAATGCCATTACAAAGCAAGTCGTTACTACGACTTGCGCTGGATGGCGCTGTTGGACAAGGAATGTTGTAATTTTATATTCCAACACCTTCCCTACTGTTACGTGGACTGGTGTTGGAATATAAAATTATAATATTCAAAAATCCACGCCCTCCAACGCAAGTCGTTGCAACGACTTGCGTTGTAATGCCCGCGTTGTCAAGTACCGCGATCTAAAAGATCGCGTTGTACAGACATACATCCGACAAGAAGGCCTGAGCAATCTCTACAGTGGTAATACAAGAGTTGTTTGACACTCTTTTATGTCTAAAAGTAAACTGCTGCTATTTAGACAAAACGACTGATTGGGGGAAAAAATCTGGCCTTTTTGTTGACATATATAGACGTCCTAATCCTTCTGTCAGTGTTTCAGCTCCAACTCCAGATTTTCCTGGAAAATGTGGATGTTCTAAACCAAAAAGGCGGGGAAATAAAGTGTCCCAGGAAGAAATTCATTATAGTCAAAAATGCAAACATTTTAATGAGATGCATTTTGTTCTTCCACGAAAACAAATGTTCCTAATTCTAGTTAATGTCAGATCAATGCATATATGATGTAATCTAAAGTCTGTATGAGTCATGTAGAATAAATTTTTGTCGTTAAGTGAGTAGGTGGAGACTCCCCGTCTTTACAGATTCTTAGAGTGAAATTGATAGCACTGCCCCCTTCAGTGTTCATCCAGTCACAGAACATTTAGTCCTGTTCCTATTCTGCTCCTACACACAATGCACCAAGGAACTAAAATGAACTAGGTAAATCGTGGTATCTTGCAATTTAGTGCCACTTTCTGATAGAGACTTCTAGCTGCAGATTCCTCACCTTTTGAATATTCCCCAGGCATCAGCACAGATTCTGACAATGACTATGACCAGGTGATGAATTCTCTCAGCCCTACCCAAGGACAATTGGTATGAGGACTAGCAGGAGGTTAGTGGGCTACATAACTCCCTAGAGATAGATGACTTTTCTCCTTGCCCTACCACGTACAAATCTGCCTCTTATGCTATGGTTATGCGTATGGCAGCGGAAATCCTTGACCTCCAGCTTCCCACCATGGAGGTGAAAACAAACCGTGCTGACTGATGTCCTGCAACCTGGCCAGACTACCTCTGATCCCCTATTCCCTTTCACGAGGCCCTGATTAATCCCCTCCTAGGGGCTTTAGCCAAGCCTTGTACTGGCCTTCCAGGTATCAGGCAGATTGCCAGGCACCACTACCCTGCTCTAGTCGACCCAGCCTTTATATCACAGCACCCTTTTCCAGAGAGCAACATGGTGCAGGCCTCCCCCAGCCAGACCTACCCCAACAATTTTCCTAACACTCCCTCTGACAGAGAATCAAAACAAATAGAGATCTTTGGTAAATGCCTCTTCTCATCAGCCAGTTTGGCCCTGCAATCGATCAATGCCTCATATACGTTGGGACGTTACACTCATGCCCTTTGTGACTCATTTGCACAAGCCCTCCTGTGTGTACCAAATTCTTTCACCCTGTCCTTTTGGGGGTGATCCAAGATGCGTATGATGCAGCCGCAGTCACAATTCATTGTGGCGTGGACACCACCCACTCCGTTGGGCGATCTATAGGCACCAGCATTGCCATTTTTTGACATGTGCAGATGCCATTGCTGGGTTCTTGGGTGATGTCCAGTCTTCCTTGATGGACATGCTGTTCAACCGGAATCGCATGTCTGAGGACAAGGCTGGGTCTGCCCTTGAACGCTTCAGAGAGAGTAGGGCTACTGCTCGCTCTCTGGGCTTTCTTCCCAGCCTCACCAGCCGCAGCAATTCCACTGTCCCTTTCGTGGCTTGGGCCGAGGCTTCCCTTACGGCCAGTCAGTTCTGCCCCAGCAGCGAACCCAGCAGCTTTGCAGTAGAGCCTGAGGTGCCCTGTGCCCCCCAGGACAAGGTCAGCATGCCACCCAGTCCACCACCCCCAAGCCGCACCTGTCAGATATCTTTAGTATATCCTTAGATGGTCACAGCCACATAGTAGGAGGCATAATCCATTGATTCTATCTAGGTGGCAAGCAATCACATTGAACAGGTGGGTCCTGCAGATTGTCTACAAAGGTTATGCTTTACCTTTTCTTTCATCCCCACTGCACCTTAAACCGCCCACCCAGCGACTGACGGAGGACCAGCTCTCCATTTTGCAGCAGGAAGTGGGCACCTTTTTGCCCAAAGGGGCTGTCAGGAATGTGCCTTGTGGCAGAAGAAGCGTGTGGTTGTTATCCTTGCTACTTTCTGGTGCCCAAGAAAGACAGAGGTCTTCAACCTATTCTAGTTCTGTCTCCCCTCAACATTGAAAAGAGGAATTCAAAATTCTCACCCTCTGCCAGGTCTTTTCTGCCCTCCACCCTCGAGATTGGATGGTGGTGTTGGACCTGCTGGATGCCTATCTCCACATACCCATCCTGCCAGCCCATCTGTGCTACCTGCGGTTCGTGGTGGGACAGAAGCATTTTCTGTTTACTGTGCTGCCCTTTGGTCTCACCAGCGATCCATTTGCAAAGTAATTCCAGTGGTGACAGCACACCTTCGTAGCTCTGAGGTGCCATTTGTTTACTGGCTGTTGACGACAGAATTATCCCAAGTAGCTGTCAACCACCTCCAGACTATGGTGAACGTCCTGCCATCTTTGGGTTCACTATCAACTTGCAGAAGACACATCTGATTCCTTCTCAGATGCTCCCCTCCATCGGAGCCATTCTGGACACAGTTCAGTTCAGTTTTGTGCCTTTCTCCTGGGAAAGAGGGTCCAAGAACTTCAGACTATGATCCGAATCTTTCAGTCTGGGTTTTGGATTTTAGTGAGGTTGACTCTGAGGCTGCTGGGACTGATAACCTCCTGTATCCAGCTGGTTGAGAAGCCAGGTGGAATATAAAAAACTCTGCAGTGGGATCTGAAGTCACGGTGGGCTCAACATCAAGGCAACCTCTCCAAACAACTTCAATTTTTTAGGAGATTGCGAATGATCTGCAGTGGTGGTTACTGGACCACAATTTGGTCAGCAGCAGACCCCATACCCTTTCCAACCCAGAGGTGACATTGATGATGGATCAACAACTTTTGGGCTGGGGCGGCCGCGTGAGGCCTCTGGCCTCCGGCCGCGTCCCTGCTCCATATCAACCTTATGGAGCTCAGGGCTATGCACTTGGTGCTGAAAGCCTTCCTTCTGTCCATCAAGGGGCTGCCAGTACAGGTGCACATGTACAACACCACTGCTATGTGGTACTGTAACAAACAGGGGAGGGTAGAGTTGCTAATGCTGTGCCAGTAGGCCTTGTGCCTCTGGAAATGTCTGGTCTGCTAAAGAAACTTCCTTGTGGGGGGTGAACCTCCTGGCAGGCTCATTGAATGCCAGGGCAGGCAAACTCAACCATCAGCACCTAGCGAATCACAAGTGTTGTTTACACGTGGAGGTGTTGCACGGTCTCTTCCTCGAATGGGGAGAGCCTTGGCTTGATCCATTTGCCAACACTGAGACCGCGCAATTTCAGCACTTCTGCCCATTTGAGTTTCCAAGGCATCTCTTGCTCAGAGTGAGACTCAGGACTCCTTCATGCCTTTCCACTGCTACCATTCCTGCCCTACGTTCTGAAGAAGATCAGAACCAACCCAGTCCCCAGTCATCAAAGTGGCTCCTGACTGGGCATGGAGAGTATGGTATCCAGAACTTCAGGCTTAAGCATCTGCTTGCCGGCCAGGCTTCCCCACCAGGAGGATCTGCTGTTGCAGCAGAAAGACCGGGTTTTCCACACTGACCTTCACAATCTCAACTTCATGCATGGTGACTGAGCTGCACCAAACAAATGCCTTTCATCTCCCTGGGAAAGGTAGTTGATTTCATCTTGGCAACCCCTGTTGCAGGGAAATGTTTGTGGCATGTCTAATAGACCAACTCCAAGTCAAATTGTCTGTTATTTGTTCTGTCCCTCACCTAACAAGACATTGCTTTGGACACAATTAAAGGTTATCTTTCAACTATTTCTGCCTTCCTGTGATTGACCAAACAACATTCCTTGTTAAAATCACAGGTTAAGAGGTTTTGGCACGGTTGCAGTATCTGTTTCCCCCTTCTTGTTTTGTGAAGACCCAATGGAACCTCAATCTCGTCCTTACTTATTTGATGTGTAATCCATTCAAGCTGCTCCACAACTGTTCCCTACACCTCCTCACCATAAAAACTGTGTTCCTGGTTGCCATCACCTCAGCATAGCATGTGAGTGAGCTTCAGGCTTTGTGTGTTCATTCACCATAAACCACCTTCTTCCCGTTAAGCTGGTTCTGTGAACTGGGGCATCCTTTCTACCGAAAGTTGAGATGCCGTTCGACGTCAGACAAACCATCATCCTGCTGGTGTTCTGTGCTCAGCCTCGCTCCTCTAAGGTAGAGTAAAGACTCCATTACTTGGACGCCTAGAAGAGTGCTCAGTTTTTACATCGATTGTACCAAAGACCACAGGGTGGACGATCAGCTTTTTGTGAGGTTCGCAGGAGTGAAAAGCAACAAAGCTGTACAGTAGCATGCCATCTCGCGCTGGATCGTGCTTTACTTTAAAGTCTGCTATGTAGTGGCCCAAAAGCAGGCACTGGAAGGACTGCACACTTATTTTACGAGGGCCAAAGCTGCACCAGCACACGAAGTCCCTATTTGTAGACATACGCCAGGCTGCCACGTGGATCTCTCCATAAGTCCAGAAGGTACTATTGCTTGCACAGCCAAGTCTGCAGAGAAGGACACATTGCTCGCTCTTCCCTGCCTGATTTTCTAGTTTGAGTACATGCACAGTTCACCTCCAATTAGGTATTGCTTCGGTATCTATTCAAAAGATGAGGAACCTCCAGCTAGAAGTCTCAAACAGAAGAACAAGTTACTTACCTTCGTTTACACTTTTTCTGGTAGAGACTCTGTCTAGTCACAGATTCCTCACCGACCGTCCCATCCTTCACATTCTGTAATTGGACTTGACCGATCAATAAAATCCCAAGTCTAGCACACTAGTCTATCAGTTTGCTTTTGGGGATCCACTTCTGGGTATGCAGACCGTCTCAAAAGCAACTGATGTCAACGCGCAGAACTGGTGCCCATATAGAACCCACACGTCACTTTCGCAGCATAACAGCATCAATTCAGAGCCACACAGTGCCCCCTTCCGACATGCAGACATACTATGGAAAAGATACCAGATCCAGTCTGACACCTAGGGAATCTTTGCAAGGTGAGGAATCTGCAAATAGACAGAGTCTTTACTGACAAGATCTTTAACAAAGGTAAGCAACTTGTTTAACAGCCCTTCGCCCAATTATGCAAAATACAGTAGTAAAAAAAATATGGTGAGGACAAACATGAAACAAGATGTAAATATATACTAGTAAACTGTAATAAATGTATCCACAGGGCAGCCTACCACTTTAGTGAGGGAATGTTGAAAGTGAAGCTCTTTACACTTCTCTATTCACTTTTTTTTACTCTCCAAAGGTGGATGAATTTATCATTGAAGCTGTCAGTCTGAAGCAGGTGAGGAGGGTGAGAATTGGGCATGACGGAAAAGGTGGAGGCTGTGGCTGGTATCTTAGCAAGGTGGTAGTTCGGGAAGATGGACAACCAGAAACCCAGGCGGTGGAATTCCCATGTGACAGGTAAAAGTACCTCTTAAATGTTGTTTGATCCAAAAGGGTACCACATTTACAGAAATTCTGATATTTGCCTACTCACTATCAGAGAGGTTATTATTGCCAACTCACCCCAATCAGGATATGTTCATTCTAAAATCAAATAGCAATTCGAAAAGTATGTTTGTATTAGTTGAAGGCAAATTAACGCAGATTACCACTGGGAAAAATCTCAGACTCTACTTTTTACCACTTTGGCATCATTCTAAGTCAGTCACCATGTAAACTGTGCACCTGGTAAATACTGATACCACAGGGTACCATATTTACCATGTGCACAGTTTGGTATCATAGGGCACTTTCTGAACATTGGAATGGGAGATAACCTGCCAACAGCATGTGTTATTCTCCATTCCGAGTTGGGAAAACTTGATGTGTACGCTGCCTGCACAAATTGGGCTGAGTATTACTTTGGAAAAACCATTGCGTCAAAACCACCTTGTTTGCACAATTTGTGTCCCGGTTATAATCTTTGCCTGGAATTGGGATAAGCACCCAAATTAGAATGAAGGCCTTTACCCGGATTAAAAATTGCATGTATATGTCATCTAAGAGCAATAGTCACGGGAAAGCAAGAGTGATCCTGGAGAAGGAATGGTGTCTGAAACATGATTAGCACGTATGTAGATAATTAATCCTCCTATTTTCCTGACCTTCTTTTTGTTGGCTTTAGGACTCTGAGCACTTTACCAATGCTGACCAGTGCTAAAGTGCATGTGCTTCTACCCTAAACATGGTAATGTTGGTGTATAATTTTTTTTTTTTAAAACATCGTTTTATTATAAGGTTACATCACTAGGTAAAGCTCCATATACATTCTGAACTTATCAACATGAGACACATTTTCTGTACTTGTTGGTGTATACATGATTGGCAAATTAATTTTACATATAGGTCCCTTGTAAATTGGTATACTATATACCCAGTGTCTGTAATATAAATGCTACTAGTGGGCCTGCAACTGGTTGCGCCACCCACACAAGTAGCCTTTCAAGCCTATATCAGGCCTGGCATTGCAAGATTTACTGCCACTTCGACTTGGCATTCAAAACCACTTTGAAAAAACCTTAAACTCCCCTTTTATGACACATAAGCGACCCCTAGGGTAAACCCTAGGTATTCCTATGGGCAGGGTGCTCTGTAACATGTACCTTTAAGTTGTACATGTCCTACTAGTGACAAACAACAACATTCTGGAGCTGGGGCTGGAATGAAATGGACCTGTGTCACTTCAAGGGCCTGCATTGAAGTCAATCCCACTTCAAAGGCACAAAAGGCACAACTGGGTATAAGTAGTGGGACTCTGGCCCGACAGTACACTACTGAACCTGTGAAGAACCTCCCCCAGGAGTAGAGACTGCTGTGCTACAAGGATTGCCACTCTGCTTGACTGCTGCTCTGTAAGAACTGCGTTTCTGCTTTGCTGTGCTGCCTTGCGTCCTGCTGATCTCTGCCCTGAGAAGTCTCAGGGCCCACAAAGACTTCTTTTAACCCTGCAACAGCACCTGCACTCTGCCATCTGTGAGTCCTACCATGCCTGGTGGTGCCAATCCAGTCCTGGGCCCTTGAAATGTGATTTCTGTTGTACAGAACTATCAAAATTGACGCAGTGACTTTGCACCCATCGGAACAGAAGCATTACCCTTTGACACCAAAGCAGGAGGTCATCAATGTCAAAGCTTTGATGCATTGTGCAGCTCAATGACAACAGACAGCACATCTCAACGACGACGCAGTGCCTGCATCATAAAGGGGTTCACAAACAAGCCTTCATCGTCTGTGTGGATCAGAACTAACACATCAAGTCTTCGATGTTGCCACTTTCTCCATCCAAGGTACTTTTTCAGCGGGACTTGCATGCGTCCTGTAGCCGGCCTGAAATTTGGATTAACCCAAATTCAGCGGGACCTCGAGAAACCCCTAAGCGCTTTTTGACTCTAGGCCCCGAATTTTGATGTAATCTTTACAAATACATAACTCTGGATCTACTTATTGAATTTGTGTTGTTTTGTTTTTACTCATAAAAATATAACCTATTTGTCTAACCCTGTGTGGAGTATTTTTGCAGTGTTTTCATAGTTGTACTGTGTGTGTGTGTGTGTTTGTGTTGCACAAATACCGTACACACTGCCTCTTTAGATAAGCCTGACTGCTCTGTGCCAAGCTTCCATAGGGTGAGCACAGGTTCTATCCTAGTGTGTATCTAGTTTCCCGTAACTAGAGTGGTGGTTGGAGCTTGTGCTCTTACAACCTGAATCTCCATTTCTAACATAGGGTTATTCAGATTACAACTACATCTCATTTAGTGCACCTGAGGAGCAGTTCACAACTTGTTTGTGCGTACCTACGCCTAACTTAGGAGTGTGAAAATCCATTGGTAGTCACAAAAGAAAAATCCAGATTCACTGGTTTGGACATTTATGCCCGCAGAGGATACACAGCACCACAAGAAATCCACCACTGTCATAGCTTTTGTACACTACTAAGTTTGAAGGGGAACTCTTGTCTTAGGAGGTGGGTGTTATGAACGTGGTGACCACCCACAAACACACAGCTGTGTGGGGATTTACAAACCTTAGGGGTGTTTTTTAAAACCTGGTTTAGACATGGTAAGTAGGTGCCTAAGCAGCTGACGCTGGGATACATGTTATTAAAAAGTTGAATGCACTAGTGCATGTTTGCACCATTTCTTGCTCCTGTGAATCGCCCACTCACAGGCACTCGCAGGTATACATTGAGAAGTTGTGGAAGCCTGCGTTCTAATCCACTGCATGCCTAGATTGCTAACCCTACTCCTGGGGATATTTGTGATGGCCCTAAAAGTGGAAAATCCACCAAATCATCATTAGAACCCACTTTTTAAAATGAGTCAGTGCGTCTGGCCTTAAATTCCATTGTGTACATTCAACTCCAGGTGACTGGTCTTCAGAAGCTGGCTTGAAAATCCTGAGCCTCTCCTTTAGCATGGGCACCAAGAGGTCAACAAACCACTAGACATGTGCTAGCTGTGGCCATGAACACTGCACTCTCCCTACCACAGGAAGCAAGGACTTGCTTGACTGTGAGTGAGCCTAACTCCTGGAGCTGGTCTTGGTCAGTCACCTAGCTGACATAAGAGATGCTCCTCCAAGTTTCCTTTGCGGCGATTGCATCAATGACTGGACTGCTCTGCATCTAGCAGGTAGCACGACAAACCGACAGGGCACTCTTCCAAAGAATGCGCCCGCTCATTTATTAGTTATTATTAGTGGAGAAGTGTGGCTCAACGGTTAGAGGCGGCAGACCCGGAGGCAGAGGTTGGCCCAGGACCAGGGTTCAATTCCCGACACGGCCGGGTGCAGGACCAATGTCAGCGGGCCCGATAAATCTCGCCTCAGTGCCACTCTAACCATGGGGTCCCACGCTGCAACTCTGGGCAATAGCTTGCTTAATCTCCACTCCGGCCCCATCACCGCCTGGGACACCTGGCTGCACCTTGGGGATGCCCAGTAAAGGGACCATCTCACAGGGAAAGCCAGGACGGGTTCCCCAGTGATACAGCGCAGGGACGCCCCAGGGTAACCACGCGCTCTATAAATCCAACATTCATTCATTCATTCATTCATTCCTGACAGAGGACTCCTATACGGCGAAGAAGAGCCAGTTTGCAGACATGGAAGATGCCGGTTGGGTCTCAGATAACCAAGTGGAGCAAGCTTGAAGTCAGGCACCCGTCGCCTTTGAAAAAGTGCATGTCTCTTGTTTGCAGGGTGGATTAAGTAGACCCCTTGAAGACTCTAGGGAGCTCAAGCTCTCTGTATCTGGGTGATGCAGGTGGAGGCCTTGCTATTGGTGCTGTTATGTTATATCAATTTATAAAGCGCAACAAATCATAACCCGAAGGTATGTTTCGGCGCTGGGCCTTTCCAGGTAATGCAACCCATTCTTAAAATAGCCAGGTTTCAAGCCTCTAAAATAGCCAGTCTTCAAGCCTCTAATGACTGAATCAGGGAATTTATAACAAGATCAATCTCTGTAGCCCAGAGGAGCAGCACAGAGCAGTATAACAAAAAAGGTGCTACTCACCAACCCACTTGTGAGCTTCCAAATTCAATCTCCCTGGCTGATCTAATGAAGGCTTGTTCATCCAGGTCTATCCTTTCTGCTCTCTGAAGCAAACAAGCTCCCTGGGGTGGTGGGGATGCTTCATTCCTACTGTATGAGCTTTCTCAGAAGTGAGATGTCTGGTTTTGGTTCTGTTGGAAGTCTCTGAATATTTCACTGCTGTCACCCCAGCTAGAGGTGGCACTACCAAAAGGCTAGGTAGGGTATCCATACTTTGCAGTCACCACTAGGTGACACTGCTCAGAGGATAGGGCAGAAAAATACCTCACTCTTTGTCGATAGGGAGTGCTCAACTGCAAAATGCGATATAGTCTGACCGAGGAAAATATTGCTCCCTTCTTCCTCTTGACTGTTTTGCTCTTGGTGTGTTTCCAGCTTCAATGTTCCAGTTACAGAGGGCAAGATCTTTGGTCCTGATGCAGAAGGGCGGTACATCATTGGAGGACTAGCTTTGCTACGTCACAGCTAATATCACCCATTAACTCCCACCATAAATATAATTTAAGTATGTTTTGAGTGTAGCTCACTATTAAGCACATATGTCTGCATGTAAAGCACCCAACAGGAGCACACAGGATTATTCTCAGAGTGTGGCATAGGGACAGAAGGGGTTAACATGCAGTTTATAACCAGAAATAAAAAAATACAATTATATTCTGCTTTAAGGTGATAGACGACCAACATTGTTTTTGCTCGTATGTGCTCAGTTATTATAGAAGGCTTGAATCTTTCAGAGCTCTCCCAAGTGGGAGTACTAGGGCTGCGAGCTAACTGCGATCACTCATTCAAAATTGCTGCATTATCGTGATTGTGAATATTGTTTTTAGGCATTTTAAAATTTCTGTGCTTGACTTTCTTGGGGACTTTTAAATCTACTATTTTAAAGGGGAATTTAGACCACGCACACTAACACCCCTCCTCACGCTACAAACCTCTTTTCTCTGCCTCGCCTAGCCGCTTTGTTTACGCGGTAGGCGGCGGCGGGCGCCATCTTTGGTGTGGGCTGGGGCTGCGCTCTAGTCGCGCCAGCCTCCCACCCTCCTCACACCCTATAAAATCAGTACCATGTCCAGATGGCGCAGTGGGCTGGCGCAGCGGGCGCGCGCCGAAGCCGCGCCAAAGCCAAGCCCGTCTGCGCCCGTCCGCGACCGGACTCGGCCAAGGGCCACCCCCCCTGGTCCTCGACTGTGTTACTCATCCCAGCAACTAAAACTGTTTAACTCAGGTAATTTACATCAAGGCTGCAATATTGTACCTCTTACCACTGCAGTGGGCGTTACCCACCCCCCCCCCCTTGCCCTGGGTGTAGCTACCAACTTCCACAACCTTATCTGTCAGCTCATTTACCCCTTAATCACACCCTGTCTCACGATTTGGACAACACTTCTTTCCATGGCTGTCGAGCAGCGCTTATTAACACGCGCTCCCTTCCATGCCACAGCCTCCAGATCAGCGAGTTCATCCTCGCCCATGACCTGGATTTACTTTTTGCCACTGAAACCTGGGGAAACGCCGGATCAGGACCGGATTTTTGCACTGCAACCCCAGAAGGCTATAGTGTAGCTAGACATGATAGACTCATAGGAAGAGGTGGCGGACTCGCCATTATGTATAAGAACAAATATCGTACCACCTTCGAGCCCATAAACTCCGTCAACTGTGAAGCAGCAATCTTTGCTATCAACATTAATCAGAAACAAGCCCTTAAAGGAATTTTGTTATATCGACCTCCCGGCCCCCGAAGCCCCTTTCTCTCTACTCTTTCGGACTTCGACAACCATATTATAAGTTCTGCTGAATATATGATACTGGTAGATTTTAACTTCCATTTGGAAGAGCAGGATAATTATGAAACCAGTCAACTTATTGCCGATCTCTCAACTTTGGGACTTCATCAATTGGTCAAGGGAATCATACACCAGGCGGGACATACACTAGATGGTCTGTTCACCAATAATCCCGATATTTTGGTATTGGATACTCTTCCCATCACGTGGTCAGATCATAGGGCTATTATCTTTGGGATACATACCCGGATTACAAACACCCCCCGCCCAGGCCACGAACCAGGACTGGGACTCGTGCCTGGAAGAATGCGGATATCCCTCAGATGCAAGATCTCTTGGCTTCTTCCTGCCCCAAGGGAGGAGGCAATCCTGCATTACTAGCTTCCGACTTCCAAGATTGGATTCGGAATGCCGCTGATCAAGTGGCCCCGGAGAAGTTCATGAGACCTAATAGAACGTCTCCGTCGGCGGCCTGGTACACTGAAGATCTCAGACTCCATCGGCAACACTGCAGGAGCCTGGAAAGGCGTTGGAGGAAAGTTTACTGCCCCATAGCCAAGCAAACCTATAAAGATGCCCTTATAATATATAAAAAGGCGATTATCGCTCGAAAAACTGTCTTTTTCTCGGCCCAAATAGAGAATGCCAAAAACTCTGCTAGAGAGCTGTTCTCTGTTGTCACCACTTTGTCCACTCCCTCCACGGGCCCCGGGGTTGAACCCTCACAGACTTTTTGTAATGATCTGTCCACCTTTTTTACTACCAAGGTGGCAGACATATACTCATCTTTCGAAGGGGACACAAGGACTAGACCTAGAGTTTGCACTGAGGAAGAAGTAACCTCTGATCATGATCATGATCGCCTTCCCTGTTTTGCTCCCACCACGCAAGACCATATTAGCAGACTCATTTCCACCATTAAGTCTGGTTCCCCCTTGGACCCTTGCCCTCCATCTGTGATGGCAAATCTTACAGAACTGATCTCACGGCCACTCATGGAAATCTGCAATACTGCATTTCAGACCGGTCAATATCCTAGGTCATGGAAGAAGGCTGTGATTAAACCACTTCTGAAAAAACCCTCCTTGGATCCTACAGCTGTGGCCAGCTATAGACCCATTGCGTGTCTCCCCTTTCCTGCCAAAATATGCGAATCTCTGATGAATAAGCAACTCTCAGAGTTCGTCGATACTCACCAACTTCTCGACGAAACGCAGTTTGGTTTCAGGAAAGGGCATGGAACGGAGACCGCCTTAATAAAGGCCTCAGACGAGATCAGAGCTATTATGGACCAGGGAGGTGCGGCCGTCCTGATCCTTCTGGACTTGTCTGCAGCCTTTGGCACGGTCGACCATGCCATTTTGGCCGACCGTGTCACAGCCCTGGGGATAAACGGTATGGCCAGGGATCTTATTTCATCTTTCCTGGAAAACCGCACCCAGACAGTGAGGCTGGGTGATTTCTACTCCCCTATCTCTGCACTCCCTTGTGGAGTCCCACAGGGCTCCTCGCTAAGTCCCACATTATTTAACATCTACGTAGCGGACTTGGCGAGGGTAATAAAGGCCCATGGGGTACGGCTTACATCTTACCCAGATGATACCCAGCTGGTTCTGGCAATCCATAGAGACGGCACAGTGGTGGCAGCCAACTTCCAAAAAGCCATGCTCGCGGTCAGTACTTGGATGGCCTCTAATTGTCTGAGGCTTAACTCGGACAAGACCGAGATCATGACCTTCGGCAGGCTTTCCCCGGAATGGTCTACTATCTGGTGGCCTGCACAGCTGGGCCCTCCTCCTGTCCCGGTAGAAAAGGCCAGAAACTTGGGAGTTATTTTTGACAGTAAACTATCATTTGGCCTTCACGTCAACAAGGTTGTGTCATCAGCATTCTTTATCTTAAAAAAAATCAAGAAGTTACTGCCTTACCTCCCTATTTCAGCTGGGAAGATTTTGGTCTCCACTTTAGTATTCTCAAAAATAGACTACGGGAACGCCCTCTTCTTAAACACTCAGAAGCGTGTCTTAACGAAGCTACAGTCTGTTCAGAATGCGGCTGCAAGGATTCTTCTTGATATCCCTCACCGTTAGCCTACTACTCCCGCCATTCGTCACCTCACTGGCTGAGAGTTGAGAGCCGAATTAAATTTAAGGCCCTCTGTATTGCCTACAAGGCAGTGCATGGCGTCGGACCCAGGTTCCTCACAGAAGCGTTTCAGCTGTATACCCCCAAGAGGCAACTTAGATCTGCTAATACCTGTCTCCTTTCAGTACCGCGCACGAGAACTGCCACCTGGGGAGATAGGCGCTTTCTGTTGGCTACTCCGAAACTTTGGAATCTTTTGCCACTGGCGATTAAAACTGCCCCTAACCTGATGAGTTTCCGCAGGCTCTTAAAAACGTGGTTGTTTAACCAGTAAATTGATGTCTGACAACCAGTATATTGATGACTGATCTCTATTAGCTCCTCATGCGCCGAGACACCCCAGGGTATTCGTATGCGCAATAAAAATCTCGAAAATAAATAAATAAAATAAAATAAAGAATCTGCTTACCAAAAGTCTGATATGAACACTTTCGAATAAAACACTGCAGAAATATCTAAAATCTCTTTGGTAAGGAGTAAAATGTGCATTCCGACAAACATATAGACCTCAGTCGCAAACATATTTGGGCTCCGTTGTCTAACTTAGGGGCAAAGCCAAAAAAGCGGAGATAAAACCAGCGCCCTATTTACAAGAGGATACTAACATACATAATCGCATGTTAGCACCCTGTTTCCCAACGCCTCACTTTGCATCTCCAATGAGATGCAAAGTGGGCATTCCTGGGCGTTCCCAAGATGGACTTCCTTGCAAATATCGCTGATGTTTACATCGCTGTTAGACCTAACATCATTGGCTTGAGTCTCTCCTCCATTTTTTCTGTTTGCCTCCACTGTTTTACGATGTTTTGCTGGATAATGCTTTGGGCGCCGTGCCACTGCTGATCAGTGCCACAGCGCAAGTGCTCCCTATGTTAAATTAATGTATCGATTGTATTCCATGTTTGGCTTATTTGGTTTACTATCAGTCCCTAGTCTAGTGCACCAGGAGTGCCGGGGCTTGTAAATCCAAATGCCGCTCGTGGGCTTGCAGCAGGTGTTGTGCCACCCACAAGAGCGGCCTCGTAAAAGAATGTCTACGGGTCGGTCATTGCGAGACCCACCTGCAGTCTGATACTGTCACGCGGGCTGCGCAAGTATACCTACTTGCCAGTCCCTCAAACCTTCCCTTAACTTCATGTTAGTCACCCCTATGGTAGGCCCACGGGCAGGGTGCATTGTAAGTATAAGGTAGGACACGCCTGACCAAGTTGGCATGTCCTGATAGTGAACAACAGCCATCTTCGTTCTTCACTATTGCGAGGTAGCCTGCTCTCCATTAGTTAGAATGGGCCGCCGGGATTATTAATGCTATGATCCTAGTTGGCTCGGGGAGCATGGTGCAATGTCGAGTTTGGTATCCCTGAACTCGGGGTTTAATTACGCATCCGTTGGTGTGGATGGTTTTTGGACTCTGGGTTTGAAAATAGCACTTTTAGAAAGTGTCTATTTTCTTGTCTAACCATTTCTGGTTTCTGCTGGTCTTGCGTGTGTGTGACAGGAGCTGGGTGGCTCCAGAGGTCTGGATGAGTCAGTGTGGGATGAGTGGGACATTTGCATTGAGAGTAGGGGGAGAGTAGTTGCTGATAGCCTGCCCTGCCTGATACAATGCTGGCTCCACCTCCTGCCAAGCGGCTGATGGCTCTGTGCCTGCCATGGACGATCCTAGCCCCACCTCCTACCAGGAGGCCGATAGCTCTGCTCCTGCTAGTGACAATGCTGGCTCCACCTCCTGCTGGGCGTCTGAGGACCCAGCCCTGCTCAGTGAATAGGCCAGGTGCTTCTGCCTGGCTCCACCCACAACAGACCCAGGATGTCAGGAAATTCCCCTTCATGGACAAAGGGATCAAAGCCGAAAAGGGGTATAGGAGAAGGACCCATGAACCAAGAAATCAGATCACTTCTGACAAGGAACCCTGAAACCAAGGACAAGAAGTCTGCTGATCCAAGGACTTGCCTACCCCTTCTGCCAGTGTGCTGTTTGCTGGGGGGAATCCTGCAGTGCTTCTTTATTTTTGCCAAGGAACCAGGAGAGAGGAACTGTGTGTGTACTCTCACGCTTGCTAAGAAAATCTCCAAGGACTGGAAGAGTGCCAGTCTCCTGCTGAAGTCACAGGGCTAAAGGACTTCATCTGCTTAAAGTGCTATTTGCTGGAACCTGTGAATCCAGCACCTCTGAAAGAACCAGCAATCTCGACGCCGACGGACGTCGCCGAATCCAGCTCGACACCGTGAGTGACGGCTCAAGTGTCCCGCTTCCTCGACGCCGGCCGCCGGGCCCGATCGACGCCAGCAGCAACGCCAGTGAGTAGTGAGTTCGGCTCCAGCTCCAAGGGACCTCGTGTCTGCACCCCTGCTGATCGCATCGCCCTCGTGCCCTCTCGACGCCGTGAGCGCTGCTCACTCTTTGCAACTGCATCATCGACAACGACGCCTGCTTAGGCCTAATCGACACCGAAGATGCGACGCCGGACTGCTCGACGCGGCTGATCATCGTGTGCTCCATTTTCCTAAGGTACTGTGTTGGGGGTCCGTGTGACTCCGGGCTCGACGTAGCGCTCCTCGCGGTCGACGCCGAACCTTTGGATTAACTTTGCCTCGACGTCGTGTAACTCCCGGGTGGGTTACATTGTTGCCAAGAACTGTGTTTCCAGGAAGAAGAGTTGCTTTGATACGAAAAGACTTTGTGCTAAGAAGAACTTACCTTGAACTATTATTTTCCCTTCCAAGAGTATTTATTAGGATTGTGTATATTTTTGTCGTTATTTGGTCTTGTGCTAAGCCTTATATAAAAATCCTTATTTTTATAATACTACTGTGTCGTGTCCATTTGTAGTGTATTCACTTTATTACTGTATGTGGTCATAAATGCTTAACGCACAGCCTCTGAGATAAGCCTGTCTGCTCTGCCAAGCTACCAAGGGGGTGAGCAGGGGTTATCAAATGGTGTGATCCCCTTGCCCTGACTAGAAAAGGTGTGTCCCTATTTGCCAGAAGTGTATACCTCTGCCAACTAGAGACAGCCGGTTCTAACAATCGCAATATTTACAAGGCAGCCCACATGATTTTGGCACACATGAGATTTTGGCGAAAACTGGCGTTTTGTTAAAACTATGATCCGAACACAAAAAACAACATTTCAAAGGCCTCTGTCTTTTACAGTGGGAAAAAGTCAAAGTTCAAAGAACGTTCACAACTGACTTTGTCATTCTGAAGATAAATGATATATGTCACTATTACTTCGGCGAATTTTGCTCACTTTATCAACTTCGGGCGGATGAACCTCTGAGTTGACCTGGGCGGAATTTGAAACTGTGTCTTACAGTTTAGACACAGATCTCCACAGCTGGAACTCAACTCACGGCACTGCCACAATGACAGTGTATGATACGCAATTTTGGAAATGCGCAGCTGTATTTATAAGATGAATCTCGAGATCAGCGCCAGTAAAAATATTGTTGAATAAAGCCAACAACCTTTGGTGCAATTTTAAAGTTCCGCAGACCTACCTTACATTGATTTACAACAAAGATGAGTACGTCTACATCTGTGAATGTGAAGAATTTGACAAATGGCTTGCTCAGGGGGTATGTTTCTTGCTACTGCTCTGTGTGGAATGGTCAGTCTAGGTGTTGGTGAGAGATCCTTAATCTGTTGGGTTTTAAAGAGATATATATTAAAATGTGAAAGATTCTAAAAATCACACAATATTTTTCAATAATTACCTTCTTTTTCAAATGAAAACGCTTTTAAACTATAGTCAGAAGTTAATAAATATGTGGACCTGACAGTGCGGTACTACTTCATAACCACCCTGCATTTAAAAAAAAAACACTGCCCAAAGTGTTGTCATACAGAGTACGTTTAAAGGGGATATATCAGAGCACTGAAATTATACAATTCAGCACATGTCTCACTTGACTACACATGTAAGGGCATATTTACAAGGAATTGGTGGAGCGCTGTGATATGTCTAAATTGGTAACGCCGTGCTCCGACAGTTTCAAAACGCAGGGATGCGCCGTAGTCATAAGAATGAGGTGCACCCCTGCTTTAACCCTAGCGCTGACACTAAAAATGCTGCCTAACGCCGGCGCAGGTACCATAGCGCAATTTAGCTAGGGTGCCTGCGATGCAGGGGTAATTGTTTATGTGCTTGAAGACACGCCTTCCTGCAAATAAAAAATCTTTAGGGGCGATTTGCTCTATCTATGTGTGCTGCAGAGTGCAGCACATGTGAAAAGAGCAAAATATAAGGAGAAATAGAATATTTCTCCTCAAATCACCTGCTTAAGACCAGGTGATCCCTGAGGGTATTTTTGGTGCTGCTCCATACCTTGTAAATATGGGGCAGGGTCAAAAAACAATGGGTGTTGCAGCAGAAGGCTCACTGCAACACCCATTTTACGCCCCTTTTGCGCTAAGTGCTACATGAATAGGGCATCATTTACAAGGCGGTGTTAAGCCACGTTGAGTGGCTTAACGCTGCCTTGTAAATAAGGTGAGGAGTTAACGCCACCAGAACCTCGGAAAGAGTGATGTTCTGGTGGCATTCACTCCTTGTAAATATGCCCCTTAATCTGTGCACAGAGGCAATGGTTGGAACAGATGGAGCTCGATCGATGCTAGTGGCTTATTGCATATGTGTAGCTACCTACTGTGATGTGTTTTACATGTTTAAGAAAAAGTGTAAATTATCCTGTATTGTTGTTCAACAATAAATGCCATTTGAAACCAAAAAAAAGAAGTTGTCCCGACCTATTAGGGTATAGGTCAGTTTGCACATTTACAACACTGTTCGCAAAAATACTGGTTGCAAATTGCGACCAGTATTTTGCAATGAGTGCTACGTGCATTTAGCCCAAAGTCCAGCTGCTGATTTGCAGAATCTGAAGCGTGGGAGTAAATTGACTGCATCTTCTAACTGTTGGGTAATAGGCATTGCAGAACGAGAACAGTTGCAAAATTACCAACTTTATAAGTACCTACAAACTTTTCAGGCATTTTTCCATGCTGGATCAGTTGCAGATTTACTCCTTTTATGGCGTAAATCACTTTTAATGGTAAGAAAGGGAGAGGATTCCTTCAAAATATTTCCCAAATATAAACAAAAACAGAAAAACTAAATTCCGTGAAAGTAGTATACACATAAGCATGACATTTGGGCGAGTGAAATGCTAATTGGTTATCCATTCGTCCCACAGGTGGTTTGACAGGAACGAAGACGACGGTCACATCGTTCGTGAGCTGGTCCCAGCAGGGGATTCACCAATGCTGAAAAGTAAGCTTTTTAGTCAGTTCTGTGACTCTCTAATGTTGTCACTTTGAAAAGCAGCGCGTTGAAAGTTCAACCCCAGTGACGTAGCAAAGGGGGGGTGCGGTTTGTCCCGGGCGGCACGCGTTTTGGGGGTGGCAGCCTCGTTACCCCCCCCTTACCTGCGGCTGTCACAGGGCGGCAAACGTAGGAATCACCAGTACCTGACCCCCACCCCGCCATTAAATGTGCCGCCACTGTTCAATGCATAGATGTCAGGTCACAAAGGTTTTTTGAAGTTTGTGAAATAGTACTCCTGTAGTTCTCGTTTACTTGCCCCTCCACGCCTTTGTGTTTTTGCTCAAAAACACATAAAATGTGAAGAGTCATATGCAATTAGTATAAATATGCCCTCTCTGTGTGAAAATAAAGCAGACTTGTGTGAACATTGTTATAAGGATTGTGTACAAAATGTATAGGAATGCAAGGAAACACACTATGCAGTGCCATAGGAGGCACCTCACTGCAGCCATCAGAAAAGTAAATGGAATCACAATCATCATCTCAGAACAAGAATTCAGAAATGTCCCGTCTAAGGAAGTTGGGGCCAGATGTACAACCCTATTTTTCATGCACATATGGCTTTGCGACCCGTTTGCGCATGCAAAATACATATTGGCCATGTACTAATCCTATTAAGCGAGTCGCAATCTTTTTGTGACTCGCTAAATAGGATTAGCGACTGGCTATTAGGAAGGGGCGTTCCAAGGGCGTCCCTTCCTAAAAGCGAGTCTGAGCCCTATGTAAGACTTATTTACGACCGCAGTTGCAGTCGCATAACAGTCACAGTTTACCACCCTTCTTAGAAGGGTGGTAAAGCACTCGCAAATGGGAAGGGGATGCAGGCGAAAATATTTTTTAGGAGCAGGCAGTGGTCCCAGGTGCCACTACCGGCCCTTAAAAATATGAAACAAAAACTTTTTATTTTTTATTTTTTAAATGCATCCCGTTTTCATTTAAGGCTGCATTTTTTTAAAAACTGCTTTATTTAAAAGCAATCCCATACAAGAAGGTCTGCTTAGCCCAGCAGGCCACCATCCCTGGGAGGGCCAGCTGTTCCCAATGGGGTCGCAAATTGCGAGTGCCTCATGAATATTGATGAGGCATGCAATTTACGACCCACAGTGTCTCAGACGATGTTGTACATGGTATTTTGCGACTCGCAAATTGTGACTTGCAATCAGGGGCAATTTGCGAGTCGCAAATTGTTATGGTCGTACATCTGGCCCTTGGTTTGTATACTAATGGCAAAGCCATCCTGTTACTAGCCAATGACCTACCAACAATGCCTGCACATGTAATAATATGAAGGTTTCTCCTTGGAGGGCGAGGCTTAGCAGGCCACGATGGCGGCTGTGTCCTGCTGAGGCTCTGCGATCGGGCTGGCATCCTGCCCATTACCTGTGATCGCCGGGAGCCTCAACTCTCTAAAAAAGCGCACCTGTGATGCCCCCGCGCACCGGGGCATCCTCCGAGTGACCGGTGAAGGCTGCTAGCGGGCGGCGCACGCTGAAGCGTCTCCCACCAGAGCCGAGCGCCGATCCTCAAAATGGCGGGCGGAGCCCCGTCCTACGGGCACGTAAGCCGCCGAGAGCCGGTACCCTAAGCGACGGCCCTGGAGGACGCGGCCAGCTGACGACTGCGGAGGGTCCCGGGGGAGCTGTGGACCCAGCCCTCAGAGGTGCGCTCCGGACGGCACTTTCTTCTGTCTCTGCACCCCGGTGCGCAAGATGGCGGCCGCCGAGCCAGAGCTCTGCTGCACCGGTGCTTCTGGTTCACCGGGAGCCTGATCGGGCTTCAGCACCGGCCAACCTACCACCGCGGACCGCGGAGAGCCGAAGGACGCGCCACCAGCACGGTGTTGTGCCTCCAGGAGCCTGCAACTTCCCATCGAGGGCGGTGAGTGCTGATCGCTCTCCCCCTCCCCCCAAGGATCTCAACGCCGGTGCCCCGGCGGGCCCCCCCCCCCTACCTCCTCAGGACCCGGTGAGAGAGCGCTGCCCACATCGCCTCTCGACTGAGGGAACCCGAACACTCCTACCGTCATGAGCTGCGTGGTGGACCCGAGTGCCTGACCCTAAGATGGCGCCCACGGAAGCCTAGACACCGGGAACGACGCGACCCTCGCCCGGGGGGCAGAGGGGCCCCCCCCAGGCTTGAAGCGGTGCCGGCGGCCGCCCACTACCTCGGACCCCCCCAGTTCCATACCGCCTGCCCTCTGACCCAGCCGATCGGCGCTGACACTGCACTGCAAGCCAGTGGAGAAGAAGGCGCCTACACGACCCCCTGACACCGGCGCTGCCGGCCCCAGCAAGCCACCTCTGACACCCCGAACTGGCGGGAACTCCGTAAGGTAAACCGGAATCGCTCTGGAGCCGAGAGGAACTGGAGAGGCCAGCCGACACTGGACTGCCACCTACCCGGACACATTGTGAGGCGAAGGTCTGCCGAACACTAGGTACACGAAGGCCCGGGGGGCCCTCTTGACCGCACCTATGGGGAAACCAAAGACCTCGCAGGTGACAGCTGTCCCTGAAACGGCCATCGAGAAGATGCCACACACGAGGACGTGGACGCAAGCCAACGCGTCGCAAACCGACCCTACGCTATCGGCGAAGCTGGATCAGGTGTTGGCGGCGATCGAAATGTCTCGCCTATCGATGGAGGAGAGGTTGGGCGTCCTGACGACGGACATTAGTTTAATCCGTGACGACCAACGTAAGCTGGCGGATAGGGTGAAGGAGGGAGAACGGATCGTGACTGAGTTACAGCCCGCGGTGAAGATGCAGGAGGCAGACATGACGGAGGTCCTGCGCCGCGTGGCGGCCCTAGAGGAACGCACGGTGGATTTGGAGGGATGCTCGAGACCATGTAATATCCGCGTCCTGGGCCTGCCGGAGGGAATTGAAAATTCGGACCCTCTGACCTACATGGAGTCCTGGACTAGATCGTTCACCCCGGAATGCGAACGGTCGGCATTCTTCTCCATTGAAAGGGCCAACAGGGTCCCGGCCCGGGCACCCAAGCCTGGCCTCCCTCCACGGCCCATGCTAGCTAAATTCCTGCACTTCAGAGACCGAGATGCGGTACTCCGTGCGGCCCGGACGGCGGGCCCTCTGCAAGTGGAAGATCAGCACATCATGGTGTTCCCGGATTATGCCCGTGAGGTCCAGCAGCAACGATCCACATTTCTGGAAGTCAAAAGGCGCCTTCGCGCAAACGACCTTCAATACTCCCTGCTGTTCCCCGCCCGCCTTAAAGTGCTCCACAAAGGGAAAGCCCTCTTCTTCAACACGGCGGCGGAAGCACAGGACTGGACTGAATTTCACTGCCCACTAATCCCCAAACCCGGGCCCCAGAGGACACGCAACAACGACTCCAGAAGATCCAGAAGACGGGGCGCGAGCCGTGCCCGATCATCAGGCCGCCCCAAAAGTCAGGCATCCTCCCCCACGGGCTCACCCGACCTCACGCAAATCATGCAGGAGCGACGAGACGCCCTACGGGCGGTGACCGAACTGCACACGTCACCCCCGGCATCGGATCTGGAAGGTCCGCCGCACCTGTTCACCCCCGAGAAGGACCGGGACAGCGATGGGACAATGTCGGGATTTGGCCCAATCTCCTCCCCCCTCGTTGTGGCACTCACACTGGACACTGCCCTGGCCAACCAGCCTAACACCTCTTCGTGAAAGTTGAACTGCCTACAGATATATCCTTCTCATGGTTGCCTATTGTATTGCGCGACGTCTAGGAACCTAGACTGTTTCACTAGATAATTGTACGCGCTAACAAGCGATCGACATCTCTCCTGCAAGAGCCCGACCCGCGCACAGGCCCAGCAGCGACACATGCTGCCACCCCCGCAGATATTCGTTGTATTTCTCCCCTAGTGGGACACTAGTTTGGATATGCCACCCCCGGTGATATATCCTCAGTATTGGGATTGTTACCCACCCAAGGTTCTATTTGTTGTTAATCCCCTTAGTTCCTCCCCCACGACTGTGGAAGCTTGGCGCGCAGGAGCACACGCGACACATTCACATTGGCGGCCCCCGAGGGCAATAGGGGGGTCCCTCTCCCCACCACGACACCCTAAGAATGGCAGTCCCACGCTCAGACATTAATATTCTTACACTGAACGTACAAGGCCTACACACGCCCAGCATACGCTACTCTGTCTACTACTACGTTAAGCGTATGTCAGCTAGTATTGCATTACTGCAGGAGACACACATTAACGCTACCGAACTTACTCGTTTGCAGGTCAAATGGCGAGGGATCTTCTGTGCCACACAATACTCAGCGTTCGCGTGCGGCGCATTAATCTGGGTCAGACCAGGCACTCCCTTCCGGGCGCTCCGGCGGGTGGTAGACAAAGAGGGCAGGTATGCGCTTCTGGGGGGAATACTTGATGGACAGGGAATACTCCTTGGCAGCATTTACGCCCCTAATACAGATCAAGATACATTTTGGGACCACCTCACGGGCGTTTTGGCCCAGTTCACTTCAGTTCCATGGGTGCTAGGAGGTGACTTTAATTGCACACTGAACCCCACCCTAGACCGCTCACACCCTCCTCCCACACACTCCCCGGCCCCCCGGCAGGCAGAGCTCTTCAGGGCATGGACCATACATTGGGCGCTCACTGACGCATGGCGACATCTACACCCACTGGACCGTGTTTACTCCTTCCACTCGATCCCACACAACCTCCGGGTCCGCCTGGACCGATTTCTCTGCTCTGCACCTATCCTTCCTAACATAACATCCACAGATTACCTTGGTCGGATCCTCTCAGATCATGACGCCCACATCATTCGTCTGTCCTGGCGCCCCCCACACCCACCAGTCCCCACCTGGCGCCTCCCTAGGGACTGCCTGTCAGATCCAGTTTTCAGAGACGCACACAAAACCAGCATACAAGATTACTTCACACACAACGCGAACACGGCATCATCGGTATTGGTAGAGTGGGACGCGTTTAAAGTGGTGGCAAGGGGAGAATGCATCAAACAGGTAGTAGGGGTCCGCCGCACCTTGGAGCGGACGCTCTTAACCTCAGAGCAAGCTCTGGCCGCACTCACTAAACGGCCTGACGACTCGGAGGAACACGCCGTGCTCACGGCCGAGGCTAAGACGGAGTATCAGACTGCCTGCGCTGACCTCCGAAAATACAATTTTAGGGCTTACGCCTCTAGGGTACATAAGGACAGAGACAAAACTGGGGCGCTACTGGCCTGGATGGCGAGGCAGGACACCAAAATCAAGCCAATCACGGATATTATCAACCCGGAAGGTGTATTAGTGCGCTCACAGGCCGAGATCCTTCTGGCATTCCAGCGCCACTATGCACAAGTGTACGGGACCCCGGCCCAATACTCCCCGTTTTCTGTGGATCACTTTTTAGACCCGCTGACGCTGCCCACAATATCGAATGATGACAAGCGCACACTTGACGCCAAGATAGTTCCCTCTGAAATCACCCGGGCGATACGTGCCATGTCTCGGAATAAAGCGCTGGGACTGGATGGCTTCCCACTAGAATACTACTCGACATTCTCTCCCCTAGTGGTCCCACGTCTGTCATGGATGTTCGGGGCGTCTCTTCATCTAGGGAGGTTACCCCAGTCACTGCGGGAATCCGTGATTGTCACCTTTCCCAAACCCCACAGGGATCCACTCCACATGGGGTCATATCAGCCCATCACGCTCCTGTCGGCTGACTGTAAGATCCTAGGGAAGATTCTGGCTGACCGATATGCACAGGTCATACGCCCACTAGTCCACCCCGACCAATGCGGCTTCGTTCCAGGGAGGAACACCTCCCAGAACCTCCGCCGAGTCTTCCATATTCAAGATCAAGTGCGTGACAGATTTCCCCGCGCCGCCTGCCTCATTATGGACCTGGAGAAGGCGTTTGACACCCTCACCTGGCCCTATCTATTCTCAGTCCTGCGGCGCCTCAATATCGGCCCGACGCTCATGGCGTACACACGCCTCTTATACACCGATCTAACCACCCGAGTTCGTATCGGGAGACGCATCTCATCGGCGTTTGGAGTTCGGCGAGGCACAAGAAAAGGGTGCCCCCTGTCGCCTCTCTTATTCGCGCTGGCTGTCGAGCCGCTGGCGGTTCGGCTGCGCCTGGAGGGTGTGGGCTGGGGCATACCACTTGCAGACGGCACCCATTGCGTATCCATGTACGCGGACGATCTTCTCATATACGTCCGAGGCATTGAAACGGACCTAACCCCCATAGGGGCAACGCTGGCGGAATTTGCAGATGCCTCGGGACTACAGGTGAACTGGGACAAGTCCACAGTCTTCCCCCTACACCCGGGCCTGCCCCCCCGGGAAGTCGAGCTCGGACCGCATAAACTCTCATGGTCCGCGGAGGCTCCCCGGTACCTCGGTGTCCGCTTGTACCATTCCCCAGCAGACATTTTTGAGGGTAATCACTGCAAGGCACTTGCTAGTCTGCGCCCGACTATCGCCTTCTGGAATAAACTCCCGTTGGCCCCAATAGGGCGGATAGCCCTGGCCAAAATGGTGATGCTTCCCCGACTCCTTTACCACTTCACAAATCTACCGGTGATACCACCCAGGTCCTTCTTCTGCGACGTCGACTCCCTCTTAGGGACCCTTATTTGGGGTGCAGGCCGACATAGGGTCGCCCTGAAGACCCTCCAACTCCCCACGACGCAGGGGGGGCTCGGGGCTCTATCCTTCGAGTCATATTTCCTTGCGGCACAGCTCCAATGGCTGTCCTACTGGACGGCGGACCGTTACCCTCAGTAGACTGTTACCTCGACCGGCAGAATCGCCACCCCGGAACTCACCCGTCTTCTCCTCCTGGGCACCAAGCCACGGCGCACATACCCCCTTCAAGTGGCGATAGCGCGCCGGTGCATGATGCGGATCCACCGGTTGTGCCCCGGTAGACCCCCATACTCCCCGCTGCTACCATTGATAGGCAGCCCCAGGCAGGACTCCTACTTCACGGCTCCACTGTTCACCGAATGGTCCCAATGTGGCATCACGGATCTGGAATCGCTCTTCGAGGAAGGTCAGTTGAAACCACTCGACCGCCTGGTCGCTGAATACGGACTCCCCCCGGGCCAATTCCTCAGATATAGGCAGCTGCTCGATGGATACCGGCCCCATTTTAATCTCCGAACTGGCAAGCCAGACACACATCCAGTAATACATGCTATCCTGCATATGGGGGTGGGACGCCACCTAGTCACCTGGCTATATAAATCCATCCGGGAACTTTCACACGCTCCCCTGACGGCCTTGCGTGCTACATGGGAGGAGGACATAGGTCGCGCTCTTCACGACTCAGAGTGGACTAAAGCACTTGAGGCCCCAAAACGCGTCTCTAGGAACGCCCGCTTCAAAAACATCCAATACTATATACTACACAGGGCATACCTCACCCCAGCGCGATTGCAGAAGTTCTATCCATCCACACCATTCCTATGCCCCAGATGCTGCTCCCCTGCCGCAGATTTTCGTCACATGTTCTGGAGTTGTCCCAACCTTCCTCCCTTTTGGCGGGCGGTACACGACACACTGTTGGAACTCACAGGTCTCACTACACTGGCCACCTGGGAGTCCAGCGCACTAGGCATCTTCCATGTCTCTAAGCAAGAACCGGTGCATAGACGCTTCGTGTTCTTAGCGCTCCTGTTGGCGAACAGATGCATAACCATGCGCTGGCGTTACCCGGAGGGCCCCCCCATAGCACAATGGACAGGGGTGGTTGGTAAGTGGGCAGCGGCGGAGGAGGATGCTCTTAGAGAAGAAGAAGCCAGAGGCGCGCGTAAAATTCCCATATCCATGGAATGGGCCATGCTCCTCCACAGCTTCCGGCAGTCCACGCATGCAGGAGACCCACCTACTCCTCCCCCCCCCCCCCGCCCGAAAGGGCCAGTAGCCTCTACCTGATGTAAGCCATCCTAGGATCGATTCCCGGTACCCCCAGCATCCTGATCAAATTCTCATATGTCATACCGTCCATCTCGTTACTCGCCTGCGCGGGGTGTATCCACCCCCTGCCAATCCTCTCTCCCCCCCCCCTTCTTGGAGCACAGACTGTATGGCTCCGTGGCCCCCCCCTCCCGACACCCGTCACCAGTATTCCCCTGCTTAGACCCTGCTAGCGCCCACATGCTTCCTTCCCACAGTTTTATCCCCCCCTGTTCTCTGGTAGCACCGTCATATGGACAGTACAGACCCCGATCCTGCGCTATTGTGGCGGGAACTTGCATGCCTGTCATTATTCATCGTCCTCTTGGCGACGCAGGTCCACTGTCTCCCAGCCCGCAGACATATTTGCACGATCTGTACTGAATAATTGAGGAAATGTATATTTGTACCAGTTATATAAAACAAGAAAACGTTGCACGCCTAGCTGTTCGTGGCTGAATGTTGAGGCCACGTCAGCTGATTATTTACACTGTACCGATATACTTTGATGCAACAATAAAAACAAATTTAAATAAAAAAATGAAGGTTTCTCCTTGCATGTCTGTAAGAATCTGTTGCCCCTTCAATCACCAGTGTTTGCACTAGGGGTGAGCGGAATGCTGCTTTCTTCCTTTCGGATTTGGCAACTCTGCATACTCTTGTAACGCGGAGTTCGGGCCAAATTCCTCCACTCACCGTGTGGAGGATTTCTTTTCCTGCGAGGATCCAGAATTGTGAGCTAGTGCGTGAATGCAAGATTTGGCATCCCTTACTTTGATTTTCTAATGCAAGCGGTCAGAGGGCTGCTTTTCTAGAAGGTGTGCTGGAGCTTGTGTAGATTTTCTACTCAAGATGCAGCAAAATCAACTCAAATGGCTGAGCACTTGTGCTAAATTGCAGCATGAGCAGCGCAACATGCATAATTTCTTCCCGTTGGCGGAAGTCCTCGGAATCTGGCTGAGTTTATATGTAATTCCACGGAATTCTGCAGAGTGAAATTCAATGAGTTCCACCCAGCCCTGGTTTGCACCATCCTTAACCTGTTATTACTGGTGATATCTCACCTGAGTTTTAGTGAAACTCCTGTTATGTACTCTTTGACCCTCAGAGAGAATCACAAACAAATCCCTATATGACTTTTGTCTCTGTGGACATCACCAAAAGTGACATCAAACAGCCCTTGACCCTGAGTAAATACAAAAAAGCAAAAGTACAGAACCTTGCAGAAGCCTAGTGATAATACCAGAAGTGACCTCACACAGCCCTTGACCCTGAGTAAATAAAAAAAGCACAAGTACAGAATCTTTCAGCATCCTGGTGACATCACTAGACGTGACATCACACAGCCCCTTGATGCTGAGTAATTTAAACACGCATAAGTAGTAACACCCTAAGTAAATTAAAAAAGCATAAGTAGAGAACCTTGCAGAAGACTGGTGACCAGAAGTGACATCACGCAGTCACAAGGGGTCGCGGGTGAGAGTTTATTTTTTGTTGGCCCATAGTTTATACTCCTACCACCAGTTACCTCCGGGTTGTTGGTGAAGCTACACTGGCTACCCATCCGCAAACGGATTGCCTTTAAGGCGCTGACCCTGGCCTATAAGGCTCTCCATGCGGTGGGAGCCAAACATCTTCGAAAGAGACTCACTTTCTACCACCCTACCCGCGCGTTGAGATCGGAATCTTTACTTCTTGCGGCTGTTCCGCGTGTGAAGAGGGCTCGCCTTGGTGGCCGCTCCTTCAGTCTTTTGGCCCCACAGATGTGGAATTCTTTACCGCTCCATTTGCGGGGGGCGACCAGTCTTCTTGAATTTAGGAAAGGCCTCAAAACCTGGCTGTTCTCTCAATAGGCTGCCTGTAGCCCTGTTTCTTATGTGGTTTTTTAATCTGTTTTTATCTGTGTTGTGTTATTCTGTAACCAGTTTCACCTTACCTAAAGCGCCGGGATTCTCTTTTTGAGTAACCGTTGCGCTATACTAAATAAAAAAATAACATAACATAACATAACATAACATTATGGTGCCACAAATGTTTGGCTTCTAGTTCCCTGCTAGCGCTCACCTCTTCTCTCTCTTGGGCAAAGGAGACTCAAGAGGTGGCTTATCTGAAGGCAGCTTTGGTCTCCAGAGGACAACAAACATTGGATCCAATCTGTGACCTTCCAGACCCCTCAATGCAGTACATGCCTTAAGAACGACGTAGTAGTAGACATACAACACCAGTTTTAGATCCACTTAATGCAGATCTTGACTATACTAGGACCCTCCACTGACCCCCACCCTCTCCAGTGTTTGATGGTACTGCTTTAAAAAATTTGTGGTAGGGAAAGGATTACAGAGGGCAACAACCATATAAATATAATGGTAATTAAGATTCGTAAAATCTTGCACACATAGTTATTTAACACATAGAGGTCATTTCACAAAAGCAGTTATTACTGCTGGAAGTGACGTTACAGAAGTACTCATTTATGTACTCTTACATGTCTTAGTGAATTATTCCCGAAGCCCGAAGCCCCCAAATCCTCATTAGTAAAAGTGCAAAGAGGCCACAGTCCTTTCTATTTGTACTAATTGTAATTAATATGACCCGTGTATGGATATTTTATTTCAGTTTTAGTTGTTTTGTGCCTGATTCACAGAGACAAGTAACATTACAAAAAAGAGTACTACAGCAGTAATCTTCGATATATTCTTCTAACCTTTGTGAATCGGGCCCAAAACATCCAACTCCCAATCAGTGAAAGTCAAAGAGGGCACACTCCTTTCTGTTTGTACTGATTGTATATTAATTGTCTCTGGTTGTCATTTTGATTACTGAGTTATGTAATTAAATGTTATATTTTCCATATGTTTCGTGCTATTCATTAAGGTTTGAGAGGCATTTTAAAATTACACATTTTATCCTCGAGAAAAAGAAAGGCAAGTTTAGATCGACGATTTTTATACATTTACTAACGTTGGGCAATTCCACAAAATTAGATATTTTTATACATATGTCTATTTTCCAAATCGTTCCCCTCAATTTATTTGCTAGTGGGCAATCCACAGAGTTAGTGTAAAAGAGTATTTTCATTTGAACTTTTCTCTCCATCCCCTGTTTTTCCTCCCACTAGGAAACGTTCCTGAGTAAGTTTGAAACCAGTATTGAGCATTTATAAAAAAACAAAAAGTAAATGTTTTGAGGTTCAGTATTAGGACTGCTGTTATTTAACATTTCTTTGTTCAAATATATTACAGAAGAAGATCTAAAATTATTTTGAACTATAATCTTAACTTTATTATGGCTTTATTTGTAGGGTAGGTTGAGGTTTTCCTTTTCTTTTCCATTGACACATTTTGTTAAGAATCCCTCTGCTACTTACTTGATACCCACTTTTCATTTTAATCCTATAGTATTCAGAATATAGAAATAGTATTTCTATAATTTTCGTTTGTCTCCATTTGTTATCCTACTTTGATTGACTGGTTGGAGTATAATAATCGAACATGTAAGATATACAGTGGATGGAAGATGCATGGACAAGGTGGGTTAGAAAGAACATAGAAACCATATTTAACCAGGATAGAAAACATGTTAGACTGTAAATGCCACAGGCGCGTATGATCTGTTTGACAGAAGAGATTTGCTTCATATTTCAAGAAATACATACGGATGGTCAGACACATTTTAATGGGTAATGTAATCTTGTGTTATCCTTCTCTTGGAGCATGGACGCATTACTTATGCCCCACCACCGAATTACTTTTGAAGCACTATTTTTCTCATTTTGTTTGAGAGCATGTGTTTTCCAGCTATCTCCTTTGTGTACTGCTCTTTCCCTCCTCTGCCATACGCAATGCGTACCTCACTGTCCTGTGTGTTTATACCCTGTCGCCTACTTGTTGTGGTCGCCTTAGTGTTCTTCTTCCTTTTGTGTTGTTTTCTTCCCCAATAATTCATTCGTCTCACTAACCCCTGTGCTTGTTTCTCCCTCACGCTCCAAATTCCTCTCTCTCGTCCTTGTTGCTTTCTCCCCCTCTGTATTGCTTCCCCCACCAGCACACTCTGTGTTGCTTCTACCCCTCAGCCCTCCATCTTGCTTCTGCCTTCCATTTTGCCTCTAGCCCTTATTACTTTCTTCCCCAACTGTGCTTTCAGTGTTGCTTCCCCCACCCACACATCAAAACAAGCATTTGCAATGCAATAGGTCTTGTATTTGTGAGAGTTTAAGCTTTTGGCATTGTATATGACAATGCCGTTTACTTATCTGTTTTAATAATTAACACATACATAAAAGGCATTGTCATTTGTAATGCCAATATCTTCAACTCTTGTAAATGCAAGACCTATTTAATTTAAAGTAAGCGTCCGCCATTGTTCTGAGCTGCTTGGAAAGTGAAAGCATGCATGTTGCCCTTAACCCTTTCTGTGCTGATGACGGAACCGCTCCATCATCAGCTGCGGTGGCGCTGTGCTGATGACGGAGCGGTTCCGTCATGGCCCGGCCGCCGCGCCTGGGCGGCGCTGATTTCGCGCCTGCGCAGCGTGTTCTATTGAGTGGGCGGGGCCATGACGGAACCGCGCCGTCATGAGCACAGCCCAACCGCGGCTGATGACGGAGCGGTTCCGTCACCCGCATGCGGCCGCCCCGCCCTCTTAGCGCTGCGGCGGAATAGCCGCCGCAGCGATGCGATTAATGTTGCAGGAAAGCATGTCGTGTCTGCAGTAGGAGAAACTCATTAAAGAAAATGGTGCTTCAAGACTAAAAAAGACTCACTGTGTAACATCCGAAGTAAAGGGGCCAGTCCTCATGGGAATTTACAAATGAAGACAAGGCGGTACTAAGGAGGAACTAACAAGCTAATTAACGAATTAAAAGCCAGCATTTACAAAGGACAATGACACAAGCCAGTGAATAATATGGGCGGAGAGTGCGCAGAGCTTCAAGTCCATACTTGAATACAGCAGGCCCAGCAGAGCACCGCTTGCGCTGCCCAGGCTCAACCTAAAAAGGGGAAACACTTGCATTTTTTTTTTTACTGATCCAACTTAGATCAGTAAATAAAAAGAAAAAAAGGCGCTATGTCATTTCGTAGGCGTGGACAAACGTTTCATGGTGCCTTTAATTTTGTTTACTCTTTAGCCATTCTGCACAACATTGGGGGTGCTAAATGACATTGATAAAACATTTGGCAAAAGCCAATAGATGGTGAGATCTGCCAATGGTTGTTTGTTCAGCGTCTCTTTGAGCTCAGTGCTTGCCCCCGGGGATATTTTAGTGTACCACTTGCTCACTTTCCCCAAAGTAATCTCATCTTTCTTTCCACAGGCATCCGATACCACTTCCAGATCAAGACGGGTGATGTCAGTGGCGCCAGCTCCGATTCTAAAGTCTTCGTCAAGCTTTATGGTGAAAAGGGCGACACAAACAAGCAGTTCCTATTAGTGTCTGACAATGACCTCGGTGATAACTTTGAAAGAGGAAGAGTGGACGAGTATACCGTGGACACTCTGGACATTGGGAAGGTAAGGAATTGTGCTGCTTGTTGGAGCTATCCGTAGTGCAACTCCACTGGGAGCCTAAGTTGTAAGGAGTCCTGAACATCCCAATTATTGTCATCTTTTTACTGCCTATCCAAACCAGTGGAGCAAAGACATGCATAGGCCCTTATGGTGCACAAGGCCTCCCCAACCTTTCAAGTGATCCTCAAACCTTCAGGGGATCTCATTCAGCCCAAGGACAATGAATATATGTGATGTGATACATATAATATTGAGGGGCCCCACATCCCATTCTGCATGGAGTTCCCATAATTTGCATTACACCACTGCGGCAGAGCTGATTACACTTGATTGCTTTAGGACTCATGACCTCCTTGCTACGCTAGTGTCTATGGCACGTTATTTTATTGCTTGGCCACTAGATCACCTCCACTACATGGTGTGAGAGTACATCGTTTTAGGGGTTGGGGACCCCCAACCCTCTTTTATTTACTTCTACTTGATTTAAATTAATTTGTTCTACACTATTCTTCAATAACATAACCTTTACACTTAACTGACTTATCTAAAGCAGTACATGGCACGCGCTGCAGTGGAGCCGGTGAAGTCGGGAAGAAACCATATCGCTTGAAAACAATATTCCTTCTCTCTTTTTCCTCAAAACCCAATGGACATTATTTTGGGGAACACATATTTGTTAGGCCACATCGGCATTGTGGTTTTAGCAGAAGCAAAGTTTAGGGCTGAGCCAACTCAATTTTGCATCTTTTGTCTCAGACAGGTATTTTTTTGTCCTTTAAGAGTAAAAAATATTTTCTGAAATGGGTCTGAACATATAATTCAGTCAAAGTACTATACCTAAAAGCTCAATCTTCGTCTCTAAAGGCTATCTTGAACTTTGTGTCATTCAGTCAACATATCTGCGGACCTTTGTCATTTAGTCAATATATCTGCAGACATTTGACTTGTATATTTATGGTATGGTAACTTTCTTTTTGTGAAACCAGGCTATTTCTGAAAACAATGACCATTTCAGCAAACACACTCTGGTCATTATGCACTGGTCACGGTGCACTAATATGGCTCTTTTCAAGATCTTACACTTTAAACCCAGCAGGTGAGAAGGTGTAAACCTCTCAGTACTCTGGATCTCTCTGGTGCCATCTTATAGACATATCTCTGGCTAGAAAATGTTTCACCTTGTTGTCTTGGAAGTCTGTTTCATTTGGATTTAAGGTGAAGTCTGCTCCATATGTACTGAGTAAGATTGTGCAATGGCCCATCAAAGAAAGAACCTGCACTCAGCACTGCAGAACTAAAAAAGGGAAATTATGATGTTAACTGTAGTCCACGCTGATTTATAAAACCAAGGGCCTTGTTTATAGTTGGACGGGCGGGATATTGTGTCAAAACGTGACAGATTTCCCATCAACCGTATTACATGTGCCGTAGGTTGTAATGCACTTGTACTGCAGCGGACACTCCATCCACCATGTCAGTGACATAGGAACCTGCCCAAAATACTCTTAGCCAGGCATAAGTCTTCAGTCTAGAAGTACATATGTGACACCCATTTCTATTAGTTGTTTCAAAAATATGTCCTTCAAAGTAACCTAAATATGCATTGCAAGACTAGCATTAATGGATTACTGCAATAATGTCATGATCCTAAAGACTGCATATTGTGAATGGCTGCCTGATACTAACACCCTGTTTGTTTAAATGGGATTTCTGATATATCAAGTCAAGAAAGTATGTCATTCTTCATAAATTTTGAAATGTAAATGTAAAGTTATTTTATCTTGCATCATTGATCTATTTGGACATTTGATTAGCGCACATACAACAATATTTTATGTAAGAAAACATACTAGAAGTATTGAAGTGTCAAGGTAAAAGATTTAAAGTTTTTATTCCTGTTTTAAAATTTCTTTAAAATGTCTTTGAAATGAGTGATAAAGTTAACTGATAAACCATCCTTTGCAGATCACAAAACTCTTGATTGGGCATGACAATGTCGGAATTCGAGCTGGCTGGTTCTTGGCTAACGTCGTCGTCCAGGTTCATGCTCACGGGAAGCAGTACATGTTCCCCTGCAACCGTTGGCTCTGCAAGGACGAGTGTGATGGGAAGGTGGAGGTTGAGCTGTATCCAAGTGAAATCCTGGACATTGAAAAATGTAAGTATTAATCATTGTTATGAGAAGATAGCAAGTCAGGTAGAAACAAACTGCGGGCCTCCCACCGCACCCCCACCCTCTTAACTATTTTTATTGATTCACCAGTTACTCCTTGCTTCACAGTTATGTATTGAATCTATGTGTTGGTCATTTCTATTGCACATTCCTGTCTAGGGAGTAATAGGGCACCCAACATGGAGATAAGAAAATGGAGCAATTATGTTGAGAGTCATAATGGAATAGTGTGAGATGTTGTGCAACAGTGAAAAGAGGAGAAAACAAGTTCTTTGGGGCTAGGTGGGCAGTGAACCTGGGAGGTAATTTACCACCGTGCCAGGGACCGGTTTGGTGAGTGAGCGCTATAGATATAGTTATTAACATAACATGGTTGATAAGGTGATGGTTCTTTATCTACTTCTGGACTGCATGAGTGACCAGTGTACGCATGGAATGTGAAAGATGTTATTTAAGAAATCTTGCCTCCTGATTTCAGGAACCAGGATGGCATTCAGGCACTGTGGTCTTCCTTTATATGACATGTTTGTAATATTAATATTTGAAATGCATTATACGGTTAAGCACGTTGTTATCTGAACACATAGGTGCCTAGTCCAGTCAATGTTCAAGTTAGTAAAACAGTATTTGTTGATAGAGGACAGACTGCTAAATGCCCATAAGGTGTCAATACAACAAGAAGGACAGGACAGTTCTGAAATGTAATTCCATAATTTTCTAGCCATATTGCTCATTTCCAGGCCCTGGTCAAACGTATTGTGCTAGACAGTGATAAACCAAGGTGATCCATGTCTGAGCAGGTATAAACAATGGACGGATAGGGCTTATCCATGAACATAAAGTTAGGGATGCGTGAAGGTACTGAAGGCCAACTGCACCAATTGCATGAAAAAAATGCTGTCAACTTCATCAATGGTTTAAAACCAATTTCAGGAAAAATAATCAGCAAAATAATATGTTTCTGGGAGAAAAAAAGATTTACTGGAAAATCTACCACAAAAATATTTTTAAGGACATTCCAAATGCAGGCAAGGTTGTGGATCAATAGCAAATTTCACAACTTTGTAAATTTGCAAAGTTTGTTACATTCACAGAGCTTCACTAATGTTATAATTTCACTGATCCCTGCTAAAAAATGGGTCGAATCCAATGGAAGTTTGAACATGGCTGCACATGGAGAAAGTGCTCTGTTCTGTTTATAGGTTAGTGGTAAATGCTCTGCGACAATGTGAGTAAATTTTGTGTCATGCTTTTGTGACGAGGATACACATTTACAAATGAATGCCAGGGGACATCCTGCATAACCAGTGCATGTCACTGTGTTTTTATGGGACACAGTTTCGATCACATCAAGCTTATAGTCTCCATGCTTAAGGGCCAAATCCTCCCACCCCCACAGACAGAGTATAGTCAGTCATCAGCAAGATAACTAATACAGTGCAGGCCCTGGGCAGCTGGATGTGAACAAGACTGGAAGAAATGGGTTAAATAAAAGTGGGGGGGGATCCATAAGTATGTGTTGCACTTCCAATATGAGACCAAAAGAGGTAGAAATTTTATCATCCAAGAATTACTCCTGCGGTTGGAGTAAATGTATGACTTTTGAGGATTCACAACAAATCTAGTAGACTCCAGGAAATTTTGTAAGCCATAGATTCGCTGAATATTCCTGTGTGAAATATTTATGCTTGAGGATTTTTAATGAAATGGAAGTATTATGTAAAATTACCACTTGTGAATCTGTAACTTTTGTTTCTTCATGAACAAAATAGTTTTCCCCATATAGAAATTTCTTTCGGTCCAATCCCATTAGATTTGCTTTTGACAGGAACATATTTGTAGGGAACAATATGCAAAAGGATTGTGGACGCTTACATGTGTGTGAGAGTTCAGTTACCTTTGCCATCAAATCCACCCAGCAAAAAAAAAAAATCCACCCTTACCTTTAAACTTGTTATGCAGCATGCTTATTATATTTCTACATTTATAAGTGCACTCTATGATTATTATATATAGAATCAAGTATCCTATATCGTACATTACAAGGATATTGGAAGTCACTGGGGAGTTTCATAACCATATTGAGGAACAAGGGCTTTATAAGTGTACTAGCAGCCCGTCCCGACGTTGTCCGGGTATGAATTGCTGCCGGCCAGTAGTATATCGTTTTGATAGCATTTCTTATCTGTGACAGGCCTGTGAAGAGCTCCAATTCACAGTGCACTGAGGCACTTAAGAGTGCGCGTTCAGTAGTGTGTGAACTCGAGTTTCCCTACTTTATTTTTCCTTGCAATATTATATAGCGCGAACTCGACAACATGGCATGAGCACAATTTACATTACAGAAGAACACATTCATTTGTGGTAGGTACGAGGAGACAAAGCAATTTGCCTGGAATCACAGGATGTTGAGCTGATGCCGAGATTCTAACGTAGCTCCCCAGCTCTAAAGTTCGCAATTCTAGAACTTGTGGCGGGAGGTGTGTCTAAAAGTGTATGTCGGTGCTGGCCATCAATGAGAGATACCTGTGCATTTTTCAAATGGGTAATGAAAAAATATGAGTATGTTGCTGGAGATGTGGGCCGCCGTGCCACCAATGTACTTACCGGGTGAGGGTAAACACCCATTATTCCGCAACTTTCTTTCCGCATACCATCACTCCGCATACTTTCATTATAACGCATGGCATTACATTTTATATGCTTTTACCAAGCATACATTTACAACGAAATTCGTTGTAAATGCATGAATGGTCAAAGCATGTTTTTTTTAATGTTTGGATAAGGTAAGTATGGGTATAGGGGTATATGTTTTGGGGTACTGAGGTATATGTTTTGTCGGGTGTTTGGGTATTTTAAGGGTTCAGATGTAGTTTTGGGTTATGGGGTACAGGGGTAGTTTTAGGGTTCAGGGATAGGTATGGGTTTTGGGGTACAGGGGTATTTTTAGGGTTCAGGGCTAGGTTTGGGTTTTTGGGGTATAGGGCTATTTTTAGGGTTCAGGGGTAGGTTTGGGTTTTGGGGTACAGGGGTATTTTAAGGGTTCAGGGCTAGGTTTGGGTTTTGGGGTACAGGGTTATTTTTAGGGTTCAGGGCTAGGTTTGGGTTTTGGGGTACAGGGGTATTTTTAGGGTTCAGGGGTAGGTTTGGGTTTTGGGGTAAAAGGGTATTTTAAGGGTTCAGGGCTAGGTTTGGGTTTTGGGGTACAAGGGTATTTTAGGGTTCAGGGGTAGGCTTTGGTTTTGGGGTACAGTGGTATTTTTAGGGTTTAGGGCTAGGTTTGGGTTTTGGGGTACAGGGGTATTTTTAGGGTTCAGGGATAGGTTTGGGTTTTGAGGTACAGGGGTATTTATGGGGTTCAGGGCTAGGTTTGGGTTTTGGGGTACAGGGGTATTGTTAGGGATTAGGGATAGGTTTGGGTTTTGGGATACAGGGTATTTTTATAGGGTTAAGATGGGTTAGTGTTTAAGGGTGTTGGGGTATTTTAAGGAGTAAGGGTGGGTTATGATTATGGGGTGCAGGGGTATTTAAAGGGAGCAGGGTGGGATTAGCACACGATATGAGACATGGCATGAAGGGCGGAACGTACCACACACCCTAAGCGTTTGTCACGCCCCAGCACACGCCCACAGCACAACGCAGACACGCCCACAAGGACTACTTTTCTGGCACGGTTCTTTTACCTTTTAAATGTATATGGTGGGCGTCTGCATAGCCTATGTCCTTCTGCTGCAACTGCCCTTTCCAACGTGGTATTGGGTGTTGTGATTGGGGCTGTGGTTCCTGAGATTACCCGCCTCAAAGGTTTGGGCTCTCTCTTTATTATATTAGTACTAGCAGCCCATCCCGACGTTGTCTGGGCCACCAGTATATTATTTTGTATGATTTCGTTTTGATAGCATTTCTTATCTGTGACAGGCCTGTGAAACGCTCTGATTCACAGTATACTGCGGATGCACTTAAGAGTGCGTGGTCAGTAGTGTGTGAACTCGAGTTTCCCTACTTTATTTTTCCTTGCAATATTATATAGCGCGAACTCAACAACTTGGCATGAGCACAATTTACATTACAGAAGAACACATTCATTTGTGGTAGGCACGGGGAGACAAAGCGATTTGCCTGGAATCACAGAATGTTGAGCTGATGCCGAGATTCGAACGTAGCTCCCCAGCTCTAAACTTCGCAATTCTAGAACTTCTGGCGGGAGGTGTGTCTAAAAGTGTATGTTGGTGCTGGCCATCAATGAGAGAGACCTGTGCATTTTTCAAATGGGTGGTGAAAAAATATTAGTATGCTGCTGGAGATGTGGGCCGCCGTGCCACCAATGTACTTACCGGGGGAGGGATAGTCCCTTTCTTGCTATTTCCGTGGAGGCGGGCCTTGTGTCCGGATGTGCGTGGCGCGAGACCTGTGCGCAACAGAAGTGGAAAATCTCCAGTGTGCGTTTCAGGCGTCACCGGAAGTTAAGGCGAGGTTAGATTTCCTGCACAATGGCCCCTGTTTGTGGTCCTTTAGGCCCTTGGGAGTAGCACCATACCTGACCTCCATACAGTAAAGCAGGTGCACGTCACTGGGAGCGCGGGGCAAGCACACCCGGAGCTGGAATGTACAGAACCTGGGAAGAAAAAACAATGAAATATTGGGCACAACGCTCGCTTTTTTTTTCTCGTAATCCCGCGCCCCGCACATGCCCACGCCCCAGCACACGCCCACAGCACACGATATGAGACATGGCATGAAGGGCGGAACGTACCACACGCCCCCAGCGGTTGTCACGCACCCAGCACACGCCCACAGCACAACGCAGACACGCCCACAAGGGACTACTTTGCTGGCACGGTTCTTTTACCTTTTATATGTATATGGTGGGCGTCTGCATAGCCTATGCCCTTCTGCTGCAACTTCCCTTTCCAACGCTGTATTGGGTATTGTGATTGGTGCTGTGGTTCCTGAGATTACCCGCCTCAAAGGTTTGGGCTCTCTCTTTATTATATTAGTATAGATAGATAGATAGATAGATGGGACTCCTGGGTGACTTGCAATATGCTTATAATGTACAACAGAGGGTACTTGATCCCGTATAATACATAGTCACACCATCACCTTTCCCACAAACCAGTTAAAACCTTGGTGCGTAGCTATTTCTTATGAATGAGCTAGCAATATGATTACTTTATTTAAAATGAGTCACAGACCCGGTGGTCTGCTGACCCCTGCAGGCTATCATGCCCGTTATGGTTATCACTCCTCATGGGTCATAAACTGCGACCTGTCTCATTATTATTCATGCAGTAGGTCGATTTGCGACCCACAAGGAATCAGCATTTTAATAATAAAAGTTTAATACATTAGAAATAGCGATTTCCTATTTGCGATTCGGAGATAACTGCAATTTGGAAATCGCTATTCCCAATGTTAGTACATCTTATATCCCAAACTGTACCATGAGCTCGTTAAGGTAGCAGTTTCTTCATATTGTTAACTCCAAACATAAAAAGAGCAGAGACTATAAATTCTAATGAAAGACTTGTTAACTATGACATGCTCATCCCTTTGAAATCAGAGTTCGTCCATTCCTAATATCTTTCAGGATGAATCTAAACCCCTTAACTTTCTAGAACAGGTGAAACAGCTTATTTTGCTGTATGCAATTTACCAAAATTCAAACCAAAGGTGTTTACCTCTATAAGTCGCTTGGAAATGTTCAGGATGATCTGTCACTATAATTCTTTCTTATTCATACACACTTTATTCTAACAAAAGTATCTACTGACCTCAAGCAAGAAATCAAGTGTCAGCAAGTGTGACTAGGAGAGCTAATAACCAATGCACATCTTGACTTCTGATGCAGAAGCTTTTCTTTACCACCATTCTACTTGTTTTCCTACTAGTGGTCAATTACGAAGTGGTCGTGACCACGGGGAGTGTCAGAGGAGCCGGCACCAATGCCCGCGTTTTCATGCAGCTCTACGGTGACAGAGGTAAAACAGATGAGATTTTCTTAAAGAGCAGGTCCAATGACTTTGAAAGAAGGGCAGTGGATATATTTAAGGTAAGCCAGAGACATTAAGAGGCTCTCTGTTTTGGTAGTTTTTGTAATGCTACTTTTATCCACACCCTTTGAGATGATAGCCACACTCTTGTCATGCTTTATGTAAGAACGAAGTCCTTATTCCTTGGCATCCTGGGTGCAATGTGTCTCTCCCATGAATAGAGATGTATCGACTCCAAGTCAAGTAGGCTACTTACAAGGCCTCAAGTCAATGAAAACGAGAAAATACTTGTGGTAAAGGTATGGAATAATGTGACTATGTTGAACCTGGAACTAACACAGGAGTAATCATAACATATCAGTAAAGGCAGAGGCAAAGACTATGACTGTAGAGCAGTCAGGAAATGGACACATGGGTTTGATAATCTGCCTTACCATCTATGTCTGAAGGAAACATTTATTTGATAAAACATATAAACATAGTCTTTTTTCTCATAAACCTGCTTTTAAGCTCAACTCACAGCTTCTGTTGGTACCATATCTGAGCACAGGATGCCTTGGGAAACATTCTGTGCCCTAACGGTCTACGATATTTTAAAATGATCTTCCTAACATAGGATCCAGTTCCTCAACCACCTTAAATTGTACTCAAATGTTTACACCTATGTTTGGAGTACATGTTTGAAATTATTCCAAGAGTTCTCCTGGGAAGCTTCAACAGTTGCAGACTTCCAGGAGTGCTCACCTTCATAAGCATTGTCATGTCCTTCAAATATTCATGGTGTACATTTATACATATGTAATTTGTTAGCCAATTACACATACGCATTCCATTTAATTTCTTCTTCCCAACAGAGGAAATGTGTTTTCTCATAGAAACACTCTTTCCGCCACATTCCTATCAACTTTGGCAGTGGCCCCTTCCTTTCCCAATTCAAAACATGAACTTACCCTTGTAAAGCATGTAATTTATACATCTTGTTTGCACTTAGGTGACTAAATAGATGTCTGAATCGAGCAGATGATGTCTTACCTGCATATGGCTTGCTGTGGCCTGTAGTTTGAATACACACAACAATGTATATATTGTTCTTAGCAGATAGAGATCTCAACAGTCCTCTTGTGGTGTGCATAATGAGTAACATTACTGGGCATTCACTCAAATGAGATAAGTTATGCTCTCTTTATGTATTTGTCCGGTTTGTTTGTATGATGTATTCAGTCCTGATTGTCAGCATGATTTGTTGACTGAGGAAACTGACCAAGTATTCAGTGCTAAACATATAACCCCAACTAAGTACATGAGGCAAATAGAAAAAATATTACTTTATAGCAAATTATGCCTTAAAAAAGCTTTGTGTTATTACTCAACAAGAGGGAAACAAGTGTTTACTCTCTAGAGAACGAACTATGTTGCGTACAGAAAAGAAACAATTCTTGTTTGGGTAATACATTCACTTTGGATCAACATATATGGTTCTGGTTTACTATATTCCAAACAGAGACACCACAGACACCTGATTCTACTTGTGATGTAATAATACTGGGTAGGGAATTTACTCTCAGCCAGGCTAACAGCACCTCCTCAGTTGACTATCAACTACATGTTGATATCAATGACAGTTCTAGCCTAACACTACTGACAAACACAACCCTTTCCTCAATAAATCCAAAGACATTGGTTTATGTTGTTCCCTATTCATTCTTCTGATCACTGGTGCTAGAAGGCAACATTTCTGCATGCTCCAGGCTTCCAGATATTCTAGCCAAGACTACAGCTAGTAGATTGTTTTTCTGTATCTGTTGCCTCTTCTATTGTTCATGTACTAATTTTCCTTTTCAGTTTTTTTTACCTTACTTGATCAGATAGACTAACTCTGTTGTCTATGTCTCCTACTATTTGTTTCCTATTTCAATATTATCATGACCCCAGGAGTATGACACATTACGGTTATTTTGTGTGTCTGTTTTCATGGTGATCTTGCGCAACTTATGGATATCCTGTATTATTTTGGTAATAGGTTTTCTAACTTAGGTAGGTCGCAATTTATAGTCACATTTTCTCCATGCATTTGATGAGGTATGATTTTTTAAACCTCTAATTCCAAATCAGACATCCCCAAAGATTTACATAAAAACTCAAGAATGTGTTGATCTGTTACCCCATGAAGGTATACCTTTGTAAGCTTTGAGGTTTGGTTCTCGGATAAGGAAAGCACAGTTCATTTAATAACATATTTTCATTGTTGTCTTAGGTGGAAGCTGCCGATGTTGGAAAGATCCTCAAGCTTCGGATCGGCCATGATGGTAGAGGCATCGGGGACGGCTGGTACCTAGAAAGCGTCATGGTTAAGCGATTAGAGGTGAAAATGGTGGAGGTGGATAAGAAAAAAAAGAAAAAAAAGAAGAAGTCTAGTGAGGAGGATGAAGAGCCAAAAATTGACGAGGTGGTGGAAGTGTATAATTTCTTGTGCCAGCGGTGGTTGGCGAAAGGAGAAGGTGATAATGAAATAGTTGTGGAGCTACTGCCCGAAGAATCAACAGGCCTGGAAGGTTTGTTAAAATCATGAAAAATAATGAACACACTGCTGCATGATACCAGCCTATTTTATAACATTCATTTACATGTAGTACAATAATAATACATACAATCTGGGAAAATGAAAAACTGAGTTAGACAAGTGAATGGGGGCTGAGATTGCTGTTTTTGATGCTCGGGGATGCCCTGCAAAGCACCACAAGATTTGGACCCGATGGGCAGACTATCGGGGAATTGACCTTCTTCCTCTGCCCAATATGGACCCTTGAAGTTGCCCCTTGCCCCCGGAAGCTCAATATTGGCTATGTTGTCTTAATAAAGTAATGCTGCCCTGTTTATGTATATACATTGCGACTGGTACACCATATGCACTGGAAGTGGGGATGTGGGAGTACTGCAGCACCCCTAAGATAACCAAAGTGGATGAGCAATAAAGGTGCCTTTTATTTTTTATATTTTGTTAATTCATTTACCATGATGATTGGTGTTTGCTGTCTCTGACTATAAAGTCAGAGGATTTCTTTTATAGCCACTTTTTATTGGCAATTTGAACACCACAATATTGCACACCTCATCTACCCCCCCCCCCCGCTTGCCACCCACCACCACTACTGCAGGATTGGCAGAAAGACCTGTACCAGTTCTCCAATCAAGCATCACATCTAAGTCCACAGTAGTCCCACCATTTATCCCATACCCGAGCATGCGCCTACGGACATCCCCAAGCTCTGTACACAGTCTCCTCCAATTTGGAACAACAATCCATCGCACTCACCAAATCCTTAATCGTATGCAGAGCCGGAGAATTCCCCCTCTGTGTGATGTCACACTTGGCCTGGGCAGAGCCAACACCAACCAACGTCCTTTCGCCATACTCCCACCCACATCTGCCAAAATCCCTTGGAGCTCCACCCCCTCCGGGTGTGAGATGAATATGCCTCCCCAGCACGTGCTTAAGTATTTGTGCTATATGGTCCCAAAAGGGCACAACGTCCGGGCAAAGCCATACCATATGAAAGGAAATCCACATCAGGGTGTGAGCAGAGGAAGTATAGGGGTACCGGCCTGTCAGAAGCGGCAGGGGGAGTCAAATAGGTTGCATGTAGGAAGTTAATTTGGATAAATCGCAGCTGGGCTGGTATGACAGTTTCCCTATGGGCCATAAGCCCTTCTCAACAGTCAGCATCATCAAGCTCCCCAACCCAGCCCTCCTGTTTCAGTTTCAGGGACCCAATCTTATGTGTGGCATAGTGTACAAAGGAGCGCTATATGTTAGATACACCACTTCTGCCGATGCTACCTATCAGCAAGTGTGCCTCCAGCGGGCTGTAGTCGGGAAGAGCTGTAAGGTCAGAGTAATGAGCGGCTAGTGCGAGGTGGACCTGTAGGTATTTTGGGAAATAATGTACGGCTAAGCTGGAAATGGGTCTGTAACTTGGAAAAAAGGCCAGCTTGCGGGCACCGCTTCACACATTGCCCAAGAATGTAATGCTGATCTTATCACACTGGCTAAACACTTCAAGCTAGGCTGTATGATATAGCCAGCATCCACTCCACAGAGGAGTCTGCTGTCTGAGTGTACGGTCCTAATCTATGAAGTTGAGTGCCACGCACCAGCATAATCGGACCACTTCATGGGTTCCAGCGATGTGACAGGAATGGGGCAAACATGCAGGTATCGCAGGACCCTTTCCAGGCTCAACTGGCCAGTTCTGCTCTATAAGTGGTATCACTCCAACTCCACCCCCGTCATCCAATCGTTAATGGACAAAAGATGCAACAGCCAAGTATTAGAGGTTAAAATCAGCCAGCCCCAGTCCTCCATAAAACATCAAACAGCAGCAAGTAGCCTGCGCAATACACAGGGATTGCCCCCGCCATATAAAAGACCAAATTAGAGCATTGAGTTGTTTGAACCAGGTGGGGAAAGGTAAATTCTAGAAGGCTTAGAGGTACCTAGGGAGCAGCTGCATTTTGGACAGGGCCACCCTACCCAGCGTACTTAGTAAGAGACCGGACCAGGACTGTAGCACTTACTTTGTATCAATGAATAGAGGAGTCAGATTTAGAGTATGAGCCAGGTCAGGTAAGAGCGAAGTCTACGACCCGAGCTATTTGAAACTCAGGCACTGAGCAAGGATGATACTCAGCCAGCTTACTAGCTCAGTGTCGCCTTTCAGTGGGGCCAGAACAGACTTTCACCACAACACCCAGAGACCTCTTCAAATATGCCTAAAATGTGGAGGACTCGATGGCCTGACAGCTGTGTTTGGGTCAAGAAGAGGAGTATGTCGTTCACGTATCCACCGAGCCCTCCCTCCAACACCATCCAGAACCCTGAGCATTTTACTGGATAATTGTAGCCAATGGTTCAATAGCCGGGAAAACAGGGAGGACGAGAGAGGGCATCCCTACCTCGTACCTCTGCAAATGGGACAAGGCATGGGAGCGCTCCGTTGACAAGGACCTGGGCGGAGGGTGCCCCATAAATGAGACAGACCTGTCTACGGTACTTTGGGCCAGAGTCCATGCGGAGCAAAGTCTGGTCAAGATAGATTCAGTACACAATACCAAAAGCCTTCTAGAAATCAACTAGGAGCAGTGCACTGGGCTTGATAATTTCGAAATGGCAGGCAAGAACGAGAGGTATAAAGCCGCACTGATCGACATGAATAAGTTGGCGCAGCACCCGCAGCAAACTAGTTGCCAGAACTTTGACAACAATCTTAAGCTCCACTTTAATCAGCAAAATGGGCTGGTAGGAGGCACAGGTGTCAGCTGCTTGCCTCTTTTTGGGTAGGACCACCATGGTGGCTACCTCTTGCTCCATAGTAAAGGAAGCCAGATGCTCAGATTCAGAATATAAATTTCCCAAATGAGGCATAACTACAGAACCATAGCAATAATAGTACGCTGCAGGACACACATCCCTCCCAGGGATCCACCCGGTGTTTAGGTCTCCTATGGCTGCCTCAACCTCGTCTGTCGGTATGGTAAACTCAAGGTCTGTACTCTCAACACAGTAAGCCTAGTCAGGACTACGTCATGTAGAAGCATGCTAGCCCGCTCTCGCTCAGGTCGAGGATGGTGAATGTACAAAGCTTTGTATTATGAAGCAAACAACTCCGCCATGTTCTCAGGACCGCATCTTTGATGCCAGGAATTATACGCAATCTCATCCCGCCCATGGTGAACCAGTAAAGGAGCTTCCCATTCTTATCACTGTGCTCATACACTCTCTGAGTGGACACCCAACCGCATTGGCGAGCCTCATCATGCACCAGTTGGTGCAACAAAGCCCGCTCGACCTCACGTTGCCCATGGGTCCCCTCAGAGGCCCCAGCAGTGCACCACTCGTCAAGCGCAAGAATGCGGAATTCCAAGCATGCAAGCTCCTCCCGCCTAAGCCTCTTCGCCCTGTGGAGGTAAGATTTATTGATCCCCTTGAATTATGGCCTTGCTAGCCGTCTGTAGTGAGCCGGAAGGGTCCACTGAGCCCGTATTGGTCTCACTGTAGAAGTAAAGCTCCCTCCAAAGTCACTTTCTGAACTTCTCGTCCTTAAGACACCAGGTGTTAAGCCGCCACATTGGGTGTCTAGAGCTGGTTGGAGCCGTGAGACAGAAGAGCACCAGTGGTCCAATATACTCTGGTGGAGTATACGTGCTGCCGTCATAAAGAGTATATTGGCAGCTGTGAGAAGGGGACATCAATCCTCGAAAGGGTCTTATTCGAGGCTGCCATGTTCATGCACTCCCTGTCAGTAGTGTGTCAGGCTTGTCAACCATCGCAGAGACTCAAGGAATCCTCAAATGTAGTGCCTCTTGCTTTCAATAACCTGTCGAAGGGCCCAAAGCATCTAGTTGGGGCAGGGCATTGCACTGATGTCCCCTCCCAGAATAGTGGCCCCCTGGAGGAACCCCTAAAACAATCCCTCTGAGCTCATGGTCTGTGTCAACAAATGAGTCAGTACATATACACTCAATAAGTTGACCGGTTTGCCACCTAGCATGCCCTCTACCACTACATAGCAACCCTGTGGATCCAAGGCTGTCCGAGACGCCACCAAGGGGAATGATCTTTGGAGGAGTATAGCCATCCCCTGGAACTCCTGAGGTACCCCGCGTGATACGCCCGGCCATGATAGAGCCTATACAGTAATAAACCATTGGTGCCCAGAAGATGAGTCTCCTGTAGCATCAAGACAACTGACACTTTCTCTTAGAAGAGCGAAGGACAGCCGCACGCATTATCTGGTCCAGCAGACCGTTGATGTTCCACATCAACACTTGCAAACTAGCCATAGCAACAATGAGAAGGCCCAGGCCCTAGGTCAAGGTAGGGGGCCGACTACAGCTCCCTAACAAGGTGCACAAGGGGGTGTGGCATTAGCGAGTGAGCGAGCGTGTATAGCATGGAGCGTGTGCAACATACCAACAAAGAAAAGACCCAGAAGAAAAAACACAGAATGTCCCATTACCCCCAACTCCCCCCTCCACACACTTCCGCCCCAGAAACATCTGTCATCCCAACATAGTCCTACAAACAAAGAGTGTATCATAAGAACAGGTAATAGAGGTGGACTTCCTCCTACATAGGATGAATTGACAGTAAGTCTGAGGGAATGCCCCTGGATCAACCCTTACATGTACCTCAGCTGCCCCTCAATCAACAGAAAAAGGAAAACACTACCCTCGATCCCCAGCGGGGCAGCCCCCTGTGAGCCACCTGGAGGGGCATCCCTTTCAGTTCCAGAGGAATCAGGCGAGTCCCTGCGGCGTCTCTTGCCCTCCAGAACATCACGGCTCTCTTGGCCGCTGATAGTCTGGGCCACCGCGGCAGTGGAAGTCTCTGGTCCTCCTGCTGAATGGGCGGTCGATTGTGCTGGCTGAGCTGGTGGTGCTCAGCAGTCCACTCCCAGGCCTCCTTGAGGCTCATAAAGAAATGGGTGCGAGAATCACAATTCACTTTCAACTTGGCCGGGTAGATCAGCATGTATAGTAAGGCAAGCTCCCTCAGTTTGGCTTTGACGGGATATAAGGATTTGAGCTGAGTCTGAACCAATTCGATATAGTCTGGGAAAATCATAATTCTGCATGAGTCCAAGTTAAGAGCTCCTTTCTTGCGGGCCTCTCAGAGAATCACATCATGGTCCCAGCACAATCAAAGGTTAGGGGGAGTTCCAGGTGGCAGACGCTAGCCCAGGGCCTTGTGCGGTCCCTCTATGACCGTACATGGGGAGAGGGCATTAGCCAGGATTTGAGCCAAGCATCTTGAAAGTGCTCAGGGTCGGAAGCTTCAACCCCTCAAGAAACCCCACAAAGTGAAGATTGTTGCGGTGTGATCTGTTTTCGGCATCCTTAGCCCTAGCTTCAAGGGTCCAGGAGGTGGTAGTCAGCTTTTGCCACCAAGTTCTTGAGATCAAAAACCTTATCTTCAAGTTAAGTGATCTGCCACTCAGGCCCCCTCAAGAGCACCATGTCCATCCCCACCTCCCCGACTTTATCCCCATTTCCCCGACTTTCGCTTCCACTGCCTCCAGGATGGCTGGATGGCCTGAAGGATGGCTGACACATCAGCGGTATCCAGGTGGCACTTCCCAGTAGAGTCAGAAGAGTCTGGGGTGGTGTGCCACCAGCATTGAGAGCTTGACAATACACGACTGCGTGTGCGGAGGCATGCCCTTATCCTTGACCTTGGTGGGGACAAAAGGGCCCGGTCCCCCGCCGCTAGTATTCCAAAGCCTCCAGTCAGGCACCCTGTCCAAAGTGGAGAGGGCAGGAGATGGCTCAACCTGCACTCGTTCTGCCCCTCACCTGGGGAGACCCCATCGTCCAAGGAACCAAGGACCACAAGACCAGGGTAAGCAAAGTCTTAGGCTCAGGTTCGGAGGCCAGAAAAAGCAAGGAAAGAGGACCGACCCCCAGTTGCCCACAGGCTGCAACATGTCTCTTCGTGACACCGCAGCGCCAGCAACTGTCCCAGAGAAGCCCACAGTGGGGACCAACCGTCGACACCACCCTGACAAGGAAGTCAATTGCACTACGGGGGGCAACCCGACCCAATTTCCCCCAGACACGGTGGGGCAGCACGAGCAGCCAGGGCTTCCTAAGGCTTGAATTCCAGGCGGAGGCCACTCAGGGATTAACTGCTGGCGAGTGGTGGGGTCCTCAATCAGCCCAGCCTTTCAGGGTCCAGGGGCAGCAGCGCAGGCCCTCCACATCGACGGGGGTGCAGGAGAAGATGCACAGACCACCAAGCAAGCCAAGGCCCCACTGAGGAGGGATGAAAGGAGTCAAGCTATATTCAGTGCAGGACACCGCTTTGTGCAGCCTAGCATGCTCCCTCATCACGGGCTGCCGCGGTAGTGGGCGGCCTGAGTATTCCTCACCTTTAGAGGCCCCGGAGTCTGAGCCTCTCATTTCAACAAGGACTCCATGCTGCATGGGAGCCAGCGACACCCCTGGCCGCCATTAGCTTCTTTCAGAGGGCACCCACCATCCTGAGGGGCCCTTCCCCACCTCTGGGGTTGTTGCCGTTTACAGTGTGCCTGATCCGCAGAGGACGGTTGGGCTGCCTTACAAGCACCCAAGGAGCACTGGTGCGGGGGCCACACTGGGAATGACCCAGGCTGGCAGCTGGAGAGTCCAGATGGCAGAGGAGGTACAGAGCTTTATTGGATTGCATCCGCCATCTTGGCTGCCCTGGCCATGCACCGTAAGGGGATTTTCTAAAGGGAACTATGTGACACTCTTGCTGGGGTTCAGGGAGAGTGAAAAAGAAGGCTGTAGAATATCATTATTTTCTAATGAATAACAAAATCTAAATACCTATAACTGTACAACTGTACAACTGTGAACTGTACGAATATTTTAGATTATACTAGTAGTCAGGAAAGCAAAATGAAGAAACTTTTTTTGTAATTCTGAAGTGTGATGGAAACAAAGATTTTAATTGGATCAAAACAAATCAAGACACTTTATGGCTATATTAATGGACGTGTACTGTCTGTAAATGACAATGCACTACCACACCATGCTTTAGTAATATATTTGCAACAGGGTGCTCCAAAATGCACCATCAGCTACATATTTCACCCATATCACTCTCTTGCCGATCACATTTGCTACACTTGTTCTTACTGTAATGCTTGGATTTTTCTCAATTCCCATGACTAAAATGATGAAACATTGATTGCAGCACCCCAACTCTGAAAAATTGTATTATCCAGTATTATGGGTGTCTTTCATAGATTCACATGCCTGAATCATTCCCCGTCGTCGAGACAGGAGTCTCCGGTACATAAAAAAGTAATGTCCTATAGACATATATAGAGAGAAGTAGGCCTAAGGGCATCACCTTAGTAGCCTATCTATGTCCTTTTGTAAAAAGGACCAAACTCTAGAAGAGAGCCAATCAGCTAACACCTCGCTCTAGAACCTTCCTGTCAGGAGCCTCAGTCTCTCAGATTTTCTACCGCACGTTGTGCTAAGGGAGTCTCCACCTGAGTTCTCATCAGGTTTCCTTATTCTACCTATTTCTTCACAGATTTGGATTTCTTTACTTCAAGACTGATTATGGCTGATCCTCAGAAGAAGAAGGGTCTCTTCAGAGCATTTACTTCTTGTGGAAAAAATAGGTTACATGTTGAAGACCAGCACAATGTATCCGGACCATTCAGCAAAAGACTGCAACATTTGTAGAACTTTTTCTACAAAAACGCTGAAAGACAGAGAAGGATGTCTTTTAATCTGGCTGAACAGACTCAAGACCAGAGAAAATCTGGAATCTTCAGAGGAGGATGAGTACTCTTCGGTTTCCTCACAGCTGTCTTTATAAAGGCCAATGGTGGCTTCCCCTAGCCCTACAGACGCTCCTCCAAAGAAGACTGCAAAAAAGTCTTCAGAGGTCAAGTCATCAGCGTCTGAGAAGGAGGTTCACACCTTGAAAAAGCCTGCGCCTTCGTCGACGACGACATCGTCGACACCCTCATCTGCGCAAAAAAAGACTGTGTCTCACGTCTATGTCTCGACGTCGACGACGACAGTATCGACGACGTCAGCATCGTCGGCGTTTTCATCGTCGACGACGAGCACACCTTCATCGACGCGGGTAAGCCTTTGTCGTCGATTATTATCATCAAAAAATCGTCATCGTCAACAATAGCGTCGTCGTCAGTGTTGACGACGAGACCAGCGCCGTCGACGTCTGTACCATCAACGAAGTCTTCATCGTCGACGAGCGTGCAGTTGACAAAATCATCGTCGTCGACGACTGTACCCTCGACGAAATCATCATCGTCGACGAGTGTGCCGTCGACGAAGGAATCGACGGCAAGAAAGATACCGTCGACAGTGCCATCGTCGACGAGAGTATCGTCGGTAAAGTCATCGTCGACGACAACAACGACAACGAAAGCAACAACGTCTATGGGCATACCGTCATCAGCTACACCGTCGACGAAGACATCGTCGACGCCTCAATGGAAGCAGTCACCGACGATTCCACCGTCGATGAGGCAGGCACAAGACCTACGCTCCGTAGACGATAAATCGTCTAGACTCCTGTCGTCGACGAGTCCTTCAATGGACATTACTCCTGAGTTAATGTCCCCAAGTAGGGTGCAAAGATTTCCTCCAGCTCGTTTCCTGCAAGATGAGGAGTCGGATGAGGAGGATAGCACGCAGGCTACCAGTCCGTCTCATCTAGTGGTCAAATGCCAAAGTACAGATGAGGATGCCAATGATGCTGAAATTACCCAAGAGCATAATGTTTAGGCACAGGTTCAGACTCAAATTACGCCCATGGTATGTTTACCAGCGTCTATTATGTCTGATTTGAGGTTTTTAATACAGGACTATAAACAACGATTCCCTGAGTCCTCAGCTCCAGCGGATAGGCAGGTTCCTCCAGCGGCGAGAGCAGCTACGTCTCCACGGCCCAGACCACCACCATTAGTGCTTCATCAGGAAAGGGAACAAGTACAAGATCCTCCATCATCTGAAGATGAGGAAGAACCACTTGAAGAGGGGGAGATCTAAGATGACCCTTCCAATCATGAAGACGGAGATGATTACATAATTTCTTCTCCAGCGTTCCCAGAGCACGCAACAGCAAGTTCTCCACCGGCGGACATAGGAGGGTTCCACAATCTGATGGAGAGAGCGGCCAAAAGGTTCCACATAATGATGGAGTCTCAGGAAACGGATTGTTTCCTTTATGATTTTAAGGAGCCACTTAGGAAGACAACCAGATCAATTCCCATCATTGAATACATATGGAAAGAGGGTCTACAGCTGATGCAGACGCCAGCCTCAGTTTCAGCGCTGGTTCCAAGACTGGACAAGAAATACAAGGCCCCAGCATCGGCGCCAGCCTGTCTTACAGGGCACCCCAAACCAGACTCTGTGGTTACACAGGCGGCGCAGAAAAATTCCAGGAATCCCTCCTCACCGTTAACAGCTCCGCCAGATAAGGAGGGCAGGAAGCTTGACAATATCGGAAAACGAATCTCAACCACATCGGCAATGACTATAAAGGCGGCAAATTCAATTGCGCTGCTAGGAAGATATAATAGACAATTATGGGCAGACATTGGTCCGTACTTATCTGAACTGCCGGACGACACGAAAGAGGAGGTTCAATCTCTGCTTCTAGAAGGTCAGTCGTCGGCCTCGAAATTAATAGACTAAGCTCTGGATGTTGCAATGACTGGTTTCAGGCAACTAGCAGGAGCAGCTGTATTGCGAAGGCAGGGATGGCTCAAGTCTACTTCATTCAGACAGGAGGTTCAGGCTAAGGTCCTGGACATGCCATACCATGGACAACAACTGTTTGGTGCAAAGATTGATGAAGTGCTACAAACAATTAAGAAGGACACGGATACAGCGAGAGCACTCGGCTCGCTGCAATTTAAAAACCAGTCCTTTCGAGGGAACAAGGGCAGAGGGCAATCCTCTTACAGAGGCAATTATCAGAATAGATCCTCCTATTCCTATGGCCAGGGCAGGTCACAATACCAACCGCACCAACAACAACAGGGTAGGCAGTCCTCTTTTGGGAAGTCCAACTTTAGAGGAAAGACCCAACGAAAGCCTGCGGGCGGACGCCAATGACCTAATTCTACAGCCAGTCCATCCCTCATCTCCTTCTTTAAGAATTGGAGGAAAACTGACCCATTTCCTCAACAACTGGAGGAGAATAACAACGGACCGGTGGGTCCTCTAGTTAATTCAATTAGGACATTCTCTAGAGTTCGAAATTATCCCTCCAACAACCCCTCCTCACCCTATGCCTCACAAAATCCTGCGATTGCATCTTCAAGAGATCTCAATCATTCTTCGAAAAGGGGCAATAGAGCGAGTACCGTCAGCTCAGAAGGGGAGAGGATTTTACTCCCACTTCTTCCTCATTCAAAAGAAGGAAAAGAAATGGAGGCCCATTCTAGACCTCAGGGCGCTTAACACATTCTTAAAGAAACAATCGTTCCGCATGGTCACGATTCAAGAGATCTTGGGCCTACTGGAGGAGGGAGATTTCATGACTTCTCTGGACCTGCAGGACGCATACTTTCACGTCCCAATCCACAAGACTCACAGGAAATTCCTAAGATTTGCAGTGGCGGGCCAACACTATCAGTTCTGTGTCCTCCCTTTTGGCCTCAAGTCTGCACCCCGGTTCTTCACCAAGTGTCTTTCCCTGGTGGCAGCATTCCTCAGACAACATGGACATCAAGTCTTCCTGTATTTGGATGACTGGCTGGTGAAGGCACCATCCTTGTCAGGCGCGACCAAATCCTCCAAAGCCTGTCTCAATTTCTTCAAGCACTTGGGTCTTACACTCAATCTAGAAAAATCCACCTTACATCCCTCTCGAGTAATTACCTTCCTCGGAGCAACACTAGATACAAAAGCTGCGAAGGCTTTCCCGTCTCAGGAGAGAAAACGCAAGCTTGTCTCTCTGGCCGCATCAGTGGCTTCGAAAAATACTTTGACAGTCCGGACCTTCAAATCCCTCTTGGGAATGATGTCCTTGTGTATCCTTCTTATACCGCACTGTCGGCTATGGATGCGTCCGCTCCAAGAAGCTTTGTCCAAGCAGTGGACGCAATGCATGGGATCGTTGGACGACCGCATAAAGATCACGAGGCAGATCGTCAAGGCATTGCAGTGGTGGAGGCCGCTCAAGAACCTCTCACAAGGGTTGCCGTTCCTTCTTCCTGCAGCTCCCCATGTCATTACAATGGACGCCTCACTGGAGGGTTGGGGAGCAGTCCTGCAGGAATCAGGAATCAGTGGCAGATGGTCAGAACAGGAGACGCAGCTCCATATCAACCTGCTGGAGCTGAGGGCAGTCTTTCTAGCCTTGCAGTCCTTCTTGCCAAGGATCAAGAACTCCCTAGTGCTCTTCAGGACCGACAACACTACGACGATGCACTACCTGAACAAACAGGGAGGGACACGTTCGCTAACACTCTCTTGCGAATCGCAGAAGATCTGGAATTGGCTCATTCTCCACAACGTATCGTTGAGGGTGAAGTACGTCCCAGGCAAGGACAGTGTCATCGCAGACGCCCTAAGCAGACAGAGGTCTTCATCACACGAATGGGAGCTAGACATGGCGACCACCGCTCAAGTCTTCCCAAGGTGGGGAACACCGCATATCGACCTATTTGCGTCCAGGGAAAACACCAAATGCCAAAGCTTCGTACGTTGGCATCCCCAACCAGGGTCTCTCGGAAATGCATTTTCCATCGCATGGCGAAACGTCTTTGCGTACGCCTTTCCACCATTTCCAATGATTCCTAGAGCCCTCAGAAAGATGAAGGCGGGGCCTTGCACTTTAATTCTGATAGCCCCATTCTGGCCGAGGCAACATTGGTTCACAGACCTTCAGCCCCTCTCACTACAGCCGCCGATCCATCTACGTCAGCATCCATCTCTACTCACGATGAGCAACAAGTAGATTCAACATACGGATCTGAAATCTCTCAGGTTATCGGCTTGGCTCCTGAGTACCGAGAATTCAGCAAGATGAACATCCCGCAGGATTGCAAAGATATCCTAGCCAGGGCACGAGTGGACAGCACTAACAAGACTTATTCCCTGAAGTGGAAACGCTTCTGCATCTGGTGTGCGGACAAAGGTCTACGTCCCTTCGCCACCTCTCCAGAACAAATATTACCCTACTTGCTCCATCTGGGGCAGTCGGGACTGGCCCACTCCTCTATAAAAGTACACTTGGCGGCGATATCACGTTTTAAAAGGACACCTAAAGAGCCCTCTTTCTGGTCCAATAGGCTGATAAAGCAATTTCTTAAAGGTCTCTATAGATCTTTTCCTCGACCACGGATGGTCCCTCCAACATGGCATCTAAATGTGGTTCTTGACCAACTGATGAAACACCCTTTTGAACCCATTCACAGGGCAGACTTGAAATACATTTCGTGGAAGACGGCTCTCCTCCTGGCGCTTACATCAGCAAGGAGGGTCAGTGAACTGCAGGCTCTTTCTATCCAAGACCCCTTCCTGCAGTTTAGGGATGACAGAGTAATTTTAAGGACCAATCCTAGGTTTATTCCTAAGGTCCCGTCGGACTTCCACTTAAATGAGCCTGTGATTCTCAGATCATTCTTTCCAAATCCCCGCACCGCAGCTGAGAGATCGCTACACTCATTGGACCTTAAGAGATGTCTAAAATTTTATATTGATAAAACCAAACATTTCAGAAAATCTAACCAACTCTTTATAGCCTTCAGTAGGCCTAGGAAGGGTCTACCGCTTACCAAACAAAGCATCTCCAGATGGATTTCTTCGGCAATTGCCTTCTGTCACGACAGAGCCAGACTGCCATTGCACTCTAAAATCAGGGCGCACCCTACCAGAGCCATGTCGACTTCTATGGCACTATTTTCAGGAGTGCCAGTTATTGACATCTGCAAGGCGGCAACATGAAAGTCACTGCATACCTTCACCAGGCACTACTGCCTGGATACAGATCTGATGAAGGAGGCAGCAGTGGGACAAGCAGTGCTACACCATCTATTCCAGTGAGGTGAGCCTTCCTCAATCCCTCCATCCTTTTCTGGTATGCACATTTCTCTGTTACTGCTTCTTGTTGATATCTATTGATGGTTCATAGTCGCATGATATGTATTATCTAATGACTTGTGTATGATGCTCCATCAGAAATGTGCACAAGGTATTGCTTGCTACTCTGATTCAGGCATGTGAATCTTTGAAAGACACCCATAATACTGGATAAGAAATGCGTTACTTACCTGTAACTGCAGTTATCCAGTATTGGTGTCTTTCATAGATTCACGTGCAACCCTCCTGCCTCCCTTGGAAGGACTCACCTATCTCTCTATCAGTGCTACGCCTACTTAGCTTGGTGCGTACGAAAATCTGAGAGACTGAGGCTCCTGACAGGAAGGTTCTAGAGGGAGGTGTTAGCTGATTGGCTGTCTTCTAGAGTTTGTCCTTTTTACAAAAGGACATAGATAGGCTACTAAGGTGAGGCCCTTAGGCCTACTTCTCTCTATATATGTCTATAGGACATTACTTTTCTATGTACCGGAGACTCCAGTCTCGACGACGGGGAATGATTCAGGCATGTGAATCTATGAAAGTCACCAATACTGGATAACTGCAGTTACAGGTAAGTAACGCATTTCTTCCAGCACCAGTGCAGATAGGTGGACCATTCATGCTCCTAAAATTAACTTTGTACATATGAAGGATTCAGAGGACACTTGTAGAAGAGGCGAGGCTATCCCTGCAAACTACCTATAAGTAGTAGGAATACTGATGCTGTTTCTTACATTCAGGATTTAAGGTATTGATTTCTTTGCTGATTTACAGTATGACATTTCTGTGTACGCTCAGGACACTTTTAAGGCTTAACGGTCCTCATGTTGCTCTTAGAGTGACCTTCACATGGGCCGTAAGAACCTTTTAGAACCTTCATCGTTTGATATTTGCATTGTATATTACCTACAAGGTGCCCCAAGAACCTACTTTTCTAAAGATACAATATTTCTTTTAAGTGCAGTGATCAGTAGGATCATACTACCCAAGACTCGTGAAAACATGTCCCCATCTAACCAGTCTTAAAGGCACATGGCAAATGATTTAGAATGTGGTGAAATATGGGTACCACGCCAGAATGTTAAAATAAAATATTCTTCAAAGGTATAAACGTCTGAATAAAAATATGAATACAGCCTTCCAAGCATGAAGCAGCACTCTCTCTTGAAGGTCATCCTCATGCAATAGGAACTGAGATCCTTCCACCTCAGTCTTGAATTCTGCCTTCTCAGACACATTTACTATTTTTGAAGACCTTATCATAAGTTTTCAAGCTCTCTTATTCCAGCAAGGGCAGATTTACGCTTGATGGGCACTTCTAGTAAACTTGGCGCGGGTGGAGAATACTGAAAATATTGGCCTGCCAGAGCCCTAAGGAAAAAGCTGGGAAGATGCATTACATTGAATATGGAATATTGAGAGAGCACACTTCAGAGGGCACTCAAAGGATTAGCCTTTTTCGAAAAGCTAACTGCAAATGTTTCTGCAAGTTGTTGCTTTTTTGTCCTTTTTTAATTTGTAGACTCTAGAGCTTAACCGTTTTTTCTTTTCCGTATCTATTATAAAAGACACACATTGGTAAACAGGTGTAATGAATCTGGTGCACTTTATTATACTTTATATGTGTATCACCTTTGTAAAAGGGGGTTGGGACAACTCAAGATGCTTTACATTTCTGTTCCATTTACAGAGTTTGTGCACCTCTTGTTTTGCAGAAAACGAGTATGAGGTTCATGTCTACACTGGGAGCGTATGGGGTGCAGGGACAGATGCCAATGTTTATGTCAACATTTATGGAGAGATTGGAGACACAGGGGAGCGCCAGCTCAAGAAGTCCAACCACCTGAACAAGTTTGAGAAGGGTCAGGTATGGTATTGCTTTATTTTCCGGGCACTACCATCAGAAGGCTTTGACTCGTTGGTGCAACACCCGAGACTCCTTGGCGCAATTCCCGAGATGTAGCCAGAATTTTGTGGCTTTTTTACCTTATATGAAGGAGTGATGCGGGTCTGCTGGGTAGGCACTGGTGGAAACTTTTCAGCATGCATCTTTGCATGTTTACAGAACAGCTTTTGCTTTTTAGTTTTGGGACATCTTTTAGCTGCCTGTTGTTGAGAGACATCTGGTGGAAGATACCTAAACTTGCAGTGCTCTTAGAGCCAGCCCATTGATTACCATTGGCTGACTTTCTTGTCACTCTCATTATCTTGCTTATTAATGGCTTTCCTTCCTCTTCTTGTGTTTGTCCTAACCCTGGAGCCTAGCTTCTTTACCATCCTTTTGATTGGATGACTTGTATCCATGCACTAATCATATACAAGCTCCTACTTTGTAGTGTAGTTCCTATTTTCCCAATAGGCTCTGCGCATTGGAATAACATAAACAGCAGTGTAGACGTAGGACTAAGGTCATCTAGGTCTCTACTGACTATGTTAAACTTAATTCAGGTTTGCGCCAGCTAGCTCAGAGGTCACTAGAAACTTTCTTGAATGAATAGGGAGGGGTTAACTTTCCTGGCTCAGACAAGAAGGGATTCAGTTTCTGACAACCGCATAAACATGACAACTTTGCTCCCTCAGAATAAGAGTGTATTTCTAGAGTCGTGTGAAAACAATAGGCAGCTATTTCAGTCATGTGCATGCTTAGTTCCACCAGAATGCAGAGAAATAGAGAGACAGGGGTTTTCAATAAAAGTGATGTTATTTATTGAGCAGTCTTCCTCCTCATGCAAGAGAAATGAATTGCCACAATTGAAATACTCATTATAAAGTAAAGTGCGTACAGTAAAAGTAGTATTATGAAATAATACTGTAAAAGCATTGATATGGTTTCTTAGCCATATAGTACTTAAAATAGATAAAATATACACATATGTAAAAACATTGACTAACGTCCTCAACTGGTGCTTCTAACTACGCCTACCCCGGTGTACCTGACCTAAGCCTAATACTTGGAAAGGAGTAAGTAAGTAGCAGTTTAAGTTAAGTTGGTTAAGATAGTTTTGCCAAGAATCTGCCTCAAGAATTCTCCTAAGGGTTTAGTCAGCTCCGTACCTTGGTAATAGAATGGGAGGTCTGGTATCTCTTTCCTCAGGACTCGATATCCCAGCCACCCGCAAGAGTAGGCTGGAAACACCGGAGCTGGATTTTCTCGGCTGGAGAAAAAGACAGCGTCTCTCTTAGTGCGTCAAAACGGGAGGGGTGGCTTCCGTGGGCTCTCGCATCAGCTGGGCTCTCGGGCAAGTAGACGTCCGCTCTGCTCCAAACCAACGTCTCCTTGCTTAAGGCAACTGTTGGTATTTTATACCTGGAAGGTGCCGGGTTTGACGTAAGGTTGGACATAAGAAGTCACTAAGAACTAACAGTTCTTGCCGGACTTCAGGAGTTCTTGTTCAAATCAAAACAAAAGCAGTGGGGAATTTCCCGGGCTGCTGGAGGCTTGGTTTTTTTTAAAGAACGCGTTGTGCTTTCTAGGAGTCGATGGGAGTAGCCGTGCTGTGCTTTGGACTGCATGGGCTATTACTGAATATGGATCTGATTTTAATGCCGTTATCAGGATATTATTGATTATAACCTCACAAGGACATAAATCGGGAATATTGAATTAGGGTCCTAGATATAAACACAACACCTTTTTTTCTTTTTCTTTTAGAACTGCAAGTTGCTGGACGTTTTTTTTTGCTCTCTTTCTTGCATGTGCTTTCCCCCTCAGGTATTGCCCCTCTCAGCACAGTCCATGTGTCTTCCTGCTTCAATCCACAGCTCATCCATTGCTTGCTTCTCATTGCTTCTCACATCATGTTTTTTTATCATTTTTTTATTTATTCCCGCACCACAAACCTCTTAATTGCTGCTATGCCCACGCCCCCTATGCCCCCACCTCCCTGCATTCAAGCTGCTCCTGCGTTGTTTCCCACCACTCTGCCATGGGGAATTTAAAAAACAACATCATTGCTTTAGAGAGCCTGCCTGCTGCTATTTCAAAAGCCCTATCCTACACCTTTAAATTCTTAAAAGGTAAATACAAAAGTAATTAAAATTGCAGTCATGTCATGCCATACGCACACACGTACATGTCACCACACAGGGCTGACATTGCATCATGACCTCTACACATCATGTGCAAATCCTCGTCATTCCACTTTTTAAAGTTATTTTTAAAATTGTTGCAGACGCTGCACAGCATTGGCAAAAAAATATTACAGTTTGCTGATGTTGCACAGCATCAACAAAAAAAACGTGGTAAATTCAGTAGGTCAAAAAAAGCTAGGCCTATTGGCTTTGCTAGTGTTAGTTTCTGTTTGTTTAGTGCCTGACTTGGTGTAATCCTGATTGTAGGCAGTGTCATAGAGGAATTTTGATTGTTTACAGCTATAAAAAAGAATCCCTTACCTGATCCTGGTCTTTGTGGCACGCAACAATGGCACAGCATTTTCATGGAGACATTTCAAGACGTCCTGACATTTCGTGGAGCATTGAATATTATCCCCATTCATTTCTTTATGTAGTTTGATTCATTATTTCACAATTTATCATAATCTCGTTGTGGCTGGTTTTTAACTCTTTTTCCTAGAAAACCATGACTTTTGTCTTTTTTTGCTGCAATTGTATGCACCACAAACTACAGTAGATTTATACATATGTATAGACTTTTTTATGGACCTTATTTTTTTCTTAGCATGAAGAGAATCTCTTAGCATGACTCCTGGGACTGGTGATTGTTGTAAGAAGAATGCCATGGATGTACATGCACCCTGACAGCACCCTGTTTCATTTCTTGCTGCTTAGGGGATGGAGGGGGGTAAGGTCCCTATGGAGAATATCCCGTCAGCATGAAAAGTGCATCTGTGGTTTGTTGGTGGAGTTGCTACTATGGAGTTTTACTTTTCCAAAATTGTGTGATGGAAGTGAGAAGTAGTCATGTTCAGAGCTTGAGAAGCAATTGTAGTTGCAGCTTGCACATGACTTTAAAGCTGCCCAGTTGTAACCCTTTTACATTGAGTCTGGTGATGCCGAGCTTGGTGTCTTCCAACCCTGCCATGAATATTGTGCATTTCTATTACTTGATGCCCACAGGAAGATGTGTTCCTGATCAAGGCAATTGAACTTGGAGCACTGAAGAAGCTTCGTATCCGCCATGATAACTCGGGCGGAAACGCCGCCTGGTTCCTTGACCGAGTGGAGATTGTAGATCAGAAGGATGATACTAGGTAAGTGCTGTTGACATCTACTAATGTTTTCAATTAGCATGACTGAAGCTAGAAGTACAACAAACTATGAGTAGTGCATGAGACTTTTGATGGTCTCACTAGATCCAAATCAATTGCCAGGAAGGTCTCCCCTGTGGCAGATGCTATCTGTTTACAAAAATATGAAATGTCCCCAGAAGAACATAACATGTCCCTAAACACACTAGAATGGTGTACTCTGACCACTTTTATCAGGCCACCAACCTACAACACAATCTAAAGCAGTAACGGTACGTCAGTGGAGCACAGTAAAACAACCCATAAAAAACAATGTTATATTAAAATAATATATAGTATTTTTATTTTGACAATTTGTAAAAAGAGGGATTAACCTCCACAGTTTAAAAACAATGTACAATACATATTCAGAAAACAGAAGGTCGACGCGGCGTTTCGGTGAGTGTTCGATATATCACCTTCTTCGGGACAGTTTTCTAAAACTTCTACACAAGGTCTAGAGTTCAATCTTTAGATTAAAAACAATTATTCAAAAAGGTAATAAGACCTTATGATGGATCCCGATGATATCCAGTATTAAAACCTTATAATAAAAACAGTAAAAAGGAATATGCTGCACATTGGAAGCCACCGTTATGATATTTATTCAGATTTGACGCACAATTGTTCTTGAAAAATATTGATATGTCCTGACTGGAGTTCTGCACCATCTGCTATTTTCAGTGCTGGAATATACACACATTTTCAGGGCTTGATAGATGCAATCTGGCCAACCTTTATCTATATAAGGGCCTTTCTAAAATCGGACAGTCTCCCTGCTTCCACTCGTGCAGCTTCCGGGTCGGGATACTATCTGCTGCCATAAAATCAAAATTCTTCTTCTCACTGATACAGTTGTCACTCACTAAAAATGCAGCACTTGGACAATCTTGTTCTGCGTGGCTTTATATTGTTATCAATAATAAAACTGCACAACATGGGGGGGGTGCATGTCTTCCTAACTCTGAATGACTTCCAGTCCTGCCACCTCCACTCTGAGAGATTTTCTACCTTTGAGCTTGTCTCAGCGAAATCATGCTAGACACAAACTCACCCATCATTAGAGACGTCATTTACTAACCACTCGGCAGTCACCCTGCCTTAACTACAATCAGTATACTTCGTTGACAGAATGATGCCCTCAATGGGTGTCTAGACCAGCAACCACCAGAACCCCCCTCCTCCTCCCACCTCAGCAGTCTCGGTCCCTTCAAACACCAGTACCTCTGCTTTCCATAATGCAATTGTGGTCACGTGTTGCTCTTCACTTGGACCCCAGCCTCCTCGTGACAACCCAGATATTTTGGTCTTCTAATTTTCTTCTCACCTTTACTTAAAGATAGCCAGACGTATGAGGAGATTAAAAAGAATTAACTTCATCAAATCTTAAAAAAGAACAGCTCCAAGAAAAGCCTCTTTTGTGCTCCGAATTTAGTAAAGAGCTGAACACACACATACATGAAAATTCATCAGGATACAGTCGCATTAGCCTCTCGCTCTTAGAAGTCATCCATTGTATCTCGTTTACTGTGTGTTCTCCTTTTTATCTGGTACATCTCTCTGCTGCTCTTAGGCTAGGTTTGTGCTGTAGAAATGCAGCATTCATACATTCATGCATGCTTGAGTCCAATATTAAGTCATTCCCTACTTTAAAGCCCTTCATCAGGAGCACACCTTTGCAGATTTTGAAAACTCTTCAATTCTAGTGTAAAATTTCTAGGGTGCTTAGTTTGTATTATCACATGTTCACTCTACATGTGTAAGTCCCTCTTCACATATTCTGTCTTTCAGGTACTTTTTTCCATGCCAGCGCTGGCTAGCGGTTGATGAAGATGATGGTCAAATTGCCAGACAGCTGGTGCCAGTGGACGAAGCCTTCATGAAGAAAGGCGATGACAGTGATGACGATGATGATGATCAACCTATTGCCACACTTGGCCTGGAGCAGAAAGGTCTGCACCCAGTTTATAATTCTGCACAAAATTATTATGCTTACTTACGAATTCAGGAATCACGATGAGTTGAAGCAGTCAGGGTTCTGTTTATAAAGCTTCTGTATTGCACGACCGATTGTGTGTCGACACATCGAATGATAAAACAATAAAATACCGACCTGCAACAATATTGAGTGCAGAATGTAGATAACCACTATCTCATCAAAGTAAGTATAGAAATGCATAGATTTACCATATTTAAATCCACATCTATGTGCCCTAATTATACATATATGTATGCATGTGTATGTATGTATGTATATACATACATGTACATATATATATATATGTGTGTGTGTGTGTGTGTGTTTGTGTTCCTAGCATGTGTTTATGCATTCACACATGCTTAGCGTACTGCTGAAATCTACTGTTGGGCTCAAACATTTGCAAGTTGTTTTTCTTAAAAGAAATCTCTTGCATTACAAGAGGTGGTGTGACTACTTCTCCCAGTGTGCATTGCGCATGGGCACCGAATCCATGTTAGATTGTTTTTTCCACCATCAGGCTCAGATGTGCCCTGAATGGGTGCCAAGTTCACTGCGTTTCCTTGTGCCCGACGGGTCCTGCCAATGTCCTTATTGATCTCTTTCACTAGCCACTTTCGAGCTTCGTTATCATCCAAGTATCCATCGGAAACCACTCAAACCTTAAGAACCGTTCTCATAGTCAGAGGCCCAGCACACTTCAGTCTCTTCATAACCCAAGAATGCAGCATGAGAAATGGAGCGGGCACCATTCCAGTACTGTCCTCAACATCACACAAAATACCTGTAGACTGGTCAACATGAGGTGTGCAACTTTTACCAGTCCCTCGACCAAAACGACGTCACCTGTTCCCCGTTTCTTGCCTTCGGGTGGAAGAAGATGCTCCGGTACAGGTGGGAACTCCTTTGGGCGCACAGGAGCATGCAGCAGTGGCCTCTTGAGGCTCACCTCTTGCAACGGTTGCCCATCCCCAACCTGCTCATGCTCGGCGAGTCCAAATAAAGCAAGCCACTTGCCAAGGACTGGGCCTCAGGTTAAAACCATCCTGAGCTGTAGGTATTCCAATGACTCAGGAAAAACATTACTTCGCGCTAAGGCATAACACTGCTTCCACGTGAGTCGGGCACCAAGACTCAAGCATGGTGATTGAGACAAAACCACACACTGGCCAGTGCTGCCTACTTGCTATTGTTGGCACCAACAGAAGCCTGCAGAGGGCAGCAAGCCTACAAGAAAGGTCGTTGACACCCACACTGGCATTGATGGCAAAGGTTACATCGACTCCAAAGCCCTCCATTGATGCCTCGGTCAATGCCAACGGCCACGACCGATCCAAGGCCGTCATCAGCACACAAGCTGCCTTCAGATTTGAAGTGGCCCTCGACACCAAAACTAAGTTCAGCACTGAAGAAGCAATTCCCTCTGAACCTCATTGAGGCCCCATGGAGGAAGATTCATGCAAAATTTCTGCAGCATCTTCCGAGGAGGATGCCGAAGCTTCAATGGCTACAAACAAGAGTTGAATGCTATGCAACAGCGCATCTATATTGACCCAATCATTGACAAGATCTACACGAGGATCTCTCTACCCCTGCAGTCAATCCCTCGCAAGACAAAGCTTACCCTTAGGGAGGAGTGCCTAAGGGTATGCCTTTTTAAGGGAATGCCTTTTTACACAGGAACCTTCACCTAAGAGGCCCAGAGACATAGTCACCAGCCCTGTTTCTCTTCCACACATTCCTTTCCACCACCCACACCTTCCATCCTCCCAGTGGCGGCTCGCTGAGGGAATGCTGCGGGGTGGCGTGGCGAGGGAGGGGAAAGGTGGAGGGTAGTGCACTCGGACATATGACGTAACGGAGTAAAGTAAGTAAATAAATAAATACAACTATTTACATTTTTGCGCGATGCAGCGCCAACTCGGCGATGCAGAGCACGCAAGTTAAATAGTTTTATTTATTAATTTATTCACTTACTTTATTCTGTTACGTCATATGTCAGAGTACACTACCCCCTACCCTGCCCCTCCCCGCCCCCCCCCCCCACAACACCCCGCAGCACTCCCTTGGTGAGCCGCCACTGCATCCTCCCCTCCACCACTGCCTGCTGCAGGCACTCCTAGAGGTCTCCTTATTCAGCTGCTACTCCTGGCAGCCCTTTTGGGCTATTTGACCCTATCGCCAGACAATAGGGAAGGGTCCTACTGATGACCCATGGGACAATTATAACAGAGTCTCACTGTGGGACCCTGGCCTAGACCATAACCCCATCAGAATTTCTCCCACCTGATGATACAGCTGCATACCACAAAGTTATTCGGCGGGCAGCCACTTACCACAAGTGGACATTTTCATGATACAGGAGGAAGAATATTTCCTCATGGAGATGCTCTTCAAATCAGAGCGCTCAGTCCACTTACTCCTGTTGCTAAAGTCTGCTCCTGAAAATTTCAGAGAGTCCCTCATGATTAGAGTAATCACCTTCTGGGTAGAAAAAACATTCAAGCCTTCCCCAAGTGATCCTGGGTAAAATTAAGGGTCAGGCCTCACTAGATTCCCTAGTAGTCCACACTGCCTGTAAGCACGCACCCACCCACCCAATCTACTGACAATGCACCACTTCTATATAGGGAAAGCATAAAGCTGGGGACAAGAAGGTGGTAGTGGGAGCAGCTACCCACTGGCAGAATGCAAATATTGTTACTCTCTTAAAGATAAGCAATAGGGCACAATGGGAGGACCTCCATTAACACCTCCCTGAAGAGTTCTAGAAGAGAGGGGAAGAGACTCTGCCAGAGAGCCAATTCATCTCCAACGCCACCATTCATTCTGCGATGGATGCCCCACCTGGCTCCATATCTATGGGTTTAAAGCTCAAGGTGCAGCAGCATCTCCTCAACCTCCCATTTGATGGGGACCACCTTTTCAGGACAGACTGATGAGATGCTTAAAAGAAAAAAAAGATGCAGAGACCACCAAGTCCATAGGGGGTCTCCAGTCTGCAAGATTTAGGGGCTCCTTTTGGAGTGCCCAACCCAAAGGCGGAGCCAAAACCATCTCTCCTGAATAGCCCCACTCGTATAAGAGGCAGCAGGCAAACCACAATGAAGCCAACAGGGAATACAGTAGCAGATCCTACAAAGGATACAATGGGGGGTAGAGGTAAGGGAGGCTCCAGCAAGGGTCCTGCTTCTATCAAACAGTGACATGCACGGCATACTCCCATATCAGACATTATCTTTCGGGGAGAGTATGCCTTTTCCTGCACCTGTGGCAGGAAATCACATCAGGCAAATGGGTACTACCTATAATTGAAACGGATCTAGCCTCAAACTGCATTGCACTCCTTCCCTCAACATCCTACTGCGATCACACAGGCTCCGCAAACAGCATCTCTCTTTTCTCGAGGAAGATGTGCATGCACTCCTGCATAGAATCCATACCCCTCAACATAAAAAGAGAGGATATACTTGTTGTACTGCCTCACTTTAAAAAAAGATGACTCCAAAAGACATTCTTGATCTCAGGCCCCTCACCCTCTGCATCATATCAGAATATTTCCAGACGACACCTCTGCAGGAGGTTATCCCCCTTCTCTAACCAGAGGATTTCATAGCAGTGCTTGATCTTAAGAACCTCTACATTCATATTCCCATCTGCCCTGCCCACTGGAAGTATATTCTCCTCAGGATCACCACTGCCCCATGCGTGTTGACATAAAAATGTTGTAGCAGTGGTGGCAGTTCTCTGCCGTTAGGGAATCCATGAATAGCAGCAGTCAGTAGTGTCTGCCACACACACAAGTGATGACATCCTTTATTCAACCATTGGGCTTTAATATAAGCACCACCAAAATCCAACTCCAACCCCTTTAGATACAGCCTTCCTCTGCTCCATTTTAAATACAGTGACAGGCAAAAAATAAAGAATCTAAGCTTTTCAGCACCGGTTGCCTTTTTTCAACCCAAGCATCTTTTATGTTCAGTTATGAATCTTTTGGGAACAATGGCATCTTACATTGCAATAGTTCCCTGCACAAGGTTGCATATGCAGCTCCTGCAAGTGTGTCTGTCGGTTTAATGGTAACAAGCTCAAGGTAAATGGGAAGATCCAGTATTGTCACAGGCCAAGGTGCATCGCTGTCTTCAATGGTGGGCAACTGTTGAAAGGCAGACCTTTCACAAACTCAGTTTCAAAGTTGACCATTATCACGGATGGCTCCCTCACAGGATGGGGCACACATCGATCACAGAAACAGAACAGTTCAGGGACAGTGGCCATTTCAATACCAGGACCACGACCACCACATCAATTTTTTGGAACTACTTGACATTCAGCTGGCTCTCAAAGCCTTTCCCCAACTGATTTGTGGAATGGTAGTCCGGATCAACACGACAGCCATGTATTACACCCAGAAACAGGGTAGCACATAGAGCATCTGGAATTGGGAGCTCAGATACAACATTCACCTTCTGATAGAACATCTGCCAGCAGTAGAGAACAAATTTGCCAACCTGCTCAGCAGAATGCATCAACAAGTCCAAGAGTGGGAACTCTACCTCCAGGTCCTCCACAGATACTTTGAGTGTTGGGGCGAATAGACCTCTTCGCCAGTCCAGAAAATGCAAAATGCCCAAGCTTTGCCACCAGGTAGCCTCACCTACAGTCCATGGGCAATGCAATATGGATGAACTGATCAGGGATATTTGCCTATGTTTTTCACCTCTCTCACTGCTTCCATTCGTGGTCATGAAGCTCATATGAACATCTCTAACTTTAATCATAGTGACTGCTAGACTGCCTTGGTTTACTGCTCTTCTGGAGCTATCAATTAGCCTGAAATAAGGTCAGGTCAGTCATCCGGATCCAGCCCTACTCAATCTTGCGATTTGGCACTTGTGGTCCTAGATTTCAGTTACCTCCACCTTCCCCCAAAAAGGTATGTCCATCCCGAAGTGGGCCAGGTGGCCTACAACGCTTGCTCCTTGTGCAACTAGATGGAGGCATTTCATCCATTGCTTTATTTCCAACAAAGACGATCCTTTCAATCCTACAGTGCAGAAATTGTCTCCTACGTTCTGCACCCTGCAGAAGGCAAGCTTGATCTACACAACCATTCTTCTCCAACTAACTGTAGTCGAATATTACATGGAGAACAAACAACACGCATCCTTTTTCAGGATTCCAGTGGTTAAAGGATTTATGTAGAGTCTAAAATAGGATCATACCCTCAGAGTACCTCCTACTTCAGTCTGGAACCTCGAGATAGTCTTTACCATTCTTACGGAGACAACATTTGAGGAGCCTATGCATTCATGCCCTCTGCAGTTTGTTTCATGGAAGGTAGCCATCCTGATGGCTATCACCTTGATTATGCCCATTAGCGAGCTGCAAACTCTTACCATTCACAAGCCTTTCATAGAGGTAGGTGGTTGTTTGTTCCCACCCCTTGTTCCTCTCTAAGGTGGTGTCACCCTTCCCTCTGCTGGTCTTCTTCCCACAGCCGGATTCTATGACAGAAAGAACACTGCATGCCTTAGATGTTAAGAGGTCATTTATATAATACATAAATAGGGCCAAACCATTCTGCAAGTAAGACCAGCTCTTTGTTTGCCGTGGGCAACTGCTTCACCCCCAATTATGCACATCTGTGTGTGGGCTAGTGGGAGAAGCAGGTGGGCTAGGCAGATCATCACAACCAGTGGGTGGAACAACCAATTTCATGGGTGCACTACATTGATTACCTTTTTATTCTTTGTAAGGGAGGACACTATATTTCCATCCTCAATCAGAATAATTTGAATCTTCCATTCAAAAGCCATTTAAATAAACACAAGGCCAATTTCCTAAACTTGACATTGTCAGTTTGGCATAGAACAATGCAGAGCTCCCCGTTTGGGAAACCCACAGAGAGGAATAGTATTCTTCATTGTGATAGTAATGATCCTAAAACCCTTGAAGTGGAGCATCCCCTTTGGGGAATAACTCCACGCTAAACACACTTGCAGTATTAGCAGGACTATGATAGAATTCCTAGTGACATGACTGAAACATTTCGAATAAGAGGGTATCCCATCTCGGTACTTGAGATAGCGCAGGAGAAAGTTAAACAACATTCTCACCAGTATCTGCTATTAGACAAGGTCAAAGAGAAAGAGGAACCTAAGACCAGATTGATTACCAATGTCTCAGCAGAAAATGCAGAGATATGTAAAATATTTTATAGGAATTGGCACATTCGTAGATCAGATAACATCATAAGGCATAGTTTCAACATACACCGACAAGTAAAATGCAGGAGGAGTACTTCTCTACGGGGTCACCTAGTACCTACCCATTTAACCCCTAAGGCCAACTTTCAATTGAATATATCTGAAACAGATTTGTATCCATGCATGGAAATACATCAGTAAAGTTACTATGTGTAGAGAACCATGCAGAATAATGCAGGTTATGATCAACAAGTTGCTTATCTGCAATTCAGATTATCGGTGTACTATCTTGTACGTCCTTACAATAAACAATACATTGGAAGCACTATACAAGCAACTAAGACGTGTATTTTAGAACATATGTGAGCCATAACTAAAGGGGAGTCATCATACCCAGTGGCTAGACACTTTCAAGTGTTTCATATCAGTTATCGCAATCACTTAAGGTTTTTCTGCCTGGATGGAATAATTCTAATGAAAGAGGAAGTGACAGGGCCAGGGCACTACAATGACTTGAATTGAGACGCATCATCAATTTACAGGCTAAGGGCCTGATTCACAAAGGCAATCTGAGACAAAATTCTAACTTTACGACTTCGGTATTCATAGCGGTCATTTACAAGTCATATCTTTACGTCCGCAGTCGGGTCGGAATCTCCGACTTGGGCCGTATCTCTGGTTTGGGCCGTACTCTCAGGCTCAGCCGTATGAAGTGTAATCAATGGGCCGGAATGTAATTTTTACAAAAAGTAACATTAGGAACGTGTGGTAAATGGTAGAAGAGGTCATGAAAGTCAGTTTGGACATTAAAAGGGCGTGGCGGACACCACATCATATCCCAGAAAACTATGGTCCTTTGCATCATGGTACATGCAGTCCACAATTTACTCTTCCCTCAGTGTTGACTGTATGGCCCAAGCCGCAGATTCTGGCCCGACTGCAGACTTAAAGATACGGCCAAAAGTCGTAAAGTTACACTTTTGTTTCAGATTGCCATTTTGAATCAAGTCCTAAGATTCCCGATGGCTCAATAGTGATGAGGAATTCCAAGAATGCATTGAGGGACCGCAAGCAAAGGAAGGGAATCATAATGATTAGGTCACCATATTTTGCCCATCAGAGCTTAATACATAGTAGCAACCAAATTTGGATTTGATCATTGTTAAAGAGGTATGAATACTATGAAATGAGATTAGTAATACATTTTGGTTTGATTTAAATGTATCTGCTATTGATTTTCCCTATTTTACCATTTCTGTTGACTATCAGCAGAAACATCGCTTTTGACTCTAAGGGTTGTAACATTAATTGTATGATTATATTGCCTTTAGAGTTAACCCTAATGAGTGCTAGGTTAGCCATTGTACACAACAGGCTTCACTGTAATATTAATAGTCTATCCATAAATCCTGTTATTTTATTTTTTATTTATTTGAGTTTTATCTATCACAAACTTGACCCAAAGGTATCAGAGAGCTTTACAGGGTAAGCACCACAGTAAAAATTATATAGTGCATACTTGACCCGAAGTTCTCATAGCACCTCACAGAGTAAGCATAGGAACATCACATGAGGAACATATAGAATAGATAAAATGTAACGTAACTGTAAAAAGAGTAAACAGTATACAGTGGGATATGTAAGCAAATAGCAGCTAATACCCAAGTTACATAAAGCGTAAATAAAAATACAAAGCATGCGTAAACGTAAAGAACTGAGGTAGTTAAGGAGGGCAGTTACCAGGGTAGGGAGAGTAGGTGCATAGTTCTTTCCAAGGTGGTGAAGGAACATGGCAGTTTAGCACTCATGTTACATTTGTACATGTAATCAATTGAATTTATAGAGCACTTTGACCAGACGAAGATGGCTGAAATGTAACAGTAAATCTCGTCTCCCTTGCAGAGCCTTTCTTTGTTTTTATAGTTTTAGCTAAATTGCACTTAATGGAAAGGGAAACACACAAAACAGTGATCAAGGCATATTAGGTGAAATACATCTTTTTGTTTGCTGCTACGAGGTGTTTAAATAAGCACTTTAAAACCCCTTTGTGTGGCCATGCAGTTTGTTTGGGAGAATGGTACATTACATGAGAATCTCCTTTCACATACGAAAACAACCACCTCACATGGATCTGCAGCGGCGAGTGGTACTGAGTGCTGAGAAAAAAAAATATATATATATATAAATATCCATCAAGTTTAGCCAGAAGAACAGAGAGAAGCCAGCCGGCAGGATTTGGATCCATTTCTTTAATGAAAGACATCGCACACAGCACAAGCTCTAACATTAGCCTCCTCATTGTATCTTAATGCCAGACGCGTTTCGAGATGTTAATCTCTTCCTCAGTGGCAAACCATCAACTGATGCACGGCATCCTTGCACTTTTTAAATAATTATATCTGAGCCCTAGTGGGCGTGGCCACTAGCATGGCCTTCTGGATATTGTAGTGCCATGTGAGTCCGTTTTTCACAGTTGAAAAATAAAAATGTCTATAAAACCACAGTGGGCAGTGGTTTTATAGACATTTTTATTTTTCAACTGTGAAAAACGGACTCACATGGCACTACAATATCCAGAAGGCCATGCTAGTGGCCACGCCCACTAGGTATCAGATATAATTATTTAAAAAGTGCAAGGATGCCGTGCATCAGTTGATGGATTGCCACTGAGGAAGAGATTAACATCTCGAAACGCGTCTGGCATTAAGATACAATGAGGAGGCTAATGTTAGAGCTTGTGCTGTGTGCGATGTCTTTCATTAAAGAAATGGATCCAAATCCTGCCGGCTGGCTTCTCTCTGTTCTTCTGGCTAAACTTGATGGATATTTATATATATATATATACAACATATACAGATATCTATATATCTAAAATGCATAGATCACCATATCCACTGGATATGGAGTTAAGAAAAGTAAAGCTGCAGCTACCTTTAGCTACTCACCTCAACAACATATTGGTAGTCAATATCCTGCACTTGATATTGTTGCAGGTCAATATTAAAAACTCTAAATTGCTGTAGAACACTAAACCACATGTAGCTGTGCTTTACTGTGAGGCTAAAGTGCATCCCTCTTTTTCATTTTGTTCTCCTTCAGAGGGAAGATTACCTAGCACTTGGGCTATTTGGACTGGGTCCAGAAAACCCGGATACTCAACGTATTTTAGTTATTGTTATTATCATTGTTAATGTTATTATTATTATTATCACTATCATCATTATTATTATCATCATTTTTATTAGGGATAAAGTACCCCCCGCAGTACATTGCAAGGATATTGCAAGTCACTGAAGAGCTCCATAACCATATAGTGGAACGAGGCCGAGTTCCTTTACAAGGTTATGGAACTTCGAAGTGACTTACAGTATCCTTATCATATACGCCCGGGTGTACTTTATCCCATATAATACATGGTCACACCATCACCTTTCCCATAACCCACTTAAAACCTTGGTGCGTAGCTCTTTCATATGAAAGAGAGAGCATGTTTGCAAACATGAAGATTAAAAATAAAACCTCTAGTGAAAAAATAGCACATCAAACAACTTGTATTCTTGTTGCAAATAGATATTAGAAACAGTTCAATACAAGTCAGTTTAAAGAAACCTAAAAGCTGCAGTAGCTCTGCATGTGTAGAAACATGCTGAAAGATTCTAGCTTTTCTCTATCTAAGGAGAACAAAAAATAAACACATTCTCTCTGATTGTCATCGTAAGCTATTAATATAGAGCAGAAGAAAGAAAAGCAAAGTTCTTTCAGTTGCTTTAAACAGCTGCTTCATTTATGCTCCATGACCTGACCTGCCTTTAATTTCGGCTGCTGGCAGCAGGCACTGTGACGTCAGAACTTGACTGTAATAACTTACAATAGTCGAGTTATGTTATGTTATGTTATGTTAAATAGGTCTTTTATAGCGCACGGCTACTCCGAGGAGTGTCCCGGCGCTTTACAATACATGACCTAAAAGGGGAACAGACAAACATAACAATATAGATTGAAAGGAAAGCTCAACAAGGTTCAGAAACATAACAGGAAATCCCTAGCGGGCAAAGAGCCATGTCTTTAGGCCCTTCCTGAACGCGAGCAGATTAGATGTAGAGCACAGGATCAAAGGTAAGGAGTTCCAAAGCTGCGGAGCTAGCAGCCTGAACGAACGTCCACCAATGCGGGCTTTTTTTATTCGGGGCACCTGTTATGGCTGGATTTTCCGCTTAGATGGGATCAGCCCCCAGGGGCCCCTTATGACCCAGCCAAAACGTACTCACCTTCCCTCCTTAGAACGTATTCACAATGGATAGATATACAGATATATATACAAATCACACCTAAGGATGGGGAATAGCAATACACATGCATAGATTTTCTACAATATCTTATTCACATCAGTTGGTCTCGCGGCCACCCCGACCCAGACCGGTCTACCCTAGGGCAGATATTGCGCACAATCCGGTGCGACTACACATGGGCCTGCAGAACCCAATGCTCCCTTTTCCAAACGATCCACAATCCTGTAGATCTCCACGCCAGTCTCCCACCTGACGCTCTCACTTATTCAAGCCACAATCTTGTGGGTATACACGCTGGTCTCCTACCCAGCGTTCTCACTAACGCCGCATATCAACGACAACCACATTCCTATGAACGATCATCAGGACAATGTCTCAGTTATCTACTCGGGATAAAACTATAATAATGACTTTTGATATGGTTCCCAAATTATATGATGTACCTCCTATTCCTGGCATCAAAGGTCCACTCACTCCCTCTTTGTTCGATCACCATTTACCTGATCGGGATTTCACATCCGCTCACATAAACAACTTTCAACTAGAAGATGCATTTACCGAGATTGAACAGGAACATGAGGCACACTGTGATTCTATAAGAATTAGGATATTTATTGGCAATACACACATATCACATTACTATGCAACATAATTTCTGCAAAGAAAAGGTAAAGATTAGAGTGCACACTAAATGGGAAAAGGACGGAGGTCACCTGGTTAATATGAAGTCTGGACTCGGCAGTCATCTAGGTTCCCTCCTCGTCTCTGTGTCCTGGCTCGCCTTGCAGTCACACCCCAGCCGTCACAAGTACACGTCTGCACCGCTAGGCTCAACCTCGTCTGCTTCCCTCCAGGGCACCGGAACCTTGCTGGTTATTAGCTACTGTCTCTCTCTCTCTCTCTGTGTCAGTGCGCTCCGCGCTAATTCTCCTTCAGTCTTTCTCAGAGAGTTTCGGTCTTAAATCTTTCTTGGACTTCAAAGATGGCGACTGTCCGCCATGAGATAATTAATGGCAGAGATGCTAACGGCTAGATGCCGCCTACGGACTAACTCACGAACTGACTAACACCTTCGCTAATATCAAAGCCCATTCCTTCATGGAAAGCTACGGCCAGTAACCTGCCGCCCACCAAATTCTTGTACCTCCCCGTACCAAGGACACGTTCCCAGCCGGCCGGCCTGAAGTTGTGTCTTCGGTGTGGAGAAAAATACATTCCTTCGATAAGGGCCAGCCTGAGCCGGTTCTCTCCAAGTGAACAACAGCTTGAAACTAAAACATTACACTTCACCTAGAAAGTCTTCTCGAGCTACCGGGCAAAAAGCAAAATGGAGTCTGTCCTGTTTAAGGCCTACGGAGCCCACAATATACATAACTCCATGGAAAATATCCTAACATGTTAGCAAATGAGCAGATCATGACTAATACCTATATATCTATCCCCTAACTTAAATTCATAAGCCCTACATTAAGGAAAGTGACACGAAAATACTCTAATATATGGAAGGCAGGGGCCCTGTCTATAGTCCTAATCCCTATGCTATGGGGGTGATAGGCTGGAGTCACTCTCCATTATTCTTCCCCTTAAAGGAGCCAAAAAAGGGCAGCCATTACAGCACCACAGCCAGGAAGAGGGACTCCGATCTCAGGGATCGTGCCGGATGGTAAAAGGCCAGCCTCCTTTGCAAATATTGAGCTCCCGAGGCATGCAAAGCCTTGTGGGCCAATGTCATAGCCTTGAATGCTATCCGCTTCCGGATAGGTAGCCAATGTAGCAATTGCAATAGGCTAGAGGCACTGGCCCGCCTGTGGAGGCCGAAGATGGCTCGTGCAGCCGCGTTCTGGGCCACCTGCAGGCATTGTAAAAGGTACTCCGGCAGGCCAAGATATAGGATGTTCGAGTAATCCAGTCTTGATCCGATTAAGGCCTGTACTGTCATTCTCCTATGTTCCTCGGAGAGTAAAGGGAAGAACTTCCGGAGCATCCAAAGGATGCCAAAGCACGTTCCTGTAAGAGCCAGAACCTGGGATTTAAGCGTCAGCCTGTTGTCGATTTTAATTCCCAAGTTCTTGGCTAACTGGAACGAATGAGCTGGGGGGAACATGTCGGCGGGCCACCACCCATGCCAATCCGGATCAGATGGACATCCGAAGAAGAGTATCTCAGATTTATCTGAGTTGCACTTGAGGCTGTTTAGCTGGAACCATTTAAAAACAGCCCCAAGGCACTCACGGATACTCTCTCCCTCAAAATCTTCTCCCTTCCGGCAGGTGAAGAGAAGCTGGGTATCATCGGCATAGGATACGATCTGGGCCCTGTAAGACTCCACCAGTGTCGCCAATGGTGTCATGAAGATGTTAAATAGAGTCGGGATCAACACGGAGCCCTGGGGAACTCCGACTCCCAGTGGCGACATCTCGGCGGAGCCAGGGGAGGCCCAGACCGTTTGTCGGCGGTCGGCTAGAAAAGAGCGAAACCAGCTGAACACCGTCCCCCTCAGACTGATTTCATGGAGTCTTGTGAGGAGACCCTCATGGGGGACGGTGTCGAAGGCCGCCGACAAGTCAAGCATGACCAGCATAGCCCTGCCTCCTGAATCCAGCGCCTCCTTGACGGCCTCCGATACCTCCAATAGCGCCGTCTCGGTGCTTAAATTGGGGCGGAAGCCAGATTGAGAGGCATGTAATAGCTCGTGAGACTCCAAGAAATTGGAAAGCACACCATGTACATGCTTCTCAAGGATCTTAGCCAATGCAGGAAGAAGCGAGATGGGCCTATAATTGGCAGGGACTTCTGGGGCAAGGCTCGGTTTCTTAAGAAGGGGGTTTACCATAGCCTGCTTCCATGTCTGCGGAATTACCCCCTGACTCAGGGAAAGGTTCAAAATTGGGTTGGCAAGAGGATTGACAATAGCTGCCATTTTAGCTAGGAATTTGGCCGGACAAGGATCAAGGGGTGAGCCAGATTTGAGATTCGTCATGAGTGTCAGCGACGAAGGTATCGAGAGTGGCGGGAAAACAGCCAGAACTGGGCCTGATGTAATAGGATGGACTGACCCCTCCAGGAGGTTCAGATAACCATCCACCGGCCTCGAAGGAAAGGAATCCTGTATCAAACTAATTTTAATGGTGAAAAAGTTGGCAAGGGTGGCAGCCCATGTCTCAGAGGGAGCAGCCTGAGCTGAGTTAGGGCGCAAGGTCGTAAATTCCCTAACAATCGAGAAAATCTCCTTACAGGAGTTTGCTGCATCCTCGATTCTCCTAGCAAAATAGTATTTTTTTTCCTGGAAAACTTCCAGATGGTAGGCTTTGATCATTGATCTATAGGTAAGCCTTGCCTCGGCATCGTACTGAGACCGCCATGCCCTTTCGGCAACTTTACACTGCCTACAGGAGTGCGCCAGCACTTCGGTGAACCAAGGGGCAGAGACCCGTTTCAAGGTGGTCCGGGGGGGGGAATCACAGGGGCTAGATCATTCAACCTATCTACAAGCCACATCTGCAGGGTTTCAAGATCTTTATCCAGATCACCGGTAAAGGAGACGGGATGGTCCTGTAAGGCCTGGGCCAGCATCTCCGGGGTCACCCGATGATACGCCCTTGAAGCTGTTCCCTGATGTCTCATGGCAGTGGTGTGAGTTCTGACATCTTTTCATTATAATTTACGACTTGAACATCACAAGTTGCTTATTTAAAGAGGTTAATGACTGGCGTTTAGACAGGGATTACAGAATCCCATTGTAGGTGTGACGTACACATATGTATTGTTTCCCTGTAGTTTATTTCATGTATCTCTGCACAAGGATGTACACAGCCTTCTCAGCTCTGCTCCATCTCTTACTGCCATATAACATTCCATGACATCACATATATATAGGAACCTTTACCTGTTCTACTCATTACACTCAAAGGGAACTATACACACCCTACCTACCTCACTACTCCACCCATGCATTGTATCGTCATCATCAGTAGCATTACTTGTATCTATATCTTCTTAGATAATTGAGGTGTGCGCCCTGGGAGTGTTGAATGCAGGCTGGAGCGGTAAATATTAGATGTAGTCATTTTAGGTAATGTGTGAGTGGTAAGAAATGATCATTATTTTTGTGTGTCAAATTATTCTTGATCTGTGCAACGCATTCAAGCATATACTCAGACTGGCTTCTGCTCTTTCACAGCTAAGTCCACCACCTACACCGTGAAAGTGAAGACAGGAGATAAGAAGAACTCTGGGACCGATGCTAACGTGTACCTCATTCTGTATGGAGAGAAGGATGACACCGGTGAGAAAGATGCAGATGGCCATTATGTGAAACGAGTGGGCAAACCGAATGCACATTGTACAAACTTAGTAAGAAGGGGTTTTGTGTGAGAAGGAGAGTGTGAGAATACAAGGCCTGATTCAGAAGGAGAGGAATGGAAGAGTAACAACTTGCTCTCTTTGTTTTCCTCCATGGGGAAAACATGTTTCTCTTCGGTGAAGCCTCTACCTTTATACCCAATATTATTCAGGGGTGTTCTATGCCCTACGATATGACTAAATAAACAGCTGCTTCAGGGGTGGGAAAGTACTTTTCCCGGTAGTGCGCATTCAGCACCAACTGGGCACTGGCCCTGCACCACCCCAAGTGGGGCCCATCTCAACTGTTTAAAACCAGCGCTCATCTCCCCCTGCACCTTGGGAGACCCAGTCATCTGAGTTCAGGTAGGCCTTGGGTTGAAAAGTGTTTAGAAGGTTTGGTCCTGTTATATCACCTTGAGTCGAGTAAGGTAAAGAAGCATGCATCGATGTTGAGCTTGCATAGTTTCTTCTTAGCTTCCAGGAAGGATTTGCGTTTTTGTAGGACAAGTTTGGTGTGTATGTATTTTGTGAGACTAGTACAGTAATGTGACTTGACTGTAGGCGTGCCCGAGGATGGCATCTCTAGCGTGATAGTTCAGGATGTGAATGAGGATGGGTCTGGCCAGTGCACCCCCTGGCAGCGTCCTCAGAGCCAGGGCCCAATGAGCCCGCTCCACAATGAAGCAGCAGGTCAGGGCATTTGTCGACATAATGCAGCGCAGCCATCAATCCATAGGCTTCCGGGGAGGGCCCTTTTCAGCCCTCTTGAAAGCCGAAAAGGCAGATGTTATTTTGTCGGTCTTTTTCCTCTGCGTCTTCGACCCATTCTGGCAGTTCTTTTGAGATAGTGGAGAGTTTCTAGACAGATAGCTGTAGTGCAGACACTTTTAGGCCTCCGTTATTCTGCCCACATCTCGGCACAAGTCTTGGAAGAGGAGCATGACATCTGAGCTCACAGCCCCAATCTTGGCCTCAAGGCCTTCCCATGAGTGGGTAATGGCAGAGAGTGTCATGGTGATGTCAGCCCCGTCACCTTCTGCTCTGCTCCCTGATTCCAGAGTCTCTGCTGCTTTGTAGTCGCTTCCGTACATTTGTCCAAGTTCCCTTGCTTTTGCTGTGGTGGAATCTCGTCTTTGGCCATGTCAAGGCCACAGATGCCAGCCAACTGGGATCGTTGTCTCTAGACGACCGCACCTTCCGTCCAGGCTGGGGCAGCACAGTGCGGCACGAGCAGTCCTACAGAGGCCCTAGCGACATACCCGCAAAGCAAATACGTTTCACGGGCATTCAGCACCCTGCGTGGTCTGCATTGATTTCAGGGCCCACTAGCATAGATGTTCCAGTCCCATGTGGCACCCCCACCCCAATCGCAATCCCAAGGGGAGGCAGTATGCATGTCCTATAGGCCTGCAGTGGCACCCATCAATCCCCAGGGCCTTGCAGAGGTGATTGTTGTGTGTCCACTCACCGCGGGAAAGCCCTGGGATAAGGCACCAGTAAGTCAGGTCCCTGGAGGCAGGATCCAGCCCCAGCAGCCTTGGTAACCCCACACTGCTCCATTCCAGAGCCAGCTGTCTCTCATGGCTCGGGCCGCCCCAAGGCACATGCCCCGCTGGCTGAACCCCAGTGCTCTCTGTCAATCGTTCCACTGTGTGCTCCCATGACGTTCACATACGGGAGAGGGAGGGGTCAGATGTGCCTATCTATGCGGCAGCATGGCGCTCACTCCTCTAGTAGCAACACCTGCCGACCTCTTCACTGGGGCTGAGAACCTCGCATTAGGTGCAGGAAGGCCACACCGGGGTCTGCCAGCCTCGCGCAATTCTCCGCTCATCGTCCTTGGACTGGTTTCGGGGTTGTCAGTTGCCACGGAGAAAGGACTGCGATCCACCCCTCTAGGATGACTCAGTAGATGATCGTTTAAGTGAGGATGAGACAGGAAGTTGGATGGGCGACACATAGCCGAATTAGATAGTGGCTGCCATCTGCAACATCCAGACCATGTCCCCTGTACTATCTATCTTTAGGTTTAATTGTTTATTAATATCTTTCTAGGTGAATGCCATTGAGTGACTTGTGAATGCGAAAACTGTTTTATTTCCTTTACCGAGAAAATATTTTGCAGTGTGGAAAAACCTCTTTCCGTTACATTCATTTCTAGGGGTGTTCCTGCCTCTTTCTTGCTTTCAATGCATGCACATTTACTCTTGCCCTTGACTAACATACATTTAGAATGTATTTGAGGTGAGAGGCTGCCTGCAAACATTAAGCATTTTGTGGGTCTTTCTTCTACTTTTGCAGGTGGTCCCTCCCAAAAATGGTTGCATGTCAGAATATGAGATACCGAAATATTGTTAGTCATAAATACTACAATTTTCCTACAAATTATTTGAATGAATAGTATCTAATCGGGTGTAGAATTTTGATTATTAACTCCAGTGGGGATATAATTTAGTGGACGATATGTAGGACAAACCACCTATGTCAGACAATAGTCCGATACCGATATTTTGGTAGCACTCCCCCCAGAAACATCCACTAGCCACCTGTGTCAGTAGATTTATTCATGCTTAAAAGAACACCTTACTGGCAAATCAGGATTATATCCATTTTCTGGTGGTATTCCACATTTTATGAACATCCGTAGTGCATTTACCTATTTGCGCATCAAATTAAACATAGAAATTAACTTTTCGTTGTCAGTCATGACCACTGTCTCTAATTTAGCACAGTACTCTGCGATTTTTATGTTTTTTATGCAAACAAGTATTTAATTTATATTTTACTCTCTACACACATTCTTTTCTTAACAAAAATAGGATTCATGAACCTGAAAGCATCCAAAACAAACAAAAACAAATTTGAGCGTGGGAAAACAGACGTGTTCACTGTGGAAGCTGTCGATATTGGGGATCTGAAGAAAATAAAAATAGGACATGATAACAAAGGTAAGAAAGATTGCTAGATTTGGGTTTCTACAGCAACGCACAGAAACTTCTTAATAAAGTTGTAGAACATGTATCGTGGCCTGGAATGGCAGTGAAATCCATGACTTAAAATGTGTGTCAATGTGCTTGTTGCTGCAAACCTGAGATCTTAAGTTCCATCTTTTTAAGTAGTATCCTTATATTTGTTGATATTTAGATCCACCTTAGTGCTTAAGTTTAAGTTGTCACCAGGACTTGGGTTTTCAGTAACTCGAAATGCTGTATATACCCATCATCAGGGGTAAACTGACTTCTTGATGGACTTTCTGAATTGCCAGGTGCTACGACAGTGTAAAAGCTGAGCATATGTTATCACAGGATTCAATGGAGCTTGACTCAAAGGTTTTGTTTAATGCCGCACCTTCACCGTCAGTCAACATTGCCGCCCGAACAAAAAAATCCTTCGGTCCTCAAGACTTTACCATTGCCTCCAAGCTAACGTTTCTCGTGTCTTGCGAGAAATCATCGAAAGGGCAAAGGCTTCAAGGAACATTTAATGAAAATCAGATTCACTGATGGAAAAAGAATAGTGTTAGTTTGAGGGCATCTGGGAGTGTGATTGACTCTATTCAATCCGCATATTAAGATGATGTGCCTACCGATTAAATCTTTGTGTCACCTGAAAGCCAACTCCACCTTTCATCCTTAATTGTTTTAAATAGAATTATTGAGTTAGGTAATGTTCTTACATCTGCTTTTGGAAAGGCTTAAAATGTTTCATCATGTTTACAAGCTAGTTTGGTTTGAAGTTTAGTTCACTAATGTATAGGATATATTATTGGACCTATGCCTTGTGAGGCAAAGACAGGTATCCGCCTGGTAAAATGGAATTCTCACTTTGATACTTTCAAGAGAATCAATGGATGTAACTGAATGAAAGGGCTTTACAATAAAAACGGCATCTGAAATAAAAAGAAGATACAATGAGAATTTAGAGTAGGAATGCCATTAATAACAAAAACATTTCTATAAAAAAATATATGTTCCTTAAGGCTGAACATAAGCTAGATATTCTATATCAGGGAGCTGTAATTACAGTCAAGGCTAAAGTAAAGTTAAGATCATGTATCACCCCTGGCTCTGATGCAGCACTCACTCTCATCTTTATCCTTGCTCTGCAATTATGGAAACTACTCCTGCGGCCACATGCATCATCGGGACATTTTGCGATTCCTTATTTGCGAAAAATAGGGAATCGCAAATAAGGAATCGCAAAATGGGATGCATTAATTTATTTGCATAATTTTTGCGATTCGGTGAAAGTCGCAATTTTTACCCAATCGCAAGGATTATGCGAATTCTTAATTGCGATTTCGCAATTCCCATTGATTCCTAAGGGCCAAAAGGCCCATAGGAATCAATGGGAAGGCATTGACATTTTGCGAATTTCTATTTGCGTTTCGCAAAATGTTAATGCATTACATGGGTGCAGGGGGGGTCCAAATGACCCCCCCCCTGCACCCCTGAAATGCATTTTTAAGTGCATGTTTCACACACACATGTCCTAGGGACATGTGTGTCTGTAACATTATAGTGCTTAAAATGCAATTTTGAGCATTTTTTAACTTTTTCGCAAATTACCACGAGGTTCAACCTCGTGGTAATTTGCACCCCCTAATTGCGAATTCGCAATTTAAAATGCAATCATGCATTGCATTTAAGGAATCGCAAATTTGTGATTCCTTAAAAGCAATTGCATTTTTGGAATTCGCTGAAAATAGCGATTTTCCAATAAATGTTTGATGCATCCAAAAAAGATATTTAGGAATCACAAACGGCCGAATTTACCGATTCGCACCGTTTGCGACTCCTAAATACCTTGATGCATGTGGGCCCTGGTGTGCATTGTTTGATGCTATATTGGTGAATCGGTCTCTCGAGGCTCGTTCGACTTGACTTCCAAAAGTTCTTGAGGAACAGTAACCTCTACACAGTTGTGTCAGTTCCAATTGCACACAAGCAGATGTACAAAAACACATGAGACCCTTATGGGTCCTCTTTTTCCCAGTCCACTATTAGGGTATTCCAGACATGCAGCAATGCTTTGTCACTTAAAGAGGGCATACAAACTTGCAAATGCACATCTTCAGATTTATTTTTACATGTTTATCTACTAATACCAATAAATATTCCTTATGGCTTTTCTATTTATTATTCAAATAAAGGATGATCCAAATGGTTAATGCTCTCTAAACATTTCAGGGAAGTGATAATCCCTTCATCAGCAGACTACTTGTATTCTGCATCAAGAGAGCATCACAGTGCCATAAGGACCTAACACACTTGAGAGGCTCTTGTGGGGCAACATACCAGTTTGATCCTAATGAAGGGATTACTACGTGCCCAAAACGCAAAGCACTTATTACCCACTTGGATCGTCCTTTTTTAGAATAATAAATATAAAAGCCATAAGGAAAGGAAGATGAGCAGATAACAATAACAAAATATGTATGAAGCGCATTCACGAAAACGTGTACATTCTACACAGTATGTAAAGTGTATGGGAATTAACCTTCATCTGAATTCAAGAGATCTCTAGTACTATTGTAAGCCTGGCAGGGATATTTATTGCATTTGCAATAATGGTCAAGCAATAATAATATTAGCCATAAACGCATTTAGAAATAATGAAGGCAGGACCAAGCAGTAGTGTTTAAAAAAATGAGAACTGCATTTAATAAACCTATACATTAAGGATACATAATGAGTAACTGTGTAATGTGGTTTTGTATAGAATGTATCCAAACTCCCAATGCAGCCAGCACCTCTCTGAGCATGCAGCTAACCAGCTGAATTTACCTCTGGCATCTGTCCTGCATCTGTTCTTAACCTAAGTCGATTGAAAGTTGGCACTTTTGGTATTTAAGCTTCCTGATGCTTGTAAAAAATAATCTGTTCCTTTTTGACCTGGTTGTACTTGCAGTGAAGTTTTTAATGTTATCTATAAATGCACAACAAAGCGCCTCAGATTTACCTATGTTTTCTGAAGACCATCTAACCAAAATACTAAAGACTAATCATGTGTCCTGACATGAGATGAAAAGACAATGGTGTTTCATGTTTTGATGCAGGTAGCTCAGCAGGCTGGTTCCTGGACTGGGTGGAAATTGATGCTCCGTCTCTTGGACAACGGATGAAGTTTCCATGTGGTCGCTGGCTGGACAAGAAAGAGGATGACGGTGCCATAGAGAGGTTTCTTTTTCCTTCAGAACTTCAAAAAGAGGAATATGTTCCATGTATGTATTGCTCAGCTTGTTGTATTATCATCACCTTATTGCAAAGCATAAAGTTAACATTAACATCAATTTCCTGGGCCATTGATGCCACATACTGGAGGTATGAAAACACAAATGCCTTGCTTTTTTCCTTGTATAGGCCTTATTTCTTTTAGTTCAGTCCTCAATTATGCACAGCATTTCAGAAATATAAGGGCGTTTTTATCCAAAGATGAATACCCCACCGATTTACTAAGAAACTCAGATAACTAGTTTTTTCTGTTTCTTTTTAACAGATCTTTACATACAGCAAAGTTGCCTCTTAGGTCAATATATTTCTGCTTTGAAAATCCTAATGACAAACCAAAATTCTCATGGTCATGTACAGTTTCCTACTATTGTTTTTTGTTGTGTCCAAAACCAAACTATAAGCGAAGCACTAAAAATATTCATATGAAATGTGTTACAATAAAATATACAATTTTCTAATTAATTTGACTAATGGGACTTAACATCACTTTTGACGTCTAAGGAACGAGTACTTCTGTGTTGGAATATAGGAGTACCTGCAGTAACAGTGCAATATAAGCACATATTATTATTTAATTATGTGTTTACTTAGTTCCACTTCATAACACTGATAACTTGATAGATAATTCTAGGTTATCACCAACACCTTCCAGGTAGCTCAAGATCCATATAAGAAAGCTTTGGGATCACTTAATGAAAGCTTACATCTTAACCTCAGTGAAGATTGATAATATTATAACAAGACAAAGAAAGCAGAGATACACAGTCTAATCAATAGGTAGCATCTCATGGATCAATCCATAGATAAAAGCCATGGCACGTGCTATAGGGGGTGATGCATGGTTTGAAAGTGTAATATGGAAATTTGTAACAATCACAATACAGGACTTTTATCAAATATTAGTTGAGTAGGATGGCTAGAGTTTCCTTTATATATTCAAGTGCACGGCCTCAAAAAAGGTTACCAAAACAGAATGGCAAGTGTATTGGGGCCACTGACCAGAGCACCAACACATGGAACCAATGTACCCTAATCTCAAGTATTTGAAAGCACTCTATCAGAGATAACATAAAAGCATCCAATCAACGCAGTTGGTTGGTTCCTATGCTTGGCTTTTAGGACTGTAGACACTATGGGGCTGATTTACAAGCCCCTTGCGCCAATTTTGCGTCACTTTTAACATGGGAAAATTGACGCAAAAGTGGGGCAAGGAGCTTGTAAATCTGCCCCTATAGACTTTAGGTCTATTTATTGAGACCTGGTGACCTTTAGCTTAGGTTTTGCATATGCGTTATGAAGATCTTTATGAAAACTGAAGAAAGAGTTCATAGTGCCCTTGAGTTTCTATGGATTTTGATTATTATATGCATATAGGACACAGGACAAATCATTGAGATTTTTATTTCCCAAATTTTAATGGCACAGATGTGTTATAAATTATTAATTAAATAGCTCACGTTCACTGGAGCATTTGACACAGTAAGAAATAAACACATAACCTCCAGAAGCAACAAAAACTAAAGAGGTCAATAGGAGATGTTCTGGTTTTGTGATTTTTTAGCAATGTTGGGCTATGCGATCGAAGGTCAGGCTGAGATACATGAAGTGAAAATGTGAGGCCATAAATTAAGAAGAGTGCTCCTACATAGCTCTGTGTACCATTACCAGAGGCTTGCGCAGTCTTGTAGTGTGAATCAATGAGGCGAGCGCAGGACTGTAGAGATATGTTATTTCTTTCTGGTTCCAGTAATAAGGTAGAAAGTGTTGTTTTGGACTCATTGGAGCTGATGACTTGTTGATGACTTGTTGTGCAGTTCCAAATAGATTGAGCTGACATAGTCCAGTCAGGACTGCACTAGAGCATTTACCACTGAAATGGGAAAATGCTGGTTAACAAAAAGTAAAATGTTTCTAAGTCCTTTCATTTGTCAAAAGCAGGCGCTCTACACGTTTCCCACCTGAGACTCTAGGTATTGACCAGCACTGATGTATATCCTGAGGTTCTTAGCCAACTTTTAGCGTTTAGGTGGAAGGCCCATAACTTCTGGCCATGAAGACGTATTACATTTCCAAGATTGCTTTAGGCAACTAACAGCTCTATTTGTAATGCGTTGTCTTCAAGAAAATCACAAAAATCAACCGTCTTGCAAAGCTAATCTGGCATGTAACCTAACCTGTCTCTATTGGTTGCTGGATTTGAAAAATCTCTCTGGACTCCGAAAAACCCCAAAGATAATCTTTAATGGGACTAAGACTAACACAGAAGCAGCCTGATTATCTGTTCTTGAGCTGTTGGGAAGGACTTAACCGAGTTTCGAACTGTGCCCTAAATGTCTACTTCACTAAGTCTCATAAGCAATATGGTGTGATCTATAAAGGCTGCCGACAGGTACAACAAGACAAAGACTTCAGTGTTACCATTGTCCACAGGTCTTAACAGATCATCCAGCACTGATAGTACCATGAGCTCAGAACTTCTCTCTAGCCTAAACCCTGCTTGGAGTTGGCCTACAGTTGTCGAAAGGTCCACTTTTCTAGTATCTTGCAACAAAATGTCAGAAGGAAACTGGTTTAAAATTGTTCCAGTTGCTAGGTACATCTTTCTGTGTGTGCACACTTCAGGCACCAGTCAACCTGGTAACCCACTGCCTTCTTTCCTTAAGCTCATCTCATTGTAAAACACTGTTGCTTCAGCTCCTTGACATAGTTTGGAAATTAGCAAAGTCGCCCCTGTTTCTTTCCACACAACAGTATCTCTTTGAACAACCGCCACACACAGGTTTTGGGTACTCACAATTCCTTTGTTCATTTAATAGCCCTTTACATTTACAGTTTGAGCCCATCACTTTTATATGTGCACCACAGTAGAAATACTTTTCAACAGCATCATGGTACACTTCGTACTATGAGTTTCTCTCTGGCCTTATTTTCTTTGGGTTTGAATCCTCACTCTAACTCCCTATCCTTCTATTTTTGTTTTAACCTTTACATCCCTGAGCAAAAGAATGGGTGCAGTATGGTGGAATTAGTTGCTTGGGTTTTCACTTTTTTGGCAGACTTGGCCACAGGTGTACAAGAATATCAATAACAAAGATCTTGTCTGACATTAAAATTGTGATCTAACACCCATTTACAAAAATATCTCTTCATTGGGTTTTATTTTTTTATTATTAACTCTAATGGGGTGACATTAGATAATGTTTGTACACAATAGGCCTGATTCACAAACTGCATTTTGTTGTGCGTAAAGTACTTCTACAGCAGTACTACTTGCCTACTACAAGATACAATTCACAAACACATCCCATCTGTGTTCTATGGGGAACTCGCTGCCCATGTAAGCTTATTACTTATTAGTAAATGCAGGAGGGACATATGAAGTGGTGGGAAAATAGGGAATATTTACTACAAAATGGCAGGGTTTAGCAAAAGTGAGGAGGGTTTTAAGAGGGAGCAGGATACTACAAACACCCACCCACCAGAGAGTAATATCATTACTATTCACAAAGTACACTTTTACAATGGCTACAGCACTATAGGTAACAAAACAATAGTACGTGTACTCCAACCCAGCCTTGGAGTTGGGTCAAGAACCACACTTGGCCATTCACAGGTACTGCAACACCTTCACATAGAAAACAATGCAGGCAGGGACTGAGAATAACACCCCATTGGAAATGTTTTTAAACAAACTTAATTCAAGTGTATATATTTATATAGTTGACGCACCGCCCCATTGAACAGGAGGGGTCTGCATGGAGGAACAATTCCGCCATGATCTGTGTGGCAGGCAAAGTCACTTAGCAAGCAGAGTCTCATACAGAGGCTCAATGGAGGGCTTCTGGAACTTGTCCTAAAAACGACGTGAGCAAATCAACCCACTGAAGGGATTTAAAAGTGCAGAATTGACTACATGTACCAGCGTGCATGGGGAAAGCTGATTGAATGCACTGGCACACCGGAGTCCAATTGAAATATAAATAGAATGCAGGGTACAAGGCAGTGCACCTCATTGGACTTTGCTCACGCTGGCCTCTGATGAAGGGGAAAGAATTCCCAGAAACGTGTAAGGCCAAAGGACTGAAAATCGAATGTGAAGCTGCTTGTTTTAATTTAAAAAAGGTTGTTACCTACCTGCCTAGGTGTGCAGACTTATCTCTGAGCAAACTTTGGAAGTTATATTTATATATATATATAAATATATACACTTGAATTAAATGGTGGTCGACACTAAGTAGTTATAGTTAGGGATTTTCATCATAGAAGAGAGTTTTTTTTGGTTTGCTACTAACTTTGGCTCCATTCGACGAATCTTAACAAATATTTTCAAATGTAATGTCCATCCACTTCAGAGCTCCTTCCTGTAAAGTTTCAGGGTGATTTGTTAGGCGGGAGGCAAGAAAAAAGGGAGGGGTCCCAAAACACAAAAGTCCCATGCATTTTCCATAGACTTCTTTAGACAAGGCTACAGCAAAAAATGATGAACAGATTTTACTAAATTTGGTAGGAAGCTAGATCTTGGTCTGCAGATTGTTCTTTTTATGATTTGGTGTATATATGTTCAGTAGTTTTGGTGAAATTAAGGGACAAAAATATTTGTATATCTGAACAGTTGGATCCCTGAGAGTCTTGAGAGACTCTCGCGGGAGCACCAGTTTAAAAATTGAGTGATCTGATTGGCCCAGGCAGCTTTATTTCCCTTGGGCCAGCTCGCTCCTGCTGGAGTCAGATTCCGGCGGGAGTAAGCACACTGCTTCGGCTGCCAGCTTGAAAAAAAAGTTGCTGGTAGCATTACAGGTAATTACAACAAACAGGGGCTGCCCTGTTACCCGAACCTGGTGCAAATCTAAAACTGACATCCTAAGAGGGGTGCAAGTACTGCATTACACAAAACACAAACTTAACAAATCATTAAAACAAAACAAACAAGAAAAATGATTACTACATCACATAAAAACAATACCACTACACAGTAACAAAATGTATCCAAAATGTTATAAGATAATAATATAAAGAACAATACAATCGTAAGATAGTGGTGTTCACAAGGTTACATACAAAACACATAAAAAATGATTGACAGTGTAAACAAAAACAGTGGGTGAGGAAAAATTATACATAAGGACTTTTACGACATAACACAGAAACAACAGTACCAAAAGATGCGTCCTCTTCAGTAGAAGCCACTGTGGCTTTGTTTGGTTTGTTTTTAAGATTTGTTAAGTTTGTGTTTTGTGTAATGCTGTACTTGAACCCCTTTTAGGATTCCAGTGGTAGCATTACAGGACTCAGGAAGTCCCTGCCCTGAAGTAAAACAAAATAATAATACTATAAGGGGGAAGGTTAAGGATACCCTTACACCCTAGGCCCCATGAGGGGACCCAGAGGGACACCCCAGAGTCAAAAAGAAAAAGCAATTGGCAAACAATGCCACAATCCCACAACACTCTTGTTTGCTAAAAACAATTGTGAAAAGCAAAATGGTAGCCACATTTGAATGAATGAATGAATGAATAAAACATCTTATAATGCGCAACTTAGCCCAAGGGCATTTAATAACCTTATGCCCTGGGGAGCTCATGCCCGGGGCTGTGTTCATAATGGGAAGGGGGGCTGATTGGCCCCTATCGCCGAGCCTCCAGAGGCTCCGGGAAGCCGACGGCTGGGGCCAAAATTACTTTATCTGGGGAGTGGATGTCCCGGCCCCCCTCTCCGAGCCTCAAAAGGCCTCGGAGATCCCACCTCAGGCCAATTACGTAAAGAATTGGAGACCACATGCCTCCCTCCCTAAGCCACTGATGGTCCCGGGGAACCCATCCCCCAGGGCTGGCTCGCATGCTATGTCCCAGGGAGCCCACTCCTGGGACATAGCGGTTTCCCTACCTGGAGCATCACGGTGAGGGAAACCTGTGATTGCTTTCACTTGGCAGGAGTATTTTTTAATTTCTGGCCTAGCAGGAGCAAACACTGAATCTGCTTCCAGTGGGGCTGGAGCTTTGAAAATGCTCCCACCTACTGAGAGCAGACTTTTGATCTGTTTCCCTGCCCGCACTGAAGTGGGCAGGGAAACAGATCAAATATTGCTCCCACCCAGAGGGAGCAGCATTAGGAGTTGCTCCCTGCATCTCCCGCTGTATGTAGGGAGCTGACTCGGGCCATGGGGGTATGGTGGGTGCCCTGGGTGGGCATCAGGGCACCCACCTTTCGCAGTGGAGGTCCCTGAAGATGTCAGAGGAGTTGAAGAGTGAGGCTGAACAATTCACATTCTCAATGCATGCACCTTCTCAGTAAACAGAACAGAAATCAAAAGAAACAAGCTCGAATCCTGCGGCAAGCCTTGTAAATAAAATACTAACAACCAACTGGGTGTTAAGACTAATTTTTTTCATTTTAATGCTTCAGGGCTCAGCTTATTTTTCTGAAAAATAGGGGCAAATATATGCACTCTTTACATCATGAGTAAAGGAACCATTCTGAGACACATGGAGATCAGCATGGGTGTGTGCAAGTACACACATGCAGACAAAATTAGTATGGTGGTGATGGGTTCATAAAATGTTTGCCACACGTACAGACAGCAAAGCTCTGTAACTTTCTCTCGGCAATGCACCAAAACCTTCCCAATTAATTTCATTTCCAACCGTTTGAGCCTTCCACCAACTTAGGCTACCCAGCCAAATAGGCCTTACATGTAAACTGACATAAACCACACCAACGATGGAGGTCAATGTGAGATGATGTGTCTAGATGGATGCAGCTCTATCTACCTTACTCTCTTGTGCATCACTGAGATGCCTGAATGTATCAACAAACCTGCAGCAATATGGCTGAAGTAGGTTTCTGACCATCATCACGCTACCCAACACTTTCTGAGATGTCCCCTCTATGAATACACGTTCTCTCAACCATACACTCCATTCAGGGCACCAACTACTGCAATCTATCTTTATCACATTTTGTTATAACCATACATAGGAAACTTGGTACGCTGTTTCCCAACAGTACCAAAATGTGATTTGGGGTTACACTATTGGTATGAAACACAAACTAAAAGCTACAATACACATTTAAGCTTACAATGTTTCTAGGGGGTATCTAGGATCTTTGCCTGTTATGCGTGCTAGTAAGACGAGATGGCAGCATTGAAGACCAGAGTGGTTTCGATACATACATACCTGGTTCTCTGTAGTTCATTTGGTGCGGTTTATGAGTATGTACCATGTGTTTGTCTTTGACATCCCTGCTCCCAGGTATGCTATTCTCATGAAAAGATGATATATTTTACCATGTCTTGAAACCCCTCCTCATTCCAACCTTGAAAACTTAGCCCCAGATTTACCAAGATTTCATGAAACGCACCAGGGGAAGTTGTGCTGCGTTGCATGAAAGGGAGAGAACAAGACTGCACCATATTTACAAAGATATGGCGCCCTTCAACTCCTTGCGCTGGTGCACTCTGGGCTGCCTAGTGCCAACGCAGGCACCCTGGCACATCTTGCAAGGCCAAAATGAAGAAAGGAAACCGCTGCACTCCAATTGTAAAAGTAAGCAAGTAATCAACTGCATCTTGCAAGGCTGCATGCGGTAAGATCCGGATAGGTTTTGTGCAGCAAGGAGTACCTTCCTGTATAAAAAAACTATCCTTTGAGTCTTTGTCCTCTGTATATGTGTGCTGCAGAATGTAGCACACATGCATAGAGGAAGGAACAAGGAGAAATAAAGAGATTTCTCCTCAGTAGTCCAGCCTCGGGTAGGTGCACCATTTTGGCATAAACCCATGTTTATTGACTTTAGTAATATGAGTTTGCACCAAAACACATGGCTGGATGCACAGGAACGCCCATGCTCCATTCATGTCATGTCTTCCAGACACATGGCGACGTAAGATAGTGCTATGCGCAAAATCCTGAGAAATCTTGAATTGCTGGTTTGGTAAATCCCAACATGGATTTTGAGTTGGAGCTGCGCCGCGCAACCCTGGCACAAAAAATAACCAAATGTGGGCCTTAGAGTTGGATACAAAGTGCACGGAATGGATTCGCCTTTCAACGGAACAGTACTCCTGGCCCTCATTACAGGATCCACGGTTATAAACATTGTTAGCGCCTGAACCGGTATCATAAGCATTGAAAAAAAAGCTGCTGATGCTGCAGTTTATTCTCTCGAAATATTGAAAAGAAAAATTTTGAGCAGGCAAAAATAAATTATCTCAAATGTTTTGCTTGAAATGGGAGTAAACGTGCATTATTACTACCTATATTTCCATTCTCACCAGAGAACTCAGAATGGAGAGGGAAATGCCACAGTAGGGAAAAGGCGAACCTTGCCGTATCAGTATTTCCAGAGGCGGTTTACTCCTATTTTTACAGCAGGTTCTCTAATCATGACCTTAGAATCAGATTCTTAGTCAAAGATAATGTGTAACGTATAGCGTAAAGGATTACTATTGTAAATCTTTCTTCCCCTTTTATCCCTCCGCTATCCTTCTCACTCCAAATACCTGACTAATATCCACCACTGAATTTACTTCATATTTCACCATATTAATTCACCACTAATCCTTTATAGGCTTCCTGAATAGCGTGTTTCAACAAGCGCTATATACATACAAACCTTTGTACTCCTCTATCCTTCTGCTATCATTCCAAATCCAAATATCTGACTAACCTATCCACCACTTAAAATGCACTTGCATGTTTCACTATACTAATTCAACACTAATCCTCTATGGGTCCCAGAATAGCGTGCTACTCGCCAAAAAAGAGATTTGACGCTTCGTCAGGGGTAGTAAGCGCTATATAAATGCAATTTCAATACAATACGATACAATATCAGGCAGGCTATCCAGAACCCTGCTGTAAAGGGTATAAAACTGCAGGTCATGCCTGGCATCTTTGCAGGCAGCTTGTACTTCATGCCTTGCTGCACAGACGTCCTGGTCCCCTGCACTCCAAGCCCAGCGACAAGTCCAGAACCAGCTGCCAATCTTCGTCGCCCCTGACATACCACACTGTGCAGCCTCGGATCACCAGGAGACATCTTAAGACATCCTAAGCTGCCACGTGCCAGCCTGGAGATGCCTTCAGTATATATTATCATAAAAAAACAGCACATTGCATTAGCTGATTTACTCTGGCTCGTTGCCACTGTGCTGCTACTCCCATTATATACTGATTACTTTAACCCACAAGAACACGGTTTCACACTGCGACACACCCAGTAGCAACGCTGCACTTGTAGACCGTTGACTTTATTGTATAAAAGTATATTAGTATGATATATATATGCCTCTCGATATATATATATATATATCTATACTACTATAATAAAGGAAGAACTTTGAGGCTTTGAGGCGGGTAAACTCGGGAACCACAGCGCCAATCCACACACCCGATACACCGTTGTAATCGTCAGGGTGTGCAGATGGTTATAGGCTATATAAAAAATGTACATAAAAAAAAAGTAGTCCCTCCGAAGTAGCGCCGGCCGCGACGTGCGTGCTCACGTCAGGAGCGCGGGGAGGAGCGGCGTCCAGGAGCGGCGGACATGGTGCGGGGGAGGAGCGGTGACGTGAGGAGCAGCGGACAGGCCGGAGGAGCGGTGACCAGCGGCGCTGAGGTGAACAAGCAGCGGACAGGCGGGAGGAGTGGTGAGGTGACTAGCAGCGGACAGGCGGGAGGAGCGGTGACCAGCGGCGGTGAGGAGCGAGGAGCGGCGGAGCAGTAGACTAAGGAGGGCGGGAGAGGAGCGGCGGCTGAGGTAAGGGGACCCACGGACAATGTCGGGGCAGGCGGGACGGGGCAGGCGGGGGACGGGCCGGGCGAGGGCCCGGCCCTCTGGACAATGTCGGGGCGGGCGGGAGTCGGGGATGCCTGATTGCCCCCGGACAAGGTCGGGACGGGCTGCTAGTATATATATATATATATATATATATATATATATATATATATATATATATATATATATATAGAGAGAGAGAGAGAGAGAGAGAGATATATATATATATATATATATATATATAGATATATATATAGATATATAAAACTACATAATGTATGTATAAATATAGGCATGTTTGGCAATAAATCGTGATTGGCACAGTCACTGTTGTTTAACCTTCTCTCTCTTCGCTATAACACAAAGTTTTAAAGCACTTTGACGCATCTCTAGGGTTGTCCCAGCACTATAAAGAGTATTTTTTTTTTGCAAACACCAGGACATGCACTGTTAAAATAACATGGATGTAGCATGTTGCATATCTGTATAGTCATGACCTACAATCACTTTCTCTACTAGTCGTCCTACGAGTACTACAGTCCCAGTTTTAAAACTATTAATCTGCTGCTGCTGGGTGATCTAACTACTGTATACAGATACTTGGACGAGAATCAGACTGGGCTGTAGTTCAGCAGTTTAAAAAAAATCCCTACAAGGAATGGGTTAAAACAAGGCTGTGTAACGGTCTCCCTTTTGTTTAGCTTTACCTTGCTAAAATTCCCCCTGCTTTGAAAAGTATTCTTATTATTTTTTTTTTAAATTTTATTTGAGAAGTTATATATAGCGCTGACCTGACCGGAGGGTATCGGAGCGCTTTACATCGGTTACATAGCGGGACAAACACAATACAATGATGCGGAAAATCCCGTAATAAAAATACAAATAAATGACAATAACAAAGAGTTCAGGTTCGTGGTCTAGTTGGCACAGCGTCGGAGCGGAGTGAGGAGTTGACTTCAGCTCTCCGACTGCTCCTATCGGTTCACTAGGGATCGATCGGGGGAACAGGATTTTAAGCTGACTTTTGAATTTAACAAAGGAGGGAATAGTTCTTATTTGAGGGGGAATAGAGTTCCAGATTTTGGGCGCATTTCCGGCAAAGGACCTGGCCGCGGTTTTTTGTTTTCGTGTTTTCAGCGGGTAGGGTGTTTGAGCTTCTGAGGTTCCTGTTCGGACCAGCTTTTTTGAGTTTGGCAGCCAGGTATTCGAGTTTGCCGGTGTGTAGGGCTTTTTGTGTGAGGCCGGCTGTTCCGAAGTTTGACCGCATGTCTACTGGGGGCCAGTTGAGTTCTCTGAGTGCAGGTGAGATGTGCCGCGTTGAGAGTAGTTTTAATAGGTGCAAGATGTGATTTAGCTATTCCTGAGAGGACTGCTTTTCCGTAATCTAATCTTGACAGCACCAATGACTGGGTGGCTTGTTTGAGATCTTTGGGCGGGATGAAACATTTTTTGTTCAATAGCTTCAGGTTGAGGAAGGCGCTCTTAGCTGAGTTCTTAATGTGTTTGGTCATGTCGAGTTTCGGGTCTAGCATGATGCCTAGTGATTTAACAGAGTCGGCTAGGGTGAGGTTCCCATTGAGCGCATCAAAAGTTTTTAACCAATCGACCATTTCGGGGTTCTCTACTATGTTCGATATGAGGAGTAACTCGGTTTTGTCAGGATTCAGTTTTAAATGATTACTTGACAGCCAGAGTTGCTCTTCTCTCAGTAGGCCATTGAGTCTTTGAATGTCTTTTTAAGAAGAGATTTCCAAGTAAATCTGAGTATCGTCAGCATATAGGTGGAAGGGTATGTTAGCTTTTTTGAGTAGGGTGTTGAGGGGTTCTATGTAAATGTTGAAAATTTGGGGGGAGAGCACTGACCCTTGAGGAACTCCCCTACTGACTGGGTGATGGTCAGACTCAAAGTTTTTGATTTTGATTCTCTGGGAGCGAATGTGTAAGAAGGAAGAGAACCATTTGAGGACCACCTCATGAAGTCTGGCCCTTTCTTGGAGAGCCTTGATGAGAAGTTTGTGATCTACTGTGTCGAATGATGCGGATAGGTCCAGGAGAAGGAGGAGACAGCATTGATCTGAGTCAAGTGATTTGTGGATATCATTGATGATGTTGAGGATCTCGGTTTCTGTGCTGGAGCCTTTCAAGACTGATGGGGGTCAAGGAGGTTGATACTGCCCATGTGTTGAGTTAATTGTTGGAGTACACATCTTTCTAAGATTTTGGATAGAAGAGGAAGGTTGGAGACGGGTCTGAAATTGTTCAAATCGTTTGTATCCAGGCCAGGTTTTTTTAGCAATGGGGTGACGTGACCCACTTTTCTGGCAGTCTGGAACGATTCTGCTTTTTAGGGAGCTGTCTATAATCTTGCACCAGAGTGGGGCTAAGGAGAATTTCAGCTTTTTGGTCAGTTGCGCGGGTAGAGGGTCTAGGATGTGAGAAGAAGGCTTGGAGGTGGAGATCAGTTTAACTATCTCAGCTTCTAGAAAAGGGTGGAAGAGTAACTAGGATTTAGTGTGGGGTGAGGGAGCACTATCATACGCCCCAGACAGACTGCTATTGGAAAGGGGGGGGCTATTGATGACCAGTGAGTGCTCGATCTTGGAGAGCTTGTCATTGAAGAAGTTAGCGAAGTTGTCGCAAATTTCTTTGGATGGCTGCACTAAGGACGTAGCGGGTTTGGAGGTTTGTAGTCTGATGATGTTAAAGAGCTCTTTGGGTCTATTCTTTGTATTATCCAGTGCGGAGCAGAAAAACTTGGATTTTTTGTTCTTGCTGTGACTGTTGTACTTCTTCTGGACTGTTCGGAGTTGATTGCGGTAGATACTAGTAGGATTGTTTCTCCGGCATCTTTCTGAGGCTCTTAGTTGTCTCCTTTCTTCATTGATGTCTGAATCAAACCATGATCTGGACCGAATAGCTCTGGGTTTTTTTTATTTCAGGGGTGCTAGTTGATCAAGCAAGACCACCATATTCGAATTGTAGAGCGAGGTGAGATTTGTTGTGGAGAGGTGGTCATTGCTGCTGGGGAGGAGTGAGCTTAGTCTTTCTTCCATCACACCAAGGGGAATCTTGGTGAGATTTCTAGACCTTTTGGGTGGGTCTTGTACGGGTGGCAGGGATAGCACTCTTTGGTTGATGTGGAATAAGATCATGTGGTGATTCGACCAGTCCACAGGTAAAATGTAGTCAATCGTGATTGCTTCTCGATGAGCGATGATGGCATCCAAGGTTGCTCCTTTGTTGTAAGTTTCCTCTGAACAGTGTTGGGATAGGTTATTGTCATAGATTAAATTGTTTAGAGTATGAATTAGCATGTTGTTTGTTTCGTTCCATCGTAGGTTAAGGTCACCAAGGATTAGGTTGTTAACGTCTCCGAGTGTGCAACATGCAATCAGGTCGGAGAAGTGGTCCCTGAATTTGGGGGTGTTACCTGGTGGGTGATAGAGAAGGTGACAGAGTATTGTACTATTGTCCTTGGTCTTGATGTTGACAGTAAGGCATTCAAAGGAGCTATATTCACAAGTGTTCATTTCAACGATGTCGATGTAGTCCTTGTGAATGATAGCTACACCTCCACCTCATTGATCTTTCCTATCTTTGTTGATTATAGTAAAACTTGGGGGCACAAGCATATCCAAGCAAGGAGGGGAGATCTAATTTAGCCAAGTCTCTGTGATGAACGCAATGTCTATCTCTTGAGAGAAGATGGCTTCTGCTAGTTCTCTTGAATGCTTAGTGGCTGATCTGCAGTTAGTGAGCATGCAGTTGGTGGAAAGCCCTTTTTTTCTGAGATTCTTTTCAGGTGTGGCCCTAGGAATGGTAGTGAGGAGGGGCGGGGTCTAGAGGTTTTAGTGGGGGGTAGTCTCTTCTGAAGCCCGTGATCACTTGAATTTTGGATTTAGGGGAGGCTGTGGGAGGAGAGTCGTATGTGGAGGCTAGTTCCGCTGCTTCTTCTGCAGACATTACGGCTATGGATCTAGTAGGTCTTTGTGTAGGGGTCTCGTCCTCCTTTCTTAGTAGGCTCTGTACGGGGACAGGGGGGCTTTGGTTCCTATGTGGCTCTGTGCCATTATCGCTGCTTCAATTCTAGTGGGACTCTGTAACCGGGTCACGAGGGTGGTTGAGGCCCAATAGGGTGTTTTAGAAGGTTGAAGTTGGTTGGTGTGGGAGCCCTGGGCCGGGATTGCTAGGGCTTTCGGACTTTGTCGAGGTTAGTTAGGATTTCATTTAGGCCCAGGAATATTATTTCTAACTGACTTTCTAATAAGGCCAGACGGTGCGCCATGTTTTCTGGTGCTGGGGAGCTGGAGTTTTGGCTAGGGCCGTCTCGTGGGGTGGAGGACAAGACTGTGTTATGGTGTCTATTGCTGTTTGTGTCGACCATGCTGCCTCTGTTTGTGATCCTCGGTAGGGGGTGCAAAGGGTTGTGTCGTGAATTTATCCAGTATTAACTTGCACTCCCCGACTGTGGCCGGTTTTAATGTCTCCCATCTACTGTATGCTGACGATATTGTCTTGACTAGTTGTGCATAGGTGGGGCTTCAGCGGTAAATTAATAAAACTGCACAGTATGCTGCAGAGCATGGGTTTATAGGTCAACTTAAGTAAAACTAAAACTATGCTAGTCTCAAGGGGTATATCTTCTCGCCCAACATTGTGTACAGAAGGGACAGAGTTAGAATCTGTACCAGAGTACAGATATTTGGGGGTGATATTCGACTCTAGAGGTTCATTTAAGAATCAGTGTGCTGTAATTTCAAGAAGGAACAATTCATTAGTTATGCATTTGCCTCACTACGGAACACCTTAACAGGCTTGACCCTTAAGCCGCTTTTGCAAGTAATGGCAGCTCAACATGCTCCTTCCTTGACGTATGGTGTGGAGATATTAAGAGGGAAAGCCGATAAAATTGTAGATAACCTTATGGTAGGAACTTTACGTCGCCTGTTCAGTCTACCTTGTCAGGCCTCGCTAGCCCAAATCCGATTAGAGTTTGGCCTTAGGAGACAAAACATAAGTAGTCTTGGAGGATATTTGGAGTTTTGTTATAAAATAAAAAATGACACAAGATTTACACTTAGCACAACAGTATGGGAGGCAATACGTGAAATATTGCAGCATATGAATATTTTAAACTGGATGTATCCACTTTTAAGGTAGAGTAACTCTGGGCTTTATCCATTTCACCAAACTGCATTTAATAGAGTCATTAACGGTATAAGCAAAGAGGTCTCACATTTGATGGACAGAGAGGTGTTAGCAAAAAGATCCCTCCATGGATGGTTAGCTCTACGTAAGGGCCAATAAAATCCCAGAATTACCTCAGTAACTTGAATGGATTAAATGCAAAATTAAAGCTTTGGCAACTCTGGCTCTGCAATTTCCAATTTCGGTGTAATTTATCAGCTTGGAAAAGGCTGAGCAAATAAATGTCATGCCGTCTTTGTAACTATTGTAAAGAAGACAGTTGTCATATTTTCTTCTGTTGCCCAGCCCTAGGGGACGAACACAAAAGTTTGTTCAGGCAGTATTTTAACCAGAACACTATACATAGATGTCGGCAAGTAGTTATAGCTGGTCTTCAGAGAGAGGGCCTGATTTGTTCTGGGAAATTAGCTGAGGGAAAACTTGTAAACTGCGAATAGTAATGTCCACAGACAGGGACGCTAGTAGATTGTATGAGGCTCAACTATAATGAATGATTTCTTTTTTGTATTTAATCCAATGGGCATTTCTTTTTTTTATTTCAAGATTTTTTATTATTATTAAAAGTTTTACAGATATAATACAGATACAGTACAGTCGTAATGCGGGGGCACATACAGATGAGGTGCAGGTATATTGTGGTGACCAAACAGCGTTTGGTATTGTTGTTGCTGTTGATAGACGACATATCTGTAGGCCCCTAGAGTGAAGGAAAGAAGACTAGAGAGAAGAAAAGGAGGGGAGGGAAGGGTTTATTTCTAACCTTGGCTGGTTATTCCTTTCGGTGTTTGGCCATATTGTCCTTCTAGGGGGGTTTGTGCGATTCTAAATGTGCATCTAAACGCTCCACATCGCACTTCTAGCTGTGTGGTTGGTTGCATGTTTTGCTGTGATATTGTCCGCGCCTCTCAGGAAGGTCACCCAGTTTATCCATCTCTTAAAGGTTGCTTTACTAGTACATTTCCAGTTCGCTAGGATTGTTTTAACAGCCGCTGTGAGTAGGAGATCTACAAGTTCTCTATCGTCCCTGGATTCTAGGTCTGGGGCCATGAATGCGGTGGTGATTCCGTCCAGACCTTGCTGCACTCTAATTTTCTGTATAAATGAAACCCTTGTTCACTTGTTACCAGGGTCAGTACTTAACTATAGGTGCAATGATATTGAACCATGGGCAACAAGGCTAATGAAATGCAACAGCTGCAGATTGCTGCCCTCAAAATTAGTAAAACTACATGCACTGATTAAATTTTTTTAATTCATGACCATGACCATTAAATAGTATTTGGACAAAAGAGAAATCCAGTAGGGCACGGTGCACTTTATTGACTAATTTGCACAATATGATGACTGGCTTAACCAATAACAGTCTAAATAGGATGGGAAACAACCGTTACAATGCATGCTTTACAACGCATGCTTTTACCCCGCATGCCATTACAACGAAATGGCTTGTTGTAGGGGGTATCAGGTGTTGGACTTAACTCCAACACCTTCCCTACTATTACACAGACTGGAGTGGGAATAGTAAATTATACCATTCCAAACTCCAGCAAAACCCAGACAACAAGTCGTTATAAAAACTTGTGTTGTATCACCATGCGTAAAAGCATGCGTTTTAACGTCATACAACCATCTTTAAAATCAGTCTCCACTCTGAAGCTTCACATACATTATGAGATTTTTTAATTGTATTTCAAGATGTTTTTAAAATTATATTTATGTATGATGTGTTTGAATTGTGTCTTATTGGAAGTGTTAATTAATTGAACAATAAACATATTCCTCCATTAATTCAAGCTACTGCTGGTAAAAGTGATGCTACAACTACTAGTGATACTACGGTTACTGGCTATCACATTTCACATACCATAGCTCACTCTGTGTGTCATCAGAGCCCTTTGCAATAATACTGAATATGTTGTAGACCTACAAATTTAATCTCTGTCCCATATATCCTTACTGATGGGAAATCTCAGCCTTATGACCGACACTGAAGACAACAAACAAGCTTCAGAACCCTTGGGGTTCAATCAGCTGGTCAACATTCAAACTCAAATCACCAGCCATAGCCTTGATATAGTGTTTTTTTATGGCTTGCATGTCACAGTGCTTGCAATTTAACCTCAATTAAAGACAGATCACCCTCTGATTACATTCCACACAACGCTGTCTAACTCTCACCTCAAACTCCAAAGCCCTATGGCTATATCGCAGATCCCTCCAGACATCCTAAAAGCATCTCCTATGGTATGACCATGAATCCAACTCTAAACTTAGGTTTAAAGGAATGTCACATGGTGCGGTAGCCAGGAAACAACTAATGCTTGATAGAGTTTTCTTCAGACCAGAATTTGTGGTATTCTGCCTAATACTATGTAGTCCTGTTCTAAGTTATTTAATTTAGTATTTGGTTCCTTGATCTCCTCAGTGGGATTCTTGGTCAACATTTGCCCGGGAGTTTTAGACAATTACATAAGAATGAAAGCTCAGATTAGTAGATGGCCACCAGAACTAGCATTCCAGACCACCTATTGTTAATTCCCTTCACACTGTTGTGAATGATTCCCTTCTGGATAACTTGTTCAACAACATCTAAGAAAGATATGCTCTCATCAGATGTCTATTCACTTCTTAACCTCTCATGCCCAATCTTAGTGACCTAGTTTCAGTGCAGCATCCATATAGTTATTGTAACCAGCATTGTATCATAATACCCAGACTCTGGAATCCTTTCCTAGAGCTATGCTCCTTCTTTGACACCGTGGCACCAGGGAATGCAGCATTTCTCTAATGGAATTTGCTGAGATCTGTGATCTTCTTGGGCATAGTATTATCTTGGCTAGACTGCTGCCTCTGAGGCTCCTGGCTGTAGAGTTGCTTACTGTTCCAGGCGCTGTCAGAGTCCTCTTGATTGTATTTGTCATTTGTCTGCTCCTTCTCTCAAGCCACGCCCTTCTGTTTCCTGTTAATATCCTCATACTATTTCCTGTCTCTTAAGCATTCAACTCCCTTTGCAAGTGTGACTCCTCCGCAGCTTCACAGTCTTTCTCCTTCCCTAGCTACTGTGTGTTTCCTTTTTCCACACTCCACAAGTTCTCTAGTGATAATCTCCTCTGAAGCGGCTGACCAGGAAATTATGTCATCAATGTTTCTGGGTCTCCAGGAACACTTACTTACTTGGTGCTGCTGTGGATTCCTCCTTAGACAGTGTCTACATTTCTATAGCAATATCAACAAGTGAGTCACAGCTATGACTCTTGGCGTTATTCCGTAAAGTCTCCCTGTCACAAAGATCTAATGAAATCCATTTACAGTAATGTCAGCAACTTCTTTTATACACTTTTAAGGAACCTACACCCATTGACAAAAAGAATAATACATTAGTCACTATTGACTTTGAACGATTAAAGATGATTGGACACATATTTGAATGCTATTGCAAGAAGGCCAACAATCCTGTAGGCAAATTCAAGGGCCAAATCCAAATGAATAGGTTTCACAGAGCCCCTCAGCCAGACCAGACAGTTATTCTAAATTTCTGCTGAAAAATCACCAGAGTGCATCAAAATGGAGGCTACCAATAACACCCGAGTTCAGTGAAAATGTCCTAAACATCTTTGAGATTAATATTGTGAAGATAAAGATTACCTATCTAGGTCCCATACAAATTCCACTCTCCGCCATATTAAACCTTACGATAATGCAGTTTCACTCAGCACTTCACCCACTAGAATGAATAAAATATGATCTGAGCCTCAGAAAAAAATTAAGGGGCATATTATCAACAAATAGCGATATTTATCGCTATGTAGGCTTAGCAGCAATTTTTTTATCGCTGCGCATCACTGGATTTTATCGCTGAGATAACGTGCTATTAGTAATGTTTATCTCAAAAGCGATAAAATTCCAGGCGATAGCGGCAAAATCCGTGAATATCTCTGCGAATACAGCGATATTCACGCATTATCGCTAACCGGGTCTTAGCCATTATATCCACTTCCCATTGGATATAATGGCTAAGAACTGGTCTGAGCAGGCGTTAGTTTTTGGAGATATTCGCACTTAGCGTGAATATTTCCAACGCTGGGCCTGTGTTGGTAATACGCGATAGCGAGGTTAGCGACTGCTTTCAGTTTCTAACAGGTTGGGAACGCCCACTTTGCATGTCATTAGAGATAAATATCGCTGACATGCAAAGCGGGCCCCAAACCACTCGCTATCGCCTAGAAGCTGTCGCTAACTGCTGTTAGCGACAACTTGCTAATAGGGCGATAGAACTATCGCCACTTAGCGGCCGAAAACGGCCGCCAAAGCGGGGATAATTCCCTATCGCCAACCTTGATAATATGCCCCACAGTTTCCAATCTTACAGTATCCCCATGCCCTTAAACAAAAAGTAAATACTGCATGAACACTTTAGCTCATGCCATTACTGAATCATAGACCATTCTATCAGGAAATGACCTTTCCCTAATATTTCTAAAGATGCAAGCGTTAACCTGCTTAAAACAAATGGAATGCTGATCCCCACAAGCCTGCCAATTCTCATCTCATTTCTAATCTCCTGTTCCTATCAAGATCTTGGTAGCTGAAATTCCTTCACAACTCAGGAAATTTGTGAAATGTGCAGTGTCTTTCACAGCCATGAATAAGTGTTCATACAAGGAAGAGGCACTGATCTTAGAGAAGACCACCTTAACTATGGACTCCTGCAAACACCTAAAAGACTGAGCCAGTGTAATGAGTCAAGTATGCCAATGGAGCAAGCTAGTTCTGGTTGATCAAAGGCAATACATTTTAATGTGCAATGCCACTTCATCAACTAAGTTCATCCCATCTGGAGTTACTCAGAGTTCTTTTCTGTACCGCTATTGTTCAAAATTTACATGCAACGTCTAGTAGAAGAGATCTTCCAACATCGGTTCCAATTCCAAATGTATGGCAACAACACTAAAATACATTCTTACTTCAAAAATAATCAAGATCAACTTATTGAGCTCTCAAATAACCCAGGGTGTATGTATACTTGTTTTTGATTGACAGAATGCGTCCTTGGCCTGTGTGGTTTCAAAACAGAGGCTGCAAGGAAAGGAAATTCAAGTATTTCTGGCTTACCGTTCAATTGGCCTCTGGTTTTGGGAGTGACACCACCACCAATACAATTTGTAAAACTCAGCTGGGAGTGTGGTGTGACTCTGAGCTCTTGTGTAGCCAGCAAATCAAAGCAGCATCAAAGAGCACTAACTTGCAGCTCATGAAGCCAAGAACGCTTTTTCTTCACTATTCCTAATCCATAAAATAGATTTTGGAAGAATTATGGTCCTGACTAAACTGGACTTTGTGATTTAGTCAACATTCGCACCACAAAAAAGTACTTGCACTAAAAAAATTCAAATTGTCAAAATTGCAACGTTTTTAAAAAGTGGAATCTTTATGTGCCTTTCCCTGAAGCCTCAACCCGTTCATGCTGCTGCGAAGCACAGCTCAGGGCAGCAGCTGCCCCCCCCACTAGAGGTGTTCCATCCTTGTCATAGTGCCCCATCTCCTCCATTATTGCCACAATGTCTGTTCACTGCTCACTTCCCCTCCATGCATATTGTAACCGTGCACTTGACTTTCTACCACCGATGTTCCACCCATGGGACATCCAGTGGCCTGAAAAATGCGGATCTTCAGCGAGTCGCATAGCCAAGGCAATGCTTCCTATCTGGGCCCAACTTTATTGGCAAACAAAAAAACTTTGCCCATCCTTAATCCGTTTGCCATCATCTGTGAAGTGTAGCACAAGTGCTGGGGGACCGCAGATCGACCATATTTCCGTGAGACAGTAAGTGGGTGCAGCATGTGTTTCTAAGAAAGGGTGTGGGTGTCACCTTTCTCCTGACCTGCACTGGCAAGTGGGAATGACAGTTCCAAGTCAGTGAACTGAGGTTTACTTGTCTAGTTGAGCATCAAACGTGGAAGGGAGCAGTGTCAGCTCCTCCTACATCACACATGACCGCCCGGCCGCTCAGCATTACTGGCAGCACTGTTGGGTGCAGTGAGGAGACCCTTTTACATTTATTTGGGTGGGTGCAGTTGCATCAGTTCTGTGGAGACAGAATTACTCACACCGTACAATACCTCAAGTGTCTACTCAAGCGCCCTGTGAGTGTGAGAATAAATGCTCATTTGTTGACGAGTGTACCTTAGCGTCAGTAACAAAATGTGAATGGAAAGGGGCGACCATTCGGTCCCCCCGAACGTATGGTGGAGTACCACGATCCCCCCGGGAAGCCATCTTGGGCGGGAGGCGAGTCTCTGCTGGTATGCCCGAAGCGGCGTAGCCGGGGCGCGCCTTTTTCCCGCCCTAGAGTGGGCTGGCCTAGACACCGACGCGGCCGGCCACGCCCTCGGAGGCAGGCGGGGGCGGGTTTACGTCCGCCCTTAAGACGGATAAAAGGAGCGGAAGCCAAGAAAGCATCCTCTTGTTCCTGTGCTCTGAAGCTGCACCTCCCCGCTGCACGTGAGCTCGAGACGGAACGAAGAGCCAATTTTGAGCGTTGTAATCTTTCTTTTGTCTTACAGATATCCCGTCTGAGAATGCCCAAGAAAGTCGGAAAGCGGGTCGGTACCGAGCAGATGCTCCGCATGCTCATGAAGGAGATAGCCGATCTGAAGAAAAAGGTGGAGGCTAAGGACGGGGCGGGAGGACCGAAACGGCCTTTGCAGGGAGCAGTCCCGGGTGGAAAAAGCAAGAGGCCCAGAAGGGGAGCACTTGGGGGAGACACCCCGGTTCCCGATACCCCACGGGAAGAGCCAATCCCGGTGCCGAAAGTGGGGAATCCAATTCCTGTGGTGGTCACCCCCGTGAACAGGGAGGATATGCCCCCCGAGTTAGCGGCACAATTGGCAGCGTGGTTGGGAAAAGAGAGCGAGGGCGCCACGGCTGACGACGCACGGGCAGTAATGAGGCAGCTGCGGGAATCTAGGGAGGCTGCGAAGGCAACATCTTCTGTTCCCCCACAGGTTCCAGCGGCTGGAAGTACAGCAGGCCCAAGTTCGGCGACAAGCACGGGGTCTACTTCAGGTAAGCGGCCATTGCCGATTGCGGGGGAGGGGTCTGTACCTTCTTGAAGGGAGAAGATTGCCCAGCATGTCCCACTAGAAATTAAGGAATTGATTTGGGCGGATAAGTATGTAAACATGTTTTCATTGCTTACCGACCATTACGAGATAGAGCATGTGAAGAGCCAAAAGGAGCTCATGCATCCGAGTGTTTGGCGCGCAAAAATGGCCGCCTTTAAGGTTGACGAGAACATTGGTACTTGGGGCAGAGCGTGGGGCATATTTACCTCCATCATGGGCGAGCGCAGGCCCGAGTTGCTGACCGAGTTACCCATTTATCAGTCACGTATTATGGAGTATTTTGTGGCATATGGGGGCAATCAGTGGTTCTGCTATGACAATCTTTTTAGAAAAGCTAAGGAACACAACCCATTGTTGACTTGGGATTGTTACGACTCCGTGTCATGGCAAAAAATGGAGAGTACAGGAATGTTGAAGGTACCATTGGTAGGGAGTAACGGAGGAGAATCTTCCCGCCAAAACTCTGGGACGCCCTTTCGGACGGGTGCAGGTAATGAGTACCACTCGAAACCGAGTGGCAACACAGGGAAAAGGGGGATCTGTTGGAATTATAACAGAGGGAAATGTACGAGGCCCCAGGGGTCATGCAAATTCAGACATGAGTGTGGGGGGTGTGGGCAGCCATCCCATCCTGAGTCCTTGTGCAGAGCCAAAACGGGTGATAACGGTGGTAAGGGAGGCGCCAAACAGGTCTGATATAGTCCGAGGGGCGCCTTGTCCTACCCCGATTGATATCATGGCAATGATTCCTTGGCTCAACGAATACCCGGATCATGCTTCCGCTGGGGTGTTGCGAAACGGGTTCTCTTATGGTTTCCGCATCCCAGTGGGGGATTTTCAGGGTGTAGCAAACTGTAAGAATCAACTGTCGGTCTTGCAGCACGCGGCGGTGGTACAGGTAAAGATTGAGAAGGAGGTGACTCGAGGTCGTGTTGCCGGTCCATTCGATTTGCCACCGGTTGTTAACTTTGTTTGTTCCCCTCTAGGGGTGGTCCCCAAGAAGGACCCGGGTGAGTTTCGGCTGATTCATAACTTGTCAGCCCCACGTGGTCTTTCCGTGAATGACGCGATAGACCCGGAAGTGTGTTCAGTGCGGTATGCATCTTTCGATGAGGCCGTAGCCATGTTGAATCGCCTGGGGCCCGGGGCGCTGATGGCGAAATCAGACATCGAGTCAGCGTTCCGGTTGCTCCCGGTACACCCAGACGATCAGCGTCTTCTTGGTTTCATGTTTCAGGGTCGCTATTACATGGATAGATGTATGCCAATGGGGTGCTCGATTTCATGTGCCTATTTCGAGAAGTTCAGTTGTTTTCTGCAGTGGGTATTCACAAGGAAGACAGGTTTTCAACATGTTATGCACTATCTCGATGACTTTCTGTTTTTGGGGGCAGCCGGGGATCCGGAGTGTGGACAGGCTTTACAGGAATTTTGTGTCTTAATGAATCGATTTGGTGTGCCATTGGCGCCAGGTAAGACCGTGGGGCCCTCGACCTTGATCGAGTTTCTGGGGATCGAGCTCGACTCGGTAGAAGGTTGTTTTCGATTACCCAAGGAAAAGGTGTCGAAATTCAGGTTATCCCTTGAGACATGTATTCGTGCAACAAAAGTAAACCTGCATCAATTGCAACAGGTGGTGGGTCAGTTGAATTTTGCCCTAAGAGTGATACCAATGGCGCGCCCCTTTTCCCGCTCGATTGCACAAGCCATGGTCGGCCTGAAGGAAGGACATTACCGCACGAGACTCTCGGCAGAGGTTCGACAGGACATGCGCATTTGGCTGGCATTTCTGGCGGATTTCAATGGTCGAATTGTCTGGAACAAACCAGCGGTGTCCTCCGAGGAGCTGGGCCTTTGGACAGATTCGGCGGGGAGTATAGGTTTTGGTGCCATATTTGGTACACAATGGTCGGCTCAAAAATGGCCGTCATGGTGGCATGAGTACGGGTTGACGAGTAACATTGCTTTTCTCGAACTTTTTCCTATTCTGGTGGCCCTGAAAACGTGGCCCGGGGGTTTCCGTGATCACTCTGTGGTGTTCTGGTCTGATAACATGACCGTGGTTGAGTGTATCAATAGTCAGGCAGCACGATGCAGATTGATTCTGAGACTGCTCAAGGAGATTGTGTTGTTATGCATGCAACTGAATGTACTGTTTAGGGCAAGACATGTGCCGGGGTGATGAACCAAGCGGCTGATGCGCTTTCTCGTTTCCGTATGCAGGCCTTCTGGGGTTTTCTGCCCGCAGCGGACCCGGTGGCGGCACCCTTTCCCGAAGCTCTCTGTTCTCTCGGTGCCCCGAACTACAAAACCTCGTGGGAGAGAGTTTAGCACCCAGGACGAGGAAGGCATACGAAGGGGCGTTCCGTTCCTATTGGGCCTTTTTGGGTACTGCTAGGGGAGAGTTTTGGGGTCAGGAAGAGTTTGTAGTACAATTTCTGCTCTCTTTACATCAGGCAGGCAAATCAGTAGCTACGGCCCAGAGGCATCGGGCCGCCATTTCCTTTATGGCAAAGGCTCATGGGATCCAGGACCCGACAGCGTCTTTCGTTGTGCAGAAAGCGCTACGTGGGTGGCAACGCCTTGAGGGTCGCAGAGTGGATGAGAGGCACCCGATAGGTTTGGATAGGTTGGCTCTGTTATCCTCCGTACTCCCTGCAACATGTTCATCCCAGTATGAAACTGTGTTATTCCGAGCCGCATTTGCGATAGCATTCCATGGGGCTATGCGGGTAAGCGAACTAGTGGCGAAGAACAAGAGGGATACGATGGGGGGATTGTGCCGGGAGCACATTCAGGTCAGGGGGGAGACGATGACGGTCTCATTTGTTAGGTCCAAATCCGATCAAGGTGCAATCGGGGACTGTGTAATCATTCAGAGGATCCCCGGGTCTTCCATGTGCCCTGTGGTATGCATAGAGGAATATTTGGCGCAGAGGGTTGCAGCATGGGGGGGGACCTTCTTGGACACGCTGACGCCACCCCACTGACGAGGTTTCAGTTCCAGAGGGTGCTTGCGATGTCGATTTCGGCCGCGGGCTTGAACCCCGGCGAGTTTGGGACCCATTCCTTTCGGATAGGGGCTGCTACTGAGGCTACAGCCAGGGGTCTGAGTGTGGAACAAGTAAAACGTGTGGGGCGTTGGTCCTCGAACTGTTATAAAAGGTATGTGCGGTTGCACATGTTGTGAAGCTGTAATGATATACTCACGCTCCTTGTTTCTGTTTGATTTTCAGTTACGCAAGCTTACGAAGCGGGGCGGACTGTACAGTCGACCCGACTCCTGGGGATCAGCGGTCAGAAATCACCGTCTGCGAATAAGGAGGTGTGGGTCGTGGGCCACTCATATGTGAGGCGTGCCGCGGACGTATTCAAAGCAGGTGATATGATTCACGTGGCTGGGGAATACGGGTACAGGGTGTCCTTCTACGGAAAGGGCGGGCTCTGTATTGACCAGTTTCAATTCTTTTTTGAGGGTTTGTTAGAGCGGACAAGGTCACCGCCGTCTATAATCATAGTCCATCTTGGGGGTAACGATCTGGTGGCCACTGGTAGACGACTTCTTCTTGAGGCAATGCTTTCCACAGTAAGTTGGTTGGCAAGGAGAGTTCCAGGGTGCACAATTGCATGGTCCCATATGATCCCACGGAAAGTGTGGCGGGGGGCTATTTCGGTTACTGCATTAAATCATTCAGTAAGGAAGATAAATAACAAAGTGAGTAGATTGTTTCGTTCAAATACACTGCATTCTGTTTCGCATGGTTGTATCAAAGGGGACAGTATGTATTTGGGGGACGGTGTTCATTTGTCCCGGGTGGGGAACGAGTTACTCATAGGAGACTTCATAGCATGGTTAAGGAGTTACAGCATGACCTTTAGGTAGGAGTGTTTTGTGGGGGGTCCGGATAGCCGGTCAACTATCCGGCCTGTGGCGGTAAGGTCATGATCGGTGAGCAGTAATTCGAAGATCCCTATGAGGGGGCGTCACCCATTACGGATGGTAGCGCTCGGGGGAGGTGGCCAATTGGCCCCTCAACGGGGAGGCGGTCCTGTCTAAGGAGAGGCCGCCGGAAGGAAAGGAAAGGTGGTCAAGGCCCCTTCCTGGATAGGAGGGGCTACGGCCCCTCCTGGGGAATTTCCCGGGGCCAGGACATCTGCGACGGCAGATGGGTAAGTTGTGTGGGGTGCGGGAGGGGGTTTACGCTACCTTTTAGACACCTCACACGAGTCCTCGAACGACCGTTAAATGGCGTCGAGTTTATTGGGGCCCCCGTCAAGTACAAAGGGAAATTGGTAGATGCACTTGAGGTACGCCTCTGTGCGGTCGCTCCTCTCACAAGTGAGGGGGGTATTTCTGGTTTAGGGATCTGACACCGGTTACGACCTTGCCGTTGGCCCTTAACGTTAGGATGTACAATTTCAAGTCAAATGTTTTGTAGGATGTTAGTTCGGCTAGGAGAACCTTTGTATTAGAGATCTGTTAAGGTTAGCCAAACATCGTAATGTGGAAATGAAATTGTACATAATATGAAACTGTTATTTTAATGTTTTATTTTTGTTTCATATTTTAATAAATACGGCCGGGAAGGGTAACTCCCTTCCCGCCTTCCAAAAGTTCAAGAACTGTTTCCGGTTTCCCAATTCTTGGGGACGATTGTGTTGAGAGGGGGTGGCGGGTATCTCAGCCATATGGAAAGGGGCGACCATTCGGTCCCCCCGAACGTATGGTGGAGTACCACGATCCCCCCGGGAAGCCATCTTGGGCGGGAGGCGAGTCTCGGCTGGTATGCCCGAAGCGGCGTAGCCGGGGCGCGCCTTTTTCCCGCCCTAGAGTGGGCTGGCCTAGACACCGACGCGGCCGGCCACGCCCTCGGAGGCAGGCGGGGGCGGGTTTACGCCCGCCCTGAAGACGGATAAAAGGAGCGGAAGCCAAGAAAGCATCCTCTTGTTCCTGTGCTCTGAAGCTGCACCTCCCCGCTGCACGTGAGCTCGAGACGGAACGAAGAGCCAATTTTGACCCACCCACCGGCCCCTGAGGACAGCGATTCGTTGTGAATACAGTTGACATAGTATCTTTTTGTTTTCTCTGTTTTCTTACAGGTTGTGATGATTGTCGTGAAATTTCTTAAGATGCAATAAAGATTGGTTATTTCCAGTATGTTTTGCAAATAAAGTAATTTGGATTGATCAGTATTTACGCTTGGTAATAAGTGATGTTTGCTTTGTAGTCTTAGTAATTTAGGTAGAACTGTCGTATTTATTTTGGTCGGGCGGTAAGGTCATGATCGGTGAGCAGTAATTCGAAGATCCCTATGAGGGGGCGTCACCCATTACGGATGGGAGCGCTCGGGGGAGGTGGCCAATTGGCCCCTCAACGGGGAGGCGGTCCTGTCTAAGGAGAGGCCGCCGGAAGGAAAGGAAAGGTGGTCAAGGCCCCTTCCTGGATAGGAGGGGCTACGGCCCCTCCTGGGGAATTTCCCGGGGCCAGGACATCTGCGACGGCAGATGGGTAAGTTGTGTGGGGTGCGGGAGGGGGTTTACGCTACCTTTTAGACACCTCACACGAGTCCTCGAACGACCGTTAAATGGCGTCGAGTTTATTGGGGCCCCCGTCAAGTACAAAGGGAAATTGGTAGATGCACTTGAGGTACGCCTCTGTGCGGTCGCTCCTCTCACAAGTGAGGGGGGTATTTCTGGTTTAGGGATCTGACACCGGTTACGACCTTGCCGTTGGCCCTTAACGTTAGGATGTACAATTTCAAGTCAAATGTTTTGTAGGATGTTAGTTCGGCTAGGAGAACCTTTGTATTAGAGATCTGTTAAGGTTAGCCAAACATCGTAATGTGGAAATGAAATTGTACATAATATGAAACTGTTATTTTAATGTTTTATTTTTGTTTCATATTTTAATAAATACGGCCGGGAAGGGTAACTCCCTTCCCGCCTTCCAAAAGTTCAAGAACTGTTTCCGGTTTCCCAATTCTTGGGGACGATTGTGTTGAGAGGGGGTGGCGGGTATCTCAGCCATATGGCCTTGGTGCCCCTCAGTCAGTCATGTTAAGTAGATGTAGAGTTAAGAACAGTAAATCTAAGCATACCTATCTATACCGTCTTTTTGATGTAATGGTAGCGGATATTATTGTGCATGCAGCATTATTACAGGTTGATATTGTTAACCTCGATATTGTGGCATGCAACTGTTGTGTGAGTTCACATAATAATGTCTTGACAATAGCCTAACCTAAAACCACATAATGTCTTGCCAGCAGCCTAACTTAAAAACCTAAATGTGTGTGAGTTGTTATGATGAGCTGGAAGTAGGTTAATGGTCAATGTTAGTATTTAAAGCTTCTCTATCACACGCCATGTTTTCAGCGGTATAAGGGATGATCTTTCCCTTCATAGACAAATAATCCCATGTGAACAGAAACTACAAACAAAATTAAGGGACCTCTCCACCCTAGCCCTAACCAAAAGCCGGGGGATGTACCGCGGACAGGCAATCTGCCTTTTTAAGATTAGTTGTAGTAACAATGTGAACATCGTAGGCGTGAGACTCTGAATTGCATTTTTTTAATATTTATTCGTTCCAAGCCTTTGATTTACTTAGATAGTGAGCTTCCTGCTGCCCAAGATTTTATGGGGAGTCTTGGGGCAAACATGATTACTGTAAATAAAACTGGATTACTGTTGTTCTGCACTGTTCTTTATTGGAGCCTTCATGATTGCAAGCTATGTTACTGCTTGCTATAAACTTTAAAAATGCTAATAAAAAAGAAACTAGGTATCTAAAGGGCCATTATGACGGTTAAGGCAGGACAGTTTCTGGTATGTTTTATACCTGGCAACAATGTTACAGGATTAGGAAATGTATTGGTAGCTACTAAATTTCCAGAAAGGATGGGAATGATCCTGCTTCTGAGTCTTCACTCCTCCTTTCCCTCTTTATTTGTCTCAGTACCTCTCTCTTCGGATGCCCATTTCACTGTGTATTTCTCTCCCCCGTTATCTCTCCTTCTATACTTCACCCTGCCTGTTTTTTTACCCTCCATTTGCTTCTTTGCTGTTCAGGGTAAAGCATTTATAATGCGCCATACCAAGAAACAGTATCCTGCCCGTGCTCTTATCAGGTCCTACTCAATAAATGATTATAAAGCCCTTTCTTGAAAAGTCGTCACAATTAAGATCTTGCGGAGCATGCAGAGGGTGTTGAAGCAGGAGGAGGAGAGGGCATTGACTTGCTTGGTCTTTGAGAGCGTTAAGTCGAGGATGATTCCCAGGTTGCGTGCATGGGGGTCGGGGCTGCCCCCAGTGCCGTTGGCCACCAGGAGTTGTCCCAGGCTGATATCTCTTGCTGTCTCATTCAGGTCCAGTATCTGCCTGTTCTATTAATGGATTAGCCCTGTTGGATACAGTAGGCACAGATCAGGTCTAGACCATAATCTGAGAACATGAACAAAGCGCATCCTCGAGAGATGAACTACACAATCTGGAAAACTTTGTGAACATGCAACATTTTTGGTGCTGCGCTATGTACTATCTGGAATCGCAAAATTGGCCAGACCTAGATAGACTATATTCCCATACTCCAGGCATGCTGACACAAAAGCATCAATGACTTTAACACAGTGAGAAAAAGAGGAAAACAAGAATTTGTCTAAAATGTTTTAGCTGGTTAAAAGATGCTTTATTAGATGAGCTGATTGTTGTTTCAGATATCGCTGTGAAGCAACCTAGATACCAACCCTAGTCAGAGCAAGACACGGTACCGTAGTCAGAGACTAGAATGTCAGCTAGGTGAACCTGTAGAATATCTATTAATCAAAAGGCAATTCTACTGTCTACATCAACCAGAGATGTGCTTCCCTTCCCTTTCTTCAAGGTCCATGAACAATTAATATAAGTCCAGGGCCTGATGCCACATCCGCGGCGAAGTAGTGAGGGACGTGTCGGCCTGGGGCAAAGCGGGCCAAAGGCATGTGTGAGGCGATGCAGCTGTGAGCTAGACAGAGGCCACAAGTGCAGTGCCACGGACCAGCGTTGATCGTGGCGATGCAGACAAGAGGCTGCTGCGTGGAGGAGTGGCACGGACTGGCACGGCGGGGCCCGCCTGAGGTGGTGAGGAAGCCTAGAGCAGGAAACTGAAAGGTGCACCGGTGTGCCCCACATCATCGGACACAGGCCAGGTGAGTGGCCAGGGTGCCGGGAACCGCCCATGGAAGATGTAGCCAACATGGAGGACGTCTGGACATCACCAGCTCGGGGATCGCTCCAGGCCTAAGATCAATGCCCGTAAATGCAACAACACCCTGAAGGCCGGGCTGAAAGAAAGAACCACAGCAATGACGAGAAGATCATGCTGTATAAATATGTGACATATATATAAGCCAAACTCGAATTGCTTCTACCTTACTTAATATGTAATCTTGAGTAAATTGCAACTTGTATTGGAACGGGCTTCCTATGCACATCTGCATCTGGCCAAACTACTAGCTTCCCTCTTCTAATGGTGACCTCCGTTGGTAGATGCTGTCTGTTACTGTCTTGTAGTGCCGAGATGCCTACTGGTGATTCAAGCGCTATATCAAATATAAATAACATAACATCTGTTTGGGTGGGTTGCCCCCACAAATTTGTGTCTGCCCTCGTCACAGTGTTTTTTAGGTATGTCATAGTGGGCTCTGGTTAATTATTTCGAGGTATGACCAAAAATTGCTCCTGAAGAATATTCACTTTTTGTGCATTGATCTCTTTTAACCATTGTCTTTTTTTCCTATGACAGAACTTCAATAAATGATTGATTAGAAAAACAGAGTTTATCTGTGCATTGCATCAGTGCTTGGGCTGTTTGTAAAACTGCGATCTCACAGACCGTTCATCTATAAATCAGATATTGTGTTGTTGAATAGTGTATTGATTCTCAGACTAAATATTGTTTGTACATCTGCTCCTAAATGGAGAATCGAGACTCTTCAATCGACGTGAAGCAAGGTTAGCATAGTGCAATAGGTATGTTTTAGCAATCATGGCAGGTCTTCACAAAAAGATGGAATTGTCGTCAACGGATGTTCTTATTTTTTTTGAGGGAGGGAAGGAACTTTTATTCTCCCTAACGGTATAGAAAAAAACTTTACCTCGCTGTTGACAGGCACCAGAGCATTTCTCTCATCAGTCAACAGTCTGTACTCAACTGCAAGGTAACGGGTTCAAATCTCATTAAGGTACATGCATCAAAGGATTTTGCGATTGCAAACGGTGCAAATCGCAAAAATTGGCCGTTTGCGATAGCAAAATCTGCTTTTGGAATGCATGAAGGGTGAAGGCCCTTGCAAATTGAGAATTCTCAAATTGAGATTGCATTTAAGGAATCGCATTTTGTGATTCCTTAAAGGCAATGCATGAAACTTTTAAAAATTGCGATTTTGCAATTAGGGGTAGCAAATTACCATGAGGTTGAACCTCATGGTAATTTGCGAAAACTTTGAAAAATGCACTTTTGTGCATTTTTCAAAGTTTCATGTTGTGCACAGATTGATTTCAGGGGTGCAACAGGGTGTCCTTTGGACACCCCTGCACCCTTGAAATCGCATTCTCAATTTGCGATTCCCTAATTGCTAATCGCAAATTGAGAATGTCTTCCCATTCATTCCTATGGGCCTCTAGGCCCATAGGAATGAATGGGGAGGTATTCCTTAATTGTGACTCTCAAATTGCGAGTCGCAATCAAGGAATATTAAGAAATCGCATTTTTTTAGCAATTTCTTGATGCATTGCATTTTGCAATTCCTTAATTGCGATTCCTTATTTTTCACAATTAAGGAATCGCAAAATGCAATATTGATGCATGTGCCGGATTGTCTTCACGCAGCCTTCCATCCTCCAGAGATAGGTAAAATGCGTGCCATTGAGTTGGATAATAATAAACTTTAGTCAGAGCTTTAAGTGGGATGAAAAAACTGGTGGGGGGATGGCTCTAAAAGGGGCGTGGCCAATGTAATTAAGGGCGTGGCTTAAAAATACCTAAGCTAAAAATCTGTGCTTAGCATAATGTGCTGCTCGACTTGTATTTAGCTGTTTCTGTAATTGCATCCAAATATATAGTACAACAACTAACATCATGCCTACAACAAGTCAGGACTATTGGCTTTGTCAGTGGGTGTCAGTTGCATAAGATAAATAAGCAGCAACTATGGCTTGTATATAATATTGAAAAAGCTTCCACTTAAAGCCCTGATGACACCACAACAAGGTTGCTGCTCCTGAGTTTCAATAAAAGAAGAGAAATAGAGAGAGAAAATGACTCTCCTTAAAGGATTTTCCTTCTCCTACAACACTCACCTGGCATGACGTCATGCCGTAACTTCTCCACTAGTGAGAAGTGAGCAGTGCGAGCATGCCCACATCAATGTGCCTGCTGTCACTGCAGTCCGGAAAAAACGGACCGCCTGTGCCAGGGCACAGTACAGAGACCTGCTTCGAGGACCCCCTTAAAAAACTGCCGGTGCTCAGCACCGGTGAGACCCAGCCCACTTAAAGCCCTGACTTTAGTTATCTTTTTATTTGCCACCAAAGCAACCTGCTGAGTTCCAGAAAATGGGTACAGTGCTGACTGACAATTGCACAGACCACTGACAGAGGCAAAGTGCAAATGTTCATTGTTGGTCATTGTCGCATCCTCAATAATTGTACTCAACACAAGGTGAGTGCTGGAAAAACATTCGTTATTTTACTATGCACTCAGTGCGAGGTAGCAGCATGCTGTCAGTCACCTGAGCTGTGTATGCCTTTCCTGATCCGTTCCGGGGACCCCAGCCTCCTGCTGAGGCAGTGACGACACAGCTGGGCTGAGGCAGAGTCAGGGTCCTACAGACCCGCCTCTACACCACCACCCCCGTTCAAACACAGACCACCACGCATTCTGAATAGGATGCCTTCCATGAGTCTACGAGGTCTGGTCACCACTCTATCAGACGGAGTGGTCAGTGGAGGGATTGTCAGTTCGTCATCCCTTCTATCAAGAAGGATAGGAGTTCTGCCAAGGGTGAGGAGTCACCCAGGTCCGGAATGTTTTCGGTGGTTCAGAAGTGTGGTGCATTCTGAGTTATTGATTTCCTAGGGCATGATGCTGTGACCATATTCCCTTTAACTGAGGTGACTTGCACTGGTTGAGTGTTGAAAGGAGTGTCTACCTTCAGCGTCGGATTGGTAACGCGGACATTCGGGCAATGCCCGAGGGGCCGGTGTCCGAGTGCTGCTGTGGGACTCTTTTTTGAGCAGTCTGGGGGGCCATTTGGGCGCTGTCTCCATTGTTTGAATCCAGCCAGCGGCCCAGTGGGTGTCTGAGTGGCCTTTCTAGAGGCAGATGGGCGCTCATTACCTCCGTTTAGCAACAGGCAGAGGTGTCTCTACCTTTGTCTCGCTGGCCGGCTCATTAATGTGTGCACATACTGAGTGATGGCAGGGGGCCTGAGTAGAAGTAGCCTAACTTTTTTCACCACTGTAAACTAACGTGTGCATTTTTTTACCTCCCACCTAAAGTTTTTTTTATAAGATTACGCCAAAGCAGTGATTTGAGGCGTGATTATGCAAATGTGGGCCGATTTTTTTTTTTGCGTGCCCGGGACGATTTTCAATCCAACCCTGTCTACCTTCTTCTGTTATGGTTGCTTAGCTACCGTACAGTCCCCTGGTTCTTGTGCTCGCTGTCTGACATCGGCATGTGCTTTCATTTTCTTTTTCTTCTCTTTGTCCATGGCTCGGATCACATCAGGGCTCTCAGGTTGGTCAGACATCCCCTGTGGTACCTTGATGTAGACAGTTCGTACCAAAATGAGAGTTGCTGTGCTTTGTCCCGGTGTTGAGTGGGGTGTTGTCCAGTATGCTCACAGGACCTGACTGAGGGCATCATCCAGCACAAGTCATTCTTCATTTTTTCTTTGCACAGTTTGTTTGTATGTTCCCTTGAATCGTTCTACGATGCCATTGGCCTGTGCCATGAGGTGTTATGCATCGGTGTCTGATATCAAAACCTCTAAGAAAGTTTCTGAAGTCTCCACTGGTGAATGTTGGTCCATTGTCAACCTTTAAACTTATGGAAGATCTCCAGGTCATGAAAATATCATTCGGGACCTTGAAGACCTTGGCTGCGCTGGTGGAGGAGACAACTTTGAATAGTGGGAACCTGGAGTATTCATTTATCAGGAATTTGCTAGATTCAAGAGAACCAAAGTTGATGGCTAAACTCTCTCACACACTTGCAGGCAAATACAACATCTCTAAGGGCAAGAAGCACAAGACTTGCACTAGACAGGTGTTTAAATGGCATTTTCACAGTTCTGTCTCTACCATGGCATCCAGCCAGGAAAACAAAGTCTGTCCTAGAGAGCCCTCTTGGTGGCAAATATCCATCAGTGTCTTTCAAGGGCTATGTCAATGCCTTGTTTAAAAGTGTTTTAGGCATCACTATCCGTCACCCTATCAGGACTAGTCCTTCAACTCACCAGTTTGCTCCACGCTGCCAGGAAACGGCGGCCGCCGCATCCTCAGCCTCACGCCACAGTCACTCCTGTGATTTCCTCGCTTTGTCCAAGGCTCAACGCCGCAACCGTAGTGCGGTCCCAAATTGCGGTTGAAGAGGCAGCTCCTGCTCTCCGATGGGGATGGCGAGTGATTTGGCAGTGCGCTCCGTCTCACCGGCGTGGACAGAGCTCTCTCCCCTGCTCACCGTTGTATTGCTTTGTTTGGCTGTCGCATGTCTACAGATATGCAGACAGCCCCTGGATTTTCCTTCTTCGTGACAACCACATTGGGAGACCCCAACCGCGTGGGTCCTTCAGATGGTTCAATGATCTTGAGACTTTGTCAATTTTCTTCTCCACCACTTCCTGTAGATAAAACAAAGACTTTCCTATGTCACTGTGCACTGGGAGGACACTCTCGTCTATGTGAAAGCAAAGACAGGTTTCTTTCAGTCTGCCAAGACCAGTTAAGAGGGCTGGAAAATAATGAGTGAGGTCATGGACTGTCTCGAGGTGAAAATTGATGGGGATGAGTCCCATTGCTGCTGTAATGGCAAAACTGAGAAGGCATGCTCCAGATGTCTTGCCCTGTACTACATGGATGGGAGTTGTAATGGATTTCGTGGCATGTGACAGTGGTGCAGTGAAAGAACCACAGCTGTGTAGTTGTTTGGTCGCAGCCCATGTGTAGAATTTTACGGGTGAGTGTTCAAGAAGCGGTGCTGGGTCAAGTGTGTTGAATTGGTCCAGGCACATGACATGGATTGGCACCCCACCATCACTGATGAAAAGTCTGGACTGTTTGTTCAGGAGAAGGAGAACGGTCCTTGATGCGTTTGGGAGCTAAACATGATGAATTGCATAGCTTCCTGTGTGTACTTGTATGAGTCCAAGGTTAGTGGAGTATCAAGGCATAGGACCCTGGGGACGGGTATTCGACAGTCCAGAACATAGAAAGTGGCACAGCAACATAGGAGAGTCGTGTTTCATCTACAGGAAGTGGTAGAGCAGAAAATAGACAACTGAGAAGGCATGCTCCACATGTCTTGCCCTGTAGTACATGGATGGGAGTTGTAATGGATTTTGTGGCATGTGACAAGGGTACAGTGAAGGAACAACTGCTGTGTGTCTACAGGAAGCAGTAGAAAAAAAAATAGACAACTTTATCGATCTCAAAATCACTGAACCATCTGATGGCCCCAAACCATGTGTGAGTCACGATTGTTTATCTGGTAAAAAATATTGGCTAGTCTCTAAGATCCCTGCTTTAGATTCCATAGATGTTCCATTCTAAACTCGTTTTCAGCAGTTGATCAAAGGTTGGACAAACTGGTTTATCTCATCGTCTATCTGTATGAAGTATCGACAACCCCCAGGTGACAGCTTGCCATCTTGACTTTCTGCAGTGACCAGAGGGACCTGTTCTGCTGCTATCCAACATGCTGCAAGTCATGTGAGGCCTGACCATACTGCCGTAGCCCCCACCAGCCTGGACGCTGCAATCAGAAAGGACGCAGGACCACTACTGAGGCCTGCTAGGCTGTTCTTCGCCAGCTACAAGATCCAACAGGCAGGGCTGCTGCCTGCAATTCTGTGCTCAGTGGCTGAAGCTCTGGCTGTGCAACCACGCAGGATGCACCACCAGTCTCCACACCAAAGTGTACCTCAGGGAACAATTAATACAAGGCTGACTGAGAGAGACTGACTTACAGCGTCTGCCGAAAGATCAGTAATTCCTTCAAGGTCTAACCACAACGCCATAGCAGAGGATCCAGACTGTCCTGGAGGATGCAACTGGTAAAGATGCGTGACCACTACTGAGGACTAGTTTGTTCTTCTTCCTAAGCTGCAAGATCCAAGAGGCAGCAACGCTTCCTGCAATCCCACGCTCACTGCTGAGGCCCAAACTGTGTGCCCGCCAAACTAAACGCCAGACTGTAGCTCAGGAATAGGTAACGCAAGGCGTGAAGTGAAAGACTAAGTGGTTGTGTCTTGGTCTCAGAAAGATAATTCTACGTGTTAGGCAGATTAATGATTACAAGAGTGAACTCTTTTTGCTCAAGATATATCATTAACAGGCTCACCCCTGAGTGGCTCTGGCCTTCAAGCAGCAAGACTTAAACAAAGGAACTAGTGTAAAGCATTCCGAAGCATCAAACAACAAAATAGTATAGTCACACAAAATAAAAGAAATCCAACACCAATTTATAAAAATAGATTATATTTTAATGAATTTTTAGAACTCAAGATGAGCAATTCCACAGGAGGATTCCAGATGTATATATTTTTTTAACAAAACGTAAATCTTAGCTTTTTAGTCCCAAGCACAAACAAACATTGGTAACCGTAAAGTTTAGAAACTTTTGAAAAGTTTGAAAGAGTTGTGTTCGGATACTCTACTCTGAGTTGGGTTACCAAATCCGGCAGATGGAAGGTTAGGGGGGCCAATAAGGAGTATCTGAATAGCTACCTGGTCACCAAAGTCGGCTCAAGTCCAGTTCCACACTTTACATCACGGCCACCATAGACTTCAATTAATGTGTCATGATGCAGGATGCTGAGGATGCTTACAGATGCTCTGGGTGCTTTGTGGTCGATAGGGGTGTCCTTGATACACAGTTAAGGTGGGGTGATTTTGGCCACAGGGGTTGGAGTCACTTGAAGTCCTTTGAGACAGTCAAAAGCCAGCTGTGGTTTGGCCCCCGGACTCCGTGCACAGTGGGTCCAGCTGAATCATTTGGTGAAGGCTGGTGCCCGTCTTGGGTGTCTAATTCGGACTCAGATGACACTCCTGGTTTAAGCAGACGCTGGTGCAACTTTTTGTCGTTGAGTAAAGATCTCTTGGGATGCCCAGCGGCAGCCAGTGATAGTTTGCAGAAAGTGGCAACTGATTTGTCTGAATGTGCTTCTTCAGCTTTGATGGCCCTAGGGATGGTTCCAAAGGGTCAGCTGTTTGACCCTTGGAGGCACTTCTTTGGTTTGGGGCTCGGGAGAGACTTTTTAATGAGCCACAGGCACAGTCCTTTCTTCGCTAGCCCCAGGTGAAAATCTGCAGATGCAATCTCCCTTGTCAAGTCCAGGGTCAGCAGGGCAGTCCTTTTTTGGTACTTTCTCCAGTTCCGGTGTGATCTGAGGTTCAAGTGCCAGGGGTGCCATATGTATGCCAAGAAAGTGCCCTCGGAGGGATGATGCAGTCACTAGCCAATAAGTTACCAGGATCCCTCCCACCCAGTGACAACATCTAGTTATGTGTCATCTAGATCTAGCAAACCCAGGGTGTCGTCTCTAAGCATGGGCGGATTTTGCGGATCCACGATCCGCGAATTTACGGATTCGCGGATCCGCAAAGTCCACGAATTTGCGGATTCGCGGATTTTGCGGATATTTTTAATGGGGGGGTCTTCTGTGCGAGTTCAAGTGCCTCTTGTGTGTATAAATGGTCAGAGACCGATCAGAGCAGCAGATGAAGAGAAAGAAGCTCCTGGTCACAGGAACAGCACAAGGATTGCGCTCGTGAAGGATACGAAGGCCTCTATCCAGCATCACAGCTGATTTTTGACGGTAGATTTGGGAAGAAGGCACACCTGCCCAGCCTCGACGACGCTCACGATTGTTTTTGGGCTGATGAATGAGTCACTGAATTTGAGCTTCAACTAGTTCCAGTGACCATGTGTGTGTTACTATGCAATCACCCCAAAGGGCGCAGGGGTCCCTTGAGTGAGCTGTCCATCATAGTGGGTAAATGGCGGGAAGACGGTGCACACCGCAAGTGTGTGAGCGGGGCCAAACGGGCGGGGCTTCCATGCGAGTTCACATGCCTCTTGTGTGTATAAAAGGTCAGAGACCGATCAGAGCAGCAGATCAAGAGAAAGAAGCTCCTGGTCACTGAATTTGAGCTTCAACTAGTTCAATCAATCAATCAATCAAAGCATTTATATAGCGCACTACTCACCCGGGGGGTCTCAAGGCGCTGAGGGGGAGGGGGTCCGCTACTGCTCGAACAGCCAGGTCTTGAGCTGCTTCCTGAAGGCGAGGTGATCTTGGGTCAGTCGGAGGTGGGTCGGGAGGGAGTTCCAAGTCTTGGCGGCCAGGAAGGAGAAGGATCTTCCTCCTGTGGTGGCTCTTCGGATGCGGGGGACGGCGGCGAGGGCGTGGCTGGTCGATCGAAGCTGGCGTTTGGGAGCGTAGAAGTTGAGGCGGCTGTTGAGGTATCCTGGGCCTTGGTTGTGTAGGGCTTTGTGTGCGTGGGTGAGGAGCCGGAAGGTGATTCTCTTCTTGATCGGGAGCCAGTGCAGGTCTCTCAGGTGTCCGGAGATGTGGCTGCGGCGGGGGATGTCCAGGATGAGTCGTGCTGAGGTGTTCTGGATTCGCTGGAGTCTCTTCTGGAGTTTGGCGGTGGTTCCGGCGTAGAGGGAGTTGCCGTATTCCAGACGGCTGGTGACGAGGGCCTGGGTGACTGTCTTCCTAGTCTCGGTGGGGATCCATCGGAAGATCTTACGTAGCATGCGCAGGATGTTGAAGCATGACGAGGAGACGGCGTTGACTTGTCTGGTCATGGAGAGGGAGGAGTCCAGGATGAACCCCAGGTTGCGTGCGTGGTCTGTGGGTTTGGCTGCGCTGCTCAGGGCGGGGGGCCACCAGGAGTCGTCCCAGGCGGAGGGTGAAGATCCCAGGATGAGGACTTCCGTCTTGTCCGAGTTCAGTTTCAGGCGACTGTTCATCATCCACTTGGCAACGTCTGTCATCCCTTCGTGTAGGTTGGCTCTGGCGGTGGCGGGGTCGTTGGTGAGGGAGAGGATCAGCTGGGTGTCGTCGGCGTAGGAGATGATGTTGAGGTTGTGCTGGCATGCGATGGCTGCGAGGGGGCTCATGTAGACGTTGAAGAGTGTTGGGCTGAGCGAGGAGTCTTGAGGAACGCCGCAGATGACTTCGGTGGCTTCCGATCTGAACGGGGGGAGGCGGACTCTCTGTGTCCTTCCGGCGAGGAAGGAGATGATCCACTTCAGTGCCTTCTCCTGAATTCCGACGTTGCTGAGGCGCTGTACTAGGGTACGGTGGCAGACAGTGTCGAAGGCCGCGGAGAGGTCCAGGAGGATGAGGGCCGCCGTTTCTCCGTTGTCGAGCAGGGCTCTGATGTCATCGGTAGCTGCGATCAGGGCGGTCTCAGTGCTGTGGTTGGCCCGGAAGCCAGACTGCGAGAGGTCGAGGGAGCCGTTCGTCTCAAGGAAGGCGGCCAGTTGCTTGTTGACGGTCTTCTCGATGACTTTAGCCGGGAATGGGAGCAGCGAGATGGGGCGAAAACGGAGGTAACAGGAAGAGCGCAGCCGTCAGCAGGGCAGCGTGCTGGCAGCAGCAGGCAGGAGCGGTGTAGGTGGGGCGACCTCGCCTGGGCAGGCTCGAGCGGTCACTCCATCATCTTCCTGTAACTATTTTAGGATGGCGCCGGCAAGCTGCCAGCGCCATCCTAAAATAGTTACTAAATTAGCTTCACTAATAGATAAAATAAAGCAGGTGCTCGAGGACCTGCTTTATTTTATCTATTAGTGCTTCCTGTGCTTCCTGTTGAAGCTAACTTTGTAACTATTTTAGGATGGCGCTGGCAGCTTGCCGGCGCCATCCTAAAATAATTACAACAACAACTTCAAGCTTGAAGGCTTGAACTTTTGCCCCCCCGAATCCGCCGCTCGCGGATTCGCGGATTTTCGGTAAATTCGCGGGAGTTCGCGGATTGCGAATTTACCGAAAATCCGCGAAATCCGCGAGCGGAACGGATTTTGCGCTCACGCTTAGTCCTCTCCCAAGATGTCTGAAACCTTCCTTGGATGTTAAGAGCCTGGTAACCCACCTAGAGTTGTGGCTACCTGTGGGTTACATGCCCACGGGAAAACCAGTTTGGACACTGGTCTCCCCTCTCTGTTCCCGCTGCCAGACTGTCTGCCTGAACAAAGGGGCAACCCTTCAGGAGGGTGCCTACCATTGCCCATCAAAGACGGCTTCGCTTTTGAGGCTCGCCTTTTGGGTCAACAGCCTGAGTGGCTTTCTGAGCCTAGAAATTGTTCACAGTACTCCCCAGCAAGGTAGAAGGCTGTTTGATGGCCAGCAACTGTGCAAGGCCACTGGACAAACTGGGCAACAGATAGCAGCTTTCTAAAAGTTGCCTTTCCTTAAAAGTAACATTAAATTCGACTTGGGCATCAAGCCTGTTTTAATACCTCAATTAATTTGATACCTTGTAGTACCCCTTTTAGTAGTCCCATTCAGAAGTTTGACGTGCTGAGAGGTCAGCCGGTTACTATGTAATAGCCAATGGGGCTACTAACTTTTACACAGCTAAAACAACAATTTGGACGTTTTGCTGTTAGGACATATCGAAAGTAATATGTCCTACTTAATAATATACAGCTCACTGACTTAAGGTGCCAAAGACCTCCCTTAGGGGAGACATTTATATACGTTAAGGGAAGTGGGGGCTTTGCCATTGGTTTAAATGGCAAAGTGGAACTAGCAGTTTAAAACTGCTCTTCCAGGCTGCAGTGGCAGGCTAAGAGCCATTTTGTAGTGTGTGGCACACCGGGTGGCACAATCAGTGCTGCAGCCATGGGGGACACGCTGTCTAATATGCCCTGGGTACCCTTGGTACAATATACTAGGGACTTATAAGTCAGTTCATGCCGATTGGGTGTAGTCAGTTCAACATACCTTTTTGTAATGGGTTACAACACTGCCACTGAGGTCTCATTAGCAGGCCTCAATGCGAGTCGAAAAACCAGCAGCAGCAGCCGAAAACTTTGGGGGTGATCACGCGAAAAGAGGCATTTCCTTACATCTATGATCTTTTCCTTGCTACTAGATCTCAGTAGTGGGTGTGAGAACTGTAGAACTGGACTAGGACGCTGTTGTCGTCCACTGTAGAACCCTTTAGCTGATCCCACATTACTGTGTATAATATTTCAATTTGTTGTGTTATTAAATTAATCTCTTTTTACTAAGGCAAGCACTGGGTTGGACAGTGGGTTATTGTGCCTAATGTATAGCTGCGTCTCTACCCCCATACTTCTTTCCTGAAACGTCTCTGACTGCTCACCCTGACTACTCTATGAATCAAGTGCAGAAGGAATATACTTGGCCCGTTTGCTGACCAATAGTTAGAAGGACCCCAAAACACCGTAGGCAAATGACCCCATTCACCCTGGTTGTGGTACACTAGAACCTGCCTGCCCTGTTGCCCGCTGAACAGGGTCTAAGACATGACATTTTACACCAAAATGGATTGATTACTTAAACAAAATTGGCATGTCTCCTAAAATCACAGCACATGAAACTTAGGGCCTAATTTATATGTTGGTGGTATCCATACTCCGGCGCACAGTGAAGGGGGATTCATATGCCAATATAATGGTGCACCTGCTGAATTTAGTTCACTTGTGACCATGAAATCAGAGACCAAGATTTATCCAGATTAGTGCAATGCAGGTTTATATAGCGCAAACTCGACATGCCAATATTGGAGCACTTTATTTGTGCACCAGTTACGTTACACAAGGTCACATTCCTTTTTAGGCATGGGGAGATTACGGGCCTACTTTATACATTGGCGGAAAGGGTACTCCATCGCGATGGCAATGAAGTGCCCTTTTTGCCAACATAATGGTCCACCCACCTGATTTGAATGCTGCCACACCTTTGGTGTAAAATTGACGGAGACTACTCTGTCTCCGCCATGATTAAGCTCCTCTGATGGCAATATGATGGTGCAGGGCTCTGTCATGTTGACATAACAATGCGCCACACTGCAAAAAGAATTGACAGGAACCTCCGTGATAGCGGTCCCAGGCAATGCCTTAGAAATGATCGCCGGCATGGCAATCATTTCTAAATCTGCCAGGTGGCATCTCCTCCCAGGCGACAGAGTAATCTACTCTGTCACTCTGGTAGAGATAGAGACCGTCTGCCAGAAATTACATCGGCCCCTAGTCTTGCTAGCCATATCCAATCCAGTGCCAATTCCACAATGTCTCACGGCATGATGGATTTGCTACCACATGATTTCCCCAGAGGTAACTCTTGGCATGACAGTTGAAGCTGCATCTAGAAAACATGCAGTGCCATGGTGGCCATCTTGCAATTCAGCACTTGCTTACACTGTAGGAAACCCTAAATAATGTCTGTCTTTTATCTTAACAGCAAAGAGCAAAAAGAATCAGCACTTCTCAATATTAGTTTCAGGGTTTCACTTTGTCTGCTATTTCTTAAAGGCTTCTTAACATCGAAAAAAAAACCTCATTTGGTACCAGCCTAACAGGACCTTAAGATCCAGTAACAGATCCCTGCTCACTCTTCTCAGAGCGCGCACTGTCAAAAACGGGGGGCGGGCTTTTTCCTTTCTCGCACCCACCCTCTGGAATAAACTGCCTTTATACCTACGCATCACCTCTGACCGTAACCACTTTCGCCGGGAATTAAAAACATGGCTGTTTGATCATTAGTCCGGCTTCCTCCCTGTACATGCTGACAATTCCGAGTCGTCCGCTAGCGCCATGAGACTTTCAAGTGATTTGTGCGCTCAATAAATGTTCCTGATTTGATTTGATAGTAATTTAAAAAATGTTTAAAGCCTGTAATATTGACTCCTTCGTGATGTAATTTGTAGGTATTTGAATGCGCTGAACTTTTTAACATTTTTTTTCCCCGGTTTCATTATTTGTTAATCTGTGTCCCTGGAATCAACGTCACCTTGTGCTTTTTAGGAGAATACTGGGTATAAGGAGCCAACATGTTTGCTGGAAGTGAAGACATGGTTTGGCCACAGTTTCAGGCTCTAGGCGCTTTCTGGTTTTAACAGGCTCAAGCAGGAGTTGTTCTCCTCCTCTCTGACCTTTGCCTTGACGAGGGCCCTAGATTAGGGGGTTAGGGGAAATATACCTGCAGAGTCACGTGATCAGTGAGGAGGTGGGGAACCATCGATCTGAGCAGAAAATGGCAGCTTGTAATGTAAGTGGTGCAGCTTAACAAAACTTTCTCCAGACTGCCCCCTCTGTATGCGTCATTTCCTGTCTACCTGTCCTCTGACAGAGAGGGGGTTTTAATCATGTTAAACATCGTTTTCTAATATAAAACAAAGACTGAAGGTAAGGATTTCAGGACATTTCTTTCAGTCAGAGGCGGCCTTATACTTGACACTGCAGTCTATTCCGGTCTGTGTGGGGAAATAGCGAACCATGATTCTCCAATGCCTTATAGTAACACATTAAGGGCCTCATTTATGAAAAGTGACCCATCGCTGCGTGCAAATAGCGATGCGTCACTTTTCATTGCGCCCTCCTTGCGACTTGCTGGATGCGTCATGTCGCAAGGAGTTACAGATACGTCAGTATTTCTGACGTATCTGTAGGCGCAAAAATGATGCATTGCTGGAGTGTGTCACAAAAGTAATGCAACTCCAGCAATGGGTCCTTTCACATGGGCAAATCCCATGTGAAATGTGACTGCGTCAGTCTTATGCCTGCTGTGAGGCAGGCGTAAGATATTGACACATTTGCGTCCTATAAGAGAGGCAGTGCAATCTCATAGATTTCTCTGCGTCACTTCTACGAGGCTTACTGGTGTCAGAACGCCCCCCCCTTGCATACATTATACCTGGCGCAGGTATAATGTGGCGCAGTGGTTTACAAAGTAAGGCATCTACCTAGATGCATCACTTTTGTAAATATGACGCAACATGGCACATTTTTTACCCTGCTGGCGCGTCTCAAAAAGTGACGCACCGGCGGCGTAAAAGTGACGCCAGGGCTCATAAATAAGCCCCTTAGGTTTTTTGGCAGAGAAAGATTTTCCAATGACTTGCCCTGAAATCGATATATTTTAGTGGATGAAAGTGATCGTCTATTGACTACTTGTGCTATACTGTTTTGAGTTCTAGGTAATGATTAGCGAAATCCTAACACATTTTACCCAAACGGTTCGAAACGTCTGGAGAAGCAAATCGAAAGAGGCCAATTTTTGCATTTTTAGAGATCACTTAGGAATGTTCGCACAACGCCAACACAGAAGTCTAGTCTCAGTGATGCGCTAACTGCAATGGGTCCTTCCAGGGCCAAGGAGTGTCATTTGACTGATACATTGTCACAGCGAGTAACCTTTCATGTTGGCCCAGTTAGTAAGTGTTTGCTGCTCACAGCTGTGTAGTCTACAGGTCAAGGGTTCAAGTCTGGCAGGGCCTACTCAGTCTTTCATCCTTCCGTGACTGATAAAGTGAGTGCCATTACAATGTGCTGCAGACCTGTAAATGAAACTATTGATGTACCACACTTCACTGACTATTTATTCAGTGGCTCAATTAGCCCAGTCCTAGTACATGCTATCTGGTTTACATGATGTTGCCCCCACATCCCCTACTTGAATTTTCATTTATAGATATGACACCCACCTGCAATGGGAACCCTTGAGCCTATATTTAAACTAAGTTTTGCTTATGTTGATCTCGAGTTTCCTCTTTTGAAAGAAACAATCAAACTAATCCTACAGCTTCTGGAGTCCCAGGGGTGTTTAGGAGACCAGTGAGGTGTCACTCTGATCCTGAAATTTGACAAGGCCGTTGATCTAGAGTGTAAACAGCGTGGTGGCCCACACGCATGCGGGGAATGAGATTTTGATCTCTTTTATGATTAATCTGATGACTTATCTCATTCAACTATTTTTGGACCGTTGGTATCTGTCATTGAGTAAAAGACAACCTCTGTATAGGTTAGATAAACCCCATTAACTGACGCCACTCTGAAGAACCACTTACAATTGTTAAAGTTTAAAGGTTTTAATATAAAATTAATAAAAGTTGCATATACAATCCTCTCAGGATCAAATTCATCAAATATACAGGAACCAATAGGAACATATATTCCCTAAAGAACCTCAGTCTACAAACGAATACAATTAAAGTCAGTTCCAAAATCAACAAATTAAAAAGCATTGATATGAAGTGGTTCTTCTGCGTCATCTGCAGTAAGAGAAAAAAAACAATCAAGTTAAAACTGTCCCTACTCTATACTAGGTGACATCCCTACTTCGCAAGTTTCTTCCCTAAAAAGGTGTCAGCAGTTTGACTTCCAAAGAAGTTCAAACTCTCTTAGCCTCTAAAGGTAACTTAAGTTTAAGAAGCAGTACCCTCTCTGCCTACCCATCCGCTCTCTAAGGGTCCTCGGCCTACTGCTCTCTTGCGCTCTGATCTCTCTCAGCGCATCTGCTCAAGGCATCTACCCTTGCCTTCGCTCTGAGCAATTCGCCTCGCTGTTCCTAATCTCCAATTGCTACCTCCTCCCCGGGGTGCTGTCCCTAAAATACACAATCACAGTGTGGGTGGAACGCCCCTTGACGCCCACCACGGACTTTCCCCGATGATGTCAATTTCTGGCTCTTTCCATTGCTTCATCTCTTTGCGTCGTCCGTTAGGTTGACCCTTCTTCTTAGATGTCATCTTCGTCTTCTTGCTGGTGACTTCATTCAACTTTACCTTTGACACTTTTGGAGTACAATCTATCAACTTATCAGAACTTTCATACTTTACAGCTATGATTGTAACCCTTCTTGGTCCTGTGAATGGTCATTTCAAAACAAGACTCACATTCCAATCGTCTCCTCTCATGTTTAGGCAATAAACTTCGTCCGACATTTGTCACCTTAAATCTAACAAGAACTAGACTCTTCGGCTCGCACCTTCAAGTGAAGGCTATTCACGACTCCTGTGAGCCCACTAAATTACATACATTGGACTACGCTCCTGCGAACCCTTGGTCAGTCAGGTTATAATCACAAATGACCTAAACTCTTCTAACATTCCTACAGACTTCTTCTACACAGTATAACCTTTAACATACATTTATATATGATCGCATTATACATAGAATACAATTACGTAGAATATGAACCTTAATACATAGAATATAAAGTTATATTCTCATTAGTTACATCGTTATGTGTATGCTCCTTGCACATTTCTCCATGTTACATTTCTCGCCGTTTCTGCATTTAATGTTACACACATACATGAATTTCACTTTGCACGTTCTTCTGTTCATGAGCATTTCTACACATTTCTACATTAGCCCACTACGTGTACGGGCCTTCTAAATCTAATGCATGTTTAACAGTAAATACATTTACATTTCCTATACCATGTTGTCACTTTCCGTTGACTTTATGCTATAGTCGTCAACTTCACGTTACGATGTACATTTCATTCCTACGTTTATAATAGATGCGTCTAAATATGGCTCGGATATACATTTTATTCAAATTGCGCTCTCTCAGTCCCCCCTTTGATGACTTTTAGGAGTCATCACTAAATGCAATTTGAATAACACCTTTAAACAGAACTAGTTACATCATTCCCTCTTTTCATCATTTCAAGTGCTCTCAAGCTTTTGTACTGTTGATCTTGTAAAGCAGCTAATCTCCTTTCTTGTTCTCTCATAGACCTTTGTAACCGGTTCGTCCTATACCATTTATATAGTTTTACTAATCCTAACAATGTGATTATACAAATTAATACTATTAATACAGGTTTTAATATGTACCATACTATACTTTTACCAAGGTTGGCAAACCAACTTCCAACCTTTCCTACTCCATGACCTACTTTTTCCCAAACATTTATTTTTGACAAATCTTCGATTTCTTGATGAATCTGTGTAATGTTTCTTATGACCTTCTCAAGTGGTTTTGAATTATCAGGAATATAGGTACAACATTCCTGGACCTTCAAAGCCTTGCACACTCCGCCTTCTTTTGCTAATAGTACATCAAGAGCAAGTCGATTCTGAAGAACCATTGCTCTAATCGATTGCATCTCGCCTTCTACTAACATTAATGACCTTGCAGTACTCGCAGATAATCTATCTACGACTGTAGCTAACCTCCTAATCTTAACATCGTTAAGAATCAAGCCTAACATAGGAAACATTGCTCCAAATACGTCTCCTACTACTTCTGCATCTCCTACTTCCCTTTTCGTTCTCGTCGAAACCTTTCCTTCTATGATCGCTAAATCCTTTGCATGGTATATTTTGGGGAAGACAATTGCCAAGTAACACGAACCATACCAATTGTCAGGCAGTTTTACATAGGCATTTCTCCCACATACAAAATATACATTAGGAATCACTTGCATCTCCTTCATGAAATCTTTCGTATAGTACTCTAATCGAAATGCATGTTCGCAATTTACTTCACCTACAAATACACTCTCATAATATGTCTTGCTTCGAGTTAAACATAACTTTCCTTTCTGCGTTCTATCCAATGCTATTGGACCATTGCTACCTTTCTTTTTATGTGCCTTCTCTTCTTCGGTCCAATCTGTTTTCCACTGTCCTGACATTTTTAGAATCTTCTGCCTTCTATATCGATCATCTACTTGTCCTATGAACCTTTTCTCAATCTCTGACACTTTGCAAGTCAAATTATTTCTACGTGCATATGATGTATCTAGTGTATCCCAAGGAAGAAAGAATTTGGCTAGTCTATCCTCCTTTTTGTAATAGTCCCACTTATTCATTTGCTTATAATTCGGAACTTCAGGCAGTACCGAATCATAATTTGAAAAGTAGTACTCAAACCCTTCTCTACCATAAAATATACTTAGCAGTAAACTACATGTTATCCCATAAGTCAATGGGAGATGATGATATCGGATGCCCTCATCTACAGAAGCCGGCAATTGCATACATACATAGCAATCCTTGGCCTCCATGGCATCGATGTATTCGTATAACAGTTTAGCATATGCGTTTGACCTAAAGTTTCCCTGTGACTCGTCTACGTGTAACCTACGAGCTTCATCTGCAAGTAACGCCTTCTCACGAATAACATTGCTCTCCTCCTTCTTTCCCACCAGAGCAGGTTTCAAAGTCGTTACAAGTTTTACATCTGCTATTTCCTTATCGGTTTCATGTCCTATTATGTATGATATTGTCACTACTGTTATTATGAGAAATATTACTATTGCTATAAGTGTACCTACTATGCATCTGGCTTTTCTGTTTGGGTTGCCGTTCTCCATGTTGTCAAAAACAGCGTAACTCTTTTTCCTCTGTGAAAAAGTTTTCTTTTCAGTCTTTGCTTGCTTTGTTTTCTTCTCAGTTTATAAAGTGCTCTTTATCAGCAAAGTCTCTTTTTCGCAACAATGTCTCTTTATTTTTAACAACAGACAACCCTAACCCTTCTCCGTCCTCTAATTGTAATCCCTAATTTTATTCTTCTTTCCACTCGGCGCTAGGTTATCTTCTTCTTTACAACTTATATACAAAAGTCTTTATACATCAACAATTATTCTCGTACCTGCAGCTCTTGCAACCAGTTCCAATAATTCAAAACGAATGACTTTTTCTTCTTCTTCCGGAATTTGTTGACCAAATGTTGGAAATTGTAATCTGTTTAGCACTAAATCTTTAATCTGACTCAAGTATGGGGGTATGGGAAGTGTGAAAGTCAGTAATCCCTCAGTCTCGAGTCCAGGCGTCAACATCCATATCTCCACTGCCACAAATGGATCGAGATCGATTACTTTCACGTTCTTCACTCTCCCAGATTTCTGTCCCCAAGACATCTGCCAGATAAGTCCACTCTGGGGTGGCGTACCTTCTGCAGGGCACACGTACCCTTCTCGATCTTCTTGGACTCTCAGTTCCTGAGTCTGTAGTTTCTTCTTCTTGGTCTGATTCTTCAGAGATTGGGACAAGAGTTTTCTCCGGTTGTGTCTTTAAGCTTGGCCTCCTTCTTCTCTCTGGCCAACTTGCTTCGTCACTCCTTGTCCTCCTGCTCCTTGTTCTTGGACCTGTCTCTTGGTCACTCTCAGCTTGTTCAGTATCCGATTCAGTCTCCCAGTTACTTTCTTCTCCTGAGGCGACTTCGGTCTCACTGGTATCTTGACCTTCGTCAACCTGTTCTGACACAGTCTCAGCCTCTTTGATCACCTCTACAGCTTGGCTTTCCCCCTCTATAGCTTCTCCGCTTTTCGCTGGATTCTCATCCGAGAGATGAGCTGTTTCTTCTAGAGGTGTTGGCACTCTTCGGGTGTGTGAAGCGTGTATCCAATTTGGCAGGCCTCCACACTTCACCGCAGTGTTCGTGACAAGTATGACTTGAAATGGTCCTCGCCAACGCACGTCTAAGCAGTTCTTCCTGACATGCTTTTTCACCAAAACCCAGTCTCCCGGACTCAGGTCATGGCACAAGTCTTGTGCTGATGGAACCTCTGCAGACTGGACCTGGAGGGACACAAAATTAATGGCATCAGATAGTCCCTTGCAGTAGTCCAAGATCAAGTCGTCTGTGATGTTCAATAACGCTGCAGTCGGAACCGATGGCAATCTCATAGCTCTCCCCATTAGCACTTCATGTGGAGAGAGACCTGTTTTTCTATCTGGTGTGCTACGTATGCTCATAAGAACCACTGGAAGTGCGTCTGGCCAACTCAGTGATGTTGACGAACAAACTTTGGCAAGTCTGGACTTAATTGTGCTGTTGATTTGCTCTACAATCCCTGAAGCTTCTGGTCGATAACTGCAATGGAGCTTCTGATCGATACTCAAAGCTGAGCACAACATCTTCACTATTTCGCTGTTGAAATGAGTTCCTCTGTCCGATTCCAAAGAGGATGGCACCCCAAACCTCGGTATTAACTCTCTAAGTAACAGTTTTGCTACTGTAAGTGTATCGCATCTACGTGTAGGGTAAGCTTCAACCCATCTAGAAAATATACAGACAATCACTAAAACGTATCTGAGTCTGTTACATGGAGGCATTTCTATAAAATCAAGCTGCATTCTATTGAAAGGCCCCCCAGACCTCCAAATGTGACTCAATGTAACTGGTGTTCTCTTTCCTACGTTTAGTTGCTGACAGATCGCACATCGCTGACATACTGCTTCTGCCGCTACTCTAAACTTAGGATTAAACCACGTTTGTCTGAATACTCTTACCATGGCATCTCTCCCTATGTGTGCTGATCCATGCAATTTCCTTGCCATTGGACTAACAAGTTCATTTGGTAAAACTGCTCTCCCATCGGCAGAGACCCAAAAATTCATCTCGCTTTTCACACAACCCGCTGTTTCCCAGCCCTTTTTCTCATCATCTGGTGCATTCTCCTGAACACTCCTTAGTTCATCCCACGTATCTACAGTGTCTAACAACATTGTCAATTCAGTTCTTTCCTGGATTCCCCCCACTTTCACATCAGTGTGAGAATATCCTTGCTCTGCGCAATAACGCGCTACTTCATCCGCATAGCGGTTACCTTGTGACACAAAATCTGTACCTTTTGTATGCGCAGCACATTTGACTACTGCGATAGCTGTCAGGCCTTGCAATGCCTCTAACAATAATCTCACGAATTCTCCATTCCTAATGGGAGAACCCGAAGAGGTCATGTAACCTCTTTGAGACCATAACTGCCCGTAATCGTGAACTACCCCGAAACCATACTGGCTATCGGTGTATATGGTGACTCGAAGTTTGTCGCCTGCTAAGCAAGCACGAGTCAAAGCAACAATTTCAGCTACCTGTGCGGAGTGTACTCCTTCCAGGCAAGCGGCTTCTACAACTCTGGTAATTGTACAAACTGCATAAGCTGCTCTCAGCTGACCAATATCGTCTCTTACGCATGAACCATCAACAAAGAAAATTTCATCGGGGTCAGTCAATGGCTCATCTACGATATCGGGTCTCGGTTTGGTGCATAGTTCAGTCACATCAAGGCAGTCATGATCTGTACAAATTTCATCATCCACCTCATTTGGAAGTGGCATCAAAGTAGCAGGATTCAAGACGGAGCATCTTTTTAGGGTCACATTCTCGGCAGCCAGTATGACTTGCTCGTAGCGTGTGAGCCTGCTATTCGTCAGATGCTGAGTCTTCGTCCTGGTCATTAACAATTCCACAGAATGCGGTACGTACACCACTAACTGATGTCCCATTACCACACTTTCAGATCTTTCAATGCTGACACCCGTTGCAGCTACGGATTTGAGACATCCGGGCAACGCTGCGGCTACTGGATCTAATGTAGCCGAAAAATACGCTACTGGCCTACGCGCATCTCCGTGAATCTGGGCCAAAACTGCTAAAGCGCATCCCTCTCTCTCGCAGCAGTAAAGCAAAAATGGTTTTGTGTAATCTGGCATTCCCAACGCCGGGGCGCGACATAAGTCCTCCCTCAGCTGCAAAAACGCCATCAAACAATCTTTGTCCCATGGTACCGGATCACTCACTCCTTTGTGCGTCAGTTGTAATAACGGTTTTGCCTTCAGTGAGAAGTTGGCTATCCACTGTCGACAATAACCGACCATGCCTAGGAACATCCTGACCTCTCTTTGTGTTGTAGGCGCGTTCATTTTCATAATCGCCTCTATTCTGTCTGGAGACACCTTCCGTTTCCCCTTTTCAATCCTATGGCCCAAGTATTGCACTTCAGTAAGACAATATTGCAATTTATTTGGAGACACCTTATGCCCGTTCTCGGCCAAGTGATTTAACAAGGTGATGGTGTCTTCTCTACAAGCTTCCTCTGTTTCTGACGCAACTAGGAGGTCGTCTATGTACTGGACTAGAACTGAGTTCTTGGGCAGCACTAGACTTTCAAGATTTCTCTTTAAAAGCTGGTTAAAAATCGATGGGCTTTCTGTATACCCCTGAGGGATACGACACCATGTTAAAACTCGATCTTCCAGCTTAAAAGCGAAAAGATACTGGCTCTCTTCATCTAAAGGAATCGAAAAGAAAGCCTGGCACAAATCTATCACGGTGAACCATTCAGCTTGGAACGGTATCTGAAATAATATCACTGATGGATTCGGTACCACTGGACAACATGAGACAACAATATTATTAATCTTTCGAAGATCCTGTACTATTCTGTATTTTCCACTAGGCTTCTGTAAATCCATAATCGGTGAGTTACATGGGCTACCCACGATCTCCTTCAGTATTCCCTGTTTAATCATGGATTCGATCACAGGCTTTATTCCTGCAATCGTCTCTGGTGTCAACTTGTACTGTGGTGTTCTTGGATACTCGGCATTGGGTCTTACCATGATCTTTACTGGTTCTACCCCCTTGATTAATCCTATTTCTTCTCCAGTAAAATCCCACACCTCAGCTGACACTTTCTCCCTCAAATCCTGTGGAAGCTCCTCCACTGTTAAGGTAGGATATAGTTCCACGCATTCCTGCGAATTTACAACTTTAAAATCGGCATCTTCATCATTGGTCTGCACTTCTACTCCTTCAGGTGTGCAATATATTGTGCAATTCAGTTTACACAACAGATCTCTTCCTAACAAACACACCGGGCTAGAATCACAGATCACGAACTGATGTTCGTCACTGTAATTCCCTATCTTTACTGACACTGGTTCCGTCAGAGGATTCGTCATCCTCTTGTTTGCGACTCCTACCACCTGAATCATTTCTCCCGATATTGGCAGACCTGGGACTACCGCTGATCTCAACGTGGATCGAGTGGCTCCCGTATCCACCAAAAAGGTCGTAGGACATCCAGCTACTTCAGCTTCTACGTATGGTCCTCTCTGATCTACTGCCAGGGCTGCTCCTAAAGTACAATCTTCTTCCTTATTCACTCGTTGCCCTGTAAGAGGATCAACGTAGTAGCATTCTTCTCCTCCTACGAACAATGGCATTTGTCTATAGGTTTTCCCTCCATTCGTAATTCGAGGCGGTTGAGGAAACGGGGCTCGAGGAGTCTGAGTCCCCCCTTTGATAAACTTTCCCTTCGGGACTGTTGTTCCCTTAACCACGTTGTTCTGTACCTCTTCCTCCTCCTGTTCTAATTCCCCTGTCTCAACATTATAAGGACACTCGCGTCTCCAATGTCCCACCTCGTTACACTGATGACACCTGGTTGTCCTTTTCAGTGTTGCGATATCCATTCTCGGTCTCGGTCTTTCTTCCTCATCTCTGCTCTGATTGTTCTGTTTCTTTGCTTGCGTTCCTATTCCCTGCTGTCGCTGTCCACCCTTTCCAGCTGCTTGCATCTGTACTAACATCAGCTTTTCCTTGAGCTTCTTTGCCTTCGAATCTATCTCATCGCTACAGTACCTAGCATACCTCAGAATCTCATCTAAAGGTTTGTTTTGCCAACAGATCAAATGTTGTTGAATCATTAGGCTTATGTCTGGTCTCAATCCGAGAACAAACTTTGACACAAACTGTCCTATGTCTTTAGGATCCATTACATCTAACCCACTGTACTGCTTGAATGCTTTCAGTAACCTCTCATAAAACTCGTGAACTGTCTCTTTAGGCTCCTGAGTTGTTCGATCTATCTTAACCCAGTCTATGTCTTGCACCGGTACTTTCTCTTTCTGCCATGTTATTACTCTTTCGTATTTTTCCATGACTCTGTCTGATGGACCGCCTGTCTGTGTATCTCTCTGAGGCTCACAGTTGGGCCATTCAATACTAAGTTTGCATGCCGTCCACAAATCTCCGGGTACTACGATATCGAACAAAGTGTTCAAATCGATCCACAGTACCTTAGAGATCTTTACGAATCTCTCTACCTGCTTGTACCACTCTACGGGATTTTCTCTCAGCTTCGGGAAGGAATTAGTGAATGCCGCTAAATCCCCCCTACTCCATGGTACATGCACGTAGTTTCCGTTCGCGATTTCTCGCAAAGGAAAAGCTTCCATTCGCATTAGGTCTGTATCCTGAGACTTCACAAGTGTACTCCGTCTGACAGATCCCTTCTTGGACCATCTTTCCTCCCATCTATCCAGATCTCTCCATATTCTAATACACATGACCAATTCCCTTATGTGTACTCTCAGCCCAATCGTTCTGCGCTCATCTAAATCTAGATCCGTGCAATTCAGCCTATGATTGGCCTGTAAAGCCTTAGTTCGCGATATGTCTATCATGTACCTTCCTGCCAATTCAGATAACTTTTCATGAGCTGCTCTCGCTTTCCGAGTAACATCTTTGGATAAAAACAGTATCTCATCTGGTGCGTACAGCTCTAACCTCTCGATTGCCACTGTGCCGTCAATTATTTCGTCTAAGTCTGACTTTAAACTCATTACATCTATGTGTCTTGCTTTTATTTCAGCTTTCAGTACGTCAGTCCTAGGTTGTTCTCTCATATCCCTCTCTCCTCCACTATGCGCCCTACGCCTGAGCACAGGTGAGTTATGAGGAATTTTTCTTCCATCTCTTTGTTCCCACCTCTCTAGATCCCAAGCCTTTCCATCTTCCCTTGGGGTGTGGTGGAACAATGCTCCATCCCTCAATCCTACATTCTGTCTTTTCGGCTCAGTTTCTCCAGATACGAGATAGGATCCTCCATGCTGTTCTAAACCACTGTAACTCGCTTGCTGTCTGGTATCACTTAACAAACGATAAGGACCTTCATGGCTCTCCATGCTCCCGCGATCTCGTTCGTGATCACCGGATGTATGGCGAGACGTTTCGCGACTCCCTACATTCTCATGACTTCGTTCTAGATCACCGGAGGCATGTCGAGACGTTTCACGACTCTCCATGTTCCCGTGATTCCAATGTTGCACATTTTCATCCGGAGTATGGTGTGTGCATCTGAAAGTGTTTCGGTATTCCTGCGTCCTTCGTTCTCCCTCACTGAAAGTGACGCGAGGCACTTCGCCACACCCTGCACTCCTATCGTTGCACGTTTGCCTATTGCCGCTAATGGTAGGGCACGTATCTCTTCTGCTTTCTTGACTCCCTCTCTCCCACTCCGGGCTGCTTTCGCCAGCTCCACAATGAGAGAGAATCTTGTTATCCTGGTCTCTCCATTCAGTTCCTGTTTCTAAACTTTTATTCCGAGCTTCTTCGGCCGTATCCCATTCTCTTAGATATTCCCTTAATTCCTTATAGGATTTTGGTTTCGGTCCCCTCAAATCCATTGATCCTCTTTGACCCCCTTGTTCTATCCAGGGACCCGTTGCGGAATCTAATGGGGTACTCCGACTCACTGGTGCTAATCTCTGTCTTTGAGGATTCATCGTGTTATTCCTATTCTCCATCTCTGCCCTTTCCCTGTCCCATCGTGCCTGTTCCTCCTGCTGGACCCCCTCTGGGTTGTAGATTGACACTATAGGGCCTATAGTAACAGGTACTTGTAAAGCGTCTGGCATTTGGTACGACCTTGCACATTGCGTCTCTGGCACCTTCTGGACCACGAATCTTCCCACTACTCTCTGTTCGGAACTAGCTTGGGGTATTTCCTCACTCTTGTTGGAGTCCCACTCTGTTACTGGGATCGATTTATATTCACCCCATCTAGCTCCGTCCCCTTGCTGTAATATGGGACTTGCGGATTCACCGCTATATGGAGGTGGTCTATCTGTTAACAGCCTATCTATTAGATCCTCCTCCGTCTCGCTTTCCTCATCTTCTTCCTCTAGAGGTTTCTTTTCTCCCGTGGCTTCTATCATTGTGAACAGTTTGTCTGCTTCTATCTTTTGTACTCTCCACTTCTTAGCTTCCTCATCCCATTTGGCATCCTGCACTGCCTTTACTAATCGTCTCACTCTTTCCTGGCGTCTCTTTAAACTCTTCTCGTGTGCTGCTCTAAACCATGCACTAAGAGCTTCGAATTGTGTTGGCCTCGGTAGAGGTCTTGTTGCAAGCATTACCGCTTTCAGTTGGTTCAACACGTCTAATTTAAACGTTCCGAATCTCGGAAACGTCAGTTCCTTTTCCCCTTCAGTTAGCCTATTCCACTCGGAGATCCACATTATTGAGTGTAAGCCGACATTTACTGCCATATGATAAGCTGGTGTGCCTTCTGGTGGAGCTTCTTCTCCAGCATATAAATTCCTTCTATTCCTCCTAAAGATTTTCCTTAAACCCTTAAAGCACTTCATTTTTGATAGTCTACGATTTTCTCTTATTAATTCTCTTCCTTGTTTATGTCCCGATGACAATCCACCAATCCCTGTGCGACTCTCGCTAATCAGCCTATCCCAGTGCTGTTCTACGCTAACCGACCAATCTCAGCGCGATTCTACGCTGACGTCACTCATTCTCTCTGCAGCAATTTCCTTCGTTTCTCAACTCGTCTCACGGTCTCACATGCGTTTCATTCATACGCCGAAAAATGACTACTTTCGTCCAAGCGATCACTTTTCTCTGACTGTACGGCCACAGTCTAACTGTAATTGCTACCTCAACTGGCGAAACGTCTTCCTCTTACGGTCAGACGCTCACCTTAACTGATAGGTTACTTACACACAGTAAACGTACGACCAGCATGCGTTTACTCATACACTCACTCAAACGCTCCCCCTATCATCGGTCTGCGGGCGATCAATGGTACCTCATGACCCCCTTTAAATGGTAGACAAATTACTCTGGGTGTTCGATACACCCGAACCACTTAAGCCCTCTCTGGACATAAGATTTTTATCCGGTTGCGTGCGCTCACAACCTTCCCTCAATCACACTACAGGCATTCAACTCCGCTTGACATTACAACACAGGAACAACATAAAACACCGCAATCTTACAACGCATGACCCTTATACTCACTCTCGACCGATTCTGCTGCTTTTCTCTCGACGCACCGTCAGCACCTTCTTCGGCAGGGATTCTTCTTCTGGTCGTCGATGACTAGGGACCTTGGGGTAAACTAAACCTGGCCTAGGTCGTCTTCAGAGCCGGTCCTAGGCATTCTGAGGCCCCGGGCGAAAGGGAAGATGTGAGGCCCCTCTAACTGTATATTGCGTCGCAAGAAGTGACATCACAGAAAGTGACTTTGCAGGACTTTTGATCTTAGTTATTTGGCATCACTGAAGCAAACTAATGTGGATATCAGTAACATGGACAAAAAGTAGAGGAGATGGAAAACAGGTGAGAAAATATCCAAAATTGAAGAGTCTAACTGCGGTCAAAACACAAAGAATAATTACAACATTCTGAACAAAGCGATCGATAATTATGAAGAAGAAATAATACAACGTCCCCTATTGTGAGACAGTAAAGTATAACAAAAAACACCAAACACCAATAGCAGCCTTGTCATGAGGAATGCAAACACAGGTCACAAGACAAGCTGATGTGAGTATCATCACACTGCACTTTTTCTGTTTTTGCTGACGCAGCACAGAGTTGACCAAAAGCACTGGCAAACAAATAGATCTGCATAGGCAGCCAAAGGGAGAGAACTAGTGGCTTTTCCAAAGTACATTTATAAGTATGTTTACTTGCTAAGCCTGCATTTTGCACTTTGTTATGCAAAAATCTGAACTCCATGAGGCCGCCGCTCTGTAACCTGCATTGGAAAGACATACCCGACTCTGACTCTCTTATTATAATAGATATTTCATGAAAGGACGCATGAGCTTCTGAATTGATTAAAAGGGAAGAATCACGAGAAGGAATATTAAACACCTTCATGTAAGTTGCTCAACAAACTGGCACTGTTAATGTAGGTGTGCATAACGTGTAAAGCATAGTGAAGTAGGCAGGATTAGGGTTGACTTGGGTATGCAACAGTGTTCAAGCTGGCAGACGAGTTCCCATTCATAAGTAAATTCTTAACACTGGAATCGCATCTCTGGCACTTGGGCAGGTGCCAGGCCGACTCCGAGTGAGACGCTCGCTCCCCAGTCCCACTCACATCTGCTTTGTGAATGATGATATAACAGTAAGCCTTCCTTGGCACTTTCAAGTAGTTCAGTGACAGTGACAGTTCCAACTTACTTCCAGATAGTAAACTGACTGTGATCTTACCTTCTAAGACGTTACGCCAACGCGGCCGGGCCTGAACCGACTCCCACGCGGCCCGAACCGACTCCCGACTCCACCCTGCTCCTGGCTGAAGAGAGTAGAGACTGTAGGCCAGGGTACGCATGCGGCATGCGTGCTGCGTCACTGCAGAGCGGGGGCTGGCCAGAAAATGATGTCCGGGGGCCGTCATTGGTAGCGCTTTCGCACGCTACCAGATTGACGGCCCTGGGACCCACAAACATCATTAAACGCCTGCCGCCGCCCCCGCACCGCAAACGGCACCACCACCACTAAGCTAGGTGGTGGGGTGCATGCGTGCACGGTGACGGTGCACTAGTTTCACTAACTGCCTTACTGCTTGCGCGAGAGTGCGTGCAGGGCTTTTCATGCATTTGCATTTCATGTCGGGCCAGGGCCCCTGCTCTGCGGTCTACTCACTCTGCGGGGCCCGCGGCGGCGGGGCCCCCTGAGCGCGAGGCCCGGGGCAGCTGCCCATACCGGCCATGCCTAGGACCGGCCCTGGTCGTCTTCCTCAAGAAGATAACCATCATTACTCTGCTACCAACTGCGGGGAATGAGATTTTGATCTCTTTTATGATTAATCTGATGACTTATCTCATTCAACTATTTTTGGACCGTTGGTATCTGTCATTGAGTAAAAGACAACCTCTGTATGGGTTAGATAAACCCCATTAACTGACGCCACTCTGAAGAACCACTTACAATTGTTAAAGTTTAAAGGTTTTAATATAAAATTAATAAAAGTTGCATATACAATCCTCTCAGGATCAAATTCATCAAATATACAGGAACAAATAGGAACATATATTCCCTAAAGAACCTCAGTCTACAAACGAATACAATTAAAGTCAGTTCCAAAATCAACAAATTAAAAAGCATTGATATGAAGTGGTTCTTCTGCGTCATCTGCAGTAAGAGAAAAAAAACAATCAAGTTAAAACTGTCCCTACTCTATACTAGGTGACATCCCTACTTCGCAAGTTTCTTCCCTAAAAAGGTGTCAGCAGTTTGACTTCCAAAGAAGTTCAAACTCTCTTAGCCTCTAAAGGTAACTTAAGTTTAAGAAGCAGTACCCTCTCTGCCTACCCATCCGCTCTCTAAGGGTCCTCGGCCTACTGCTCTCTTGCGCTCTGATCTCTCTCAGCGCATCTGCTCAAGGCATCTACCCTTGCCTTCGCTCTGAGCAATTCGCCTCGCTGTTCCTAATCTCCAATTGCTACCTCCTCCCCGGGGTGCTGTCCCTAAAATACACAATCACAGTGTGGGTGGAACGCCCCTTGACGCCCACCACGGACTTTCCCCGATGATGTCAATTTCTGGCTCTTTCCATTGCTTCATCTCTTTGCGTCGTCCGTTAGGTTGACCCTTCTTCTTAGATGTCATCTTCGTCTTCTTGCTGGTGACTTCATTCAACTTTACCTTTGACACTTTTGGAGTACAATCTATCAACTTATCAGAACTTTCATACTTTACAGCTATGATTGTAACCCTTCTTGGTCCTGTGAATGGTCATTTCAAAACAAAACTCACATTCCAATCGTCTCCTCTCATGTTTAGGCAATAAACTTCGTCCGACATTTGTCACCTTAAATCTAACAAGAACTAGACTCTTCGGCTCGCACCTTCAAGTGAAGGCTATTCACGACTCCTGTGAGCCCACTAAATTACATACATTGGACTACGCTCCTGCGAACCCTTGGTCAGTCAGGTTATAATCACAAATGACCTAAACTCTTCTAACATTCCTACAGACTTCTTCTACACAGTATAACCTTTAACATACATTTATATATGATCGCATTATACATAGAATACAATTACGTAGAATATGAACCTTAATACATAGAATATAAAGTTATATTCTCATTAGTTACATCGTTATGTGTATGCTCCTTGCACATTTCTCCATGTTACATTTCTCGCCGTTTCTGCATTTAATGTTACACACATACATGAATTTCACTTTGCACGTTCTTCTGTTCATGAGCATTTCTACACATTTCTACATTAGCCCACTACGTATACGGGCCTTCTAAATCTAATGCATGTTTAACAGTAAATACATTTACATTTCCTATACCATGTTGTCACTTTCCGTTGACTTTATGCTATAGTCGTCAACTTCACGTTACGATGTACATTTCATTCCTACGTTTATAATAGATGCGTCTAAATATGGCTCGGATATACATTTTATTCAAATTGCGCTCTCTCACGCACTTCTGTCTGACTCCTCTAGTTACGGGGAAGGGATCAGTTAGCTCACCTGTGCTACCATGTCTAACCGAGAGGAGAGGACACATCGCCGGGATCGTCCGTGCACCACGCGCCATTTCTCTGTGCCAGCACCGTCTGAGCCAGCCAACATTCATTGATAAGAAGTCTCTTTATCCACAATACCAGCCATATCCATACCAGGAGCGCCCCCGTGTGTATCCTGTCTTGTGCCTTTCCTCCAGACTTTTCAATAGCGCCTACTAGACGGATCTGAGGACCGACCTATTATCACAGTTTGCCTGCTAGCCTCACCCTTACTAGGGGTCCCGGGCGGGATCCCTGTAAGTCCTTATCTTCACCATTACTTCACGGTGCCACACTAGTTCGTTCTCTGAGCAGCGCAAACCCTTGAAAGGTGCCCCTCATCGAACAGTCCTGAAGAGACCTGATACCCTATTCAGGTCGAAACGTCGTCGACAGAGATAAAGAGACAGACTTGTCACAACAGTTGTTTATACATTTCAACTGTTGTACTTTGATTGTTTACACTTATACTTGGTTCGTCTCTTTCCAACTGAATGCAAACTGGAAACCTTATATAATTTACACATTATTATGTTCCACTTTAGCAGTTTAGGTTCTTTTTTTGTAAAATTCACTTGGGACACGCCATCACTGTTTTGATTATATGTGTGTATATAATGTTACGGATACTCTGTACAAACTGTTGATATACATTTACATAAATCTTTTTGAATTGACCAAAAAATTCTCACTATGTATATATAGCTTTCCTTTATTGACATCTAAATCATCACCCGCATTGCCATTGTGCGTTATCCTTATCAGAATTAGTTCTTATCTATGCACAGGAGCCATTGTTTCTTGTAAAAAACCTTCACCCAGGCTCCAAGTGAGTAGGGTTCCCTTGTTTCCTTCCCCAACCGTGTCTAACCTGGGCATAGTTGTTGTAATGCAGACTCACTATGGTGCTTAACAAAAATAAAAAGGGACCCCCCCCAAACTCAGAAAGGAAAGCATTGATCTTGATACCAGATCAAATTTAAACAAGGCATTGATCAAAAATGTCAGTGGCTGACTAGGCTTGCATTCGAAGTGAGATTGCTCCACTGAATACAAGTTAAGAGTCACAGCAATTAAAATGTAGCCTTACTAGGTGCACAGCAGCATCGGTGTCCAGGTTGAAGCATATTTTGACCTTTAACCAGGTTCTTCCATTACATTTCTGGTCATGTCAGCTTTTATGGCACATTCCTGATGGTGTCTTACTAGGAGTGCACACTTGAATCTCAGAGACCTTATAGCAATCAGTACCCTGGTAGGTCTGTGATCCTACTGCAGAGGTGGTAGATTGTTAAAAACCTTCTTTCCGGATCCAGCCTGACGCCTGGGGAATTCAAAGGTAAGGAACCTGCAGATAGATAGAGTCTCTACCGGATAATGCGTTACTGAAGGTAAGTAACTTGTTCATCTAAATCTTCATATGGCACTTAAAAAAAAAACTTTAGTTACCCTTTCCCGACTAACCTCAAATCTCTTCTCAAGACTCACATATGCTGGAATCAAGCATGGGACGTTATTCACAAATTATAACCTGGTTACTCAAGTCATCTCCTATAAACTGACTAACCAAATAAAATGAACTACTCTAAATTATTGACACTCTGGCATGCAATGGAAAGCCATAGGTAGCATACGAGCAGTGTGTGGAGTGCTGTCTTCCGTAGTCTTGTCAAGTCGCGACTCTGCTACACCAAGAGTCTGGCTATTTGTCTTGGACTTATGCACTTACTTCCAGATCTGAACCAAAGGCAATGGTCTAAGGAACATGCATTCGCGTGTGGATCTGTGTAATTTATACAGGGAACACTTAGCTGCAAAACAACCGAGCACCACACAAGTGTTTATGAGGGTTGAGAGTCCAGGTGGTCTGGGGGTTACGAATGACGAAGGAGGAGGTACAGTGGAGGGGATTACAATACAAATAATGAAGGGTGATGCAGTTGATCAAGGATTACACTCGAGGACAGGGGAAAGGCTGCAGAGTAGGGAGACCGCTTAGGAAACGTAATGAGGGATGGGGAAAGGGTTGGATAGGTTAAGGGTTGGAGACTACATAGCAGCAAGAGCATTTGGGAGACAAGAGGTGTCTCATTGGGTGGGACCAGGAGCAGCATCAAGTTGGTGCTTGAAGAGGTGAGTTTTGGTACACTTCTCAAACCATGCTGGTGTCTAGAAAGTCACAAGTATGTGCATGTGGTCATTATTGCCCAGATAGCAACTTTGTTTGAGCAGTGCATTTCATCTGTGTTTTTGTTCTTCCCAGTTGTGCCTTATGAAATCACAGTCTACACCAGTGATAAATTTGGAGCTGGAACAGACGCTGATGTGTTTATTGTCCTCTATGGAAGAGATGGGCTCTGCAGCCAGCAGAAGTCCCTGTGTGTAAACAAGAGGGAGAGGAGGCTGTACTTCGAGAGGAACTCAGTGGACCAGTTCATCGTGGAGGTGAGATTCCCCTCCACTGGAACTCCACAACATGGCATTGATGGCATCTTCCAACAGGATCATATTGCTTACGATATCCAATAAAGACATCTCTCAGTGGAGCACACACCAGGTTTACTGTGTCGATTTGTTTACAGTGAGGATTAAATTAATAAACTGGTTTAGTCCCAAGTATCAGACTTTGGTATCCATTCAAGTATTGCAGATGTGGTAAATGTGTAAAATCTTCATGCTGTCTAGTTTGATTTCTTTACAGTAAGCATGCATTTTCATTACCAAGACTGCAATTGAAATAGGCAGTCAGTTTTGCAGGTTGGATCAAGCAGAATGGAAGCTGGATGGTTATGGTGTAGTGCTGAAGACGTTTGACAAGTGAGAAGGTTACGTTTTGTTTAATTAAGCACCCAGAAGCTGGTCTGCAGAGGGTTCATTACACTGTGCATTAAGAGCACATGAGATGATTGGGTACCAGGTGCTCAAGGGTAATGGAAAAATGGAAGTTGGGCGACCAGCATTGTGTACATAAGCATATATGTGGTGTTGGTATAGAGTAAACCCAGCCTGAAGGAAGTAGGCGGTACTTAAAGAGATGGGTGGTCCTCAGTAGATTTCTTCATCAGTGGCAAAATAGCAGAATTGTTAACTTAAGGGGCATATGCACTGAAGAGACGTGAGTGGTTAAACAGAGCGCTGGGGCAGGAGAGACCTCAGGAGGTAAATGCCGGACGCACTATATTTATGGGACTCGAAGGCTCGATTGTGCACAGAACGGGTTGGAGGTCCTATGTATGTGAATAAACTCTTCAGTGCTTATGAGACAGAAGGATTAGATGTGGGCAAAGCAGCACAGATTTATGGAAAGGGTAAGAAGGCGAGGGAACCAGAGGGTAGGGTGGTGAAAATGGACTAGTTTGTAGAGATTTTGAGGCAAGGTAAGTGGCAAAGCTTGAAGCAGATTGGTATGAATGAGTAATGGTTGCTCAGGCTTTGTGAAGTGTTGAGGTGTCCCCTAAGTGATCCATAGTCATGGATGACTAGAAGACAAAACTTGCAACTCTTGACCTATTCAGTGTGTGGGCACAGGTTGATGTCTTGCACAAGGACATATAAGGGAAATGGACCAATATCGAGCAAAGAAGCTATTCTGTAGCCAACATCAACAAGTGCCCACAAGGGCAGTAGGCTAGTGGTATTAAGAGACAAAAATAAATGGTACACTGAGGGGGAACATATACGAGCGTGCAAGCGGGGTGTGAGTGGTATGAAGGGTGTTACCCTCCCATGCTAAGAGGCAAACAAAATGAAATGTCAGAAGAGCAAAGTATTCAACAATGGTAAGTCATGGATGTTGAGTATGAAGCAATGAAGGTCCTAGGCTGAATGTGCCTGGAACCTCAGCAGACTAGGCTATCAGAGAAGATATCCAACATGTTTCCAACACTTGCAAATGAAAATTGATCTTTCATTTCTATTTGCAGCTGGAAGATGTTGGAGACACAATTGAAAAGATTCGGATTGGACACAATGACAAAGGGCTGCAAGCAGGGTGGCACTTGGACAGAGTGGAGATCAGAAGACTTTTGCCAAATGGAAAGGTGGGTCATATTATTGGAAACATACTCATTGTTGATTATATATTGTTGAAATTTTCTTAAAACACCCTACTTGCTTACCTTAGAATTATTATCCCTACCCCTTCCTTCCAAAAATATACTTCTATGCTCATTATGAGTACTTGAAAAGACCTGGGCTCCCAGCTATGCAACACAATCTGATTACACTCCAGTCTACTGTAAAAAAAATAGGTGAATCCATGCAAAATCTCTGTGATGAACTCTCTGCTCTACTCAAGCAGAGGTACCTGACTACCCATTTTACATGAATCGGTCTAAAATCAACAGCAATACCCCAAGCCCTCCTTCCTTAGCCGCTGTTCAATTACAGCGAATCAGGTCAAATACTCTGTGCAAATCTGGTCATTGAATCCTTGAGTCAGACTGATCTAAAAAATTCATCTGTTCTAGACATATAATCGTTAGATGGCACTCTTCTTGCTCATGGATGCTTTTATCTGCAAATTTCTAACCTCTTGAATCACCTTCATTTGCCCAACAGGCTCCAGAAACCTTTGAAATATCTCGCCGGTTTTTCCAGGTGCTGCTGCACAGCTCCTGCAAACTGCACTGGTCCATCCCTTGGAGAAGACCACACAGAGTCATTTAAGGCTCCGCCTTCTACACTGATGTCCGTTTCATATTTTCCAAACTTTTCAATACAGAGTTCAAGCTCCTCTTTGGTATTTTTACTGAGAAAAATTCCAAAATTCTTCCTTGGTAGTATACTTCTTTAGGGTCATCTCACCACTTCAGAATGACAGGCTTCAGGCGATGCTGTACTTGCCTCAAGCAGATGTCAATCTTCAATCCTTACAACTTCTGCCTTTGGTGCCTAGGCCTCAGTGAGAAATGTGGCCTCATGCACTCCAACAGTGATCAAGGAGAGGGAAAACCAAGCTCTGCTTGGCTCAGGCCTGTAAAAGGCTGGATTTTACAGGTCTACTTCATCAGGTAAGTGAGGCGAAGCGTTCTAAGGAAAAGCCACCCCATAAAAAGTATCACAAATGGGATGCCTCCTCTCCCTGATTTTGCTCTTATTCCAGGGATAGATCCAAAAGTCGCCAAATACAGTTCCTGATTCTACCCTCTACACCAGGGGTCTTCAAACTGATCCTGGAGGGCCGGATCCATACCAGATTGTTTGGATAGCCCCATTGAGATACATGTAGTTTTTTAAAAAATCTGGCATGGATCCGGCCTTCCAGGACCGGTTTGGAGACTCCTGCTCTACACTGTCCTCAGACCCCATGGTTGTATTTAAGAAGCTTCACTATGAATTTCTGGTGTGGTTACCTAATGTGGAGCAAGTGGAAGCTTCTCATCAGGCCATGCCTCAGATCTTTATATCTGGCCCCACCACCCTCTGCCACACCTGTTGGCTCAGTCTTCTGAGGTTGGCCCTCTGTGCATGCCCACACCTCATGCTCAAAAGTTGATCCTTTTACTGGCTATCTTTGGCTGAGACTCTGACTCCGTTCAGATGCGTCTGTGATGCTCCACACTAAGGATAATGCTAGTAAAGCTGATTGTCATCTTCCTCCACACTACATGGATAACGGTCTCTTTAGCAATAAACAGATTATCAGTGACCTGGACACATCCTCTGATCATAAACTGGAGTGTTCTTCCAGCCCTTCTAATTTAGTGTGGTGACCGGCAAGGGCACCAAAAGCCTGTAATGTCCTCTTCAGGTCTAAGGCTTACTTCTTGACTGAGATACTACACACTGTTCCTTCGTTTTAGAAGCATTCATTTTCATTGAATGGAGGTCTTTTGGACCCAGGTTTTACATCTTAGGATGTGCTGCATGACATGCTGTGCCTGAAGACTCCCTGTTTCTTTCTGCCCATCCTTCACTTGAAAGTTTGGTGAAGCAGGCCTTCTGGTCCTAACAATAGCCTAAGCTTTTCCCTGTACTGCTGACTGGGAGACCAAGTCATTGATTCGATAGGTAAGAAGGTATTCTACTCTGGTAGCCTCTCCCTGCACTACTTCAACACCTGCTTGTTGACGCGCTACACACGCCTTATTGAACGTAACCTAACGGCCATGACAAGAAGCCTATCCTAACAAATATGCAGGCGCTCCATGCAGTTAGTCAAACATGGACAGGATGCAGTCACACAAATTTTGTGATCTGTGCTTGATACAATCAAATCTGTGGCTTTGTTCCATGGTCATTGACGTCATCATTTGGTGCCATGCATAGAAGTGTTTGCAGTGTATTCTGGTGACCATCAGGCAAGCCCCACGGGCATGCCAGTCAACTTTGGTTTCTTGGAAAAAGAAGTTGAGAGTCACGCCATGCAGATTCAAGGTGCAAGTTAAAAACAAGATGTAGATTGAAGGACCATAATACGACGTGGAGATGAGATTATTAAATGGAACTGGAAGTTATTTTGCGCTGAAAGACCATCTTCGTACGGAACTACTATGTCAGCACTTCATCAAGGATAAAAGACACATCTACAACATCTATCATGCTTTGATTATGAGACCTACCTGGAAGTATCTTATTTTTTGAACCCCCTAATTACTTTTCTATTCACTTTCCTCAAATGAGCCTTGAAGAAGCAGTTGGGTGCTGCAAAACACGTGTTGGCTGTGACTGTATCAAAATATCAAGACATTTTCACGGGCCTTGTACTTTGTGTTAAATGTGATTAACAAGTCATCACTGTAAAGGAATGTTTGATTACATGTACTGGAATAGCAAGTAAAAAGTTTTTTTGGGGAACAGGATTGTAAAAGAAAATTGTTTTCAATAAAACGAAAAGCGAAAAGAGTGATGGTGTGTGGGTTAATTAATATGTAGCTAGTTGATGATGGCTCCCTGCTGATGTGTATAAATGTTTCCTTGCAGCATAGCTATTTATTGGATTACCGGTGTAGTGGGTAGTAGCCTAGCGCAGGAGCCGTTCACATCTGTAACCCATAATATAATCAAAATGTCATTCAACTGTGTTCTGCTGTTTGGTGGGAAAGTGCTCGGCGCTGTAAACAAAGCAGTGCCACAGCATATGCGCAAATACTTGCTTCCCCACTGCACCAGTTTCATCAACGATACTAGACGTTCCTGGGCTATTCGAGGGCCCGAACCTATAGGCAGAAACTGCCCTCTGAACCGAATGTGCAGCCACAACAATGTTTTATGGCTGAAGAGATCCTAGAGTGGTCAGAAGCTTGCACTAACAACAGCAGTCTTCCACCTCTTCCACCACCCCCTTTTTTATACCACACAACCCGTTTTATTTTCCTTTGAGAAACAGAAGAGTCTTTCCAGAGGAGTGTTTATCCTTTTGAGGAACAGGACTTTTTAACTTGTTCCCCAGGCAGGGAAAGAGTAGCAGCGCGTTTACTGCTTCTTGCAGTCACCAAAAAGGACAGGCCTTCAGCCTATTTTTAATCTTTGAGTGCTGAGTACCTTCCTCCTCAATGAAAAGTTCAGAATACTGACTTACTCAGGTCTTGCTGGACTTGGAGTCAGAGGACTTGATGATGTTGCTGGAATTCCAGGATACATCTTTTCTCGTTCCAGTCCTGCAGTCACACAGGAGGTTTCTGTGTTTGTAAAAGGGTCCTCTCACCACCAATCCGAGGTGTTTCATTTTAGTGTTACATAGGTCCCTGGGGTCTCTAAAAAGATCATGCCTGTGGTTGTGGTTCATCTCCACAGGTGGGGGATACACACAGTCTCATCCCTTGATGAATGGCTTTTGATGGTGGACTCTTCACAGCTGGTGTCAGTCACCCTCCCTGAAACAATTTCTCTGCTGTTTAGCCTGGTGTTTTCTATCAATTGGCCTCAGTCCCACTGCCAGACCACGCAACATCTCTTTCATCGAGATGAATTTGGACACCTGGGCTCTGAAATCCATTCTCCCTGTGCAGCAACCTTTATACATTTAGGATATGGTCAGCTTTTTCAGATGGTGTCAGATTTGTCTTCCAGCTCTGAAGGTGTTATGGGTGTTGGGCTTGCTTGCTCCCTTATTCTGCTTGTATGGCACATAGTATGCACATGTATATGATTCCATGTCTCTGTTTACAGTGGGCTAAGAACTAAATGCACCTCTCAGACAAGATTGTGATCTCCCACAAGGCCTCCCAAAATCTGCAGTGGGTGCTGGTGCTGGACCATCTGACCAGGAGAAATAATGTTTCCTGTTCTAGCAGTGATCAGAATTTTGACTGACACTTCTTCCCTGGGCTGGTGGGCTCACCTGGATGAGACAGATTCAGAATGCCTGCCCCCAGACTGAATGAAGATGCCACATGAATAGTCTCGACTTGCAGGAGATTCTGTGGCTATTAAGGCTTTCCTCCCTTAGTCTGTGGCAACACTGTTAAAATCCTCACCAACTACACAACCTCAATGTGGTATGCCAACAAACACAGCAGTGTGGTTTCTCGTTCCCGGTGTCTGTAGGCAACGAGGTTGTGGTACGAGGCAAGGGCACTGAATATGTAATTATCTGAGTCATCTGGCACACTCTCTTAACTTAACAGAAGATGGTTGAATAATTGTTATCTCAGCCAGTCACAACTAGGTTTCCATCTGAAGGTAGCTTGCATAATCTTAGTCAAGCGGGACATGCTTCTGGTAGACCTGTTTGCTACTGTGGAGAAAGCTCAGTTTCAGCTGTTCTGATCTGATGCTGTTCTGCTGAATTAAATGAGTTTTTGGTACTTACTGAATCAAAATCCACAGGTCCAGTAAATGCTGGACATGACTGCCCCAGTAAAGGTTGGCAGGTTTGACCTGCTGATATTTATCACCAAACGTATAACTCTGATTTGTGCTGTTACTGAGTTGCCGCATATAACGTAGTTAGCCGGACTGCTCGTAACGGAGGCTTTAGTGTTCCCCTCATGGGCTTATTGGCCCTCGGTAATTACAGGACAAGAGCGTTCCTCATTTGCCTGAGACCAGAACCTCATGCAAATGAGGAAATAAATCCACATTCAAGACGCCGCACAGGTGCCTGCAGTCCCTTCTGTACTACGGAACTATCCAGGAGGCGCAGAAATAGATCGCAAACATCCTTTGCTCCCCCAGGATCAAGAAAGTCCCATGTAAGCTACATCACACTGATTAATTCAACCAGAATGGAGTACATATGTAGTTGTTGAACATCGTTGGGGCACATCTCTGGATAACAAAAAAACTGGGCTAAGCATGGTACTCACATATATAAAGGATCGCGCACTCCCTGTATTCCAATCTTGTGTTGAATCGCACTCAATTTGTAGCGTGCATAAAAGGTGTCACTCTCTGATTCTTGAGTGTGAACAGACTGAAATAGAAGCAGCGTTCCCCGATTGGGGTTGGTGTCCTTTGGCACTGCCTGTGGCCCTCGGGCAAGCGGTAAAATGTATTCATGAATTTAAATCAAATAATCATCAATCGAAGTTCTCTTAAATGTGTTTATTGTTCAACAGTGGTATTTGATATTCTTCCTCCCATCTCATTACTTCATGTCATATTGATCAACAAAAGTAGCATTTGTTTCTTATCCCATGCCAATGCATTTCGGGCTGGTGTAGCCCTTCGTCAGGGGTGATGAATAATGGTGGCTCTGCAGTCCTTCAATATTTCATTTTTGACTCGATTCCGAACAGGAGAAGAATTGATTTAAATTCATAAATACAATGTACCCCTTGCCCGAGGGCCACAGGCAGTGCTAACGGGGACGAACCCAAATTGGGGAACGCTGCTTCTAAGCAGGGTAATGCCATAAAACATGACTGTTTAATGTTTTAGAATTTTGACCTTAGCTAGAAGAAAGGTGGACATTCCCATGTGAGTATTTCCACACCCCTGCGTAGCCCTGGAGCGCCTTCATCTTGGTGTACATAACTTCACTTTTATTTTTGTGTTTGTATTATTTCAATTATCGTGAGTAAAGTTTGAATTTCTACTTCAAAAATACCTTACATATTTTTCAGTACTATTAGTAACTTTAAATACATACTTTCGTCTACAGTAGTTGTCACAGTTAATTAGTTTCTTTGTATTTGAAATTAATATATGCAGTGTAACATACTGCATATGGCTATCACAATTCGCAGCAGAATATGTGTTAATTGCTGCCATACGCCTAATGAATTAAAATGGAAATTCGCCAAAAGCACAACTATCTATAAAAAAAGAAATGTGTTTACTTCTATTTTGCTAGCTCTTTCAACAGTTTCTCCCAGTCTTCATGCCAATGCATTCCACCAACCCAGCCTCCTAGAGGTTTCTAGGAGCAGAGGAGGTCGGTGAGTCTCTGTCGCCAGCCCACCACTATGGAATGGTCTCTCCATCTAGTTTCCCGCAGCATCAGCCTTATGATCTTGAGGGCAAAACTTAAAACTCTCCTACAGTCTCTCCACTTAGATAATGATTCAGATAGGCCCTAAAAAATCTGTGTCTCAATAATGTTGCTGTGATGTGCAGCGTTGTTATCCAATAACATTGGCCCTAGGGAGCATGAAAGGCATGGCTGGTGTATCGCAGACCAGTTGTGATGAAATGGTTAAATTCACAGAGATCCTTGTCTGTCATAACTAATTTGTACAGCACCCTGCAGTGCATGCTGGCACTGAATAACACCTGTTTACTCTTACCCAACCCAAAGGTACTTATTTTATCGATCAGGACGAGTCGAATGGCATAGATTCAAACCTGTGACCATGAGGTCCAACACAGACTCTAGGAGTGGATGGGTTAGTTCACTGATCTGTCCGACTCAACATCACTGCTCGGAAATGCGCCTAGAATCAACAGTCATTGAGAGAGCGCTGCACAAACACAATAACTTTAAACATTGTTCATTTGGAATATGTTAATGGTGATTATTGCATGTAGTTATTTTTGCATACAGACTGTACTCCAGAGAGTGGCTTATCAAGCTTATAGAAAAAGATTTGTAATATTCAGCCAGATTCATTCTCCTACATATTGTTTGTCTTTCCTAATTGTATTATTATTATGGTTTAAAAAAACAGGTATATATATATTTTTTTTTTACTCTTTATTCATGACTGTAGCAGGTATTACATTTTACACTTATACTTATCAGTCTTCAGCAGTCTTTTCACATTTTCTCCCTTAAACTTCCGGCTAATGTACAAGTGATTTTCCCTCATTTGACATTAGTGTAGGTTGTCTCAATGGTATTATAACAAGAAATGCATTACATTTGTATTACATTATCGCCTCTTAACAAAACTCCGTCCCCCCAAAAAAACAGGAATATTTAAAGAAATAAACAATGCAATTGTTTTGACTACAGCTGAGCTATGCGAATTTGAAATTACAGTTACGCAATTCTGCGTAGCGGAGGGGTACACATTTATTGAAATTCATGCACAATAACTCCAGTGCTGAAGTTTTGCTCTTCAAGTGATTTATTTCAGCGGCGCAATCACCCTTGTGCGTTTGAATGTACAGGAAAACTACACTGAACCCAATCTTCGTAAACAATGCAGAGAATTATTCTAAACTATTGTGTGCTGGTGCAATGCAAAGAAACGTAGAGGAAAGTACTCAAATGTTACATTTTGTAGAAAATTATGCTTCCACATTACGGTGCAAAAAAATGTGCTGATACATATAAAAGCCTAGTTTCGCAGCTGTTTTCCACACGACTGTGATAACAAAACTATCACCAGTATAATGTAATTTCAAAAATTGGAACAGGACTTCCTGGAAAAAACAGCAGTGAAATTGCATAGTAGTTCAGCGCACCTTTATTTTCTACAAAGAGGTTGCAGCATTTTTTTCTTAAATTTGTTTGTGCAGTTTGATATAGCACGAAATCGACCTGAAGTTATCAGTGTGCATTACATGAGCACCCCATGTGTTACAGATGGACACATCCATTTTTAGGCACGGGGAGAATAAGTGATTTGCCCAGAATCACAGGATGATTGAGCGTCCCTGCCGAGACTCAAACTTAGTTCCTCATCTTCAAAGTCGGCCACTCAAGCAGTTGCGGCGGGCATGGCCCGCGGGTGGGGGCGGGCACAGTCAGGGCCGGACTAGCTACCGGGCAGTTTGGAATGCTGCTGAGCTGGGGGCTGATTTCGTTCATGGAGGGAGCATAAATAAAAATAAAATAACTTACATTTAGGCCAGGTCCTGTGTCTCTGCTCCTGCTCTCCTGTCTGCAACTCCAGGAACAGGAAGCAGACAGCCAGGCTCCCACCCCTAGACCAATCACAACGCTGCAATGCAACGTTGTGATTGGTCTGACCGCAATGACACGGCGCTCAGCCAGGGGCTGGAGGGATGGGCCTGGTCTCCATGCAGGCTGTAATGCAGCCTGCATGGAGAAGTGGAAAGTGTGCATGACTGATTTGGGCGTCCCGAGAGGGGCAAAGCACTCCTCCCCTGCCCTGCTCCATTAGCAGGGCAGCCCCGCCCACCAACCTGCCCGCAAAGGAAACATAAAATGGTAATAACTGAAAGTTATTATAATTGTATGTTTTTGCTTCTCACACTGTAAGAAAGCAGTGAGGCGACACTCCTCCGCCATAGCAGAGGAGTGCCACTGCACTCAAGGGCTTAAATATGTTTTTCAAAGCTGGACACTGTAATTCTGTGTACTTGCGACTGGGATCACAAATTAGAAGACGTCACATGATTTACAGTATACTAAGTCAGAGCTGATGTTGGCTGTTTCTCTCTTCCCGTCCTTGCAGGGATCGGAAACAGTGACCTTCCCTTGCGAGAGATGGCTCGCGAGATCAGAGGATGACGGCGAGACGGTGCGCGAGCTTGTGCCGTCTGACGTGTTCACAGAAAAACTCATGAAGGATGGCACTTTAAAGCAGATAGAGACCGAGGTGGAGGACCCCTTGGAAAGTAAGTAAATCTACACCCACAGAAAGGTTTTAAAATAAAATCTCCTTTCGGCTCTACTTACGTATTTACACTAAAGGCCCCACAGGACATTAACATAGAAGAAGGGAAGGGTGTATTCAGTTCCAGTGTGCATTGTTTGATTGCAGTTCAGGAGGGTGATGAAGAGATACTTAAAGATTTACTATGCTTTAGTGTGTACGAGATGAGAAAACAATGGGTCATGTGTATGAACACATTTTTCCATAGACACAGAATGTGTAAATCCCTTTGCTACATCTGGCCCAATAGGCGGTATTGCATGACACAAAGCTGTTCCAATCTACCAACGCACAGTAGGAATTTTGCCCCGAAATCTGATTCTCTAAATTGCGTTGCAGCACTTATGGTGTCAAATATTCGCTCGTCATGCAGAGTTGGTGTAAAAGGGAGGGGCCAGTGCCAAACTCCTAAGAATCCATGCAAAGCCAGATCAACTAGTGTCACGCAAAGTAGGATTATTTGGCTTTCTGTTGAATAGACATGTTAAATGAATAAACAGGTAGAGGCAATGGTAGTAGCAAATCTGTGTCTTTTTCCCACGTGTAGCATGTGTATATATTTACATGAAGTGAAAATATTATGCAAGTAACATTGGCGATTGCCTGTGCAGAGACATTTGTACTCAAGTGTGTGCCTCATGTACCAGTCTCATGCAATATTCTAATGGCTCACTTTTTCTCCATAGCACAATCCTGAATCACTGGTACATTATCACTTACATTTTTGGGTGAGCACCTTTAATTACATCAATGGGGCATAACTCAAGGCAAATACAAAGCTGCATAATTTTTTGCCATTTGTGCAACGCGGCTCAAAGATTTCCGCACAGCATTACATTGCGTTTGTGAGAAAGTGGATTATTGGTTTAAGTTGATGGTGGTCCTCTTCAATTAGTATTGGCACTATTCTCTACCAGGTTCAGGTAAGACTCAATCATTTAAACCTGAGCTCAACCATTGTTAGCTGTAGCTTAGAGAAGACTAGCCTAACCTAGGAGAAATATGTAAAGGCATGTATCAGTACAAAAACAGTTAAAAAGTAGGAAAGACACCACAATATAAATCCCACTCCAATTTATAAAAAAAAGAATACATGTTAGTGAACAAATAGATACCAAAAGCGACAGTAAATTCAGATGTAGGGATCCAGAGATATGATTTTTACACGTTTTAAATAATTCTAGCGCCAAAAATCACCAAGCACCAGTCACAGTTATCTGGTCATGCTAGACCGGGTCAAAGTCAAAAGTTAAGGCCGGCCACTATGGAGCATGAGTTGGATAGAGTTAGCGGGTTCATCCCAGTGGAAAGTTTACGTTTGGACTTGGTTGTCTTACTGAAGAAAAGTCCTTGTCAACAAGGTCATTGGTGGGTCACGCTGCAGGGTAGATTTGAAGAGGAGGTCAACGACGACAGAGGCCACAGAAGCGTAGGGCCAAAGTGGAAGCCTTGGCTTCCAGGAGCGGCCCGTGCAGGTAAGAGCGTTTAGAGGCGGCGGGTCAAGGTTGGGGGGATTCGACAGGCGACCACCAGGGAAAATTAAATAAATAAATAATTTCCCCTTGCATCGTCAGTTGAAATCCCCCTCAACTGGCACCACCACTCTTACCTGCCCGGGCAGCTGCTGTTGGCTCCAGTGAGAAGTTCGAAACTCTCGACTTCAAAGGCTGGAAAACTCCTAGCAGCCGAAGTCAGAGCACAGGAAGGCATTATTGTCTTTGTGGTGCTGCTCCGTGTTTGTACCAGTGAAGTCCTCTACGTTTGGACTTGAAAACTTTTCTGCAAGTCATGTTCCTTTCAGTAAGGCAGACTAAATCCAACTTGATATCAGCGACTCAGAGGCAGTCTGGTGGAAGACACTGATTCTTTTGGAAAAAAAGTTCAGAAAAAGTTTCCAAGTGTCCTATGTTGAAATTGTGGAAGGAGAAGAGTATACCCTGACACCACCGAAGGGTCTAGGACCTTCTCAGCACCACTTGGGGAATAGAACTCAATATCCCAGAAGCTACCAGCAGGGTCCAAGGCAAATCCAGTTCGACCTGGTCAGCTGGGCTCAGAATAGATGTCAGCTTCTTGCAGCTTTTGTGTTCCTGGAGCCGAACAGCAGGCTAGCTAACTAGCCCTTGGAGTACATTCTTCTGTCCTGGATACAAGTGGGGAGTAGGTCCAGTCCTTGGGGTGTCTCTCCACAGGATAAACAGCAGATGCTTTTCTTCTTCTGTCTTCCACAGGTCCAGGCGTGTTCTGAAGAAGGCATCTAGGGCTTCCCCTTTCTATTCCTGGCACTGGCTTGCTGGTGGGGTAAACTCCCTGGCCATTACAATTTTTTTCCTAGGGGTAACATTTGCACATTTCCTAGGTGGTTGGCCCTAAGCAATCCCCCAGTGATTTGCTCTTCCAGGCTCCAACATGTCAGCACCTTCGTTCCCCAGGTCAGAGCTCTGTGCACAACCCTGAGCTGTGTCATCTAGGAAAATGACAAATTCCCCCTGTAATCTAGATCTGGAACAGGTTTTCCCCCCTTTGAGATTGGTGTCGCTCTCAACCCTATGCAAAGGATTGGGCAGTCCTGGGAATTGAGCTATATCCACCTGTGACAGGGGATGCCCCTTTGAACCTAGTTTAGTTGGTGGGTACACCCCTCCCTGCCCATCCTGTCAGCAGGAGATTGCACATCCTCCCAGCCAAGACCCTTTGTTCCTTTTCATGGGAATCATTCACACAACCTTGCCTGTGGTCATAGAATGCCAGGTGACAGCTGGAGATTCATTCTAAAAAGGCTAGTAGAGGCTTTAGGCAGAAAAACTTTCTAAAAGTAGCATTTAAAAATAATAACTTGTAATCCAACTTCACCATTATATTGGATTTTAAATTACCATTCATTTTAGTCTTTGGATCACTGTTCTAGCTATTTCCAAACTAAGTTTATGTACGTACGTACGTACGTACGTACGTACGTTAAATCTTTATTTCGGCCATATGGCCATCAAAGATATACAATAAAAACATATACAACCATTATAAAATCAGCAAAAATAATCAATCAATACATGCTTATACAATATAAAATCTTTCCATTCTTGGAGTTACATACTAATAAAATTGCAATTAAAACTATAGACCTTAAAGTTGGGTGAGAGCCTGCGACTTCAGAATACGGGTGCGAGTGTGCCAGACATTGGTGAGAAATTTTGCTAGTGCAAACACAGTTAGGCTTGAAACATCGGTTTTTAGAATTCTGTACATCGGGAGATACTCCCTACAACCAAGGTTTCTGATAAGTGGAAGGAGCCAATATTTCCTCGCTGCCTTGTAAGTTGGGCAAAACAGGACCACGTGCAAATCGCTTTCCTCCGCACCAGCGCATGCCGGGCACTGCTTGGTGGAGGGCGGTGATGACCAGGAGCTGGTAAAAGATCGCAGAGGCAATGTGCCATATCTCCATTGGAGAAACAGCTTCCTGGCCAGCACGGGGGAGATGGCGTCTAAAACCCTCTCCAACCTGTATGAGTCCTTGCTTTGCGCAAATACAGATGTTAGTGACCCCTCACCCTGACTATCTAGGGCCATGGCTAGTTTCTGTTCGTGGTAAACAATGGCCAGAGCTCTCCGTGAGATATTTAATGAGGCATTAGCAGGGTCGGACCAAAGGTCAGGAAACCCCAGTCTCGTACAGGATTTTTGAATATATTTTATCCAGGGGATCTGTAACGCTTTTGGATGGGTCAATAGCTCCCTCAGTTCCGCCCTATAGGCAGAGAGTTCTTCACTACTCCATAGCCTTCGCCAGAAGGCTATGGGTCTTAGGCCTAGTTCGTCAGCTATTGGTCGCAGGCCCAGAACCAGCCTCAGGGGGAGGAGCGGGGTGCTGGGCGGAAGTGCAACTATCTGTCTGATAAAGTTGTTCTCAGTTGAGGACAGACTGCGGGAAGATGTATGGCCCCACAATTCCGCCCCATACATAGTGGCACCCCTGGCCTGTGCCTTATAGATCTGGATGAGCGGCCCCAGCGGACGGTATGTGGAGCCATTCATCATCCGCGCGATACCCCCTGTAGTCTGTACCAGTTTGAGGTTGGCTCTACTCGGATGTGGTCCCCAAGACATGGTTTCATTGAGGGTTACACCAAGATATTCAAAGGTGGAGACTCTCTCAAGCCGTGAAGCTCCCAATAATGGATTCGAACGCAATTTTTGACTTGGGTTCAGGACCATAAACTTGGTTTTAGCCGCATTGATTTCTAAGCCCCTATCAGTGCAAAAGGCCACAAATGAGTCAAGGATCCTCTGTATCCCCATTGGGGTTTTGGACAGCAGCAAGGTGTCGTCTGCAAACATGATTGCAGGCACCCTGCTGCCATTCAGTTTGGGGGCGTCAGTGTATTCAGTGGCGTTTAGGTGGGCGATTACCCCGTTGACAAAGAGGCAGAACAGGGTTGGTGCCAACACACAACCCTGTCTAACCCCCCGGTCAACGGGGAATCTGTCCGTCAGTGCCCCGGATCTCCCGCACCTCACTCGAGCATAGTTGTTGTGATGCAATCTCTGTAAGATTATCAGGATATCCGGGGGGACGCCCATCTCGGCCAGAGATTCCCTCTGGGCACCAGGTCGAAGGCGGCCCGCAGATCCACAAAAATTGTGTATAGGCTGCCGCCCTCGAATATCGCTGCCCTCCAATACATGATATTCAATCGAAAGACCTGATCCACTGTGGAGACTCCCTTCCTGAATCCCGCCTGGTACGGACTAAGGACACCCAACTCTTCTGCCCAATCCTGGAGCCGGTTCAATAGTATCCTACCGAACAGCTTCTGCGACACATCGATTAAACTGATTGGTCTGTAGTTGGCTGGGAGGAGAGGCGAGCCCTTTTTGAATATGGGAACCACCTCCGCCCCCAGCCAAGTACTCGGGATTTCCATGCCGCTCAGAACTCCATTAAACAGAACGGCAAGGTAGGGGGCCCAGACATTGGGCTCCTGCTTGAACAGGTCCCCGGGTAGGCCGTCCAGTCCTGGCGCCTTTCCCGAGGTGAGTCCTGCTATTGCAACCTTAACCTCCCCCACTGTTATTGGATCCCCCTCGTAATTAGGCCAACCAATACCGGTGTCGTTAGTGGATTCTCCCAGCTCAGAGCTATAAAGGGATTGAAAGTGTGCCTGCCACACCCCTGCTGCGATGTTTGGCTTAATTGCCGAGTGGAGATTCCCCGACCCCCCGTTTACTATTCTCCAGAGCATTCGGTGGTCTCTTATTGCGAGGGACTTAGTGAGCTCCTCCCATTGGTTCTCCTCCCATTCAGTTTTAGCGTGGGCAATAAGTTTTTTGTATGCCCGTCTGCTTTCTCTTAACTTCTCTCCACCTAGACCCTCCTTGATGCTTCTAAGGAGTTCCCCCTTTGCCCTTCTGCAGGCTGTATTATACCATGAGCATTTGTGTGGCTGCCCCCTCCTTGAATTCTGTGCATTACTAAAGAGGTTGGGGGCCGCAGCCTTTATAAGGTCCTCATGGGCCTGGTATAATTTGCCATGTGAGTCTTTGTTGCCCACCCCGGTGGCTAAATCTCCCACAGTTTCCAGAATGGAAATTAACCCTGCATAAAGCCTCAGGAGTTTCTCTTGGCTCGAGCCCAGTTTTTCCCATCTGATTCTTCTCCTGTTGTTATCCAGTAGAAGTTCAGGTTTGTTCTCCTCCCCAGATGTTATACAGGTTTGAAGGCCGGGGTGAATGAGGTCAAGTTCAAGGGCATTGTGATCGCTGTCCAGTCTTTCCGTAACCCTAAAATCCTGAATAGCTGGCCAGTTCGCTATCTGTACCAGGACATAATCCAAGCGAGATTCTCTTCCCACTCCGTTATAGGTGGTTCTGCTAGGTATGTCAGAATTAATACGCCCGTTACAGGCTCTAATTCCAAACTTTAGGGTAAGAGCTGTGATCTGCAATGCTACGGGAGTCCATGCCTTCGGGGGGGGAGCTTCTACCGAAGGCACTGACCACCTGACCTCTTCTTCCATTGGAAAACCCTCTATGAGGCCTGGGAGCGGCTCAAAATGGGAGTTTAGGTCCCCTCCCACTACATAGGGTAGATCTCTTGGTATTTCAGCTAAATAGTCTGAAAGTTCATCTATGGTGGGCGATTCCCTGGCAATTCCCACTGGCCTGGAGTAAATGTTTATTAGGGCGAGTTTCGCTTGATTTGGCCAGGACAGTAGGACCACAAGGATGTCATCGGAAGGCACTGGTAGGCATGTAGCCTCACAGCATAGGTGGGATGCCACCCAGGTTGTGAGCCCGCCTAAAGGGCGTCCTTTGCCCTCCCACCTGGCCAGGATGGAAAATGACTGGTAACCCTGGTGCCCATAATCTTCCCTTGCCCAGGTCTCCTGGAACATGCAAACGTCCCCAGTCTCAATGTAAATTTCCCAGTCTTGAGTGGCCAGCTTGTTAGCTAGTCCGGCCACATTCCACCAGATTAGTCTCAGATGCTCAGTAGGAGGGATTGCCGGGATGGAAGTGTGGGGGGAGACAATACCGGATGCTACACCAATTGCTGCATCGGGAACATTATCAACGGTGAATCCAGATGGCTCAGAGAGATCACAGGGACCATTGTCCAAAGTCACAAGGTTGTTAGTGGACAGTCAATCAACCCCGTCCAGCCCGCTCAAACAGTTAAAACGGTTGAAGTGAAAATAGGGTGTATCAGGTGGTTGATAATTTGGACGTGGGACATATTCCTTGTGTCTGGGTCTCCGTTCTACCCTTGTCCAATTGCCTTGCGGCGGGTCATAATGCGTACGGATGGGTGGAAAGAAGAAGGAGACTGGCAGAGTCTGTATGGTGGAATCCAATGATCTGTTTGACCCTGCGCAGATATGTAAAACAGTACCAGGGTCCCTGAAGGTCACCATTATGCAGTCCCCTATTATTGTTTTCCTCGTCTTCCCCAACCATGGCACCCTTCTGACCCAGATGATCTCATTGTTGAAATGGGGTGGTAGGGGTCTGTTCCAATTCAGCCATTTGATGACTTTCTTCTTGAGAGATTGGAAATTTTCGTTTTCACCCCTTTGTAGAGTGGGGGCACCCGCTAAAACCACCATAAGGCTATTAGCTTCCGGTGGCAGATCTGGTCTCCGTGGTCTGGGAGGGGGCTGGCCAGGAGGGGGAGGGGAGATACTAGCATTGGGGGGGATCCCGGGATTTATGCCTGGCACTAAACTGTGGGGGGCAGGGTCTATTGTCTGAGGAGGCATGATATTTGAAATGTTTCGTGGGATTGGAACAGGGATAGCCATAAGGGGTTGCAAGGGGGGGCAGTAGCGGCGCCCTGTACGGCTCCTACATTAGCGCCCTGTAAGCCTCCTACATTAGAGGGAGGATTTTGTTTGTTGGGGAGGGTTCCTATAGGTGGATTGGGCCCAGTAGTTCTTGTCTGCTTGCTAACAGAGGTGTTCAGGGTAGTTAGAGTTGCCTCTAGGATGGTAAGCCTGATCTCAACTTTTTTCAGACTCTCGCTAATAGGCAGCAAGAGTGATCGGAGTAGGAATTCTATACTCCCTAAAGATGTAACGGGGGGTGCTGTATTGGACGGGTTAACTCCTGGATCACTGTTAACAGCAGCAGTGATAGCGCTTGTGTCCTTGGGGGAAGTGACGGTATGCACATTCTCTCTGGACCTAACGGGGATGAGTGCAGGCTTGTGATTTTTACCAAAGTCTGAGTGGGGTATTTTGGTTTTCCCCTGTCCCCCCCTCGTCTTCCTTCTGCGCTTGTTGGGTGGAGGGCCATGCAGCTCAGCCACAACAATTTGCTTGGGCTTATTTTTCTTAATTTTGTCTGGGGGGAGGGTTTGGGTGACCAAGTCAACAGCCATATTGGTGGAGATTGAGAGTGGGATAGCCTCCGTGATCTGTTCGGGCAGTGTACCGGGGTTGGGGATGCTATCCCGTAATAGTAGGGGGACGCCATCTTGGGTTGATAGATCCTGGCTGCCATTAAGGGCGCCTTCCTCTTGGGAGATGGGATAGGGAATTATCTCGCTAAGAGGTCTGCTTTTCATGTTTTCAATAGAGCGGCGGCGCTCTGCCCTGCGCTTCTCTAAGGAGCTTTCTTTTCCCCCTTCGCCCTTAGCGGATTTGAAGTAGTTGTCCAAAGTCCCAGTGTTGCTTCCCCCCGCCCTTGATGGAGTTTCACATAGTGCCGGTGAGGGCATGTCCGTGTCCTATTCCTTAGTTCAGCTAAAATCAAGAAGGTGCAGGCGAAAGAAAGTGGGACCAGCCCAGCCTCCTTCAGCCCCTGACGGCCACAGATGGTCCCGCCCTTGTCCCGGGCTTCTCCCGGGACGCTCCCGCGCAGCGGCCCGTGTAACTCCTTTTAGCAGAGTAGAAGGAAGGATTTTGGGCGGGTGGGCGGGGCCAGCAGGGAGAGCAGCCCAGGTGTGTCTAATAGGGCTCGCAGGGACTCCTGGTAGAGTGAGTCCCTGCCTCCACGCTCGCAGCCCTGCCGGCAGCTCCACTCACCCTGAGGCAGCAGCTCCTTCCAAAATCAAGGAGCAGAGTTGATGTGGCGCTGCGGGACCCGCGAAGCGGGTCCGGCGAGGTCTTCCTTTTCCTTTTCGAGATGAGGCAACCACAAGGACTGGCGGACCAAGTTGCAGGCAGCAAAGTAGGTGTCCCGAGCAACAGCAACAGCCAAAAGGGTCCCACTACTGCGAGTGTTTCACCCGCCTTTCACTCCGTGGGCGGGGGGCGGGGCCAGCAGGGAGAGCAGCCCAGGTGTGTCTAATAGGGCTCGCAGGGACTCCTGGTAGAGTGAGTCCCTGCCTCCACGCTCGCAGCCCTGCCGGCAGCTCCACTCACCCAGAGGCAGCAGCTCCTTCCAAAATCAAGGAGCAGAGTTGATGTGGCGCTGCGGGACCCGCGAAGCGGGTCCGGCGAGGTCTTCCTTTTCCTTTTCGAGATGAGGCAACCACAAGGACTGGCGGACCAAGTTGCAGGCAGCAAAGTAGGTGTCCCGAGCAACAGCAACAGCCAAAAGGGTCCCACTACTGCGAGTGTTTCACCCGCCTTTCACTCCGTGGGCGGGGGGCGGGGCCAGCAGGGAGAGCAGCCCAGGTGTGTCTAATAGGGCTCGCAGGGACTCCTGGTAGAGTGAGTCCCTGCCTCCACGCTCGCAGCCCTGCCGGCAGCTCCACTCACCCCGAGGCAGCAGCTCCTTCCAAAATCAAGGAGCAGAGTTGATGTGGCGCTGCGGGACCCGCGAAGCGGGTCCGGCGAGGTCTTCCTTTTCCTTTTCGAGATGAGGCAACCACAAGGACTGGCGGACCAAGTTGCAGGCAGCAAAGTAGGTGTCCCGAGCAACAGCAACAGCCAAAAGGGTCCCACTACTGCGAGTGTTTCACCCGCCTTTCACTCCGTGGGCGGGGGGCGGGGCCAGCAGGGAGAGCAGCCCAGGTGTGTCTAATAGGGCTCGCAGGGACTCCTGGTAGAGTGAGTCCCTGCCTCCACGCTCGCAGCCCTGCCGGCAGCTCCACTCTCCCCGAGGCAGCAGCTCCTTCCAAAATCAAGGAGCAGAGTTGATGTGGCGCTGCGGGACCCGCAAAGCGGGTCCGGCAAGGTCTTCCTTTTCCTTTTCGAGATGAGGCAACCACAAGGACTGGAGGACCAAGTTGCAGGCAGCAAAGTAGGTGTCCCGAGCAACAGCAACAGCCAAAAGGGTCCCACTACTGCAAGTGTTTCACCCGCCTTTCACTCCGTGGGCGGGGGGGCGGGGCCAGCAGGGAGAGCAGCCCAGGTGTGTCTAATAGGGCTCGCAGGGACTCCTGGTAGAGTGAGTCCCTGCCTCCACGCTCGCAGCCCTGCCGGCAGCTCCACTCACCCCGAGGCAACAGCTCCTTCCAAAATCAAGGAGCAGAGCTGATGTGGCGCTGCGGGACCCGCGAAGCGGGTCCGGCGAGGTCTTCCTTTTCCTTTTCGAGATGAGGCAACCACAAGGACTGGCGGACCAAGTTGCAGGCAGCAAAGTAGGTGTCCCGAGCAACAGCAACAGCCAAAAGGGTCCCATCCCAGTGGAAAGTTTACGTTCGGACTTGGTTGTCTTACTGAAGAAAAGTCCTTGTCAACAAGGTCATTGGTGGGTCACGCTGCAGGGTAGATTTGAAGAGGAGGTCAATGACAGAGGCCACAGGAGCGTAGGGCCAAAGTAGAAGCCTTGGCTCCCAGGAGCGGCCCGTGCAGGTAAGAGCGTTTAGGGCGGCGGGTCAAGGTTGGGGGGGATTCGACAGGCGACTACCAGAGAGAATTAAATAAATAAATAATTTTCCCTTGCATCGTCAGTTGAAATCCCCCTCAACTGGCACTACCACTCTTACCTGCCCGGGCAGCTGCTGTTGGCTTCAGTGAGAAGTTCGAAACTCTCGACTTCAAAGGCTGGAAAACTCCTAGCGGCCGAAGTCAGAGCACGGAAGGCATCATTGTCTTTGTGGTGTTGCTCCGTGTGTGTACCAGTGAAGTCCTCTACATTTGGACTTGAAAACTTTTCTGCAAGTCATGTTCCTTTCAGTAAGGCAGACTGTATCCAACTTGTTCAGCGGCTCGGAGGCAGTCTGGTGGAAGACACTGATTCTTTTGGAAAAAAGTTAAGAAAAAGTTTCCAAGTGTCCAATGTTGAAATTGTGGAAGGAGAAGAGTATACCCTGACACCACCGAAGGGTCCGGGACCTTCTCAGCACCACTTGGGGAATAGAACTCAATATCCCAGAAGCTACCAGCAGGGTCCAAGGCAAATCCAGTTCGACCTGGTCAGCTGGGCTCAGAATAGATGTCAGCTTCTTGCAGCTTTTGTGTTCCTGGAGCTGAACAGCAGGCTAGCTAACTAGCCCTTGGAGTACATTCTTCTGTCCTGGATACAAGTGGGGAGTAGGTCCAGTCCTTGGGGTGTCTCTTCACAGGATAAACAGCAGATGCTTTTCTTCTTCTGTCTTCCACAGGTCCAGGCGTGTTCTGAAGAAGGCATCTAGGGCTTCCCCTTTCTATTCCTGGCACTGGCTTGCTGGTGGGGTAAACTCCCTGGCCATTACAATTTTTTTTCCTAGGGGTAACATTTGCACATTTCCTAGGTGGTTGGCCCTAAGCAATCCCCCAGTGATTTGCTCTTCCAGGCTCCAACATGGCAGCACCTTCGTTCCCCAGGTCAGAGCTCTGTGCACAACCCTGAGCTGTGTCATCTAGGAAAATGACAAATTCCCCCTGTAATCTAGATCTGGAACAGGTTTTCCCCCCTTTGAGATTGGTGTCGCTCTCAACCCTATGCAAAGGATTGGGCAGTCCTGGGAATTGAGCTATATCCACCTGTGACAGGGGATGCCCCTTTGAACCTAGTTTAGTTGGTGGGTACACCCCTCCCTGCCCATCCTGTCAGCAGGAGATTGCACATCCTCCCAGCCAAGACCCTTTGTTCCTTTTCATGGGAATCATTCACACAACCTTGCCTGTGGTCATAGAATGCCAGGTGACAGCTGGAGATTCATTCTAAAAAGGCTAGTAGAGGCTTTAGGCAGAAAAACTTTCTAAAAGTAGCATTTAAAAATAATAACTTATAATCCAACTTCACCATTATATTGGATTTTAAATTACCATTCATTTTAGTCTTTGGATCACTGTTCTAGCTATTTCCAAACTAAACTTATACATTAAGAGGTGTTATAATGTAACCCAGTGCTTTTCTACAGGAGAGCCAGCCTTGCCACACTCAAAGACAACTTTGGAGATTTTCTACTGCCAGGACATGTGAACGTTAAGTACACACGACCTACTTTTTAAATACCATGCACCTTGCCCTATGGGCATTTAGGGCCTTCTTTGGGGGTAACTTATAAGTATTAAAACAAAAGCTTAGGTCTGACAAAAGATTGACTTTGCCAGGTCGAAAATGCAGTGTTTATAACTGCCCATCCAGGCTGCATGAGCAGGCCTGAAGACATGCTTTTCATTGTCATTTTAGTGGTGGCACAATATGTGCTGCAGTCCAATAGTGGCATTAACTTACAGGCCGTGGATATCCGGGCTTATAGGTAAGTTCACTTTGGCGATTAAGGTTAGCCAATTTGACACGTTCTTAGGGATCAGGACACATATACTTAGCACTTGTTAGCAAAGTCCCAGTATACAGAGTCCAAAAATCAACTGCATCAGTCCACAAAATGGGGATGATCATGCAAAAAAGCCATTTTCATACAGCGCTAATCTGGATAAATCTCGGCCTCTTACTTCTTGACCACAAGAAAACTTCACATACCCTCATTTTGTACCTCAAATCACCAGGAAGAGACGTTTGACTCTTTATCGTCACCAACATGTCTTTTGTTTCTATTTCCCGTGTTGCTGAGAGCAATGCTGAGTGTACCCTTGATCCAGGTGTGCTAATCCTGTCTGTAAAATTAGTCTTTGGTATAGGTCTAATAGCCACATATTGAAAATATGTGGCCTACAAGGCCAACAGTGGAGTTTCGAATAATGAGACAACACAAAAAATAGAAAAATTAAATGATCACCCCTTATAGGGAACTGAGGTCTATAGATTGACCACAGTTTATTTGGGTAAAAGAAAGGATACTGTAATTCCCCTAATCAGGCAGCATTTTATATAGTTGATCATGAAATTCTCCTAGAGACATATGAGCTTGGGTGGCTAGATAGGGTTGGATGGCTACATCCAAGGTTGGCTCTCTTTCTTTCGGAAGGAAAAATCATAATACATTGAGATAGAGTCTTTAGAAAGCAAGATGGCGGCCGCTACTGCAGCCGTGTGAGGAGCTGCGCGTGTTCCCCCTGGAGGTCTGTCCTGTCCTGGCGTGAGAGAGGCGCTTTACCGCTGCTTCCGACTGGATTTGTGGAGCTGAGAGGCTTTCTTCTGCGGCGCCGAGGAGAAAGAAGAAAGGAGAAGGTTCGGCTGACCCTTCTGCACGCTACGCCGGTCCCGGCTACCGGATAGCGTTGACCGCCTTCCCTGCCGGCTGGTGGGGAGCGTTTTTTCGAGCGCCTGCAGCGTTCTCAGTCACGGCGCCCAGAGGTCAGAGTCAGCTGTGGGACCAGGCGGATTGAACTGCGGAACTGCTGCGGAGCCGGTGTGGAGTGTTTGGAGGCAACACTCGGACGTCTGTTGCCACACTGTTGCACCGCGGATAATTGTGGAAAGTTCACGGATACTTGTTGCCAATATTACTTTCAAGGAGGATTTGAAGGTGCTTTGGTTACCGCATAGACGTGACTTGTTTCAAGCAACTTTGGCTGTAGCTGCTCATAAATGTAGCAATTTTCTTTCTCTGCAGTATGCCTAATTATCGGTGAGTGAGGAACGCATTATCTTCTTTTGCACTTGCTACATTGTGTGTACTGCGGAACCAGCTGCACCAAGCAAAAGTACTTTCCTTTGGCAGTCTTTGCAATTAGTAAAGCTTAGATAAAAACTGTACTTTCTAGAGAACTTTGAGAAAAGGATTTTTTTTGTATAAAAATACTCAACATGGCTCCCAAAGGCAGAGTTACAAAAAAGAACGCCTCTAATTTAGCTAATCCTACAAATGCCTCAAATTCTGCAAATGCTGCAAACAGCACCACAGCAATAGATTTGGAACCTCGCAATGGGGTTTTGAAAGAGCCCATAATACCTGACCTATTTAAGAAAAAACCTACATCTACTCTTACGACTACCCTCAATAAAAGCTCTACAATTGAAGCGACCCCAGCAAGGGCTACTGGACGCTCTAATCCTGATAAATCCAATTTGAACCAACTTTCCAAAAATGACACCGGTTCAGCTGAAGCTAACTTAAATGGCAATGAAGATGGTGTAAGGGGGGAAGGAAACAACGATGACGCTGTTTCAGAGCTTTGTCTTGCGGTAGAGGGAGTTAGAGTCTCACCTAGACCAAATGACTCGCAACAACCACATGACGCAGAGTCGGTAGAGTCTGGGGGTCAATTCTTCTCTATGTCTGATCTATCTGTTGCTTCGGAAGGCGATATGGCGGAGGAGGAACTCCTCAGCGAAGAACATTCTCAGTTCAAAGATTGGGCGGAGGAGTGTAATTTAGTCACAGAGGAAGATATCTTAGGCTCTGACTTTCTAACTAACGAAGGAGCTTCAAACACAGTCCGCAAGGTCTTTGAGGGAAAAACTAAGGAGAATACAACAACAGTTATGGACCAACCTCAATGGGACGGGGCCGGTGCTAATAACAACGAAGCTGATGATGAAAACTTTGAGACTCATGAGCTACTAGAAGAGTCTGAGGAGGTTACCTTAAAATCTATATACAAGCTACAGGCCTCGATGTATCGCATGATATTAACTCATAGAGAAGAAACCAAGGCGGAAGGTCTTCGGACTCAGGGAGCAGTTCGAAAACTTCAAAATGTAGTACGGCGTCTGGCCAAGTCTAGCACGGATACTAATGCAAGAGTGCAAGAGACGGAGACGCGTATCTCAGCAGTAGAAGATGAGCTAACGCTACATAAGAATTCAATCAAAGATTTGGACAGCACCAGGCAAGACGTGGATTGGAAGTTAACTGACTTAGAGAATCGCGCTCGACGCAATAACCTGCGTGTCCTGGGAATTGGAGAAAAATCTGAAGGGAAAGACATTCGACGCTTTGTAATAGACTTGTTTGCGGACGCCTTTCAGGATCTCACTGGATGGGACTGGGATAAGGAGATTATAAGAGCTCATCGGTTCCCATTCAACCAAAAGACTGATCAGGAAGGCAGGAACAAATATCCAAGAGCTATCCTCATCTGTGTGCAGAATTATCTTCTCCGTGAGATTCTGTATGACTTGGCAAGACCTTCGAAACCCAGAAAAGGCTTGGGGCATGAATTTTTTGTGAGACCAGATTTTTGTGCTGCAACTGTCCAACAACGTTGGAGATTAAAACAGTTGATGGCGCCAATGCAAGCTAAGGGGGGTCAAACCTTTTTACTTAACCCTGCTAAACTCAAAGTTGTGCATAAAGGAAGAACTATATTTTTTGTATCAGAGATGAAAGCTCAACAATACCTAGAGACTATGTAGTAGTAAAATTCTATAGGAACAAGCTATGTTCAATTGGTTATGATCTAACTACTCCGAATAGGTAGATCCTCTTGGCAGTGTTGGGCTTAGTTGTTTTTTTCTCGTTTTTTTCTCTCCTTATTGCACTTTCTTTGGCTATTTTTTTTTTTCTAGGAGGGTCAGATCCGGGGGGGGCTCACAGCTGATACTCACATTCCATCAATGAGGGCACTAGCCCTTACGCTTCTGGTGGGGGGGTGGTGTGGGAAGGGAGGGGTGGGGGGGAACAACGGGGTGGGAGGGTGGGAAGATTTTTTGTTTTTGGGGTGCAAGGTTATACAGTTGGAATGTTTAGGTGACTTTTGTGCATGGCTTAGTTTTGGCAGATATCGAATTTTGGCAGGGGATGCCTATTTGTGTATGTTCAGCTTAGTTTACTCAAATACACTTTATAATGGCTAAATTATCAATATGTTCTATTAACATATGTGGTTTAAATGATAAAAGAAAAAGAGGGATATTCGCCCAGATGCTATCAACTATGCGGGTAGATGTAGCTTGCATTCAAGAGACCCATATCGCGTGGCCCAATAGAGGGACCCTAAAAGATCTTGGGTTGGAAGTGGTAGGATGCACTCGCCAAGGCTCCAATACACGTGGGGTTGCAATACTTAAGAGACGTGAAATAGGCGAAGTTATAAGAGTTAAAGAGGATCCAACTGGACGGTGGGTAATTGCAGAACTTAAAGTTGGAGGTTTGTTAGTTACTATATGCTCCTTGTATGGAGCTATATTGGACGATGCAGGTGCATTGGACTTTTTAAATATAGAGCTGGCACAATGGTCACCCAATATTATTTTTTGTGGAGACTTTAATCTGCATTTGGAAGAAAATTTTGACATTAATAGTAGGGCTTCGTACAAGGGGAGGAAGAAGAAGGTATTTTTAGCACTTAAAGGGATCACCGAAGAGTATAGGCTAATTGATTTAGGGCATGAGAAGCGAGGAAACATATTTGGGTATACTTTTTTTTCTGCACCACATCAAAGATTTTTTAGATTAGACTACTTTTTTGTTTATAAGGGACTATATGACGATCCAGCACAAATTGAATTTGAGGTTCTCCCAAAAGTCATCTCAGACCATAATCCTCTAATAATTAAGCTTGCCCTAAATATGGTTAATACTATACGCGCATGGTCCTTTGACCGCAAATTACTTTATGACCCTGGCTATGTTGAGCGTATGAACGTTTGGATCCCAGAATTTTTTCATAATAATAAAGATACTACATCATCAGAAATAGTTTGGGATACTTTTAAATGTGGGGTTCGGGGTGAAACACTCAGTTACTCTTTGAGTAAACAAAAAGAGACACGAAACCAGGTAACCTCTGAACTTAAAAATCTTAGAGTTTTAGAAATTGAACTTATGCAACTATGTAAGCAAGGGTTACCTACGGAAAATACTACAAAGAAATTAGTAACTCTAAAAAATACGATTTACCAACGACATGCTACGAAACTTGCTCAACAGATCTCTGCATATAGGACAGAACTATATGAAGTGGGTGAAAATTCAGGCAAAATCTTGGCAAAGAGGGCAAGGCAGAAGGCAGCTTATGCTTGTATCAATAAAATAGATAATCATTTAGGAACAACAGTTAGCAGCGCTGAAGACATTCTGGGAGTTTTTAGAGATTTTTATTCTCAGTTGTATACGGATGAAGCTCGTCCTGAGTGCTCAGACCAGATTAATCAATTTGTTAATCCAGTATTGAATACTACTCTTTCTATTGAAGAGAAGGAGAAACTTGATTCGCCATTTACTTGGGAGGAGATAGAACTCTCTTTAATGTCCCTAGCCACAGGAAAAGCTGCAGGACCCGACGCCATTCCCCTAGAATTTTACAAACACTTCAGGAATGTATTAAAAACAGAATTATTAGAGTTATGTTTAAATGCACAGCAAGGTAACTGCCCACAATCGTGGCATGATTCTATTATTACAGTGTTCCTTAAAAAAGGCAAACCTCCTTTATTGCCTTCTTCTTTTCGCCCCATTTCACTTATAAACTCTGACAGTAAAATCTTTTCTAAAATCCTAGCGGGTAGACTTTCCAATATTATTTCCCCTTTAGTCTCTAAATACCAACATGGGTTTATCCCAGCTAGAGACACCGCTGATCATATTCGCCGGGTGATTTCTTTTTTGGATTGGTCCCAAGCAACTCGGTCTAATATTGGATTAGTTTTTTTAGATGCTGAAAAAGCTTTTGACCGGGTTGCTTGGGACTATCTTTGGGATATTTTGTTTAGGAAGGGACTAGGGCAGGGGATTGTTAAAGCCTTGCAAACTTTATATATTACCCCTAAAGCATATATTCGCATTAATGGACAATTATCTTCTCCCTTATTAATTTCTAGAGGTACTCGTCAAGGATGTCCCTGTTCTCCTTTACTCTTTGCTTTTTATATTGATCCTTTAATTAATCGTTTTTTTTCGGAAATGAATATTAAACCCATACATTTAGCCAACACTAATTACCGAGTCCTTGCTTACGCCGATGACATCGTGATTTCTACTACAGATGTTCAAACAGCTATACCCATTATTGATCAAATTGCCAAACAATTTGGATACTTTTCGGGCTACAAACTCAATTTAGATAAGACCCAAGTTTTGTGCGCTGGAGAAAACCTACCTGCTAACATTCCCACTTCTTCTGAAGTCACTTACTTAGGTATTAAAATCTCGCTACCTATAGAAAAAATTCCAGAGCGTAACTTAAACCCTATTATTGCTCAAATTAACACCCTATTACAGCGCCTTGACCATCTGCGATTGTCCCTCTTCGGCCGTTCTAACATTTTAAAAATGCTGGTCCTACCGAAGGTTCTATACTTATTTCGAACAATTCCTTTGGATTTTTCATTACATTCTCTTAAAACTTTAGAAAGAACCACATTTCGTTTCCTTTGGGGCTATAAACGCCATAGAAAAGCAGCTAAAAAAATGATTCTTAGTAAGGAATGTGGCGGTTGGAATGTACCGTATTTTCTGTTTTATTACTTTTCTGCTGTTTTACAATACATTGATCCTCTCATTTTGGGTGATAGAATTGAACTTGCGGATTGCCAGACTCCATCAATTTATCAATTGCTTTTGGGTGAGAAAGTTAAGGGCAGCTTCTTGAGAATAGTAGAACCTAGCTACTATAAAAAAACTAAATATAAGACTTTGAAATCTGCTTTTGGAATCTGGCAGAAAATTCGAAAACATATTAAACTAACGAAATTAAATTTCTATACTCCTCTTATATCAACTGAGTTATTCCCAGAAGTTTTCTTTGATTTAACTATGCACAGGTGGCAGCAGAAAGGAATAAAGTACGTGGGGGACTTATTTTGTAATGGGCAAATGATCTCGTTTCAGGAATTAATAACCAACTTTTCTGTGGGTAGAAATGATTTCTTTAAATACTTACAACTTCGCAGTTTTTTACAGGGCCATCCCCTTATGCCACCGATAAAAAATTCTTTATTAGAACTTTTACAAAAGAAACCTCGAATTGGCCCTATATATTTAAGTTTAATGCAGGAATTTGGTGATGATCTAGGCCAATGCCAGACTAAATGGTCCAAGAGTTTAGGTATAGCAAATGTCGATGTTTTATTGTCAATTAAAATGGCTGCAGAATGTCTCATAACCGGGATGATGAAATCCCAACACTTTATGTGTATCCACAACCTTTATTATACTCCCAAAAAAGTAGTTAAATGGAGTACGATGGCAGGTACGAAATGTAGCCGATGCGGACTGTATGCAGCTGATGAATTACATATGTTTTTCTCTTGTCCTAAGTTATCATTATTGTTTCAAGAAATTGAAATTTTTTTATTTACTATTTTGAAATGTAACATAAAGATAACTAATGAATTAGTACTGCTAGGTATAGATCATACTGTAACTTGGCCTAGACCAATCTCTTATTTTCTTTTTCTGTGTATGGCTGCAATTAGATCTTGTATCACCAAAGAGTGGATTAGCCAGGATCCCCCTACGTTTTTTATGTGGAAGGAAAAATTATTATTTATGTTTAATATGGAATCGGCTATTTACAAGCTCAAGGGGGTTAAAAAAAGAACTATGGGAGAAAAAATATGGGCACCAATTGCTGATTGGATTTAATTTAAATTTATGTATTCTACAGTTGCTATTCTAATTTTGTTTTCTGCCAAAATGTTGCCATATAATTTGCTTTTTTTTTTTTTTTTTACATGTTCTTTTTCTGTCTATGTTGCTTAGTATAACGTCCTGCTGTATTTCCTTGCAATAAAACAATAAAACTTTAAAAAAAAAAAAAAAAAATAAAAAAAAAGAGATAGAGTCTTTATAAACCCCATGCTCTGTCTTGTTGTAGCACTACAAGGTTTGTTGACACTTCCCCTAGTTTTTTGTCCGTATGTGAAACCCCCTGGCTAATATTTTCAGAAATGACCGTTGGATATCTGTCATTACTATGCAGACGATGACCAGTTTTACCACAATGTTGTATTTGTAAACTACATTTGTAAGCTTTTTTTTTCCAAGCAACATACCTGGATGGCCAACTCTTCCTTCACACCCAACACTCCTTATAAAAAGCTAGTTTGCTTTGTTCAGAAAATCCCTGTGAATAAGAGAACTGAAAATTACTGGGCATATTACCTGTCAAATTTCTTGGCAAAGCAATGTCCAGTCCCGTCAAAGTGACTTATCGGAGCTACATTTAATGAGAAATATCAAGTGGCTCATCCCAAGACATCAGCAACGTTCCGCATGGTGGTCGACCCAAGACCACTCCTGACCCTGTCAAAGGAATCCTCCACTTGGCAGCTCACCTGATAGATGTAGTGAAGACCAGTGAATCACATTTTGCCTCTCCTGATAGACTTAGACTTGCTATTCATAAAAGTATCATTCTCTCTCAAGATACTTGCATCAAGACCATTCGCCTTTATAAAGCTGCACACCTCCATGACAATTCACGGTAACAGGAAGTGCTTTATATGCTTGACGCTGGAAATTCTGAAAGGCTTCTCACCTTTCTCAAAGGCATGAAAGACACGCTTGTTAAGGAAATCTCTATTTAAATTGAGCCTTGTAAATTGCCTTCGCTTTCTTGAATCTTTTCTGGCTCCAGCTGGTGTCCTTTTTAGTTACTTGTGAAGCACAACACTACCTCTGGTGTAGGAATAATCCCATACGTGTTCTCCCATTATGAGGCCACATTTTTATACCCAACTGTTTCTTAAAGATGAGGTGTCTTTTGTGCATTCCTACTGCCTTTTTTCCTGTCCAATTGATGTTTCCTGTTTGTGGCCTAGAACACAAAGTCCTTGAATGGTTTCCACAGCTTGAGGTGCATTCATTCATGAATATGCATTACTGCCTGACAAAGTGCTCTTTGCTGTCAAACTGCTAGCAAACCTTGCTTTTCTTTGTTTATACTGTTGAAGGGATATTGAAAAACAGCAGAATAGATTTGGAATCTCATTTTGAATACTGGTGGAGGGAAAAGCTAGGAGAAGCTAAATCATCATTATAAAGTTAGACAACAAGTTGCACATAGATGCTTGATTTGCTACCACAACTGCTCTAGCATCAGAATCAATTTGATTTTCCTGCCAAAAGTACAGATTGACTTCCAGGTGGCTGCCTTATATATTTCTGAGTTAGTGATGCTTCTTATAAGAGTGCAATTGACTGCAGTGCCCCTTTTAGAATGAGCTTTTGGCTAGCCAGAAAGGGGCCGATAGATTTCTATTAGCATGGTTATTCAAGGCACTTTCCACCTTTCAATGGTTTGCCTAAAATAGGTCAACATGGTGCAGATATGTTATAATTATTTGATTTGATTTGTGCATGTGTTAAATCTCAGTGATCAATAGATCACTTTGTTGGGGAGGATGGATTAGGAAAGAAAATGGCAATTAAATTGTCTGATTGATTTAAGCATGTGAAATAAAGTTGAAAAGGGATGAGTTCTCAGTGATAACTCTCAAATTTACCATTGGACCTATACTTCACTCACCCCCCTTGGCAGTGGTATATCCACTAGACAAGTTACCTTCCTTGAGGTGAGCTGTAGGTTCTAATGGAGGCCCCATCAGTTTGGAAATTAATATATACATCTCCAAAAGGAAAGCAACATGTCTAAAAAGAGGGGAACTGTTTTTATGGTCCTCTAGAAAATCATTAATCATCCGGATTATAAGAAAGATTCTTAACATGGCGCTGTACGACTGCGTGGGTTCCGCACATAAATAGATAAAACTGTCCTATCTTTTTATGTATAGAGACTCCACAGTCTTAAAGATACTACTAGTAAATACCTTTATCAATAGCAGTTATTTTGGGGAGGGGCAACATTTTGGGATGGGGTGGTAAGAGAGCAGCATTTCCTTACATGGAACAGTAGTCCCGGTCATGGCAGTAGCGAGCTGGAAGGAGGCCTAAGATGGTTGGGGCATCTCTATTGGACAGGCAACGAAAACTGACCTTATTAAGTGCTGACTGACATTTGGCTTATTATTATTATTATTGTGTCTTTTATAAAGCACGCAGCTACCCCAACGGGGTGTCCCGGCGCTGATTGAAGGTGAAACAGTTTCTGTGGGCGGGGAATTACGAGCAGAACAGAAGGTTTTCAAGGATTTTCGGAATTCATGTTCCGAATTACTAGGCTGATCATTCCAGTAACCAAAACTAGTTGACCATTGTCAAAGAGCTGCAGTTCAAAAGCCACAGATAACTGCAGAGACCAGAGCCCCAAGAAGACACAATAACAGCCACTCACGTTGGGGGGAGGGGGCAAAAGCGGGGAGGGAAAAGGGGCAGAAGCTCTGTACCATGAAAGATGGACTGAGGAGGGATGTGCGTCTATTTACTGTTAATTTGGCAATCTCTTTTTTTGTACTCACTTCGCAGCTCATACTTACAAAGTATCGGTGTTCACCGGAGACATTTATGGTGCTGGAACTGATGCAAATGTTTTCATTACAATATATGGTGACCTGGGTGACACAGGAGAGAGAAAACTCAGCAAGTCTGAAGCCAACTCCAATAAGTTTGAAAGAGGACAGGTACAGAACAAAGGCTTTGATTTTGATTTATAAAATTGAATGTGTTTTTTATTTTGGTTTTCCTATTTGTAAAGAGAGATTGATCAATGCTCAGTGACTGCAAAAATGCTAGAGAATGTTGTAGTGAATCTCACAGGTCAGCTGTCAAATCAAATGTTGCATGTTTTACTAGGAGAAGGCAATAGGGATTCAGTTATCAGGTTATAGAAGTTGGCCCTAGATTCACTTCATATCGTCTGGGGTAATTGGAACACGATATATTTCAATAAGTATGCAGCAGATAAGTAAATGAAATTGCATTAGCTGTGTATGAGGGGGAAAAGTGAGAAAATATGAACTGTATTTGTCCTTGTGAGAGAGTTTGTGGAGCACAACTAACACCTAGATATCTGCCTCCTAGGAAGCAATCAAAGTCTAACATTTTCGTAGCATGCAGCTGTAGAATTACAATGGATGCTAGGTCAGTACCTACGTTCAACCTCTTGACATTCAGAATAATATCCATGTTATCATCATACATGACCTGCCTGAAGTTGCAAATAATGATTAAGCAGAAGGATTGAGATGGCTGAGCTCAGAATGTACCCTTATTTCATATTTCGATTGACTGATTGGGTTTTCTAAAGCGCAATTGCTTCAAAAGGGTTCCCCGGTGCTAAAATGTCCATAGTGACTCAGCGAAGGCCCCAAACACAAGGCCAGAAAGAGGATCATTTGGAGAAGAGCAATGTCCTAAATGCTTCCGAAAGGATAACAGGTTGTTACTTAATCTCATCTCCTGTGGAAGTTTGTTCCAAAGGCTATGGGTCCATACTGTATAAGGCTCTACCTCCGTATCTAGTAAGTTTCGTTTTTGGTACCACTACTAGCCCTTATTCTGCCAAACATGGGCATCTTATGGGACATATCTATGCATTTTGCTTCTAAGGTAGGAGGGCCTAAACCGCGATAGGTTTTATAGGCAAGAAACATGGTCTTCAGCCAGATTCTTTTCTTATTTGCAGCCAACATGGATTTAGGGAGATCCAGGATTAATCTTGCTGCCACCTTCTCAACAATCTAAAGCCTTTTGTAGCAGGTACAGCAGAAAACCCTGATGCTGTGCATTTCTATAATTCAATCTCGAGCCAATCAGTGCTTGGACAACCATCTTCCTCGAGGTGGTAGGCAATAACAGAACTATAGTATATAACGTGAGATCTTTTATATATTCGCAAAACAGGTTAACTAGTTGTCTAGATGGATCATCAGATTCCTTCTGCTTGTCACTGGTGTGTAGGTGGATTACCTAGCAAATCCGGACGCTAAGAGCGGGACCTGCTTGCCAAACATAAGTACCTCTGTTTTCTTTTCTGTTGAATTTTAGGCAATTTTATTGAAACCCTGTCAAGCAAGCCAAGACATTCCTCCCAGATGCCACCATATTCTGTGCTGCTGACACCACAATTTGGGTGTCGCCCACATGGGATATCAAACTCAGCTCATAGGCCCTGATCATTTCTGCTATAGGGGCCATACATATATTAAAATGCGTAGGAATGTGTTTTGTGCCCTATAGAATGGCACACTCAATACTGTGGGGTGTAATTTCAAACGGAGGGCTACCGCAGTTTGAATTCTGTTTCTAAGAAAGATATAAACTATATTATGACCGTGTGAGTCAAGATGGCTTCCCGAAGTCTATATAAAAGAATGAAAAGAGAGACAGTGTCAAAGGCTGCAAAGAGAACGAAAAGGACCACAGTACCCATGTCTCCCTGGTCCAGGATCTTTCTAAGCTCTTCATCCACTTCTACTAGAGCTGTGTCTGTTCTATAATATGCTCTGAAGCCTCACTGAGTAGGTTCCACTAGAGAAGTGTCTGCCAAAAAGTTGAAGACTTGAATATTCTCCAATTTCTCTAGCACTTTTGCAGGCAGTGGAAGCAAGGAGTTGGTCTATAGTTATTTAGTACAAAATGGTCAGCACTCCAAACATCACCTTACCTTATATTTGAATCACCTTGTATCGCAGGGATGAAGAGCAATAAATCCAGGAACCCTACATGACCCCTGTTAAGCGGCAAAACAAGATCAGAAAAATATGATCCTTCTGAGCGTTGTGTGCTTATTCACTGCTTAGCACTTATAGCAACTTTAAGTAGGATAAAAAAAGCAACTGTAGTTTATCTCCGTAAAATGGTATCAACCATTCCATCAATGAGGACTTGCATATCAAAGAACATTACAGAGGACACTGGCAGCAGTATGAGGTGAGATAAAGATCAAAGTTTGGCCATCTCAGCTCTTCTGAACTACGGAAAGGTATTCCATATACCCATATAACATAAGTTTAGCTTTCCAACAATAGTGCAATCAGGATTTGCATGTATAGAAAAATAGAAAAGATACTGCGTTCCTCTCCGCATGAGTCAGAGATGTGTGACTCACCAATGGAGGAACTAATGCCAGCATTGACACCGCACAGTACTGCACGAGTAAATGACCAACTTCAAGGAATCATGTTGCCAAAAAGCATCCAACCGTACACCGCTGCAGTTCAAAACTAATGTGCAGTGCAACAAGCACTATTACTGGACCCTACAAATCCATATGATTCTTCAGCAGTGCGGCATCTAAAATAATTGGCCACAACTTAGAATGTGTCAGCGTCTTTAAATTTGAAACTGGAAAAAATGTCGTCATACATTATAAAAGAAAAGGAGGAAGATAAAAAATGGAAAGAGAAACTAATAGATCAAAACTGCGTTTGTAAAGACATAATAGACAAATTAGCAACCTTACCAGCCATCTTGAAAGAAATATTAGCAGCAACAAGTGGGAAAACCAACAAAGGTGAAAATCCCAACACAGAAGAAAATAAAAACGGAAACCAAAACAGAATAAGTCATAACATCGAGGAAGAAAAAACTTTAAATGATACAGATGAAAACGACCAAAAAAAGGGAGGTCCGGTAGAAAACAAAACAATGGGTTCATCGAGTACATCAGAACCTCTAACAAAAAGACAGCGGAAACGGGCAAGGAAGGCAAGGAAAAAGGCTACCAAAAGTAAGCAGGCAAAACAATTCTTTGCCATCTTCAAACAGAAGACAAAAGAGGCCAGAATAAACCCAATCACAGACACTCCAACTCCAGACACTCCAACCAAAGAAGACGGAAACAAAGAAACAAACACAGACGAAGCAGAGGAACAAACAAAACCTCCAGACAGAACCAAAATAATAACAAACACACAAAGAAAATCAAAAGACGAGGAACGGTTACTCATAAACAAAGCCAATGAAAATAGCAAAAAGCTAAAATCAGATTATATAGAGGTGTTAGAACAACAAAAAACGAAGGAAAATAATCCAAAAAGGGAATGTGAACCATGGGGCAACAAAGGATCAACTCAGCATACTGAAGGAAATTTACCATACACCAAGGAAAAAAAGGAAAAAGAGCAAAACCATAAAACAGAAGTCAACCAAGCGAAGAAATCAAATATTGGCCTGATCATCACAGCGGGAAATAATGGAAGAACATGCAGAGACCAGGAAGCTGAGTCAAATAATAAAACATGCCAAAATGAAGGAAACTTCCAAACAGGTCAAGACAAAATACACCACTTACAGCAAGCACTCACAGTAGATTCCATTCGTCCGGACCTAACAACTATGGCCGACCAAAACGACAACATAACCCACATTCGATTTGATACAATAGAGGGAAAAAGGAGAATTTATCAAACCGGACACCCTGAAACAGCAAGAAGGGAAACAGAATGCAAATTACTGTTCAAGCCGGAATTCCAAACAAAAGGAAATACAGACACGCTGAACAGGGGAAACATCCTTCGATTAATCGAAGAGATACCAACACTAAGGGGGATAACAACAAGTGACCTGAAAGCAGTAGAATTTATCCAGGGAAATACGGATATGGGCTCGGAAATAAGTAGTACCACCTGGGTATCTAAAGAAATAGCAGAACTCATATTCTCAACCAGGACACAGTTTACAGAATGGGGAATAACCTTAGAACGTCTGACCCCAATAAAATATCCATTCCCCTTATTAATCAACAAGACTACCCAACCTAACAACGTAAAGGGAAAAACTCAAACAATCCTGAAAAGAGCAAGAAATAAATCTATTTCGGAACAAGACCTGAGTAGCACCAAAACAAAGCAACTACACTAGGGTCTGAAGGAACACAATGACTGGACCTGGTTGACACAGGCGCTAAACTCCCATCGATCCTGATGCATGCAAATCGATACAAAACAATCGAAAACCAAATGCCAATTTATCCCCAATACCAGAAACAAAGATAAGGATTTGCTCGTGGAACGTACATGGTTTCAAAGAAATGTCCCAAGACCGAGAAACAACAGACTACCTGAGTAAATTCGAAATAATTTTACTCCAGGAAACCTGGAATGTAACCGCGAGGCAAATCATGGGATACGAGGAATATCACATAATGGCAGAAAAATTTGCAAAGTATGGACACCCAAGGGGAGGTCTGTCAATCTTCATTACTAATAATTTCGACTGGAAAACAGAACTGCTCGACTCAGGAGAGAGTTGGATACAAGTGCTCAAAGTAGAGCCGAAAGCAAACAAAAAGAACCCTGGATGGAGTTTACTTATTATAAATCTATACATTCACCCAGACAAGACGACCAAAATCGGAAAGGCTCACACTTTGATAAACTTGATAAAATCCTTACATAGAACTTACCAATCGCACGAGATATTCATTTCCGGTGACTTCAATTGTAATCTAATAAAAACAAATAACAAAAAGGACAAAATCCATAATATCTGGAGCGATCTGGAAACATTAGGTCTAACAATCCTAAATGGAAAAATGGAGGGAGACATACCCGCTAAAACCACTTATTCTAGTGGGAAAAAGAACTCCATAATTGATTTCACCCCAACAAGCATTGAATTAAAAAAGAACATAGAATATTTTGGTATACAAACTCGACCTGAGAGCGACCACTTCCCACAAGAGACAATAATGAGGTTAAACACCGAAGAGAAAACAAAATTAGGATTTCTTTCCGCAATTCCGGAAATATACAAACTGAAAAAACTCAAAAGCAAGGGCCTAGTAAAAAAGGAGATAATGGACGCAGTGTTAGAATATGAAAGTTGTCATATGGGCATGGAAAACCAATCACCCATAGCAAATTGGGAAAATCTACATAAATTTGTGCTGGGAAAATTTGCAATAAATACACCGCTAATTAAAGGTCACAAAGCAAACAAAGAGCCATGGTATAACACCAAACTAAGAGATAAGAAAAGGGAAATTGTGAAAAAATTAAGAATAAGGGCAGCAGAAAGAAGGTCAGGAAATGAAGTAGATAATAACGACATACAAAAAATGAGGAAAGAATATAAAGAGGATTGTAGAAAAGCTAAAAAAGCTCACACGGAAGAAATCTGGGTGGACCTTCTAAGAACAAGTAAACTTTCAAATAGTGGAGAATTTTGGAACATAATAAATAAACTCTCAAAAGTAGCTGGTGAACAAGCCAATATAGGAATAAGTGAAACAACTTGGGCCGCTTATATTAACAATCTGTACAACATCCAGAGCTATCCAATCAACATAGAAACAATCAAAAATATAAAAGATCTAGAACAAAAAGATACAGCTCCCGGACAATGGAAGAACATCCAGCAGGAAAGCGCTGCCCAAGAGGAACAAGCACCGTTGACAACGATTAAACACCTAACCGCACTAATAAGGAAAATGAAAGCGGAAGGAGCAGCTGGCCCAAATGGAATTATTCAATATTCAAATATGACACCGACTTCTGGGCAAAATACTTGACTCCACTATTTAATTACATTCACAAAGAAAAAAAGATCCCACCGTCCTGGCAAGGAAACATCTTCCACCCAATTCATAAAAGTGGATGTAGAATGGAACCCGGGAATTACAGATTAATAGCCCTAATCGATGTGGAGGCAAAGCTTTTCTCATCCTGTATATTGTCCCTACTTCAACTTTGGATAAAAGACAATAACATAATACCTAAATTCCAAACCGGTTTCAGGGAAGGCATGGGCTGCTTAACCAACTTGTCAGCACTGTCGCTACTAATAGAAGGAGCAGGGAAAAGAAAGACTGGACTAATAGCCTGCTACATAGACCTGAAAGCCGCCTTCGACCGAGTCCCCAGAAAACGCCTATGGAAAAAACTGGACCTTTGGGGTCTACCGCCGGCATTAATGGAAACAATAATGGCACTATATAGTGGAACATGGGCAAAAATAAAACTGGGATACGGAAGAAGAATATCTCGAGAATTAAATATAACTAATGGCCTCAAACAGGGCTGCGTGCTCTCCCCAAGCCTTTTTAATATATATCTGGCCGACCTAAAAGACCATCTACAGAATACAAACGGACATCCGCCAAAATTAGCCAACGAAAGTATTCAGTTTCTCCAATATGCCGACGACATAGTAGTCTTAAGTCAAACGCCAATAGGCCTACAAAGAATAATATCAGAATTAACAGATTACTTTGAGAGAGAAGGCCTAGAACTAAACATCAAAAAAACAAAAGTGGTGAGACTAGCGGGCAATAGTAGAAGATCTTTTAAATGGTACACAAAAGGCAGACAAATCGAGGAAACAACTGCTTACAAATATCTGGGAGTTACAATAAGTAAAAAACATGTCACTTTCAGACCAAAAAAGAATCATCACCGCTAAAGCACAATCATTGAGCTTTGCGTACAAAGTTCTCCAAGATAAACTGCAATGTCCATCATATGACCACCTGTTAAAGGTAATGGCAGCCCAAGTCTTACCATCACTTTCATACGGACTGGAAATATGGCATGGAAAAGAAGCATCCATTTTAAATATTCTCCAGACAAAAATATACAAATCTGTGTTCCATCTATACAAAGGATCAGCCCCGGCCCAAATAAGACTAGAATTTGGTTTGCAAAATCAAATATACCAACGGAAAGCTGCTCTAGTAAAATGGTGCTGGAAACTAAGATTGGCGGAAATGGGCTCTTTAAACAACTTATGTTGGCAAGAAATTAAAAAACAATATGACCGACATGAAGCCAACTCATGGGGCAATGACCTGCGAGCATCACTAGAAACCCTCAAAATAGAGGAGATCTGGAAGAAACCACTGGAAGAATCATCCTTCAAAAAGATTTGCAAACTAAATGCAAAAGCCTTATCTTTGGTAGAAGATAAAAAGACCTTGGCCAAGCGACGCCATGCATGGACCGTTTTAAATTCATACAGACATTTAAAACCTCAAGCCTACCTCATAGCGCACTTCCGGTTATCTTTAAAAACAAAATTCATGGCCCTCAGAATGGGAGACCACTGCTTCAAAGACTTGATCCCATCATGGAAAGGCACGCATCAGGGACGAAGTTGTAGGTTATGTGACTACCACAACGAGACTTTGTGTCACCTCCTGTGCACATGCGAATCTTCCATAGAAAAAAGGAAGAACTTATTGAAACCTATTTTTAATAAGCTACAGATCCGTACCTGCAGGCAAGCTGTGACCAGCTGGATGGGAGCAGGCTCAAACATTCTAATATGCCGCGGGGTAAAATTCATGAACTTTGTAGAGAATTTGCTCCAAAAAATAGAAACAGACCACAGACAAGGCCTGGGAGGAAGTATTTAATTAATGAATGCTAAAACAAATTTTAACCACATGAACTTTTAACCTGTTGTTATTTTAATAGAATTTTTGTACATGAATGCTTTATGGTTGTGATAAACCAAATAAAGTACATTTTTGACTGACTGACTGTGTCAGCGTCTTTGTAGGCAGCTCCACCCTCAGACGCATACGCATGTTCGTCTTCACCCCGCAAATAGTCATGGGACATGTAGTTCCAAACAGTCCTGAAACATGATACTTTCTACTCCTGTCCCAGGTGAGACTCCAAAACCTTTTCTACAAGCAGCCTAGTTATATGCACCCTGACAGTGTTCATGCATTGTTAAGCACTTTACCCTGATGCGCCTTGACAAATTCAACTCCGTTGATATGTGGCTTTTGTCTGTACTTCTCCAGGTTACTGGGCCAGGCATCCAGGGAAGCTATATTTCCCACCCCTCGGCCACCTCAAAGACTAAAGTAGACTCTGTGTGCTCTCTGACCTGGTCAGGGCACACCAAGGATCCCATCTGGAGACTCACAACCCCTGAGGCTACTGTAATAGTGGGAGCCTTTTTGGGGCAGGAGGAGTCAGTCTCCAGTTTTGTGTCCATTTTGCTTACAGTTGAAACACCAAGATTTTTTTGGGATCCCAGTTTTTAGGCAGGTACTCACCTTTTTACTGGGAAGAGTCTAGGGGCCCAACCTCATGAACAGGTTTTTGGCGGCCTTTGGAAGACTCTTTGGGTTTTTTCCCTTTCTGTCCCACATCTTTCCTCTGAGGAGGATTGGTAACCCCTTTCTTCTGGTCAACCCAACCCTGGGTCTTTATAGACACCCTTGCTTTGACCCAGTGGTCATACTTCTTCCCCAAATCCTGAGGAAAGACTAACCCTAAGTTCACTAAGTACTTATGCTGTTTTTCTGAAGTTCAATTACTAAACAAGTGATTATTCATAACCAAATTATAGGGCCCATCATAGTCTTGCACTTTACATCCTTTTAACCAGCCATTTTGTGTTTTGACTGAGAAGTCAACAAAGTGAACCCAGGGCTGACTAGAGGTTTTGTGAATGTCCCTGAATGTCCACAGCCCTCCGTCAGGGTATCCTTCGTGAGTTCATAAAACTCAGCATCTACCTCATCCAGTGTCAAGAGTATATCCCTGGACTTTCCTGAGAATAGCTCTCAGAATAGAGTTCCAGTGTCTCTGTTGTAACTTCCTCATTTTACAAGCCCTCTCAAAGGCTGTAAACCATTTTGTGACGTCATCACCCTCAACATATTTGGGAACAATCCCTTTGGGGATTTGGGGATCACAGCTTCCCTCTATATCCCTATTTAGTTTGTTGCTGTTACCACTCATGGGTGCTGGATCCACCTGAGCCTTCTCTTTTTTTATAGCCAGAATTTTGGCTTCAAGGGCTGCTCTTCTGGCTAGTCTGTCAAGAATTGCTTCTTCATCCTCTAGCTCTTCTCTTAGTCTTGAGTTGCCTGACCCAACCCCATTTGGGGAAAGCACTCGGGGTACAGTTCTAGGGTAGATGAGAGAGGGTATCTCATCACCGTCTCTAGTGTGTTTGGGGGGACAGTCTCCTGGACTACAGTCCCCATTGTCAGAATCCCTGTCCTCCTCCTCCTCTGGAGGGGTTTCAGGATCTTCTATTACATTAGCTGCTTCAAATAATTCTGCAAGTAGCTCCTGGAGATTTGTCTTGGAAGGCTTTGGGCCAGTTCTAATGCTATAGTCCTTACACAGGAGCCTTAACTCTCTCACCTTAAGATGCAGATAAGGGGTCAGGTTGAGTTCCTGAACTCTATTCTCTGAACAAGACATTATTTTAGTACAGTTGGGACCTTTGTAGAAAATATATATATTTTAAATGCAACTAGATCTTTAAGGCCTAACTGACTAGCCTTAAAAAAACGTTCAAAAACGGAAGGACCGGTGGACTTAACTCAAAAGCCCTAACAGTTTTGATATGTTTGTTTTGAAAAAATTAAAGAATTTGTAATTTTTTTTTTACTAAAGTCAATTGTGGGTTTTTTCATTGAATCACCTATTGGCCAAGTGGTATCAGCAAATACAAAGCCTTGTATCCCACCACTGATCCACCAATGTAAGAAGCTGGCTTTACCAATGAAAGAGCACACCATGCAAAAAGTGCAAACAATCTTTATTACAGGGTTTAAATTAATAATCCCAAGTGCTCTATTTCAAGCATTGTGGTCGAGCAGTTTAGGTCGAGCAGTTTAGGCTTAACAGATGGTAATGTTAAGCATTTGTTTTACACACAGAGTCAATAAATGAGATACATACTCAAGAAGAAACCCAAGACCAATTCAGAAAAATAACACAGATATTTATATAATTTTAGACACTAAGATTATTGGAATCAGGTAAGTACTTTCGGAGTTATAGATTTTTGTAGTATTACAAAAGAGCACTGATTAGCAGGGACCCCGTGAACTTTCAGTCGAAAAGCATCAGTACTAGGGCAAAAGGTGGGAGTGACCATGTCAAAAAGGGGCACCTTCTACACCCACATCTTGTATGGCTTAGGTGCCCTGCAAGCGACTACGATCCGAAGGCCTGCTCTTATTGCCCCGCCATCAACTCGAAGGCTTTGAGGGAATAATTTGTCAAGCTCCTGACAGCTCCACGTGCGACACCATAACGTTTTGAATCATGGCCGCGAAGAAGGTGCCTGGAGCGGTCGCAGAACCTGAAATCTTTGTCGCAGTTGAAGTCATCAAGCCACTCGGGTAAGTCCCATCATAAGAAGAAGAGGAAGAAGTCGAAAGGTCTTCGACTACATCTTGTCTGTCGGCCGACGAGTGAGCATCACATTTGAGGCATGGCTCTGCAGTTGAGTCAGCACGTGTCAGCTCCGCACTTCCCCAAGTTTCCGGGAGCTGGAGTAACGCCCCACACAAACACACACACAACACCGGGAGTTTATGAGGAAATGTGCTTCATATTTGAGGACCACAACTTCCTTACATACCTTACCTCGGAGAGGTTGGTCATCCAAGCCCCCACCTCCCATGGCGCTTTCCCTTCCACACCGCAGTTAGGGAATCAAAGAGGCTGGACACCATGGGGAAGAAGATGTTTTCTTCTACCAGCTTATCACTGCAGTCAGTGAACATCATATGCCTTTTGGGTCACTACTCCCATGCTCTGTGGAACACAGTTGCACAGGTGCTGCCAACGGTTCCAGAGGAGGCCCGGGCCAACCTCTCCCAGGCTGTGGCTGATGGGAGAGATGCAGCCAAGTTCACCATATGTTGTGTACTCGATAGCCCCAACTCGCTGGGCAGACCGGTTTCATCAATATTGTCTTACAGCGCCATACCTGACTGAGGACTACTGGCTTTTCTGGGGATGGCCAAGCACTGCTTACGGACATGCCCTTTGATGGTTCCCATCTCTTCGGAGACAAAGCAAATTCAGCACTGGAGCTCTTTAAGGACGGCAGAGCTACGGCCAGGTCCGTGGGACTTTCCTTGGCTCCTCACCGATCTCAATCCGCCTTTCACTCTGCCTAGACACCATGGCACGCAAACATCAAAACTTGTGCTTGGCCAAGGACGTGGTACCCACAGATCTCTTGGGTAAGACAGCCAGAGGTCAGGCCAGTCCATCCCATACCCCAACCCCAGCAGCCACAGACTCTAAGCCCTTATAGTCTGCCCCTTATCATAATGGGCATTCAGTGGGTGGCAAGATCCGCCATGGCCTGCACCACTGGGGGTCTATAACATCAGACTAATGGGTTCTGCAGATTGTCTGGAGGGGCTACTGCCTCCCGTTCAAGACTACCCCCCCCCCACCCATGCCGCCTGTTTGTGACAGGATGATGGAGGACCATATTTCCTTGCTCCGACAGGAAGTAATGGCTCTCTTGGCCAAGGGAGCCATAAAGAGGTTGCAGACGCCAGAAGTAGGTCATGGTTGCTATTCCTGCTACTTTCTGGTGCCCAAGAAGGATGGAGGCCTTATCCTATACTAGGCATGCGCCCTCTCAATTTCATCCTCAGGAAGGCAAAGTTCAAAATGCTCACACTCACTCAGGTCTGGTCTGCCCTGAACACAGGACACTGGATGGTGGTATTGGGCTTGCAGGATGCATATTAACACATTCCCATCTTGCATGCCCACAGGTCTTACCTGCAGTTTACCAGGGCCACAAGCAGTTTCAGTTCACTGGGCTCTCTTTGGACCAGGGCCCCTTGGGTGTCTACCAAGTTGATGATAGTGGTTGCAGCTTATCTGTTGCGATCAGGGGTGCCAGTCTTCCTCTGTCTTGATGACTGGCTGTTGATGACAGGATCGCTCCAGACTGTCATCTCGCACCTCCAGACTACGACGGACCTCCTTCATTTGCTGTCAAAGTCACACCTGACTCCCTCTCAGACGCTTCCTTTCACTGGAGGTGTTCTGGACACAGTGCAGTTTCGTGCCTACTCTCCTGAAAGGTGTATCTAGGATATTCAGGCATGGCCTCCTGCATCCTGCTGGTGACTTATGCCCGCTGGCATATGCAGGCTCTGCAGTGGGACCTGAAGTTCCAGTGGGCGCAGCATCAGGGAAATCTCTCCGACAAAGTCCAGATCTCTAAGGGAACTGCAAGACATCAACAGTGGTGGTTAACAAACTGCGATTGGGTCAGCGGCAAACCCCTCTCCCTTCCCCAGCTAGATCTGACAGGGGTCACAGATGCGTCACTCATGGGATTTGGTGGCCATCAGGGAGAGGTGGAGATCAGAGGCCTCTGATCTACATTGGAATCCGAACTCCACATCAACCTGCTGGAACTCTGGGCGATCCGGCTGGCATTAAAAGCCTTTCTACCCTCTATCAAGGGAAGGTTAGTGCAGGTGTTCATGAACAACACCACCGCATGTGGTTCTGCAGCAAGGAAGGCAGGGTGGGTTGATGGACCTTTTGACAAGAGGCTCTGCATCTATGGACATGGATGGAATGTCAGGGAATTTCCCTGGTGGCTCAACACCTAGCGGATTCTCTGAATGCCCTGGCATACAAACTCAGATGCCGATGCCAAGTGGATCACAAATGGAGTCTCGATCTGGAAGTGGCGCAAGGTCTCTTTCAACAGTGGGGAGAGCCTTGGTTAGATCTACTTGCCACTGTAGAGAACTGCAGTTCTGCGTGCTGGAGGTTCCAAGGTGGCTCTTGATTGGTGACGCTTTTTGTCTCAAGAGGAGCTCATGCCTCCTGTATACCTTTCCGCCCATGCCACTCCTGCCCAGAGTTCTCAAGAAGATCAGGAATGATTGGGCCCAAGTCATTCTTGTAGCATTGGACTGGGCTCAGAGTTTGGCAACCCGAGAAGTTGAGCTAGGCCATCGGTCCTTTGATCAGCTGCCCTTTCAGGAGGATCTTCTATTGCAGCAGCTGGGGAGGGTTCTCCACCCGAACCTGTCAATGGTGTGTCTTCTTGTGTGGAGATTGTGTGGCGACAGTTGACAGCCTTCAACCTTTAGCTCGAAGTCTGCAATGTTATTCTGGCAGCCAGGTTTCCCTCTGCCAAAATGGTATATGCTTGCCATTGGGACAAGTTTGTGGCATGATGTGCAGAAAAGAAGGTTGACCGCCTTTTAGCTCCCCCTTCTCAGGTTCTTCTCTTTATTCTGTCTCTTGCCCAGCAGGGCTTTGGGCACCTTGAAGGGTTGTCTTTCTGCTACCTCAGCTTTCTGAGGTTACCTGAGCAGCCATCCCTCTTCAAAGCCCCTATTGTACATAGGTTCTTGAAGGGTTTACAAAATATGTTTCCTCCTTCTCCCTTTATCATGCCTCAGTGGAACCTTAATCTCGCCCTAACATTGCTAAGGTGCGCTCCCTTTGAATTCTTGCACAACTGTCCTCCTAGGCTTCATACCCTCAAGGTGGCCTTCCTGGTGGCAATACCTTCCCTGGAGGGTCAGTGAGCTTCAGACTTCATCATCCAAGCCTCCATACCTGAACAACTATCCAGAACAGCTGGTTCTACGAACTAGAGCTTCCTTTCTGCCAAAGGTTGTCACTCCCTTTCATGTAGACCTGTCCATCACTCGGTCTACTTTTTACGCTACGCCACATCCCTCTAACGAAGAGAAGCAGCTTTAACTACAGAACCCAAAAACAGCGTTGTCATTCTACATTGACTGCACGAAAGACTTTCGAGTGGACTACCAACTCTTGGTGGGTATGTTGGAGCGAAGAAGGGAAAGGCTGTGCAGAAATGTACCATCTCCCAATGGATTATGCTCTGCTTTAAAATCTGCTGTGCACTGGCCAAGAAGTAACCTCCTGAGGGTTTGCATGCTCTAGCCACCAGAGCCACGGCTATCGACCAGTGTGTTAGCACAAGGAGACCTGTCCTGGACATCTACCCACCAGCAACGGGGCCTTCCTTTCACACGTTCACAAAACACTATTGCCTGAACAGTCAGGTCTGTCGCGATGGCCACTTTATCCATTTGGTCCTGCAGGACTTTTTGGTATGAATTTGTTTTGCAGACCCACCTCCGGGGAGGTATTGCTTGGGCATCTATTATAAGGTAAGGAATATGTGGCTAAAAGTCTCTATCATATGGACAAGTTACTTACCTTTGATAACGCCTTATCTGATAGAGACTCTATCTAGCTGCAGATTCCTTACAGACTTACCCATTCTCCCTGTTCTGTGAATGGATTTCTAGGGACAGGGTATTCCTCATTTAGGGCACCTAGTTTCCCACGCAACTGGTTATGTTCTTCGTGGCTCTCTGCTCCTGCCGTGGAAAGTCGCAAAATGTTTTAAGTTTGATTTATTGAGAAAAAAGGGAAGGGGGGGGAAGAAGAATTACAATAAGTGGATCAAAGAAATAAACAATATAATAACAATAATAGAGTCATAAAAAGGGGTAAGCATTACAAGCATGAAATCATGAACATATCAGATAAGTGAAAAATCATAAATAAAAACATAGCACAGTAAAACGCAATACTGATAAGTGATCAAATAATCAGATAATAATCAATTCATGGAGGTTTGCGAACTTCAACTAATTCAGGTGTAGGAGAGGGAGGAACGGGGGTAAAGGAAGAGAGGTATGTCACGAAAGGGAGCCAAAGCAGGTCCCGTTTTATAGCCAGGGAAATAGGGGATACATCGTTTTTGTCTAAACGCTGATTGAAACAGATTGCATTCCACCAGGACTGATAAGAAATATTTGCAGCTTGTTTCCAATTAGAAGAAACAAAACGAAAGGCAATAGCGATGAAAAGGTCAAGTAAAGGGTATTGGTTGGGAGGTTGAGGAAGGTCTGGAGAGAGAGAGCCAAGGAAAACTAGTGAAGGTGAAAAGGGGACTTGAAAATGGAAAATCTTCTGAATTTGCCGCCAAATCAACTGCCAAAACTGGAAAGTGGGCGGACAGTCAAATAGCATATGTTTGAGGTCAGCAGAAGGGCAGGGACAAGACCAACAGGTAGAAGGCGTGTCTGGTGAAAAGTGGGACAAAGCCAGTGGTGTAGATAAAGTTCTATGATAAATGAAAAATAAAGTTTGGGTGGTGTTAGCAGCTCTAGAGGTCTTATGTAGTTTATTCCAAATTTTATCACACAAAAGTACAGGCCAGTTCTGAGAAAGATCTAGCTCCCATGCAAGTTCAATGCGTGATTTTGACCTATCGGAACTAAAACGAAAAGAGTTATATAAAGCAGAAGCAGAAGGAGATGTGTCCAATAAAAGGGAAGTAGGTCTGCGATCCAAAGGAATATCATTAGAGGGTGAAAGAGATTGAAGATAGGAGAGCAAGACAGGATAAAGAGATGCGTATTGCGAACGGGCAGAAGCCGGTAAGGAAAAAATAGATTGAAGATCATGAAAGGAGAGAGGCCTATTCTGAGAGAGTAACTGGGAAATCCAGCATATTCCTTGAGAATGCCAAGTTTTCCAATAAATAGTGCGATTACGTATTTTAAGATGAGAATTATTCCAAATTGGTTGCTCATGAATGGATATGAGGGATGGAAAAGAGGAGGTTAAGTAAGGAGAAAGAAGAGTGCGAGAATATGAGAGAATAGGGGTACGAAAACGGCTTAAAGAAGATGTAAAGGACAAGAATTCACGAAAGGTGAACGGAGAGATGAAAGAGGATTCCATGCTGAACCAGACAGGAGGGTAGTAAGGCGGAGTAGATGAAAACCAGCGAGTCGATTGTTTCATAAAAAAAGCACGGTGATATTGCTTGAAATCGGCAAAACGTACTCCAGAATGGGCTTTATTTTTCCATAAAGTAGCAAGAGCTATTCGAGGACGTTTGCCATTCCATAAGAATTTTAATAATAAAGAGTCAGTTTTCTTAAAGAAAGAAAGAGGAATGTGTAAAGGAAGCATGGAAAGAGTATAGAGAAGCAAGGGAGATAACATCATCTTTATAGTGTTGAGACGACCCCACCAGGACAAAAAGAGCGGGTGCCATCGAGTGATAGCTGTGTCAATTTTCTTGAAAATATAATCAAAATTTAATTTGAGAGTATCAGATAAGGAAGGGGTGAACCAAACCCCTAGGTATTTGATTTTGGATGGTTGCCATGAAAAACCTGTAGAGGAGAAGAAATGCTTCTGACAGAGAGGGTTCAAAGGTAAAATTTCACACTTGTCAGCGTTTAAGCGTTTAAGCGATAACCGGAAACTGCAGAGAAGGAAGAGATCTGTTTAAGGAAAGAGGGAATAGAAGTAGAAGGGTTGTAACAATAAAAAAGAATATCGTCAGCGTAAACTGAAAGTTTGACTTGTTGGGGACCAAAGTGAAAACCAGAGATAGAATCATCTAAACGAATTTTAGTAAGAAAGGGTTCTAATGCCAAAACAAAAAGTAAGGGTGATAAAGGGCAACCTCGTTGGACTCCTCTGTGCAAGGAAAAATAATCAGAAGACATCCCATTTACAAAACGTAAGGCATGGAACATGAAATCCTACCCAATCCTGTCAAAAGCCTTCTCTGCGTCTAAGGAGATGGCAGCAAAAGGAAGAGGCAAGGAAGAAGATTTGCTAAGAATATTAAGAAAAACTCGAGAATTATCAGAGGAGAGACGTCCTTTTACGAAAGCGGATTGTTCTGGGCCAATAAGATCTGGTAGGAGGGGATCCATGCGAAGAGCTAATATTTTTGCTAGAATTTTGTAGTCAGTATTGACTAAAGATATTGGCCTATAATTTTTGCACAAGGAGTGATCTTTATCTTCTTTTGGAATTAAACATATTAAGGCTTGTTGAAAAGAACCACTAGAGGAACCGGCAGCGGAGAAAGATTGGAATGAAAGTAAGAGTTTAGGAAGGAGGAGAGAGGCAAAGTGACTATAGAATTCAATAGTAAAGCCATCGGGACCTGGTGATTTGCCATGACGAAGTTTATAGACAGCATGAGAGATTTCAGAAAGTGAAATGTCTTGATCTAAAGCGTGAAAATCAACATGCGAAACTGACGGAGGTGGGAGAGATTGAAAATAAGAAAGGAGATCATCGGCCGTAGGAACTTGTTCTGGAGTATAAAGAGTATCATAAAATTTGGCAAATTCATTAAGAATTTCTTTATCTTTAAATGTAGATGTTCCAGAAGAGGTTTTGATGGATTGGATTTTGGTGCGTTCTTTACGAATCTTTAAGTAATTGGCCAAAAGCTTTCCCATTTTATTTTTACCCCCATAATATCTAGAGTTACATTTCAGCAAAGTATTAGAAGCAGCGTCTGTAGTGTATTTATTAAAAGAGATTTTAGCGTCAATAAGGGCTGTAAGAGAGGAGTCAGATTTAGAAGCGAAATAAGCAAGTTCAAGGGCTTTAATGTCAGCCAATATTTTCTCCGACTTGGCCTCTCGAAGTTTCTTGCGGTAGGAAACAAAATTAATAATAAAACCCCTAGAGGCTGCTTTAAATGAATCCCAAACCATAACAAAAGAGGAATCGGGGGTTTGGTTTAGAAGAAAAAATTCTTTGGCAAAGGCAGTGAATTCAGAACAAAAAGAGGGTTCCAAAAGTAAAGTATTGTTAAACCGCCATCTGCCAGAATGTGGAGAGAAAGGGAGTAAGTCAAGGTCTACAAATACTGGGGCATGATCGGACAATAAGATGGAGCCAATCTCAGAACGTATGGCATGTTGGGACAAGGATTTACTTAAAAATATATGATCAATGCGGGATTGAGATTGGTGAGGAGGGGAGAAGAAACTATATTCTCTAAGGTCGGGATTGCATAATCTCCAAATGTCTACTAAGGCATTGTTTTGAAATGAGTTCACAAACTGTGTGTGCAATCTAGAAGGGACAAAAGTTACTTTTGAGTGTCGGTCGAGAAAGGGATCAATAACCTGAAGGGACAAAAGTTACTTTTGAGTGTCGGTCGAGAAAGGGATCAATAACCTGATTACAGTCTCCTCCAAGCAAGATGTAATCACCAGAAAGGGAAGACAATTTGGAAGAGATAGTAGGCCAGAATGATCTATCCATCCCAGTGGGGGCATAAACATTAAATAAAGTGAGTGGGATGTTATCAATTAACAAGTTGACAATAAGCCAACGACCATCAGCATCACATTCATGGGTAATTGAGGAAACATTTAACTTTTTATGTAACAAGAGTACAACCCCATTTTTCCTAGACGACGTGGGAAAACATAGAACATTACCCACCCAAGAACGTTTAAGTTTCAAAGCCTCCGGTTCATCAAGATGAGTCTCTTGAAGGAGGGCAACATCAGTTTTTAATCTCGCTAAATGTGACAGAACCCTCTGTCTCTTAATGGGATTGTTTAATTCCTTAGCGTTCCATGTTGTTACACGGAACGAAACAACTTAGAGAAACATTCGAGCGTAACATGCTCTGTAATGCATAAAAAATACAATGGAGAGAGAGGAAAAAGAAAGAATAGGAGAAAAGAATAGAGAAGGAGGCAAATAGAAGAGGAGAAGAAGAGAGAAGAAAGAAATAAATTAGTGCAAATGGAAGAATGTATCAAGAGAGAGAAAAAAGGAGAAGAAGAAGGGAGAAACCATGAGAAGGACAAGAGAGAGTGGAAGGGTGGGGAAGAGAGAAAAAGAACAGATACAAAAATACACAAAAAGACAGTACAAGTCCAAAACAAACGACTGAGAGACATACTTACGAAACGGAAAGTCCTGAACAGGGATGGGGATGGTGGTGGCGGGAGATGACGACGAAAAAACCAGAACCGGCATCAGACCTCTAATACCATAAATCCAATGGGTAAGATAAGGAGACAATAGGAGAGGTCAGGATAAAGATGAAAGGGAACATATCTGAAGAGAGGAGAAAAAACATTTGGAAAAAATACAAGGGTTGAATAACATAAGACAGTCAATGTAACAGAAACGGCAGGGAAAACAACCATGCAATGACAATCAAGAGAACAAAAATGCAATACAACAGGATCAGTAAAGCAGTAAGAACAAAGTCACTCATCCAGGTCTGGAGGTATCCATGACGTCAGGAATCTGGTGATGTAGGAAAGCTTGCAAGGCCTCAGGATCCTCGTAGGTGGTTGTTTTGTTCTTATAGGTGACTTTGAAAAGACATGGATGTAGGAGGCCATACCTGGCACCAAGGGTTCTTAACTGCGGCCGTAAGTCCAAAAAAAATTTCCTCTGATCTGCAGTAGCTTTGGAGACATCTTGGGAGAGATAAAGGTGATGACCTTCCCAGATAATCTGTTTTTTAAGCTTGGCGGCTGAGAGGACCTGAAGTAGGTCAATATACTGCAGAAATAGCATAATCACACCTCTAGGTCTGGAGGCAACCTTAGGACCAAGGCGATGAGCTCGCTGGATGTTGATGGAAGATAAGGCCGGATTATCAAGAATTTTTGCATGAAACGATTGGAAGAAGATGGTAGGATTGGACCCTTCTGAAAGTTCCGGTAGACCATATAAGCGAAGGTTGTTGCTTCGATTTCTATTTTCCAAATCCTCTGTTTGACGCCATAGAAGAAGAATCTCAGCTTCTATTGCCAGTATGCGAGAGGAAACAGAATGAAGAGAGTCTGAAGACTGTTCCAAAACCGCAACACGGGAGTCCAATGATGACCACTTCTCCTGCATGGCCTACATGTTTTTTGTGGTTGCCTCCATAAAAGGTTTGAATGCTCGTAATTCCTCCAAGATGAGGTCTACAGAGGAGGAAGCGTTACTCCCAAGAGATGGTGGATCCTTTTTCAGACGCTTAGAAGACGGTAAAGAGGATTGAGTTTACCCTTCATTTTGAGTCTTGGGTATGGCCCCATGTGTAGAGTCCGACTTTGAAGATTTGCCCTCCTCCATTTCCTGGATAGGTGAGTCGGAGTCAGAACCAATGGGTGGCTTCGGAAAATTGGTGAGTTTGAGAGTGCGAAGCCTCCCCATATAGGGCGATCAATAGTGAAAGTGAAGGCAAAATGTCAATGATAAAATGAGGTGAGTCGGACAGAAAAGAGTGTCTAAAGAATATTGAAAAAATCAGCTCCAGGTCGTGGCTAGAGGAAACCACAGTACAGTATCAGATACTGTGATCGGTAGGAGGGAACATCAGGATGGTAGAGCCATTCAAGCGAAACATAAGATACAGTGCGAGAAATCGCCAAGGAGTTGCCACGACAAGGAGAGAACCATTGAGGAGAATAGCGTCATAATCAACATTGGAAAAGTCTTCAAACAGAGAGCTGACAGCCTTCAAATGGAGACACACTGCGCAGGAGAAATGAATCACCAGAACAAGGAGCATTCCAATGATGCGTAAAAACTCTTGTTAGCCACCAAGTAGAAGTAGAAGTAAAAGGAGCTATGAGGAGATGTGTAACTTCTGGAAGCAATCCCTGAAGTAGAGCCTCTTGAAGCGTCACCTCATAGCGTAATCATGTAGGCACGTACAGTCAGAAGCATGCAAACGCTAAAAAAGTGCTATTTAGAGTGCTCAGAGGAATGAGGCTGATGACAGAAACAGGCTCCCTCAAAATGGCTCCCGAAACATAGCAGACGAGGTGTGAGGAAGAGGTACCTCCAAAATCAGGCAGACGTAGTAAATAGCTCACCAGATAGGTGCAGCAGCAGAAATCTTCATTTTCCAGGAGAGCTGGAAGAGTTCCAAGCGTGTGTGAAGCAAGGAGCCGGCCGCCGCTGAAATCCGCGGCCGGCGTACAAAATGGCGGCTGCAGCCGCGAGTGCGAGACCCACACGCAGCTCGCAGGGAAGACCACGAAACCGGGAAACAGAAGGAGCGTTCAGCGCTCCTTACCCTCCGGTTCGCGGGACAAAAGTCATTGCGTCCAGAGTCGCGGCAAAACTACCCAAATGTAGAAGATGATGTGGGTCGACGCCGGAGCTCCTGGTTCACGCCGCCATCTTGGCCGGCGTCCAAGCCACGCCCCCCCGAAAGTTACAAAATGTAACTGACCTCAGCATGCTTTGGTGGCACCTATATAGGCTCCACACACGTCACTTCGGCAAGAACGATGCCGCGTGGAGCCGAACGTAAGCAACTTGTCCCTTAAGTTTACTTGAACAACTAACCATAAAATACATTGAAGCAAACCCTCAACGCATGTCAGTGCATGCGTAAACTGTGCATAGAATGCTAATTTGAGACTCTGTGTCTTCACATTGGGCCACCCATTCACACCACATGATATGATCTGCCTTAACGCAAGGCCTTTATCCAGACCTCTTCTCCACTCTTCCTCACCCAAAGCACCGCCCAACACCTCCTGAAAAGGAGTAGCCTTGCACACATTGCCACCATCAAGAGTCGCTCAGAGGCATCTGTGAGAGAAAATCATCTACAATATTCTACTCTAAATGTACTCAGATTTTTCATTTGGCTGCTCTGGCTGTGGCTTTCCACGTCCCTGCGTGCTTCGCTAGAGGTTTGTGGTCTGTACAAAGGGTAAGCAGCATGCCCCATATGTATGTTCTAGAATGCTGTACGCGCACCACAATACCAATGCCTATCTCAAGTGCCCTAGAAGTGTAATCCACTTCTTCTTGCCTCCCGTCATCCCTCTTTTGAATGAGCATAGCTCCTAAACCAGCATTACTGGACTCCGTGGTATCAAAAGGTTTTAATGGCCCTGCATTCATGCTATCCACAGGAACATCATCAAATGTACCCTGGCATTTGCTGTTCTGCTCATACATTTCACCCTTCCTAAGTAATTTACTCGAGGGCGTATTCTTTTCAGCAAAATGTGGTATAAGCTTCGAGGAGAACTCAAACAAGGACTCAAATTGTGCCTCATTCAACAGAGCAGGTGCCTCATCAATTGTTATGATTTTCATTTTGGGTTCTACATCTTTCTTGGAGATATGATGCTGTATGTAGTGCACACCCTCCTCCTCACCAAACTTGCACTTATCGTAACGGAGAATCAGCGCCCAGTCCCGAAGGACTTGCAGCACTTTTCTTAATATAGAATCATGCTCCATCACATCTTATACACCAAGATGTCATCTTGGAAGGACATCACTCCTTTGTAATGCTAAAGCTTCACACTCATAGGCCTTTGAAACACTCTGAAACAGAAAGACATGCTCCTGTAGAGGAACACACCCTCTGGTGTCACAAAGAGGCTTCAAATCGTCCTTAAGTACTAACTGATGTTAAGCAGTGGACATATTGAGTTTGGCAAACACAGCTGCCCCTTTCAGTGCACATACCCTCACAAATATTTTAGGTAGTAGCTCTCTGTCGATCCAAATTGTGAGGTTGAGATTGCGCAGATCAGCACACCATCTGAACAACTTGTCCCCCTTGCGTGGCAGAGCTACTGGGGCCAGCCATTCTGACCACTTAATAGGTTCTTGGATGTGAAACTCACATGATGTCTCTAATTCTTCACACAGTTCTTCCCTAGGACTTATCAGTACTTTTCACAACTAATGAATCACAGGTACAGCACTTTCTTTCAAAACAATTCTGTGTTGGAATCCCTTCAACCTACCCAAATGTTCAAAAACATTCGGAAACTTACCCACTGATTCATAGTAGAAATGTTCATACAGTTGCTGCACCCTCATCTGCACAATTGGACATTACCTGATCAGGGTGGTGGGGATCCAACATGATGTCTAGCTCCCCCTGATGGTCCCATCCCAATAAATGTTAGTCCTCGTTTGCAATGTAAACCACACCCAGAGCAGTCTTACCTTCGAACTCCAACACCCTATCGATTCACCCTTCCATTCACTAAAATCAACTCCAATGGCCAAAATCTCTTGAAAGTATCAGGACCAATGAATATAAATGGAGACCCCTGAGTCTGCCATAACCTGCACTTCAATTCCTTTAATGCGGCCATTGCAACCGGAAGGCTTCCTTTTTTTTGCACCCACAAAAGTCACATGTCCACCATTCTTCCCAGGCTCCACCTCATCTGTAATACGGAATTGAAAAAGTCATTATCTCCACCGGCCTCTACAACAATCCTCCACCTCAGACACCATAGACTTTTTCACACCGCTGGAATGGCGCACTGTAGCAAAATGTCCCTTGTGATTGCATCTAATACGTCTGAAATACTGTAGTGCAATTCTTTGCAGAACCAATGTGATTGCGGCTACTGCACCTGAAACAAGACATAAGAGTCAGTATCTCTCTTGCCCACTGCACAATTATCAAGTCTACTTCCTTGAGCCTTTTTATCTGTTTCCCTGTGACCTTCTTTGTTGGCTTGACTCCTGATCTCCTTACATAGTAAGGCATCCAATGACGTAGACATTTCCTTCAAGTATGCCTCTGAGTTCTCAATACCCCTAGCAATGCTCAAAGCAGTTTTAAGGCCTGGGAGTCGAAGAAAAGCCCCAGGTCACAGGCCTCAGGACCCAAAAACTCAGGAATCAAGTATCAAAGATGGTGACAACTATCTGGGTGGACAGCCGGTGGTCGTCTGGGTCATTCTCGCTGCCAGTGAAGGGAAAGAAGACTGCAATCCAGTTAGAGCTGGGTTTGATGGTGACTTTTATTTGTGCCTAAGCTCAATGCATCGACCACCAGAATCTCGCTCATGAGCTACTGCGAAATTTGGAACCTCCAGTGACAACAGAACTGGAAGACAGACCCCAAGAACCCTAACGTACAAATTTGTACGCTTAGGAGTATGATGTGTGCCTTAGATTAAAGAATTGTGAGAACAGTGGTTCACAAAGATTAATTCCTAAAATAAAGTAAATTATTACATGACGCATAGTATTACATCGATACAGATATCCTAAGGATACTCCTAAAGCAAATGTCCAAAGTTTGCAATCAATTCTATGCTTTAGGATAACGCACACGTGTTACCCACAAGTATAAGGAGATAAAGCGTTTGACTCCTTGCACATTCTTTTTAATTATGTTAGAATTTGCAGCAAAACCAGATCACATTCTTAGTAAATATGGCTGTGCCCCAAAACCTAAGGGGCCTCATTTATGAAGGCCTTGTGCCACTGGTGCGTCACTTTTTCCCATTTTAAAGTGGTGCAAGATCTTCATAAATAAGGCCCAAGGTTTTTACACTGGCTCACCCCAGACATAGCCCCCCTTCCATACGGTAGCAGTGAAATGCCACAAAGGGGTTGCACCACAGTGCCAGGGTCAACTTTTAATTCGTAATACCTTTTGTGTATGAAATTCCATCCGTCAGAGCCATTTTGTGATCCTTTGTAATGCTTTGGGTTAGCATTTCACGGGGGCCAGCACAAAATGATTATGAATCTGGTCCCAAATATTTTCAGGAGGTATTAGAAAAAGGATTTATGTAGATGAAAAAATGTTTTCTATATGGAGAATAAAATTGGTAAAATGCATATTTCCCATAATCCAAAACCTATAGATTGTTTGCCTCTGGATCACCTGCTGAAGTGTGACTTGGGTAAGTAGCAGCACCCCTAAATCTATGAATATGTACAATTCTGAGTGTACTACTGGGGAACTTAGATAATTGCAAAAGTTTGTGAATTCATGGAAATTGTAAATGTGACCCTGCAACTTAAACACATTTTTTTCTTAATCAGCCTCGTTGTAGCATATACCCTGAAACCAAAACGATTTTCATAGCACTAGGTTTAATGTTTAAAACATGTTTTAAAAAAGATGGGTAACTTAATTTGAGAAAAGGCTTTAACTTAATTTAAGGCTTGTGTATATCCAGTTTTGTGAGATGTACTGAACAGCACTGGAGACTGTTAAGGAATGCATGACTTGATTCGTTATCATGGCAGATGGATCGCTTCACAATCGAAGCGGTAGACCTCGGCGTCATCTACAAGATCAAGATTCGCCACGACAACACCTTGCTGAACGCCGACTGGTACCTGGATAAGGTGGAGATCCTCGACGAGGACACGGAGGAGGCATACCTGTTTGTGTGTGAGCGCTGGCTTTCCAAGAAAAAAGAGGACAAGCAGATTGAGCGCATTCTCTATGAAAAGGTAGGGTCCACTGGAAACAAATCTTGGTGAAGCTGGCGTGGCGGACCGCTGTCTTCCATGTCAATGCAGCACAGTTGTGATACAATGGTGAGGGAATTCTTCTGCTGCTTTTGCAACATAAAGTAGGACTCAGGAAGATCCTTTTTCTTGTGTTTTGATACAGGTAGATCCCTGTCTCCCCATTACTTGAGACTGCCATAACCGCTCCACTCACTCTCCCTCCTATACCACTTCCGTGTTGCTCCCATGGTTTTCTTTCTGCGCGACACTGTCTGGCCTACCAGACAGGGGCGCCCGTTCTGATGGCTCTGACATCCTCTTGGTGAAACTCTCATCGATCCAATACTGAATTATTCCCAAATCTTTCAGATTCCATCACAGCCTGTCTCTCCCCGTAGACACAAGCTGATGCAGTGTAGTGAAAATTATGAGAATTTATGATCTGGCTGTCTTTGGACTCTATCAAGCTCAGGCCTGCACACCGCTCTATAGGAAGCAGCTATAAATTATGCAGCAGTGCTATGAATTAGACATGAGACTTCTTCCCATTAAAGATGTGAACGGAGAATCCGCCACTCAGCATATGGCGGGAACAGATATGCCTTCCCAATCAAGCTGTAATTAGTCAATGCATATTTATTAAAAACAGACAGACAGATATGACAGATGTGGGGGCGCATAAAAGTACCAGCGGATATGTGGATGAGCTTGACAGAGACAGTAATAGTGATTGATGGGATACTACGATATTTTGTATTATTGCACTGCTCTGAGTTTGCTACTGTTCGTATTGAACGTATGCACTTATATTCACCCCGACTAATGGGCAGCTACCTGTTTAAAGACAGGGAGAGGGGTTTCCTTTTTGTATTGGGGATCGTGGAGTTGAGGTGTAGTTTCTATACCCTGAAGATTGCAATGTGGCTTTATTTAATGCAGGTATAGTAGTGTTTAATCAGTCAGCCTATGTTTTTCTTGTTGATTGCTTTAAAAGCATCGGCCATGTGTGTGGGTATCAACCATGATATTGATTTATAGGGAGTTCAATATTGTGGTGTAGTGTAGTTTCTTTAATTATGTTGACAGTGTGTGGTTATTGCAGGGGTGAGGATTATCAAGTGATCGTACCGGGAATAGCAACTTAGTCAGTCAGTAGATGGGCTATGTAAGAAGGACAAAGGGCCAGATGTATCAAGATACACTTTTGCGATTCTCAAATAGCGATTTTTAAGGAATCGCTATTTGAGAATTGCAAAATGGAATGTATGTAGAAATTCGCTATTTTTTAGCGATTTCTTAAAATTCCTTCATTGCGATTAGCAAATTGCTAATCGCAATTAAGGAATCATTTCCCATTCATTTCTATGGGCCAGGAGGCCCATAGGAATGAATGTGAAATTATTCTCAATTTGCGATTCGCAATTTGCTAATCGCAAATTGAGAATAAATTCAAGGGTGCAAGGGTGTCCAAAGGACAACCTGTTGCACCCCTGAAATAAGCATGGGTGCACATGTGGTGCACATACATGCCCTAAGGGCATGTATGTGCATCCCATGACACTTTGAAAAATGGAAAAATGAGCATTTTTCTATAAATTCGCAAATTACCACCAACTTGAAGTTGGTGGTAATTTGCGATTCCTTAGGGACAATTAGCAATTTTTTTTTGCATCATACATTGCATTTAAGGAATCGCAAATTTTTCGATTCCTTACATGCAATCGCAAAATAAGGAATCGCAAATTTGCGATTCCTTATTTTGCACTAAAATTTGCTACATACATACCATTTTGCTCAAATTTCGGCGTTTGCGAACCCATTTCAGCTTCAAACATCTGGCCCATAGTGTCTAGTGTAAAGTTAGCCCAAACATTGATGTTACCAAATTTTGTTAATCTACTGGTGTTTATGTTAAGGGAGGCAAAATAATTATTGGTCTGTAGCATAGATCAGCATGTATTTGGTTTCCAGTATGTTATGTTGTGTTGTTTTGTGCTTTTATGTTATATTATGTTATTTAACTAATTAATTGTCAATTCACCCAGCCAGGTTTCATGACCTATTTTAGGATGAACTTACATGGGGATTTCCATTAAGATTAGTGAGGTTCCCAAGTAAGTCAATAATTAGTTGAATAGGGAAAAATTGAAAACTGTTTGAATGGGCGAGCTCGATAGAAACTTTGGCCTGCGTCCATTATGAAATAGTCTAGCCCTTATTTGACAGAGAGATGCTAATGATCCAATAAGGGTAGGTGATAGACTTTGTAGTTGTAGTAGTTGGGCATGTTAGGCAGAATGGAAAGATTCTAATGATCCGATATTGAGAAGGTGCGTAATACCCTTTCTATGTGTTAGGGATGGTAGGAAGAATGAAGAGATTGTAATGATCTGGTATTGAGAAGGATGCGTAATAGACTTTTTATCTGTAGTCGTGGGGATGGTAGGCAATAGCGAGGGTTGCTTGTTTGCAGTTGCTCAAGTATCCTGTTGAGTGTTGAAGGGCTATAAACGTGCAATTTTGAAATATACTTGCCATGAGTTTTTCCCAAGGATTGATGGCGATGATTGCATTTTCACTGGAAGTTATTGACGGAGTGGTGTTGGTTGTGAAAAAGTGGCAATGTGAGATGCTACGCAGAGCAGAAAGCAGGTGGTTGTGAAACGGTGTTGCTAAGTGGTCTTGGGAGTGGCTATGAGATGTTACTGAGTTGTGTGGTGATTGTACAAGTGATTCTGGCACTGATGGAGGATGTAGGTAACTGGTTGTGGCGAAGTACTGCAGTGATGAAATAGATGACATGTAATAAAGGTACCTAGTGGTACAGACATATAAGAGAGGGCTGGCGATACGAGCATGCTTTCCATCTGGTGTCACTCAGTCTGACAAATTCTGCAGAGTTGATTAGAGGTTATTTAGTTCTAATGCTGCTGCTGCTTCTGATTATCTCATACCTAGGAGTATGACGGTGAACGGATAAGCATGGGCAGCTCCTCCAGGGGATTATTGGGATCCACTCTCAGCCTGAAGAGTCAAGACAACAATGGCAACCTGAAGAGTAAGAGCAAAGGCAAACTGGACGAGTCTGCGGCGGAAGGATCAAGTAAGGAAACCATTTTGCAAAACCATGATTGTGCTGGAATATATGTGAGGACCAAACCAGTCCTGGCCAGCTGTACCCCTTGTTCTGCAAGTAGTGATACGTAGAAGGATAACAACAACAGAGAGGTGGAACAGAGTTAGGAACAGGCCTCATGAGATTTTCTGGCAATGTTTAAAGATCCAAGGATCAAATCACAATGTAAAATGCCATGCTAAATCTCTTGCCAATGTACACACTTGTACTTGCTGCTGTGTCAACTGATGATGTCTGAAAATGGTTGTAGTACAGAGGCATGCATGGCTAAACCACACGTGCCTCTACCACGCAGCATGAACCACAAATGCGTTTTAGCCACACATTCCTTTACCATGCAATTTCGTTGTAAAGGTATGAATGGTAAGGGGGTATATGTGGTTAAGATAGTCACTAACCCCATCCCCCTGCCCTAAGCCCTGAAATCCCAAACGCCCTACCGCCCTCCTCCCTCAATGAGGCCTAAAACCTGCCGTCCCCTTAAAACTATCCCTTCCCCTCTCCCTGTCTGAGGCCTAAAACCCTGCTTCCGACCATAAACTAACCAGCCCTGAGCCCTTAAACTTACTGCATGCTGTCCATCAAACTACCCCAACCCCTCCCACTGCCCTGAGGCCTAAAACCCTGCCCCAATAAAATATTACCCAGAACCCTCCGCCATGAGCCCGAAAACCAACCCCACTTCCAAAATCTCCCCCAGCCCCAGCCTTTGAAACTACCCCTCCTTCACCCTGAGCCCTAAAAACCTATCCCCTTCTCAAATGTACCAAGACCCCCCACCCTGAGCCCTAAAAGTAACCCCCACCCCTAATAACTATCCCCCCAAACCCTGCCCCAGCCCCACGTACCTGTCCGCATCTGGAGCTTCCTGTTCCGACGCTTCCTCTTCTTTTCCCCACCCATCCTGAACACCAGACCACTATCTACCTTAACCATGCAGATGCATGGTTAATGCAGATGCGTTGTTCATGCAAGCGTGGTTACGCTAGCATTGTTCGGGCATACGTGGCTCTGCCCTCGTTGTTACAGCCGCTCCTTCTCAAAACATCTTTAAGGAAATTACTGACCTTCTTGTATGCTTGGCTCAGAATGATAACTCTATGCCCAGGTGTACCTTTCCAACTACTCCATCAGTACTTAACCACAGCTCTTTCTGGCCTCCTATGGCACTAATTCGTCTTTTCAGGAATTATCCACACGGCTGGAAGCTCTCACACTGTCACCACATTGCTCCAGGTGCTTTCCCTAGACATCAGTTGGTGGTAACTGCTGGTAGCAGCTACAGCTTTTTGCTTGCCCTATGGCACTGTCCTTGCTACACCTGTATCCTGAGGTAATGGAGGTGCAGCAGAAGCAGAAAGGAACCATGGTTCATTTCCTGTTTGTCAATCTGTGATATCACAGGGTGGAACGGTGCACAACATCACATTTTCTACTGCAAGCTGGTTATTATTATCAATCTTGTTTTTTTTTATCACTACCTTGTAGATAGTAATCACATGTTCACGACAAATATGTCCAATAACCACGGAGCCTGTTCCCCCGTCCCCTACGCCTTCCTAACTTCCATTGCCTTATCAATCACTGGGACAGGCTTATATCAATACCTCTACTAAAATGGCCATCGTGTGAGAGTCAGACTGCTGAAAGCAGGCGCACAACACCCATTGGGCTCACGAGGCTTCAGCCCCCCCCCCCCCCTCGTCGTGTGTTTGTCAGCCCGGGCTGACAAAGCTTTGCGGGCTGGCGACCATCCAATTGCAGCCGCACCCGAGTACTTAACAGTTCTTTAAAAGACCATTTACTTGTACATTAGGCTTTTGTTGTGTTTTCACCACTTCTTTCAGTCCCTCTGTCTATGGTTGGAAGAATTAGCCCCCCCCCCCCGAAATATTTTTCAGCCCCCCCACCCCCCAGAAATTTGGCTCTAGTTGCCCGCCTGGCTGAAAGTGTACCCCACTCTAGAGCCTAACACACATCATCCAGTTCTTCATATTGTCAGACTCCACCATGGTGTGCTATTGTAACTGCAGTAGAAAGCATTTTGTTCTATGCATAGGTTCTGTGTCTCGAAAATCATATTTCCCCCCAACATGAAATTGGTCGCATGTTCTATTGTTCCATTTCCAATCAGCCTTGACTTCGCAGCTGCTACGTAATCAACTAAAACGAGCTTTAAGAGTACTACTGATAGAAGTGGCGTAACACAGGCCCCCACAGCCCACAAGATGCTGCGGGCCCCCAATTCCAAGGGGCCTCCTCAGCCAAGGACTCTGCCCGTAGAGCTGCTTATTGAGTCCAGGGGGGCCTCCATTGACCATGCAGGGGGTCCCCCTCAAGTTTCGTTACGCCAGTGACTGATAGAGGGGCCCAGGCTCCATCCCCATGTTGGTTACCTTGAGTACAGGATTCCATTGGGCTAAATGTGTGTACTTCCACAGAAAATAGTGCTGGTATTGCAATTTTTGGCTTGTGGTAGAGCTTACACTCAATATGTCAGGATTGGGTTGGTCATGATGGCAAGCTGATGATTATGGTGATAGCCCTAATCTGCTTTTTATGAAATTATATGATAAAGGCAGCAGGATTGACATATTTATTGTGAAACGCATATGTTGACTTCTCTCCATTTAATGGTGGATTGTTATTATTGTGTATGAAAGCCTGTTGAGAAGGACTTTTTTACATGTTATTACTGTAGTAGGTAGGGGTTTTGGTATTGGCTACCCCGTGACAAACTGTGACTATATCGAAGATATGCTCTGAAGAATTCTTGTTAGGCCCTCTTAGGAGAGATAGTATTTTGCTGAACCATCTGTCTTTTTGTATCTCTTTGTAATTTTAAGACGTTGACCCTGATGATTGCCTTGTTTTAGAGCTTATGCTCAAACCAGTAGGCCTGTGTTGTTTATGGTGACAAGCCATGGGCCTAATTTGTGCACTGGAAAAAGAATATGTCCGAAGCAATAGGTCTGAGCTACATCTTATAAAAAGTTATGATAATGGCTGTACGTCTAGCTTATTTATTGTGAAAAGCATTTATAAAAGCTGGTAGGCCTTTAACTATGGGTTGTTATCACATTGTATTGCAGGCTATCAACAGTTATTTCACTACATGTAGTCTCCCTTGATTTTGGAGCTGTCCGCTGACAAACCCTGGGGGATTTCACTGTGATGATTCGAGCAAGGCCCTATTGAAAAGGGTCGTATGTTGCCTTATAAACTGTATTTTTCCACGTATTTATCATTTAAGAACTGTATGCATTATGGTTGCCAGTTTATGTGCACGTGAACTGGTCTGTTGGTTATGATGTGAAGCGTATGGTAAAAGGCTATAGGCCTTATTGGTTCATTGAGAAGAGGATTGCCAGATTCCATAGGTTTGCTCTGTTTATTATGAAGCGTTATTACAAAACCCATAGGCCTGACTTACTTGTTGTGAAAGTCATATGTTAAAGTTAATAGGCTTTTAAAGCTGCATTGTTATTGCACTATGCTAAGGTTTGTAGACAACTATTTTTGCACATAGAATCTCACAGATCGCCATAGTAGGTAAGGATTGTTGTATTGGTTTCCCACCAGAACAAACCATAGGTACAGAAGATGTGCACTATGATAATCCTTTTTTGGACTCCCTTAAGGGGGATTTTATCTGTAACTGTGATTTTGTACAAATGTGTAACTTTAGTACCGTATACCTGATGACCCCCAACACAATAGACTGGAGTTGTTTATGGTGACAAGCCAATGATAAATGTTAGAGGTTTGAGTATTTATTATGAAGATGTACCATCAATGTAGCAGGCCTGACATATTGATTGTGAAAAGCATATTTTAGAGTCACAGGCAATTAAGGGAGGAATTGCTATTAGTTTGTATTAAAGCCTACAGATCGGTGTTTTGTTTCATGGAATATCAAAGATTACCATAATAGGAAAGATTTTTGGTGTCGGTTACCCCCATGACAAAACATGGTGATAGAACATTTGTACTGTGACCATCTTGTTAGCCCACATAGACGAGATAGTATTTTGACTAGATAATTGTAATTTTGTAAACTTTTTGGATTTTATGACTGTAATCCTGCTGGTTGCCTTGTGGTAAGGCTTAAACTCAATGCAGTAGACTGAGCTGGTAATGGTGGTAAACCAATATTAAAAGCTATGTGTCTGATTGGTAGACTAGGGAAGGGTATTTCAGATGCCAAAAGTCTGCTCTCTTTGTTATAAAAAGTTACAACACAGGCAGTAGGTCTGATTTATTTACTGTACAAAATATATTTCAAAGCCAGTAGGCCTTTTAAAGTGTTATGTTCTATAGAATATTCTGGAATCACAGGGTTCGGATTTCTGACCGCTCAGGCACCATGGACTCAGTCATTATGCCAACCTGAACTGGAAAACCAGTTGGACGGTAACCCATACATGACCCACTAAGCAGTGTGTAATAGATTGTCCCGAGGGGAGGGCCTCCACCCCCACTTTCTTTGCTAAGATGAGGCAGTGACACTGGGAGTAGTACAAGTGAATCTTTTTTTATTTGTGATACTCAGACTCTCTCTGTATCGTAAGCAAAAAGGTGTAAATCAGAAGAACGAACAAACAAAGGACTCTCTTCCAAACTTTTGGGTGTTACTGGGGTTCTTCTTTCCTGTTCCGAGTTCTGGATTGTCTTTCCTGGGCCATGTGTCTCCGAGCAATGGGACCGGATAAAGTAAAGCAAGAAAAAGAAACAAAAGGGGCTTTTAGTCAGCTGTTCTATATTTGTACATGGGGGTCATCAAGGCTTGTGCGCCTTAGGTTCTATCAGGGGTGTGGGAATTCTATTCAGGGGTTTCGGAGTAGAAACAGAGGGTCTATGTGGTGGGTTTTTTAAATCAGGTGAGCGATGGTATGCACAGGCCAGGTCTACTGCCAAAGTCACGGAAAGGTTGGGGTGTTGTTTGATCCAGGCTCGGGTGTTGTACAGGAGAGAATCAAGGTACTGCTCCAGATATAGGTAAACAACAAGGTCCACCTCTAGAAGGTATTCTGTGAGCCAGAGTATATCAGGCATACACAGTATTTGATAAAATACCCCTAACACACCAAAAGGGCCCTTGGTGTCATGCTTCATCATCGGGGTCTTCCCGCCCCGCTGCGGGACGGGGCGTGCTACGACTAGCGACTACTCTGGAGCACTTAGATATTGTAAGTGCTATGTGAAGTGTATTGAGTGAGTGTGAGTAGGGTCAGGAGTGATATAGAAAAGTGAGATTTAAAAGAATACCCGGTCTTATGAAAGCAAAAAATTATTTATTAGTCATGGGCTGGTACCGTTAAAAATAGTGTGCCGGAGACAATCTAGCTTAACAATGGGCTAGTTCTCCTGTTATATTCTCCAGATATATCTTCTTTGTTATCTCATCCGGGGTCGCTACTGTGGGTTGCAGCCAGAGGTTCCCCAGATCCCGGAATCGAAAATATAGTGCTCAAGGGTTGTCTCCCACACTACCACTTCCTGCTGGCGGCCATGTTGGCATTCTCGGCATCTCCGATCGGCGATGAGAACTCGGTCTTTTTACCACACTGCCTTTGGGGGTGGGGGGGGACTTAAGCTTTCGTGTTCCAAGTTCCAGATTGTCTTTCCTGGGCCGTGTGTCTCCGAGCAATGGAACCGGATAAAGGAAAGCAAGTAAAAGAAACAAAAGGGGCTTTTAGTCAGCTGTTCCATATTTGTACATGGGGGTCATAAGGGCTTGTGAGCCACCACCGGTGTCCCTATAGTGCAGTGCCTAAGTGGGGGCGGGGACTAAAGCTGCTGTCCTTAGAGTGGCCCGTAGTCCCGTCCACCACAATCTAAAAGAGAACGGGCTCCTGCTTTCGGCCTTTTGGGGCAAAACGTCTAAACCAACACTACCACTTCCTGCTAGTGATATGTCGGCGGCCATGTTGGAGTTCTCTGCTTCTTCAATCGGCGATGAGAACTATGTCTCTTTACCACACAGTGTTTACGTAACATGGGTTTCAAATAACGATCAGTACCATAAAACATGGCAGGGACAGTTAGTGCAATACCAAATTATAGCCTAATTCCAGCGCTTACCTGCCGTGAGGGCAACGGCTGCTGCTTGTAGCTCCAGGGAAACGCCGTGAGGGGAACGGCTGTCCCTCCACGCCGCAACATCGCCTGCAGCCACCGGGGGGTCAGAACTACACCTCCCAGGTGCCCCGGCGGCCGAGTCGCGTCCCTGATGCCACCTTAGCGCCCGGAGGCGCCAGAAAAGAGAGGAGCGCCGAGAGCTCAGTGGGACGCCTAATTCCAGCGCTTACCTGCCATGAGGGCAACAGCTGCTGCTTGTAGCTCCAGGGAAACGCCGTGAGGGGAACGGCTGTCCCTCCACGCCGCAACATCGCCTGCAGCGACCGGGGGATCAGAACTACACCTCCCAGGTGCCCCGGCGGCCGAGTCGCGTCCCTGACGCCACCTTAGCGCCCGGAGGCGTCAGAAAAGAGAGGAGCGCCGAGCGCTCAGTGGGACGCCTAATTCCAGCGCTTACCTGCCGTGAGGCCAACGGCTGCTGCTTGTAGCTCCAGGGAAACGCCGTGAGGGGAACGGCTGTCCCTCCACGCCGCAACATCGCCTGCCGAGTCGCGTCCCTGACGCCACCTTAGCGCCCGGAGGCGCCAGAAAAGAGAGGAACGCCTCTCGCCCCGCGAGTCGCGCGCAGGAGTGCCCGAGCGAAGCCCGGGCAAAGGGCGGGCCCTCTGTGGCCCTCAGAGGCCGGAAGAGGACGGGACGGGCCACAGACCCTGGATCTACTTTAAGAACTATATCATTCACGTAAGACTTTGGACTTATTAATAGGTTTAATCTGTGTCTTAATATTTTTTGTTTTATTGGTGACAATTGTTGTTATTACTGGTGGTTAGATCTACTAACCTAAACGCAAGAGTATAGTTGTTAGTGTTATGTCTAGACTCACCAAAGACAGGCCAGTTGCTGGCCGGAACACTATGAACAACTTCTTGGTTAAAAAGGTCAACCAAACTAATAAAGAGCGCAGGGCTTCTTTAGGACGTAGTAACCCTTCTGTATCACCTGAAAATATTCCCACTCAAGTGATAGAAGGGACAGAGGGATTAACAGAAGGGAACCCTAATCCAAGTAGTGAAGGGGCCCCTGGGACTGTGGTACAGGTACAGGTACACGCGGAGGCGCATTTAGATCTGCATAACTCCTCTAGTGAAGATTCAGACTCGGCCCTTCCAACACCAAGACCAATAAGAAAGTGTAGAAAGATTCCGGCAAAACGAGGGGGAAAAATCACAAAAAAAAGAGTTGATAGTTCCCGTCCTAATACCAATAAGGCTGGTAACCCTGCAACAGGTGTTAGTAACTTGGAAGGTAATAGTGAAGGAGGGTTAAGCTTAACTTCTAACCATTATGAGAATCTGATCAGCACACTATTAAGTAAGATGGAGGAGAAAATCACTGAACTGTTTAATCCATTATTAACTAGATTGGATGCTGTAGCCTCTGAGGAGGCTGGGAGGGCTGCTGGCGGCACATATGGCTCCTGCCACTGCCTCAAAAACGAATGTACCAAAAACTAATTCTAACAAAATTGTGAAGGGAAAGGCAGATAGGGCAGAGAGTGTGCAGCAGTGGTGTCCCCAAGGTTTGGTAGAAACCAGGGCTGTTAATAATTTGTCACCAGCAATCCAGCCACAAAAACAAGCACCGGCACTTGTGAGTAGCGAACCAGTGCCAACCCAGAGAATAAGACTTAGGAACGTAAATCTTCTGCCTGACTGTGTCCCCTATGTGGTGGTGCTGACAAATGTTACACGCTTTGAAGAGCATTCTGCTCTACCACATGGGGAGTTTCAAGAATCACTGAAAAATAGAACAGTGGCCTGGTTAAACAAAAATTGTGGTTTTCCAACTCACTATTATGATCAAATTATTTCAACAGAAAGGGTCAACTGGGTTGGCACCTCCAGGAAATCAACAACTGGGGACTGTGTGGTTATTAATTTCAAACATCCACAACAAGTTGCTACAGTGTTATTGCGTGCATCCTCACTAGTGTATAGCCCAAACAGTGTCTGTGTGCATCCATTAGGATATTTCTATGCGCCTGGGCCAATTACACCCAAAGACTCTCGAAGCTTCAGGCTAATGCCCCAAACTCGACCACCCACACCGGCAGCACCATATATGTATAATACTGCTAGCCATGGGGTAAATGGATGGCAGATGCCTTTACATAATAATAATGCTGTTAATCAGAGTTGGAGATGGTTCAATGTGGCCACACAGTATAGATTCGAGGTATTTTCGGGCTTGGATGCTTGTGATTGACTTGAGGAGCATGAGGGTCAAAGTACTGCACGAAACCCTGTAGATCAGCCAATAGAGGCAAAACAGCTCACAACACACAAAAATAATGTTATTTGTTGGAATATCGCTGTGTTGGCCACTAAGATGCAAGATGAGAACTGGGTTAAATATATTAAATGTTTCCAGATTATATGTTTACAAGAGACTTGGTCAGTAGAGTGTGACCTTTTTATTGAAGGATACAAGGCATACTTTGTACCTGCTATAGCAGTAAGCAGGGGTAGGCCAAAGGGGGGGATGGTCACATTTATTTCCGTAGCTATGACATGCACAATACAAAGAAGGGCATCAAGTAACCCTGGTATTTTAGGCTTAGTTCTAGCCAAAGATAATTGTATGGTTGGGTTGATCAATTTTTATAATTCTACCAATACATGCACAGCTTCTAACAATCTAAAAACCTTAAATGACTATGTTAGCTCATCAATGAAGGACTGCTTACATAACCTAATGATCATGGGTGATTTTAATGTTCACCCCTGTGGGGACCCTCTAATGAAAAATCCTCAGGAAATGCACTGTGCTAGACATGAGGGCCTGCACTTGGAACATACACTGGAGGGGGACTTTTTTAATGATTTACTAAATGACCATGATCTTACATTAACAATGGCACTGTGCGATCCCATGAAGTGCTTTGATACTCCAACTTTCAAAGGGCATGGGAAAGGGACATTTATAGATTATATGCTAGTTACTTTGCCAATGCAGGTTTTTGCAGATTCATTCACTATTGAAAATAATGAATTTAGTGATCACAATCCATTGACTATCCACCTTAGGGGTCCTTGGGTGGTTAATACAAGTCGCAGTCGGTCCATGGGCAGGGTAATGACAACGGATGGAAGACGCCGCCTAAAATGGGCCATGTGTACTCCTGACCTTATATATAAAAACATCAAAGATACCTGTAGTGATGAAATTAACAGCTGCACTCAGGTTGACTCTAACCCAATGCAGGTCCTGTCTGCATTGAAAGGTCTAACAGACAAAGTCTCTATCTTAATGACAGAGCCAGCAAAGAAGTCTGGGAAAGAGGAACCGCGTTGGTTTAATCAGGAATGCTCTAAAGCCGCACGCAAACTGAGATCTGCCCTGGCAGCAAACCCACGAAATAAGGAGACAGTCAAAGGGTTACGCAAAGAGTTTAAACCAGCTACTGCCATTCGTAAAGAATCTCTGAGGAACGAGGCGTGGAATGAGATTTTAGATCCACAAACCCTGAAAAATAGTTCTAGATTCTGGGCGGTAGTCAAGAAACCATTCCTGGTGCAAGATCCAGGAGAGGGATTAGAAAGTGTTATAACTAAGGAGGAGTGGGTAGAACACTTTAAGCAACTATACGGCGGCACGGTGGACAATACTACGTATATTGACCCCGATAATGGGACAGCCTCCTTCAGAGTAAATAGAGGAGAGGTAACGGTAGGGATAGAGGGGCTTACAGCTGGTAAAGCGCCAGGACCGGATGGGTTACCCCCAGACCTTTTTAAGTCTGATCCCAAGTTTTGGGCACCGATTATTGAAGCTGTTATCAATGCAGCCGCTAGAGTCGGGTGCCCACTTTCCTGGGGAGTTTCCACCATTGTCCAGATTTTTTAAAAAGGGGACAGGGATAGCCCACTCTGCTACAGGCCTATCTCCCTAATTAATTCCATGGTTAAAATAGTGGGGAGAATTGTACTGCAGAGACTTTCTGACTGGGTGATGGACAATAACATCATGTCTATCTCACAGTATGGCTTCTGCAGTGGCCGATCAACCATAACAAAATGTATAAACCTTTACTCAATACTCAGCAAATACTGTATTGCCCAAAAAGGTACCGTCCACCTAGCCTTCATGGACCTATCCTCAGCCTTCGACTGTGTGAACAGGGGAAGGCTCTGGGGGTCCATGAGGGAGAAGGGAGTGGACAGTGGGATTGTCAATTTTCTAGTAGATCTACATAGTAAGACAAATGCGAATGTCAGGTATTCCCAAGAGTTGTGCATAACTGAGAATTTTAGAACTGGGAAGGGTGTGCGCCAAGGTTGAATATTAGCCCCAAACTAGATAATGAAGTAATTCCATTTTCTAATACATTCTCTTATCTAGGAGTCCTTTTTGATTCTAAATTGTCGTGGGGTCCACAACTTGCAAAGAAAAAATGTGACGTGGTTAGGGTTAATTCTTCTGTTTTTAATTTTGCTTCTAAATTAGGAAAAAAGCCAATGCTCGCAATGATGAAATTATATGATGCTAAATCAATAGCAACTGCAGCCTATGGTAGTGAACTTTGGGGTTACATGGCTGGTGATCAATTACAGATTGCAGAAAATGCATTCTTAAAACGCCTCTTGTGTGTTCCGGCCACCACCTCCAACTTTGCAGTCCATGAGGAGTTGGGAGTAGAATATTTGAGCGATATTCTCTCCCTACGCCCATTGACCTGCTGGTTGAAGCTGTGGCTAAGCCGAGACATCCCCCTAACACACCTGATTGTAAATGATTTCATTTCTCATGATAAGGCACTAGGCACCCCATGGCTGAAGTACCTAAAGACCAGTTTCTGTGAGCTGGGCCGCCCTGAATTATTTGGTCGTCCGACTGAAATTGTAAAAGGGGATGTTGAAGCAATTAAGCAGTCTTTTCTTCTGAGATGGAAGGCCGTGAGGGAGGGTGTTGAGTTACAGAAAACAAGTGTAAGGAAATATATCATGATTAAAACATGTATGACAATGGAGCCTTACCTACTCGGCACATTTAGTACCCATGAAAAGTTCTTGTTAACAAGATTTAGAATGATTTTGTTTCATCATCTGCTTATAAGACCAAAAAAAGATGCTTTTAGTAAACTTCCTCTATCCTGTGGATGCGACGGAAAGTCTCCACAAGATATGTTGCATTTTATGTTTTTATGTAGATTTTATGAATATCCGCGTAAACGCTATTTGCTTGACCTTTTAAAGAAACTTAATTTTAATCAGATACGACCAGCCTTTTTATATTTACAATTGTTGCACAGTGATAGCATCCTCCAAATAATTGAATTTTTAAAAATGTCTCTTAGAATGAGAATTTGTCTGGATCAATGAATGTTAATATACTAATGAATTACAGTTCTGTGGAATAGGGACATTTATTTTTGTAATTATACTTCACCAATGTTTTATGTATGTACAGTATGAAATGTGTACTTTTATGGTTGAATTAAACCGAAATAAAGTCTCTTTTGCATTTGAAACAAACATAATCTACTTTACATGATAAGTGTTGTTACCACATTCAAGATAAACATTAGGGCAGCGCGGAAATTTATGAATATGAACTGCTCCAACATTATTCTTACGCATTCTATAGCAGTTGTTTTTAAGATGTGGTCTGGGCACCACTGAGGTTCAGTGAGTTCAACTCAAGGGCTTTGCAACAGCTTGGAGAATTAAATTACATTAACAGATTAATAATGGTGCATATAAATAAAGAAGCGAAATGTAAAATTTTAAATGTTAAAACATTCAATAAATATGAAGGAATTTGAGGTTGGAGGCTAACAAATAACTTGGTTTCCTCGGATTGGTTTTTGGAAGCGGTGCAAATGCATCAAACAGGATATATAGTACGGACGATGGGTGGACTCTATTGTATTTAGAAAAGCTCCAACCTCATTAAAATTAAAAATATATTTTTTTATATTTGGTTGTGAATTAAATAAAACATTTCATAATTTGTGTATTTGTTGATGAATGCCTGTTTACGTATGTTTGTGTATTGTTTAGCGGTTCTTATCATCAAAATTGCTCAGGCCAGGGACCCTGGATTCCAGTTATGACTCCGTAGGGGTTGCTGGATTCCAGTACTGATTCACTGGGGGTGCCCAGATTCCAGTAATGATAAAGTGTGGATCCACAGAAGTCAAAAGGTTAAGACCCACTGTTCTTTGGCTCTACCGCCCCCATTTAGTACTTCTAAAGCTATACCAGCTCTAGTACTGCCGCATATTGCTAGTAAAAGCATATCCCGAGTTTCAAAGAAGGTTTGCGTTCTCATACCAAATTCCAGAACAATAAGTTTTATTTTCAGCTCAGAAAGGCAGCTGTATGTGTTCGTGACAGGCACAGTAAAGAGTGATGCTGACAGCCAGTGAAGGTCGACTCCCTCCCCGCTTCAGTTGCGGCGGGTGTGCGACTGCGTCTGTCCTGCTGTCACCTGGTGCGGCGATCCTCACTGATTTTTAACTCTTCATGCCGGATTTTATAGATTATTCAAGGCTTTGCTGAAAACTTTTAGAATAAACATTCACCAGCAACGGGAATGCCCTTTAAGCTATTTTCACTCTGTCAGGCAGTGTTCTCGCAAAAAGACAACACAGGGCAACAAATACGTAGTGATCAACCTGCCAACAACTATCATTTCATAATAATAATGAAACCTATAAATGATCAGAAGTAATGATCACATACCATGAATATATACATATAATGATTATCATATGTCCAGGAACAAAACAAAATTAAAAAATATGTGCACGTATTTGAACCTCACATATTTACTTTTAATTAATTAGTTATCACATTTTGTTCACAGAAGGGGAATTCAGACCCTAAAAGGGTGTACTGGTTTGCACAGTGTTAAAGCTTGCCATCGGGTGTTTTCTTAAATTCAATCTCACAGATTAGATTAGATTTGTAGGGAATGATTTTGGTGTTTACCCCCTCTGAAGCTTTCAGTGTGATGATTCTTACTAGAATCTCTTCAGAAGGCCTGACAGGCTCAGGTGTCTGCCAGGATCTAGTAATAAAAAACACCAAATAATACTTAAATACATATAAATACATATATATAAAAATATATCCAACCATATATGTAGAGAGCCTTTGGATCAGCCCCCTTTCTGCAACTGGCCTGAGTGTCATTTACCCTCTCTTCCATCTATAATAGGAGGTAGTGATTCAGCCCATATCAGTCCTTGTCTCTCTTGCCCGGTGAATGATGGCAGTTTCTGATCATATGTGCACATCCACCTAAAAGGAGTGCACTTCAGTGTTAATGCTGGTTAGCCAGTACTTCAGGTTTCAATTTCTACTTCTTATAGTTCCCCTTACATTCCTTGCTTTTTCTCTTTGTATTTACATTTTTCCTAAGAGGTACTTCAGCTCCCCGTGAAGTGTTATAAGGCCTTTACTTGCCAGTCATTTCATTTGCAGTGCGCGGCATCTGAGACTTCCCCTAAACCAAGTGACCATTATGGAATGCTGTTGCGATGCCCATGGAGTGACATTGTTTTTTGTGTCATAATTTTTTATTGGAGTTCAAAGATAGGCAATTTCATAGGTTACAAAACAATATAATAAATATAAATCAGTATGTGACAAATAATATACACCTCTAATATATTAAGGAAGAGGAAAAAAGGAGGGAAAGGAAAAAAGGAGAAGAGAAAAAGCTATATATAGGGAGGGAAAGAAAAGAGAATTAGCATTTCAGGAATCGCAAAGAAAGGGGGTCCACACCTGCTGGAATATTTGTTCTTGGTCTTGTATCCTATAAATTACCTTTTCATAGGATGCGGTCTGTATCATCGCAACCATCCAGTCCTCTTTGGAGGGAGGGCTAGGTGATTGCCACAGCCTTAGAACACAAAGTTTAGCAGCAGTAAGTTCAGTGTGTAAGAGTCGACTTTGAGGTAAGGAGTGACATTGTTTAACCATTCCAAGATGGCCAATACAAGATAGACTTTGTACAATACCACTGGCAGAGGGACACCACCTGCTATGTTTAGTTTCATTAGTGTAAGCATATTCCTCCTGTGTTTAGACGTGTGCAGGTTTTCTTTTTTCTTCTTGCATTGTTTTAATTTATATTGCATATATTGTTGACTTTGTATGTGTTTTATTGTTGTGCAGAGGCTAATGCAAAAATGAGTCGGCAGATGAATGAATGGATGCATGAGTGCAATGATGAGTGACAGAGTGCATGTATGATAACTTACTCAGTGCCTAAACCCATCAGTGATAAACAAGGCCCTTTCATTCCTATGCCAAACCTATTAGCATTGTCTATGCTTGTTCATAGTACAGTATCAGCCTCACACTGAGAATTGGAGTAATTTTTATACCCTCAAAAATCTATTTGATTTGATTTGAATTGGCATTTATAAAGCGCTGCTGCCACTCCTAAAGGAGCATCCTGCCGCTATGCGGAAGGTAGTCAAGGTAGACAAGAACAACCCCTATATAAGTGATGAGCAAAGTTCATCCAAAGATCCAGGTCTTCAAAGTCTTTCTAAACTGGGTTTCTGTTTTCATCAGCCTTAAGTGTGAAGGCATAAGGTTCCAGGCTCTGGTTCGCTATGTTGCTATGGATTTTCCTCCTTTGGTTTTGCACCTGAAGGTAGGGGGCTTAAGAAGATGAGGATCCGAGTGTCCTGGTAGTGGAGTAGGGGTTGGACCTGGCCAAAAGATAAGTAGGCCCTAGGTTCTTAGATGCTCTGAAGGTGATCAGAAGTACCTTGAATAAGATTCTCTTGTACATGGGTAGCCAGTGCAGAGTTTTAAGGGCTGCTGAAGCGGAAGATGTATGTGGTAGTTTAACCACTAAATGAGTTGCAGCATGCTATACGACTTGTAGTCTCTTGAGTATGTGTTTATTTACTCCTGCGAGTAGGCTGTTGCAGTAGTCTAGTCTTGACAGGATAAATGCCACTGCAACTGTCTTCCTTGCAGGGAGTAGAATAAAATCAAATAATTTTTTGAGGGTTTTGATTATGTTGAAGCATGTCCCTGCCACCGTCGGGGCGTGAGACCGGAAGGATAGTGAGGCATCGAATTTCACTCCCAGGTTTTTTGCTACTTCCACTGTGTTTGGTGGTGCTGGTGCATCTTCTGGCCACCATTGACTCGGCTTGGAGGGATTGTCCTTTCCTATAAGCAGGATCTCAGTTTTATCTGTGTTGCATTTGAGATGGTTAAGCTTCATCCAATAAATGACCTCTATCAGGCATAATTTAAAATTAAGTTCTGCCTTATTAGAGTCTTTGTCCAGGGATAAGATCAATTGCGTGTCATCGGCATATGATGTTATTTCAATTCTAAAAGAAGCTATCCATGAACAAAAGATTCAGTAATGCACATGAATTGCTCTACTTTAACTCGTTTTTTTTTACATTTTCACAACAAAAGTCATCGCAATTAATGTTGTTAGTATGACAAGTACCTTTAAATTTCCCTTGATGCTGAGCAGCATCAGGTCAATGGACATTTCTCAAACTTTGGCAGCATCTGATGCTGTTGCTGTATGCCAACGTATTCAAGGGCAGTCTTGCAAATGTTAATAAGTGTGTTTAGAGATACTGCAAAAATATCCACTACAGCACTATCACAAAAACACACTCTAGATCAAAACATCATGTGCTCATTGGCCCATCTGTACATTCTGTCCTCCTCGTGTACCCTTATCTTATCAGACAATTTAAAAAATGAAAAGTCTGTGGGATATTTAAAACTTTTGCTGACTAAGTCCACAGCTTGGTGGAGGGTCAACGTTTGATGATTTGGGTGGCAATCTCTACAATGACTTGCATGAAAATGCATGTTCTAGTAAGATCACACAGCCATATTTGAAGAATGTCCGGGGCTTCTTGTGTGCTCTGTTTGGCTTGCCTGAAGAAAAACTAATCCAGGTTGGATTGTGCCCCAAACAGTCTATTGAGTGCAGATAGTGTCATATGCAGTACCAGTGGAATTGTAACAACTTGTAGTCTAGCTCCATAGGAGAATGAAGCAGTGTTGAACGTTTTTTATCCTTGTTGCTTTCCTTTGCAGACATGAACTAACTTTTTTAATTGCTGTCTTCAGATTGTCCATTTAGGGCAAACTGAAAATTGCACTGAAATCATGTTGAACGGTTGTAGAAGCAAAACTGGGGTGGGGTAGCCTTGCAGTGGCATTTTGAGGCAAGGACTACATATGTGGCTCACACTGGCTTTTTGTGTGATCTTTGGCTGCATCTTGCGGTTGCTCAACTTAAATGATCATGCTGTAAGAGCCTTTGTTGTCCCAATTAGTGGAAAGCGTCAAGTAAGTAACTACCTCAATTTACTTCCCTCGAGCTTGAGCCTATGATAGACTATCACTTCACATCCTAATGCTTTTCAAACAACCAGACCTACTCAAACACTGTTTGATACAACAACTGACAAGAACATTGTTGTATAAATATACAACAAACATCACTTTCAAATTAACTAATAAATATTTTATGACATACAAAGATATCAAATGAGAGTAGACAATTTCACTTATTTGTGAACATTCAAAATATATACTCTAACAACAAAGTACCAACATCACATTTCATCAGTCACGATAAGGAGGAACCAGTTAAGCCTTGAAAGTGTACAAGCAGAACGGACAAAACGTGTCAGCTGCTCAGCTGTAATTCAGCCTTAATAACAAACTCAGAGGTGTATATATTGTGGAAAAACCAATTCTGTATACGATAAATGGTAGATTATGGCTACCTTACCTTTAGCCTCTCTCAGGTTTGTAACACTTGTACTTATGTAATGTGCTGCTATCTTGTAAATATTGAGAAAAGCGGTGGACTCACTCATTTGGTCTCTTGCATTTTGAGATCTAAGCAGCCTGGAGAAGTAAAGTATTTGCTGATATGTGAATGCCTAGTAAGGCCATTAAGGGGCAAAACCACATCACTCCAAGAGACTACTAGATGGTTGCCGAAGTGAGTGGTTCCTGTTGATTTTCCAAACTTGACACCAGCTCAGGTAATCACCATTTGCACTTGGGCGGTTCCTAATAATCTTCTCCACCCATGTGGGACTCGGGGAGTACCAATGCCCCCTTTTTAGCAGACGTTTTTCATTACTCCACCCAAAGGTTGTTGTCAGTGTTAACTGGAGAAATAAACGTGAGCGACCATATCCTTCTCCAGGCACACCAGGTGAGCTTCATTGCATTCCATTTCTGAAGAGCATCAGAGGCAGTCGCTGACCCATCACAGGAATAAGGGTGAGTTCCTCAAATTGGACAGAAAGTTCTTCGTCCACTGCTTTATGACTGAAGAAGTGGCAAAAACCCAAACATTGGGGCATATTACCAACAACTAGCGATAATTTTTGTCTCTAACTTGTTTAGAGACAAAAATTATCGCCGCACATCGGCGATTTTTATCGCAGATAAACCTTGCTATTAGCAAGGTTTATCGCAAATGCGATAAAAAACGGCCGCAATGCATGAATATCGCTGAAAAGTCAGCGATATTCATGCATTATCGAGCAAATGCTCTTAGCCATGTTATCCACCTCCCATTGGATAACATGGCTAAGAACTGCTCAGGGCAGGTGTTAGCTTTTGGAGATATTCGCGCTTAGCGCGAATATCTCCAAAAGTTGGTAATAGGAGATAGCGATGTTAGGGACTGTTTCCAGTACCTAACATCTTGGCACGCCCACTTTGCATGTCATTAGTGATAAATATCACTGACATGGAAAGCGGGGCCCAAGATGGTCGCTATCTCCTATTAGCTGTCACTAACTGGTGTTAGCGACAGCTTGGTAATAGGGAGATAATTTTATCTCCGCTTTCTTGGCTTTTAAAGCCAAAAAAGCGGAGATAAACCCCCTTGATAATATGCCCCTATATTTGTAACATGTGTAACATTTTGAATTTTGTAAACTCAGACAAAACTGAAGTTCTGATCTTTGGCAGACCCTCACCCCCCTCCCCCCCCCCCCTCTGGGACGACTCCTGGTGGCCGTCGGAACTGGGATCCACTCCACGCCGAAAGACCACAACTGAAACCTCAGCATCACTCTCAACAGCCAACTCTCCATAAAATGTTAGGTCAACGCTGTCTCATCCGTCTGCTTCCGCACGCTCCTCAAATTTGTAAGTGGCTTCCCATCAGCACCAGGAAGACAGTGACGCAGGCTTTCATCACCAACCGAATGGACTTGGGCAGCGCACTGTATGCAGGCACCACCACCGAACTCATGAAAAGACTCCAGGCGATCCAGAACGAAGCCGCCACACTGATCCTCAACCTGCCCAAGAGAACCCCTATCACCTAGCACTTAAAAAACCTCCATTAGCTCCAGATCCAGAAGAAATACCTTTTCAAGTTCTGGACCACGCCTGCAAAGCGCTCCACGACCAAGGACTTGCCTACATGAACCACCCCCTGCATTTCCACCGGCCTCCCAGGAACCTCCGCTCCGCACACCCCACCCTGGCACAGACATCCTGAATATGCCAGTGCCACTCCGGAGAACGCTCCTTCTCCCATCTCTCCACCAAAGCCTGGAATGCCCTCCACCTCCGCACCGCACCCTCGCTGACCCCCTTCAAGAAGGGACTCAAGACATGGCTCTTTGACTAAGACCTGTAGCATGTGCCTAGATACCCTCTTGCATCACAAGCCACGCTCTACCTGTACGACCTGATTGATTGATTGATGTGTCAACCTCTCCTCAGTTGGTCACAGACATCTGAGGTTTCTTTCGGATTGTGACATATAACGGGTGGTCCATAACAAAATTTAATTCCTTCAAATACCTCATGAGAGCAGAAGCCTTTTGGGAATGGTAAGAGGAAGGAATTGCATAATTTAGGAACACCAAAGATTATCTCCAGACATTTCCATGAAATTATACAGCCTACTCAACTGGCAGATGGTTCATGCTCAAAACACCTGTGCCGATCATGCTGGCACTCCCACGGAGCACTAACAGAGAGTCTATTGCAGTCATGAAGGCATTTTCAATGTATAGGCTGATGAAAAGTTATTGATTTCCCCCACCTCTTCAGGGCTATGCATGAAAACCTTCATCACATAGAGAAATGGATCCTAAAATTGCAGGAGTTCTCATTTCAGCTTCTTAGCAAACACAGCACCAGCAACCCTACAGATTACCCCTCTCATGCCATCCTCGAGTTGCCACCAGGCAACCAAAACATGAGTACATCACGATCATTGTAGATTATACACAGCTGACAAATGACTGACCACAGTGAAGGGCTGTCACAATGGATGTTGGAATGTGCTTTAGTGCTAGTTCCACACAACACACAACACAAAACGCAGAGTGAATGGGTGCTAACGATGGAGTGAGCCCTCCGGAGAGGGCGGTGCATTGTTGTTTCCACCACTTTTACCTGCAACTTGGAGCTGGCGCATGCAGTGAAAACAAGGATGTATATATGACCGAAGTTAAAGTTCTCAATATTGACCGGAAGGTGGAGGAATATGTTGCTGGTTGCATTCTGTGTGAGTCTACAGTGCTGAATTAGTGTCAGAAGTCATAGCTCAAATAACATAGGTAGGCACCAGGCAGAGAACAAAGGACAGTGGCTTCTTCATAGGTGATCATGGTCTTGTGCAAGGCTGCCAACCCAGGAGTAACTTCAGGACCCTCTTGAACCACTCCAGTGGACTGTGACCTAATGAAATGGCACCCTTATATGATGTGATTTTATTTGTATGAAGCATGCAATTACCCCACAAAAGACTCTCCTAGAACTAAACTGAACTAGGGAAAGCAGAAGAGAATCTTACAAATACGCTAGTAAATAGGTGAGTTTTAGCACTTTCTGAAATGTGGTTGCCACTTTTCAGCTGGAAGGCTCGGAGGGAGGGCATTCCAGGCCTTAGCCGTAACCATAGCAATGAAGCAGCAATGTAGCTAAGATACCTAAATTGAGGCTGTGACTTAAGTGAACTACAGCTAAGGTTCCTAGATACGTTGTTAATGAAAAATACAGAATACATGTAATTGCTTTAAGGAACATCATAAATGGCTTTATAACAAAGACAAACACCTTTAAAAAGGCCATATTGTTGTACTGGCAGCTACTGAAGCTAAACAAGGCGATAGGAGATATGTGAGCACTGGTTTAAGCTCAGAAACAAACATGCCAACGCGTTCTGTGCCATCTGAAGTCCGTGAACCAAGTTGCTGGAAAGCCCTACAAAAGGAAGTTACAGTAATCTAGCCTCAATGTTATTGGGGCATGCACCAGAATTTTCGTAGAAGAAGTAGGCAACAATGACAACATTTTCCAAATGATATTCACCATACGAAGCTGGTAGATGTCCTTCTATTAATACAAACCTCAAAGGACGAATGTTTATAGAAGACGATGCACAGATTGAGATTGCATAAGGTCAGCATTGGAAAATAACCTAAAATCTCAGGCCCCCAGTCTGCGGTCCACAAGGTGGTTTACCAGAAACAAACAGTCCTCCCTTATCTGCATTCAAAGTTTACTCATTTATTGCCATCCTGTTGGCAACAGGAACTTTTTTTCTAACAACAGATCACCATCCACTCTAAGACTGATATGAGTCTCATCTGGGTATCCAAAAAACCTATTCCCAAAGAAGTCAGTGAGGTCAACCGAAGATATACATCAAGATTTAAAAGAGTAGGGCTCGGCGCAGACCCTTGCGGAACCCCTGACTTGATGAATTTGAAGGAGCAACCAACGTTAACAATAGACACAGCCTGTGCACGGCACATCAGGAAAAACAGTTGACAACTTAACCTCTAGCACTGAGGTCCCACAGCTGATTAAAAAAAAAGTCATGGAACATGGTGTCAAATGCAGCGGATAGCCTGGGCAAAATTAATTTTGTTGCACCCCCAGCATCTTGTATGATGTGGATGGCATTACTGGATTCACGAGTACAGTTTCTATGCTAACATTTTGTTGACATTCTGATTGAAAAGGGTGAAGATATCTCTCAGTTTAACAAACTTACCACTAGCGGGCAAAGTCAGAGCATCTCGGCTAGCGAGCCAGCTTTCCCCTTTCAGCTTTGTCTGCCATCCTGTGAGGCCCATTGCACAGCATCTCCTCGCCCAGTGAGCCCGCTTCCCCGCCAGTCCTGTGAGACCCCTCACCCCAGCACCTGAAACCTGCCTGTCGCCATCCTATTCCACTGTGCGTGCATGGACGCCAAAGTCACAAAGCTGCTCAGACTTTACCACTCAAACTGCCTCAGCTGAAGTGATGTTGACTAGCCCTACAGTAGATTTTTCATTCTTTTCAGTTTTATGTAGAGAAATGTCAGGCCAAGGGCATTGGCATGCTTAATTTTAGCACCAGCTTACAAAACACAAGGGCAGATTTCGTTTTTTAGGCACAGGCAGATTAAATGATTTTCCCAGAATGTCTGGATGTGGGACTTAAACCTGGTTCCCCAGTTCCAAAGCTGACAGATCTGACCATTGGGCCACTTCTCCTCACCAGTCTGAATATTATCTTGTGTGCATATCTTGAACCCATGCCTTGAGCGGAATGTTGTGTAAAATGTTTGTCATAATGATAAGCCCCGCTGTTGGTGTATTCTGGTGGGCCCCCATGTTTCCCCTTTTTTGATGTCTACAAAGGTGTAATGTTATCATGATACAAACATCCAACAGTTTTGAACCTGGAAAGAGAGAGATTTTGAAAAGAAAAAAAAATTGGGTGGATATATTTTTTCTTCGTTGACTTGCATTGAAGTTGAGGAGATTTTATGTGGGCGACGTCTAAAAGAAAGCCATTTTAAGGTTAAAAAATTGGGTCTGCTGGCCCCCATGTTAATACCAGATCGAGAATTGCAGCTCGTGTAAGCTCTTGATTGAATGTCCATCGTTTGCGTTTCCTTTGCAATCTCGTATTTAGCACAAGTGCCACACTAGACTCCACGCGGGACTGACACCGTTGATCTTTCTTCAGCTTCCCCTAAGATTATATCTTGGGATTTAGAAAAGCACTGAAAATTTAATTTTCCTTGGATACCTATTGCTGTAGCAAACCCTGATATGGCATTGAGATCTGGCAGTGGCTACACCTAAGCTGAGTGTGAGAATGAACTTCAAGAGCATATCTCGTCCATGAGCGTCTGCCACCACTCCTATCATCCTTCCACAGTCGATAACTGAGCACCATTGTATTGGTCAATAACATCACCTGTTATTTGCAGCACTTGGGATCGATAATAACAGGATGAACCGCTATGTATTTAAAAAAAAAAAGTTGTCATCATTAGGGTGACCAGGCGGCTCCATAGCACCACTTTTCACTTCCTGGACTTTGCTTTTACATATCATTGGCATCAGATGCTCTGGTCGCATGGACTCAAATGTACCAAGGCTACAACTCCCAAACGGCACTATGTGTAAAAGAAAGGTCCAGTCATGGAAAGGCGGTGTCTCCCCCACGCCCCCGCATACAGTTACACAAAAGAGAACTCTAACACGAGCGAGGTCGCCATGTTGGGTTGGTGTTCCGCTTTTATTAGCAGCACAGAAGAGCGGCGCTCGTACTGGGCGTCCAGTTTCTGATGGGTCCCGGATGTGCCTTCGATGCTGCCTGCGGATCGGTGGCCCGCCAGCAGCTGATAATCATGCATTTGAGCTATTTTTAAGGCGCGTGGGCCGGCCTCGCGTGCACGACGCGGCGTCTGCTGTCGGGGCAGCGGCTGCTTCGGAACCCGGGCCCGGCTGATGCTGGGGAGGGGAGGGCTGCTTCCGGTTAATGAAAAGCACCGAGCGGGCGGCAGCCAGGCTCCATTCTTAATTCACAGAAAGCAGCTTCGGTTTTCAGAATAAACCGTGCGTCAGGGATTTATCAGCTGCTTCCATTGTACGAGAGTTGGTTCATTATCATCATCTGTTCTCTACATAATTCTAGGGAAACTGAGCGCGTCTCGGTGCGCTCTCTTTCTTCTTCTTGGAGTTATACATGTATACTATTTAATGCATTTGTTATTATAAGGGACTACCTATTAATTCCTTCCTCATCCCATTAAACTAATGAGGCAAGGCAAGCTATCCAGTCCAAAGCTCCACAAACCTTTCCTCATGGCCAGATGTTCCCAAAAAGGCTTTAGCAAGCCTCACCCTCATGATCACATTAAGTCATGGTGCTTAAAAACATGTCCCTTTGGCCTGGACTAGTCCGTTTGGGAGATTGCTCTTCCAAATGCAGCAGTTAGAGTCCAGTTATATACATACAGCTATTTCTGTAAACAAACAGCACCGGAAAAAATAACCTAAGTACATAATTTCCCAAAGCATATGCCCATAGATGTAATCGTACACTGAAAGATGTGGAATGGCACAGACCTCCCAGTGGATGCATAGATACACAAAAGTATAAAGGTACCCCTAGAGAGGTGGACTATCAAAGAGCCGTAAAATTAGTTGTGACATTTGTGTCCAGTGAGCTGTAACTAGGGCCTCGAGGGTGGTTTGTCTCCTGAAGATCACATGTGGTCACCTGGTGCCATCTACTTAGGAGAAGGCAGACCCGGAAGCTGAGATCGGCCCTGGACCAGGGTTCAATTCCCCGTCTCGGCGGGTCTTGGGCTCAAAAATTCCACGGACTCGATAATTCTCGCTCCGGTGCCTTCTCGACTCACAGGTTCACCCTCTGCGACTATGGGCAATAGCTTGCTTAATCTCCACAACGGCCCCTCGCGGCGGGATGCCTGGCTTTCACCTTGTGGATACCCTGCCGGGGTTATCTCACAGGGGAATACCAGGACGGGTTCCCTAAGCAAGCGCCGGGAAACCCTTTGTGGGTAGCTGTGCGCTATATAAGCTCAAATACATTTACAAGTGCCCATAGGTAACTTGTAATTTTAGGACAGGCTCCAATATAATGGGGGTTTGGCATTTCAAATTACTCTTTGCTTTACACCACCTCTCCTAGGTGTCTACCACCACCTGTTGCCCTTCACTATCTCGCTATGGTCTCTACCACCACCCCACCAGGTGCCTCCACTACCTCTCCAACATGCCCTCCACCAACAGGTGCTTTCTATCACCTCTCTCAGTTGTCTCCAACCACCAGATACGTTCCACCACAACCACTTTTTCAGAAATGTTTCCTAGCCAATCAGTATTCAGCAGTCAAAGAGGCAAGGACGTCTACGAGAGCTGAGCACTGGTGAAGATTTTCTGTCTAATTACATTACATTTACCAAAATGTCAGGAGAAGCCCTTTACCATTATGGAGTTGATGACTTGATCCAACATTAGCCCCTCAGCAGCCTTCCGTTTGCGGTTCATGAGCTACAGGATCAAGGAGAGGTCAAAAATATTTTGTAATTAGCACCTCTTCATTCTGATTTGGGCGGAAAAAAGAGTTTTGTACTGGATGTGGTAACAGCACACCATCTTACCTGCAGCCCCTGTTAATTTTCTGTTGCTGTTCTTTCCATTACTTTTTGAGACCAGGGGCATCAGGGGCAATGTACAGGAACCAAATGACAGACCAGGGCTCAGCATCCCTTCAGGCCAATGCTTCTGTGGTTAAACATAGGACAGCATTATGTTGATTTTCGAGTGCAGCTAAATGAAATGTGCCCAGCTGTAGGAGAAAGTAGGATCTGCTTCTATGGTTATCCTCAATTTTTGCCTGGTATTACGCTGTATTTGACTAGTCTGACTGGGATCCTGCTAATCAGGACCCCAGTCTATCTGCTTTCTCCCTACATTGTATTGTTCAGTACTTAGGTGCACCCTAGATTGGATACTGGGGTACCCTTATAAGTCCCTAATATATAGTACTCATGTACCCCGGGCATAGGTACCCCAGAGGTCTTCCATGGGCTGAAGCATGTATTATGCCACCCATGAGAGACCATTCAAAATGGAACTACAGGCCTGCCATTGTAGCCTGTGTAAGTTGGTGCTAGCACCACTTACTAAAGATATAGGTTTCCTATATCTAGGGTCCCTGCACTTAAAACCTATAAGTCACCCCTCTAGCAGGCCTTTGCAATCCTGAAGGCTGGGTGCTTGGCTCTGAGAGAGAGGGTGCCACTGCATGAGCAGGACATGCCTGCCGCCTACGGTGTCCATTCTCCTGGGTTGTCAGTATTGCAGCCATATACTTAATAGAGGGGCACCGCGTAATTACGCAATGACCATCTCGAAACTGGCTGCAACGAATCCTATCATGTTTGGTATAAAACATGTTGGAATCCTACCCCCACAACAAAAACGGTGTGGGAGGTATAATTCCAAGCACTGGAAGAGCCCTCCATTAGGCTCTCAGTGTTCCCGGTACCATTCTTCACATAAAACAAAAAATAATTCAAGGTTTTCTTCAGAACTTAAACTTATTGGTTGCAAAGCAAGAGGCACTGGCAGCAAAATTAGGATTTCAGCCTTAGAATGTCCTATAAAAAAACAGCCTCTGCCTACAGGCAGAGAAATAAATAAAGCTGAATGAGCCTTGATATCGGTATGCCATACCTCGCCCCTAATTTAGCTAAATAGTTTTTCCATATCACTTAAAGCCTAAAGCCTTAAAATATAATGTATATTCCTTCCACACCTGGGCGAGGGTGTGGCTCGCTTTCATACATACAAAATGCTCTCAATTAGTGATGCGATTATCAAGGAGGAAATCCAGAGGCCTGATTTCACTTTTGCTTTTCCTCAACAGGCTACAGACGAATCTCACATGGTATATTTTATGGCCATTGTTGGAAATGGCCCTTTTGCAGGGTTATCCCCAAACCTTTTGCTTCTTCCTCCTATTGTCCTGACCTGGTAAGTCCCTAATAAAGTGCACTGAGTGTGCCAGGGCCTGTAAATCAAACGCTACAAGTGTACCTGCAGCACTGATTGTGCCACTCACATGAGTAACCCTGTAAAGGTATCTCAGACCTACCACTATAGAGTCTTGGTGCAGTTTGTAAACTGTCATGTTGCCCTGACAAGTGCACCCACTTCCCTTTACTGACATATAAGGCACCCCTCAGGTAGGCCCAAGGTACCCCCTGGGCAGATTGCAGTGTAGGTAAAAGGTAGGGCATGTGTTGGAATCTTTTACATGTCCTGATAGTGAAATACTGCCAATTTTGTTTTTCACTATTAAAAAACTCTCTGTCCCATAGCTAACAAGGAAGCTACTATGTAACATCTTACACGTATAACTTTCCATTTGGACAAGATAGCGAATGGAGTTTAGGCTGTCTGAACTCAGAATTTAAGAACACATATTTTTAGGAAGATGGTTTTTAGGTTGAGCCTAACGCAGCCTGCATGCCCTGCACCAGGAGAGCTATTCAAAAACAATGGTCTCAGACAATTATTTCTGCTTCAGGGATTATTCACTTAGTCATGGGGCATGTACAATTACTCAGCCCAGATACATCAATGATAATATGAATACAATCAAAATCGAAATCAAGCAAAGCAACAGCAATAATTTAGGGCAAATTTAATTCATTGCAATTGTAGCTATCTCAATACACAGAGAGAGAGGTTCGGTTGCCCAAACTAAGATATGTGCACGAAATTGAATATAGCGTGTTAGAATAGGAAGGTATAAAAGAACATGGAGTGAAAAAAGTGCTTTAAGTAAGAGACATGAACAGTTAATTTATATCAAAAACAGTTTTTTCAAAAATCCTGGCGTACAATATTTCAAACAATTCCTTATGGAGACCCTGCTTCCACAAATATCTTGCACACAAAAAAAGTTAATGGCAACATCCAGGGTAAAGGTTCAAATGGCGTCGACGTTTCGACTCGTCTTTGAGGCCTTATGGGAAGTTAAACCTTGGCCAGCGAGTCTTCATCAGGGCTAACAGTGTGGGCAGCCAGAAGAGTAGCAAGGCCCTGTAACAAATTAAATATATATAAGGCTGTTGCATAGCCAAAAGTAAGGATATGGCTATAAAGTAAAGTTTGGCTTACCTAATCAGTTTGGGTGGCAGGGGAGGGGGGTGACGCGTTCAGTCTCACACCCGAAGATAGGGAAATAATTCCTAAAGACATAACAGAAATGGTCACTAGACCAATCTCGCATTCAAGGCGATTCATACATCCAGCCTCCTAGGTATCAAAGGAATTTTTACCTTATTGACCGGATGGTTCAACTTTATCAGTTTTTTAGGTTCCAGCAGGCAATTAGTCTCTGCTTCCTCAGATAATTTAATCAGGTCCTATTTACAACCGGGATAAAATAAAAGTGGCGAAGTTCATAAAGAAAGATTCTTAAAAACGCGGTCATCCCTAGTTATTTAGGCATAGAAACTAAAAAGTAGTCTTACCCATTATGGCTTCTTGAAACTGCCAGTGGTGGAATTTAAAGAGGCATTGGTGGAGGTACAGGTTGTCGATAAAGTTACCTATGAGGCAAGAGGATTGAGTCAAAAAACGCCTCTGGTGGGCTCATATTGGTGTGAGTTAGCATAGTTTAAAAATGCACTCACCCGTGGTATCGGCCGGTCCCCAGCATCGTTCGGCGGTTAAATCCGAAATATAGGTTTGTATTTCATACAGGGCAGAAAGGGGGGGGGGTCGAGTCAGTTATAGCCTCTAGTGGGGTCATATAAGTCAGAACTAGTGGCGGTGGAGGATTGAATCACCAGTCGTGTCCCGTCTCAGTTCGGCGTCTGTTTCCGAATGAGCCCGGCGTCCGTCAAAGAAAGAGAAGACGGACTAGGTATAAACAACGCGGACTGAATCCACCGGCATGACGAGTTTGGGAAGATTAAATCTATGTGATGTCTTCATTAGTGGGCGTGTATTAACATCAAACATGTGTGGTAATCGACTGCCCATTAAGATACATAAATGCACTGAAGCCGAGAATTTAATGGTTATCACTACTTTGTCGGCCATTTTGGATAGGGGCCGATAATCACTACTTCCAGAAGGACCTAAATGGGAGTCTATACAAATTCTAAAAACAATTATACACAATATACACATCCATACAATGATTCAAAGATTAGATTACAAAAAACGAGTACATAGCAATACAATGTGTGGTATATAGAATGCTCTGAAAATAATGGATAGTTAGGCAACTAACATAGTACATAAGCCTTCATGAGTTGAATAGTAATGAGCACCTACGCAGAACCTGCAGGTTAAATCTGAGTGTCTTAAGAGATTATGAGTTATTTTGTAATGAGCACATACTCAAAGGCTGCAGGTAAAATCAGCGTGTCTCAAGTGGTCTTCCTGGTGTACTAAACCTTCAGAAGAGACACCTGCCTATTAATTTCCTCCTGCTCATTAAGTCCCTGGTTCACGGTGTTGAGTAAGTAAATCCATTTACATTCCCTTAGGTTGAGTATGTTTCCAAAATCACCACCACGTACATGCATTGTGACCTTCTCAATTACCCACCACCTAAGGCTATTGCTATCATGGCCAAAGGTAGTGAAATGGTCAACCAGTGGTGCTCCAGGGGTTTTGCACTTAATGCGACTGCAGTGTTGGAGGATTCTGCATTTAACTCTTTGTGTAGTTTGACCTACATATAGGAAACCACAGGGGCATGAGATCGCATAAATCACCCCTGCGGTATTGCAGTTACTGTGTTGTTTTAGAGTATATGCTTTGTCGTTGTGGCTAAATGTGGTGCATTCTTTGGTAAGGGGGCATGCGCGGCACGATCCGCACTTCGTGTGGCCCTTAACTGGGGGCAAGTCCCAAAGAGTGGTCTGTCCCCTCATTTGTTTCATGGGTAAGAGGGATCGGACCAGATGGTCCCTTACATTCATTGCCTTGCGGAATGCATGCAGTGGAGGGGGCGCTCCCCCAAGTTCCTCACTTACTAAGTGCCAATGGAGATTGATTGATTTTTTGATGGCGCTACTCTTGGTGTTAAAGGTGGTGACACACACAAGGCGATCCTCACTTTGTTTCTTCGGGGTTGGGACCAATAGATTCTCCCGGTGGTTGTGCCACGCCCTCTTGCGAGCTTTTTTCAAAAGTCGTGTAGGATATCCCCGCTCTTGAAGTCTCACAATAAGTAGGGAGGATTCCTCAAAATAATCTTCTTTTTTGGAGCAATTCCTCCGCAACCTCAGAAATTGGCCAAATGGCAAATTATCTCTGAGGTTGCGGGGGTGGTGACTCGTGTACCTTAGTAGAGTATTACGTTCACTAGTCTTACGGTACAGTGTAGTGTATAATTTACCCTCATCTGATTTAATTTGGATGTCTAAGAAGTTAATCGAGGTACTGTTTGATTCCAGAGTAAATTGAATATCATCCGAATAGGTGTTAAGCTCTTTTTGGAAATCAGTAAGATGTTCATAGCTCCCTTCCCAAATTAAAAGCACATCATCGATGTAGCGTGCCCATAGGGCGATGTGGTCACGGTATGGATTTTGCACATTCAGGACATATCTGTGTTCAAATTCATGCATGTATATTATAGCCAAATTGGGGGCAAAGCTTGCCCCCATTGCTACTCCTTTCGTTTGAAAGTAGAACTGATCCAAAAATGTGAAAAAAAATTTTGTCATCGCTATAGTCAATAATTGAATAATAAATTCAGTCGGGACACGGTGTGGTGAGGGTCTCTCATTCAAAACATTCTCAATGCATAATAATGCCGCTTGTTGAGGAATGTTCGTATATAAGGACACAATGTCCATTGTGGCCAATATATTTCTCGCGGGATCATACATCCTGCCATCAACTAGCTTAATCACATTCATAGTGTCCCTCAGATACGTTGGAGTGGACGTAGCAATAGGTTTTAAGAATATGTCGATGTACTTACAGAGAGGTTCTAATAGGGACCCACATCCTGAAAGGGCGTGACCACATCGCCCTATGGGCACGCTATCGATGATGTGCTTTTAATTTGGGAAGGGAGCTATGAACAACTTACTGATTTCCAAAAAGAGCTTAACACCTATTCAGATGATATTCAATTTACTCTGGAATCAAACAGTACCTCGATTAACTTTTTAGACATCCAAATTAAATCAGATGAGGGTAAATTATACACTACACTGTACCGTAAGACTAGTGAACGTAATACTCTACTAAGGTACACGAGTCACCACCCCCGCAACCTCAGAGATAATTTGCCATTTGGCCAATTTCTGAGGATGCGGAGGAATTGCTCCAAAAAAGAAGATTATTTTGAGGAATCCTCCCTACTTATTGTGAGACTTCAAGAGCGGGGATATCCTACACGACTTTTGAAAAAAGCTCGCAAGAGGGCGTGGCACAACCACCGGGAGAATTTATTGGTCCCAACCCCGAAGAAACAAAGTGAGGATCGCCTTGTGTGTGTCACCACCTTTAACACCAAGAGTAGCGCCATCAAAAAATCAATCAATCTCCATTGGCACTTAGTAAGTGAGGAACTTGGGGGAGCGCCCCCTCCACTGCATGCATTCCGCAAGGCAATGAATGTAAGGGACCATCTGGTCCGATCCCTCTTACCCATGAAACAAATGAGGGGACAGACCACTCTTTGGGACTTGCCCCCAGTTAAGGGCCACACGAAGTGCTGATCGTGCCGCGCATGCCCCCTTACCAAAGAATGCACCACATTTAGCCACAACGACAAAGCATATACTCTAAAACAACACAGTAACTGCAATACCGCAGGGGTGATTTATGCGATCTCATGCCCCTGTGGTTTCCTATATGTAGGTCAAACTACACAAAGAGTTAAATGCAGAATCCTCCAACACTGCAGTCGCATTAAGTGCAAAACCCCTGGAGCACCACTGGTTGACCATTTCACTACCTTTGGCCATGATAGCAATAGCCTTAGGTGGTGGGTAATTGAGAAGGTCACACTGCATGTACGTGGTGGTGATTTTGGACACATACTCAACCTAAGGGAATGTAAATGGATTTACTTACTCAACACCGTGAACCAGGGACTTAATGAGCAGGAGGAAATTAATAGGCAGGTGTCTCTTCTGAAGGTTTAGTACACCAGGAAGACCACTTGAGACACGCTGATTTTACCTGCAGCCTTTGAGTATGTGCTCATTACTAAATAGCTCATAATCTCTTAAGACACTCAGATTTAACCTGCAGGTTCTGCGTAGGTGCTCATTACTATTCAACTCATGAAGGCTTATGTACTATGTTAGTTGCCTAACTATGCATTATTTTCAGAGCATTCTATATACCACACATTGTATTGCTATGTACTCGTTTTTTGTAATCTAATCTTTGAATCATTGTATGGGTGTGTATATTGTGTATAATTGTTTTTAGAATTTGTATAGACTCCCATTTAGGTCCTTCTGGAAGTAGTGATTATCGGCCCCTATCCAAAATGGCCGACAAAGTAGTGATAACCATTAAATTCTCGGCTTCCTTGCATTTATGTATCCTAATGGGCAGTCGATTACCACACATGTTTGATGTTAATACACGCCCACTAATGAAGACATGACATAGATTTAATCTTCCCAAACTCGTCATGCCGGTGGATTCAGTCCGCGTTGTTTATACCTAGTCCGTCATCTCTTTCTTTGACGGACGCCGGGCTCATTCGGAAACAGACGCCGAACTGAGACGGGACACGACTGGTGATTCAATCCTCCACCGCCACTAGTTCTGACTTATATGACCCCACTAGAGGCTATAACTGACTCGATCCCCCCCCTTTCTGACCTGTATGAAATACAAACCTATATTTCGGATTTAACCGCCGAACGATGCTGGGGACCGGCCGATACCACGGGTGAGTGCATTTTTAAACTATGCTAACTCACACCAATATGAGCCCACCAGAGGCGTTTTTTGACTCAATCCTCTTGCCTCATAGGTAACTTTATCGACAACCTGTACCTCCACCACTGCCTCTTTAAATTCCACCACTGGCAGTTTCAAGAAGCCATAATGGGTAAGACTACTTTTTAGTTTCTATGCCTAAATAACTAGGGATGACCGCGTTTTTAAGAATCTTTCTTTATGAACTTCGCCACTTTTATTTTATCCCGGTTGTAAATAGGACCTGATTAAATTATCTGAGGAAGCAGAGACTAATTGCCTGCTGGAACCTAAAAAACTGATAAAGTTGAACCATCCGGTCAATAAGGTAAAAATTCCTTTGATACCTAGGAGGCTGGATGTATGAATCGCCTTGAATGCGAGATTGGTCTAGTGACCATTTCTGTTATGTCTTTAGGAATTATTTCCCTATCTTCGGGTGGGAGACTGATCGCGTCACCCCCCTCCCCTGCAACCCAAACTGATTAGGTAAGCCAAACTTTACTTTATAGCCATATCTTTACTTTTGGCTATGCAACAGCCTTATATATATTTAATTTGTTACAGGGCCTTGCTACTCTTCTGGCTGCCCACACTGTTAGTCCTGATGAAGACTCGCTGGCCAAGGTTTAACTTCCCATAAGGCCTCAAAGACGAGTCGAAACGTCGACGCCATTTGAACCTTTACCCTGGATGTTGCCATTAACTTTTTTTTGTGTGCAAGATATTTGTGGAAGCAGGGTCTCCATAAGGAATTGTTTGAAATATTGTACGCCAGGATTTTTGAAAAAACTGTTTTTGATATAAATTAACTGTTCATGTCTCTTACTTAAAGCACTTTTTTCACTCCATGTTCTTTTATAACTTCCTATTCTAACACGCTATATTCAATTTCGTGCACATATCTTAGTTTGGGCAACCGAACCTCTCTCTCTGTGTATTGAGATAGCTACAATTGCAATGAATTAAATTTGCCCTAAATTATTGCTGTTGCTTTGCTTGATTTCGATTTTGATTGTATTCATATTATCATTGATGTATCTGGGCTGAGTAATTGTACATGCCCCATGACTAAGTGAATAATCCCTGAAGCAGAAATAATTGTCTGATACCATTGTTTTTGAATAGCATTTACTACCCGGGTCTCCTTGACTTTCTGGGTCACCCCATTGTCTTAATCTGCACCAGGAGAGGGCCTCTTGTAAACACTCCACACTTTCTTAAAGCTCGTGCGTGAGACACCCCCTCTACCTATTTCCTTTCAGCCTGTCTGTTTTGTTTAAAAAATAAACTCTGCCACTTCTCTCCCCTCTACGTAAAGAACCTCTTTCTCTGCCCTCTTCTTTCCTTCGCATGCACCCCCTGTCTGCACCCTGTGAGACACCCCCTCTTCCTATTTCCTTTCAGCCTGTCCGATTTTTTAAAAAAACAGTCCGCTTCTCCTCTCCCCAATATGTAAACGGCCCCTTTTTCTGCTCTCTTCTTTCCTTCGCATGCACCCCCTGTCTCCACACCGTGAGATACCCTCTCTTCCTATTTGCTTTCAGCCTGTACATTTAAAAAAAATAAAAAACAGTGCGCTTCTCCTCTTCCCTCTACGTAATGGGCTCCTTTCCCTGCCCTCTTCTTCCTTCGCATTCAGCCCCTGTCTCCATGCCGTGAGACACCCTCGCTTCCTATTTCCTTCCAGCCTGTCCGTTTTTTAAAAAAAGAGTCCGCTTCTTCTCTCACCTCTAAGTAATGGGTCCCTTTCTCTGCCCTCTTCTTTCCTTTGAATGAACCCCCTGTTTCCCGCGCCTAGAGATACCCTCTCTTCATATTTCCTTTCAGCCTGTCAAGTTAAAAAAAAACAACAATCCACTTCTTCTCTCCCCTCTACGTAATGGGCCCCTTTCTCGGCCCTCTTCTTTCCTTCACATGCACCCCCTGTCTCTGCACCGTGAGACACCTTATCATCCTATTTCCTTTCAGCCTGTCCGTTTTAATTTTTAAAACCGTCCACTTCTTCTCTCCCCTCTACGTAATGGGCCCCTTTCTCTGCCCTCTTCTTTCCTTCACATGCACCCCCTGTCTCAGCGCCGTGAGACACCCTCTCTTCCTATTTCCTTTCAGCCTGTCTGTTTTCTTTTTGTAAACAGTCTGCTTCTTCTCTCCCCTCTACGTAATGGCCCCCTTTCTCTGCCCTCTTCTTTCCTTCGCATGCACCCCCTGTCTCCACGCCATGCGATACCCTCTCTTCCTATTTCCTTTCAGCCTGTCTGTTTTCTTTTTGTAAACAGTCTGCTTCTTCTCTCCCCTCTACGTAATGGCCCCCTTTCTCTGCCCTCTTCTTTCCTTCGCATGCACCCCCTGTCTCCACGCCATGCGATACCCTCTCTTCCTATTTCTCTTCAACCTGTCGTTTTTATTTTTTAAAACAGTCTGCTTCTTCTTTCCCCTCTATGTAATGGGCCCCTTTCTCTGCCCTCTTCTTTCCTTCGCATGCACCCTCTGTTTCCGTGTGTGAGACACCCTCTCTTCCTACTTCCTTTTAGCCTGTCCGTTTTTTTTTTAAACAGTCTGCTTCTTCTCTCCCCTCTATGTATTGGGCCCCTTTCTATGCCCTCTTCACCAAAACAATTGCCTTGCTTTATATTCTAATATGGTAAGCCCTTTATAAAGCCAATAGCCTTACCCTGCGTGTTGTTATGATAACAATTTGTCATGATAAAATTTAATTTCAGGTTGTCACCAAAGTGATTCCATCTTCGTATTGCAAATATTTAGAAATTACACCATAGTATTTACTAGTGTGTGTATAGTAAAGGTATTTTTGCTTTTCGAATACAAAAAAAATAGCTGAGCCCGAAATAAACTCCTTTTAATAGGCCTTCAACTACACAACAGTAAAACAGTGAACTGCTACAGGTCGGTACTTATATTTCATTTACAGAACACATTGCAAATTATAACTTATGAACTCCTCACATACAGCAAAAATACTTACACCTCCCAAAAGCAAGACCTTTTGACTATGCCAATGCTTTTTAAATTGTGTGTTTGAAAATGCCACTTCTAACCATTCTTTGTGCCTCTGCTATTTTGTGTATTGACTGTCTGGTTTTTGAGTGGTAGGGGTTGGGGATTGTTAGAACCGGGACCCCGGCTGGCCAAGGCTCACGCCAAAGTCAGTCAGAGATCACTATGTCTAAGGTCAGGGCAAGGGAGTTACACACCAAGATAACCCCTGCTCACCCTCTAGGTAACGTGACGCGAGGAGCAAGGCTAATCTCGGAGGCGATGTGTAAAGCGTTTACACGCGCACCCAGCAACAATACCCAAGGCCAACCACAAAGGAAACTCCACACAAGGTTATATAAAGAAATAGCCTTTGTATTATAGCAAAAACACATTAGATAACACCACACACTTTACAATGTGCCAATAGGCACAGGCAGAATTTACAAGGGATTATGTACAGGACAGGGCCACATGGACCACAGTCAGGGGTAGGCACTTTTAGAAATAATACTTGTAAGTATAACACTTAGCACCTAAACATATAATGACTGTAGCACCAAAATAGTAAATGTAGCACACAACCAGTAATTGCTGGTAAATGGTAAATACCTCCTACGCAACCCAAAACACTGTAGGAAAATCACGCAGGGAACTAGGACCTTATTATCAGGACCTATAGGAACATAAACAATCACCTAAGCAGGTCACTTTTAGCAAAGGTAATACATAAACAATCCTCTAAGTAGGTCACTTTTAGCAAAGGGGATAAAAACATAAAATAATCACCTAAGCAAGTCATATTTAGCAAAGACATCAACAATCCTCTAAGCAGGTCACTTTTAGCAAAGGGGAAGAAACATGAAATAATCACCTAAGCAGGTCACTTTTAGCAAAGGTAACAAAACATAAACAATCCTCTAAGCAGGTCACTTGTAGCAAAGGAGATAAAACATAAACAATCACCTAAGCAGGTCACTTTTAGCAAAGGTAATAAGACATCAACAATCCTCTAAGCAGGTCACTTTTAGCAAAGGGGATAAAACATAAAACACATTGCACATGAGGCATTAAAACACATTCAGAGGTGTAGGTAGAACATTTGCACAGGAATCACAAAAGCAAGTAAACCTTAAATGCGCAGGGTGCACTTAGCACAATACTAGAACTGTCCCTCAGGCCAACTGGCCTCGCAAAGGGCTGAAATGCCCTGAGTCCAAATGTCAGGGAGGCTGCGCAGGCAGCCAAGAACACAAGCCTAAACGTAGCAACGGTCCACTAAGTGCTGGACAGTTGTAAATCAATGATGGCCAACGTTGGAGCCTCGTGGGCTCAAGAACACGGGTGAGGGCAACACAGCGTGGGAGCCACGGGGCTCTAACCGACTGCCCGTGTCCCCCAAGAGCCTCTCAGGGCTCGCAAAACAAATATGGCACTCGGAGCCTCTCTGGGCTCGCAGAACAACTGTAGGCTTGGAGCCTCGTGGGCTCAAAAGTACAAATGGCGCTGTGAGCCTCTCGGGGCTTGTGAAGCAAGGAACTGGCACTGCTGAGCCTCTCGGGCTCTAACTAAAGAAAATGCCCCCAGAGCCCTTGTGGCTCTAAATCGATAGAAATGCCCCTGGAACCTCTCTGGGTTCCCTCACAAGTGGGCCGGTTGTTGGAGTCCTTCGTGGACTCGGAAACAAAGGATGCCCCGGGAGCCCTCACAGGGCTCTAAACACAACGGGGGCCTCGCTCGGCCAGGCCCGCACACTGGAGGGGAGGGGCGGGCACCGGCAGTGTGGCCAGACGCCCTCCTCCCTTCACTCCACTCCACTCACCGGCTGTCTCGTTGGGGCTGCGGGTGGGGCTCCTCTTCCTCGGGGTCTCGCTGGCGGCATTTCTCTCCTCACTGCCCGGCTTCGGGGGCGGGACTTCGGCTGCCTCTCCCGGGCCGCTCAGCGATTGGCCGGCCCAACACTTGCGGGTCGCTCTAGGCAGCGGCCCGGCAACGGTTTCGATGCCCCTGGGCTGCGACGGTGATTTTCGAGGGGCAACGCCGGTTGGGCACCGGCTTTCTTAAATAAATAATCAAATTGAGGTGGGCACTCGATCGTGGCAGAAAAGCGCTACTAAGCGCTCGGGGGAATAAATATCAGTGCGCCCAGCGCTATAAGCAAGGTAAAGCGCTCCCCAGCGCTAGCAGAGAGAGGAAAGCGCTCCCAGGCGCTAGGGACAAGAATCCAGCGCTTCCAGGCGCTCTGGCAAAAAGTAAAGCTCCAGCAAGGTCTGGGGGCAGGCAGGGGGCAAGGCTGGGCCAGAGCCAGCTCACTGGGTCTCCAGGCAGGGAGACAATCCAAGTGGCGGTCCTCCTGGCCCCAGCAACAGCAGCAGCCCCCTCAGCTAGGACCACAAAGCAGAACATTTTGTTAGGGGACACAGCCCCTTCTTATACTGTAAATTCCTTTGTCTGTAGGTGCAGGGTGGGGGGAAACCAGTTGCAGCTGGTTTTGGAGCACCCTTGATGGCTCCACCACCCCTTTCATTCACTAGCAGGGCTAGGTTCATCAGTCGCACCACAGGGGGCGGAGCCAGCATTGTGTGGGGAAAGTCCAGCCCCATCAGGAACTAGGTGCACTCCTCCCCAGCCATCAACATGCTAATCTCACACTCACCACCGGACAGACCCATCCAGCCTTCCTGGAGCCAGGCTCATCAGCCAGATACAGCCAATCACACGCCAGGCATATTTTATACTAATATGCCAACTGCTAGAAGTGGCACTTCCGCACAAGACACACTCATGCCACATACATCATTGCGAAGCATTCATTCTCACGAGTTCGCACATACCAAACTCGAGCCTGCACTCCCCACGCATCAGGAACTATCAGGGACACACACATTCCCCATGCATTCCTATGGGAGAGCAGGCCAGCCTAACTACATGCACGCACTTTACTCTGGGACACAGGGTAAAAGTGCGCAGAGACCCAAAAATCATCAACACAGATCATATATTAAAAGCAAAAAGATTAGGGGTGAACTTGCCAGAAGGGCCAAGTCCAACACAACCCCCTTCCACCCAAGACTTACCACTGACTCTCTGTGGTGGACTATTGTGATGGATTACGCTGCCTGCCTGCCCTGCCTGCGTTAAGCCGATCGTCCCGTAGTACCGCCCTCCTCCCGCCTGACGTCAGACGCAGGAAGCAGAGCGGAGGGTGAGGGAGAGGGAACAAGGAACCCCGCGGCTGCCGTGGCCGCCCTGAGTGCCGCGAAATACCGGGAATTACCCAGAATTACCAGGAAGTGCCGTGAGCAGACTCCTGAGTAAATCAGGAACGAAGCAGGAGAAGCAGAAGCACGCCCTGTGCTCACCGAAAGGAGGAAAGAAGCCTACTGACAGCCTGGAGGGGGCCTCCCGGCTCCCAACATAATCACCGGACACGGGGCACGGCATGGCTTAAAGCTTAAATCCCAAAGGCACACAGAGGTAAGTGTGGAAACGGCGAGGCAGTGAAAGCGTGGAACTTAACACCGCATTGATTAACCCTGACTTTGGCTTACCCTGACCTGGAGAGCCGTTTGAATAAATTAATAATATAGGGTGATTGGACTGTTGCAAACCCTCAAGTAAAGACATTCTACAGGGCAGATCTTCTGTCCCAGCAGGCACTTGTAAATATCCTGCAGACTACACCCCAATCAGAGACCTAGCCTCGGCAAACCACAATAGTGCTGGGAGAAAGCCAAAAATGGCTACGAAAAAAATGAAAAAAACAGATGGAACACAATTTGAGATCAAGACTTAATGCTGCAAATACCACAAATGCAACTAGTCCAGGCTATTTGGAAGAGAGCAGTGAGTGCGTTGAAATAACTCCGAAAGCTAAAAAGAAAGGAGCCAAAAAACCAAAGGCGACGGCCAAAACCCCGGGCTGTGCAGCGTCAAACTCAATAAAGGAGTTTATGGGGAAGCACTTTAAAAAGGTGTTTACACCGGTAAAAGACAAAGACACTACAACAAGTAAAGTGGCATCCCTGAATGGTAGCCTAGAGGGGAAGAAGTGTGCAGGTGCCTCCCTTCCCTTGGAGATACATGTGTCCAACTCTTTCAATTTGGCTAATCAATCGCTACAGCTTCTACTAGATCAGGGGGGGCCTAACCTAGCCTCGGCTGTCATCATCACCATGTCTATCCTTCTCCTATGATGTAGAGGGAGGATCTTTGGACAGCCCGGTCCCATCAAAGAGTCCAAACACTGGGGTTGGAACGGAGAAAGGAACAGAAACACCCCAGAGTTAAAAGTCAAGTCAAGACCACCTCTCCTTCAGGAAGAAGCTGAAGACCTGGCTGTTCGAGCAGTAGCGGCACCCTTTTCCCCCCCTCCCCCCCCCCCAGCGCCTTGAGACCCTACGGGTATGTAGCGCGCTCTATAAGTGTCACTGATTGATTGATTGATAGGAGTCCAAATGAATGCCCAGTGGAAACTGGAAACATCAGTTCAAGACACTGTGCCGAATTGGATAAAACATCTGAACTAAACCATGAACCTAACCATGATCTGTCATCTTTGACAGCTACTTCAATGCTGGACTTAATGTTAATGCTACAAAGAACCTTGCAAGGCCTCTTAGAGGTCACTTTGTCAAATAACTCTATTCTAAAAACTCAGAAAACATATCTTGCTAGTATAGAAGGGGAGGTGCAGGGGATTAAATCACATATGCCAAACATAATAAGAAAAACCCCTGATCCGGAACCCCTAGAACAGGCACAGGGTGAAACCATAAAAAATCCCAAGGGAATTGGGCACACATCTTCTATGGCAGGTAAAATCTCTAACCATGATCCTGCGCCGAGGAGTGAGGTTCCGCCCCAAACTGATATGCAACCCCAAACTGATATACAACCCAATGAGGGCCACCAGATATATATCTCAAAGTGGCCAATGAGGATAATAAGAAGGGCTCAGAAGACAAGACGTGGGCCAAGAAATAGAGTAAGAGGTGCAGGAACTAAACCAGCAAAGATGGTGTGTCCCTCCTTGGAGGAAGTAGTGATGACGGAAGAGGCAGAAAGGATTACAGGAAAGGAAATAAAGGGTCCCTACCGGCAGATGAGTATCCCAAAATGGAATAAAACAAAGTTCCAGGGAAAAAGTGTAGGCCCACACAACACTCCCAAACCCCAGAAGAACACAGTTGATAACAAACACATAGGCCAGCCTAAGGGGGGGGGGGAGAAGAAACTGGGAGGAAATCTAGAAGCTTGGGTAACACGGGAGGTGAGAGTGAACAGACCCAAAATCCAGCCAGAAAAGGCAGAATCGAATGAACCCCCTGTTCCCAGCAGGGCAAGGAAAGTTGAAAAAGAAAATATGAATCTTTACCTTGAACAGATCCTGCTAAGGCTAGGGGGAAAAAAGGTAGGAAAAAGGCGGCCCCTAAATAGGTCTCAACTCTTGCAAGGCTTCTCCAAATGCCAGAAGCTGAAAGTGATAGGAACGAGCGACATTAGGGGAGTGGGCTTTATACAAAATAGAGAAGGAAAAGAGATTACTAGAATCACACTATACTCAAACCTGGTAAAAGACACGATTGAAAAGGCAGTAAACGAGCTACAGAAAGAAGGAATCCGCCTACTAAATGAGAATGAAGTCTTAGCAGAAGTAGAAGGAAAGGGACGACTGGGAAACAACTTTCTAATATGCCACGCAGGGCTAGGAAAGAGACAGGTTAGGATTTGCGATCAGAAGGATGAAGAGGAAATGCCGCTAGGAAACATAAAAATAGTTGTAAACAACTCGGAGATGGCACATGAATGGGGAAACTGGAGTAAGGTGTCCGACCAGGCAGGACACTCATCGAAACATACTAACGATTGCAGGGAGGAAGGCTGGTTAGATGATACCAAATAGGGAAAAGGTAGGCCACATAGCATAAGGATAATCTCCTGGAATATAAATGGCCTAGGAAATAACCTGAAACAAAATAATATAAGGGAACTGAGGGAAAATACAGAAATTATGTGTATCCAGAAGACTTGGCTATGTGGCAAGACCCCGATTTTTGATGGCTTCTACCAGCTAAACCGACCTCCAAAGAAATGTAGATTCGGGCACGCTTCTGGTGGAATCATGACTCTGGTATCGACTAAGATCACGAAGAAAGTAACTGAAATAAATGTGAAATGCAAATGGTTGTTGGCATGTAGAATAATACTTTCAGGATGTATAAAAACGGATACAATTTTAATGATAAATGTGTACATGCAATGGGATACCTTAGAGCAATATGAAAAGGAAATGGCTCTCTTCAAGGAGGACATAGACTACCTTGGTGAAAAATACGGTGGGGATATGCTTATTCTCATGGGCGACTTTAATCACAAACTTCACCCCGAGAAGGTAGATTATTGGTTTCTAGATATACTTGAGGCCTATGAAATGCCTCAAGCGAGCTTCCACAAATGTATATTTGGTGCTAAAGATATACAGTTGGGAAATCTCCTGGGAACTAAAAACCTGTTTTGTTTGAATGGAAGATGCGAGTTAGACTGCCCCGCCAAAAAAACATTTAAACCAGGCTCCCAATTCTGTCCCATAGACTATGCCTTTACCACACCTTGGAACTTTAGAATAATCTCGGAATTCAGAATTGTGAATAGAGAGGGAAATGACCATAACATGGTAATCATGGAGATCCCGGATACGCACTTTGAATCTAGCCAAAAGGTTATGGAACAAAAGGTGGATTACCGTAGACGCCGGACAACTAGGCTTACGGAAGAATATGTTGCCAGATTAATAAAATTACAACAGAACCTAGACCTAAAGACAGCAAGTGGTCGAAACCTCGATTGGTATGTACAAAAAATAGAAGAGGTGGTCCAAACCCTTAGTATAGGTCTAAAAAATATAAATAGACGCAAATATAAAAATAAGGTAAAAAAACAGAAGATAGAGAAATCCACCGGCTGGTTCACAAGGGAATGCCAGGAGAAAAAAAGGGAAGTTAGGAGAATGACCCGCCGCATTCAGAAAAAGAGAGACCAAGATAGTGTAAACACCCTAGAGGGCATAAAAAGAGAATATAGCATGCTTATCAGAAGGGCAAAAAGGGAATTTAAAGAGGGATGCTGGCAAAAATTACTCGAGGCAATCGAAACTAAGAATATACGCAATTTTTGGAAGTTAGTCCACGCAGCAGCAGACCACCAGCCAGGGAAAATGAACTGCATAGTAGAAGAGTCTGCATGGGAAGAGTATTTACAGGACCTGTATTGTCCTCGGAAAGACCGGGAAGAAATTCTGTACACAGACTGGAGCGGTCTGGTAGCAGATATAAAACCCACTTTTTCCGCTCAAGAGGTTAAAAAACAATAAAGGGTTTGAACCTCACAAGAGCGGCAGGCCCAGATAACCTCCCGGCTCAAATAATTAAAACCCATGTAGATTGGTGGGCGGAATTCTTTGCAAATATGTTTGAAGTCATTTTAGATACTGGGAAATTCCCCGATAACTGGAATGGGGCTATAATTAGGCCAATTCACAAGAAAGGGGAAATGAGCAACCCGAAAAACTATAGATTAATCAATCTATTGGACATCGGGGAGAAAATATTAGCAAAGATAGTGCTTGGCAAACTAAAGGACTGGGTGGAAGAGAAATTAATTATCCCAGTGGAACAGGGGGGCTTTAGAGAAGGGCTCTCTACCGTGGATCACTGCTATGCCCTATGGGCTCTTGCCCGGAAGTCGATAGAACAAAGGGAAACCTGTTTTGTTGTTTCGTCGACTTCCGGGCAGCCTTTGATTTGGTGGACAGGGCAAAACTATGGGAGTGCCTGATCAAATACGAAATCCCGGTGCGCTTACTAGAAATATTGAGAGACTTACATAAAGGGAACTGGGCCCAAGTCATTAAAGACACACAAGGGGCGCTGACAAAGAGAATTGGAATAGGGAACGGGCTGAGACAGGGCTGCGTCCTAGCTCCACTCCTTTTTTCAATATTTCTAGCGGATCTGCCAGCAGCGTTGGAGGTGGAAAGAAGCGCGAGCCCGAGAATAAATAGTAGAAAGGTCTCATGTTTGCTATACGCAGACGACCTTGTGATTACTGACTTGACAGAACTCGGGCTACAAAGAAAACTAAATGCGTTCCATGATTACTGTAAGGATAAATTACTTACAGTGAACATGGAAAAAACAAAAATCATGTGCTTCGGCAAAAGGACCAAGAATTTTAGTTGGTACCTAGATAGAACAAAACTAGAAACAGTAAAAGAATATAAATATCTAGGCCTTTGGTTTGAATCCTCCTTAAAATGGGACGTACATCTGGGACACCAAAACGCAAAAGCATCTTCCTCTATCTGTGGCCTAAAAAAATTCAATAAAAACTATGGGGACATGTCACACAAACCGCTATTAAAAGCATATGAGGCCATGATACCACCCCAAGTACTGTATGGTGCAGAAGTGCTCCTTCTAAGCGGAAAGGGAGGCTGGGATCGGGAGGAAGGTAGGGCCCTGAAAACATTATTGTCACTGCCAAAGTCATCAATGATACAGGCTGTTAGACTGGAAACAGATATGATTGGATGGAATATCTTGGCCAAAATGGCAATGATAAGATTCTGGAAACGCCAATCACAGGGGCTAGGGGAAAAGGTCTCACTTTGGTGTATTGAGGAAATCCGCCACAGTAACCTAAGATGGGCATTAGATGCTAAAAGAAAAATAAAGGAAATAATTGGGAACCTAAAAGTGGGAGTAAACCAAAGTTCCCTAGATGTGGAGTTCACGAAGAGTGCACTTAGAGCACAAGGAAGGGAGTACTCCAGAAGCCAGGATATAGGATATCTAGGAAACAAAAAATCTGTGGTAAATATGATAGAAGCATGGGAATAAGAGACGGGGTACCCATACCTAGAAACCTTGCCAAATTACGCTTTTAGGTGGGAGATACTAAAAATTCGAATTGGCATCATCCCTTGGCAAATGGAGGGGAGAGTTAAGGCAGAAATGTTATACCCAGATGGTATATGTAAATGAGGCTTGGGAGCCAAGTGTGAAATGTTACATATACTTCTTGATTGCTTGACATGTCTAAAAGTGAGACAACGGTTCCTACGTCCTTTATTTATAAAACATGGCACAAGACAACGTGTACAAGCAACAAACTTGTTGATAGGAATGGAAAATCAGGAAATAGCAATTGCTCTTGGTAACTACCTGAAAGAGATAAATCGCTTAGCGCAGGAAGCTAAAAATTAAAGTATGAGGGATTGCAGGCCCATAAGACATCAGATAGTACTGTAATGAGCAACATATCAAAATCGTCTATTTTAAATGTAATAATCTCCAATTTTATTATGTATAGCATGTGTTTTAAATTCTTTTTTAACGATTTTATAATTTTTAAAATTGTGTACAGTTTGGTTTGTTTATTGATGTGACGCAGCTCTACTTTCGATCTCATCGTTTAAAGACTACGGTCTAAATAAACAGAGTTTCTCTCTCTCTCCCTTCCAGCCAAAACGCAGGGCAGACCAATCACCACCGTGATGGGTTTCCCTGCTTGGGGCGATAAAACACGGACGTGGGCCCGCAACTGCAGGGACACCCTCCTGTTTTACGCCACGGTGAACCCCTGGGGTTCTTTCTGAAACTACTGTAGGGACTAACTGGGCTACCCCACTGGTACTCTCCAGCTGCCCTCTGCCAGGATCAGGCCCTAGGCCACCCAGGTGCGACTGGTTCCTGCCTACTCACAAAGTGGGGGGTAGTAACCCCTGGCACATAATAGCCATTCTCCACTCTTCCTGCCTGCAAGACAGGACTAGACTGCCACTGGCTATCCAGCCTAGGGTCTACAACCTTAGGTGGACCAGGAGTCTCAGGGAAGGCTCTCCTCCCCCTACCTCTTCTCCTAGGGTTCCTCCTCCTCCTTCGAGGGGTCCCCTCAAAACACCATTCTCCCAACCTAGGGTTTAACCCCTTAGGTGGTACCAGGATCAGAGGTGGGCTCTCCCACCCTCTGCACCTCCTTCCAGAGTCCTGCTCCCTCCCAACCGGGGCAGTACCTCTGGAGGAAGAACTGGTCAGGACACTGATTACAGTAGTCTCACCCTTCAGGTCAGGCAAATCCTGAACCTGGCCTTTCAACCTCCGGTCTAGAACCTTTGGTGGAATCACTGCCTGGCACTCCAGGACTTCTGGGGACTCACATACTATCCCCCAATCACTCCTTTCCCTGGACTCCTATACTCTCCCTACTGGAGCAGTACTGCCACACTCTAGACCATAGAAGCTCCGCTTACAGATGCTCCAGGTCCTCTGCACACTAGGAGATCTCCCTCAAGTGAACTAACAGGCAAGCTTAGGTCCCCATCCTGGTGTTCCCTAATGAAACCATCCAGGCTCTGAGGCAGGGCTACGGGCGTCTGGGGACTCTCGGTCTCACACTCACTCCCGCTCCACTGAGACAGACAGTAAGCCCCTACACCCTCCTCACTATACTGGGACCCAGCTGGGCTATTCTCACCCTCCTCCACCACACTGGGCTGGAGGACACCTGACCCACTATTGTTGGAATCACTCACTAATGACTCCAGAGAACCTCTCGCACTGTCCCAGCGCTCTGCTTCTTCTGCAAGGTCCCAAGGACAAAAACATTTCAACTTCAGCAGGTGCTGGCGCAACTCTGGACAAACAATACTGAGCAACTGCTCTTTGAGGAACATATTCACCACTCTGTCCCTCTCATCGTCCGGGTTAGCTGCCAGCCAATCCCACATTGCATCCGAACAGTCATCCACAAAATACACCCACTTCTGGTGAGGTGGTTTCCCAAGGTTCCTGAACTTCAACCTGTTCTCCTCCTCTGGGGAAACAGGTACCATACTTGGGGAACTGGGAGTGGGACTTCTTATACCTGAATCTAAATAGCTGCCACCACTGGACTCAATCCTCCCTGGGGAATCCAGAAAATTCAAACTGCACTCAGGGGACAACCTACTCTCTAGGGTTACCTTCTGCATGAACAAGGCCCTTCCAGCCTCTAGCTTGGCATGCTCTAACCTGAGCTGTTCCATCGCTAGCTGATGCTCCCTCTCTTCCTTCCCATCCAACCACTCCTCTGGGGACAGGGAAAGGGATGGGGGGCTGGTACTGACACTGGACCCAGCAAGGGACTCCCTATCTATGGGGTCCTCACTATCTGCTGGTGCCCATTCACTGTCATCATCATCCAATTCATATTCTTCAGGGCTCCCCACAGACTCACCACCCTCATGGCGTGCGGCCCGGGCCCTATCTCTCTCACTGTGCTCACGATCCCACTGATCCTTTTGCCATAGGATCAGGCTGTCCCTAAGTTCGGACTGAGTATCTGACTCATCCACCCCTATGTCTCTCTCTTCACAGAATCTGACCAACTCTAACATACTGTATCTAAATAGATCACAGAAATCAAAAGTAGGCTCCATTTTGGCGGACGTTCTCAAGAAAAGTTTAACACAGGGAACCTGGGGGTCTGAGCTTAACAGGAGTACACAATTAAAAAACAATTCAGCAAGCTCCCTATCTTGGATAACTTGCACTCCTCTGTCCAGTGTATCACACCACTCATTCACACACACACACCCTCGGTAAGGCAGTTTCTACCACCCCTGATTTCTCAACCTGACCATAAGCGACACAGGTACCAATCTGGGAGCAGGGCGGAGAACAAGGTACTGGACACAAATACAAAAAGACACCTTTCAGGAGAAGCAATACTGAACTTCACCTAAAAAACAATAATCCCCAAAATGTGGTTATCTAAAAATGTAGGGTTTTGTAGTGCGGCCTGTCGCCATTGTGGTACAGCGCAAATGCCAGTACAATCCGCACCGCTTGCCACCAATGTTAGACCCGGGACCCCGGCTGGCCAAGGCTCACGCCTAAGTCAGTCGGAGATCACCATGTCTAAGGTCAGGGCAAGGGAGTTACACACCAAGATAACCCCTGCTCACCCTCTAGGTAACGTGACGCGAGCAGCAAGGCTAATCTCGGAGGCGATGTGTAAAGCGTTTGCGCGCGCACCCAGCAACAACACCCAAGGCCCACCGCAAAGGAAACTCCACACAAGGTTATATAAAAAAATAGCCTTTGTATTATAGCAAAAACACATTAGATAACACCACACACTTTACAATGTGCCAACAGGCACGGGCAGAATTTACAATGGATTATGTACAGGACAGGGCCACATGGACCACTGGCAGGGGTAGGCACTTTTAGAAATAATACTTGTAGGTATAACACTTAGCACATAAACATATAATGACTGTAGCACCAAAATAGTAAATGTAGCACACAACCAGTAATTGCTGGTAAAGGGTAAATACCTCCTACGCAACCCTAAACACTGTAGGAAAATCACGCAGGGAACTAGGACCTTATTATCAGGACCTATAGGAACATAAACAATCACCTAAGCAGGTCACTTTTAGCAAAGGTAATACATAAACAATCCTCTAAGCAGGTCACTTTTAGCAAAGGGGAAGAAACATAAAATAATCACCTAAGCAAGTCATATTTAGCAAAGACATCAACAATCCTCTAAGCAGGTCACTTTTAGCAAAGGTAATAAAACATAAACAATCCTCCAAGCAGGTCACTTTTAGCAAAGGGGAAGAAACATAAAATAATCACCTAAGCAGGTCACTTTTAGCAAAGGTAATAAAACATAAACAATCCTCTAAGCAGATCACTTTTAGCAAAGGGGATAAAACATAAACAATCACATAAGCAGGTCACTTTTAGCAAAGGTAATAAGACATCAACAATCCTCTAAGCAGGTCACTTTTAGCAAAGGGGATAAAACATAAAACACATTGCACATGAGGCATTAAAACACATTCAGAGGTGTAGGTAGAACATTTGCGCAGGAATCACAAAAGTAAGTAAACCTTAAATGCGCAGGGTGCACGTAGCACATTAATAGAACTGTCCCTCAGGCCAACTGGCCTCGCAAGGGCTGAAATGCCCTGAGTCCAAATGTCAGGGAGGCTGCGCAGGCAGCCAAGAACACAGGCCTAAACGTAGCAACTGTCCACTAAGTGCTGGACAGTTGTAAATCAATGATGGCCAACGTTGGAGCCTCGTGGGCTCAAGAACACGGGTGAGGGCAGCACAGCGTGGGAGCCACGGGGCTCTAACCAACTGCCTGTGTCCCCCAAGAGCCTCTCAGGGCTCGCAAAACAAATATGGCACTCGGAGCCTCTCTGGGCTCGCAGAACAACTGTAGGCTTGGAGCCTTGTGGGCTCAAAAGTACAAATGGCGCTGTGAGCCTCTCGGGGCTCGTGAAGCAAGGAACTGGCACTGCTGAGCCTCTCAGGCTCTAACTAAAGAAAATGCCCACAGAGCCCTCGTGGCTTTAAATCGATAGAAATGCCCCTGGAACCTCTCTGGGTTCCCTCAAAAGTGGGCCGGTTGTTGGAGTCCTTCATGGACTCGGAAACAAAGGATGCCCCGGGAGCCCTCACAGGGCTCTAAACACAACGGGGGCCTCGCTCGGCCAGGCCCGCACACTGGAGGGGAGGGGCGGGCACCGGCAATATGCCCCGACGCCCTCCTCCTTTCACTCCACTCACCGGCTGTCTCGTTGGGGCTGCGGGCGGGGCTCCTCTTCCTCGGGGCCTCGCTGGCGGCGCTTCTCTCCTCGCTGCCCGGCTTCAGGGGCGGGACTACCGGCTGCCTCTACCGGGCCGCGCACTAGGCAGCGGCTCGGCAACGGTTTCGATGCCCCTGGGCTGTGGCGGTGATTTTCGAGGGGCAACGCCGGGTGGGCACCGGCTTTCTTAAATAAATAATCAAATCGAGGTGGGCACTCGATCGTGGCAGAAAAGTGCTACTAAGCGCTCGGGGGAATAAATATCAGCACCCCCAGCGCTATAAGCAAGGTAAAGCACTCCCCAGCGCTAGCAGAGAGAGGAAAGCGCTCCCAGGCGCTAGGGACAAGAATCCAGCACTTCCAGGCGCTCTGGCGAAAAGTAAAGCTCCAGCAAGGTCTGGAGGCAGGCAGGGGGCAAGGCTGGGCCACAGCCAGCTCACTGGTTCTCCAGGCAGGAGACAATAAAAGTGGTGGTCCTCCTGGCCCCAGCAACAGCAGCAGCCCCCTCAGCTAGGATCCAAAAGCAAAACATTTTGTTAGGGGACACAGCCCCTTCTTATACTGTAAATTCCTTTGTCTGTAGGTGCAGGGTGGGGGGAAACCAGTCGCAGCTGGTTTTGGAGCACCCTTGATGCCTCCACCACCCCTTTCATTCACTAGCAGAGCTAGGGTCATCAGTCGCACCACAGGGGGCGGAGCCAACATTGTGTGGGGAAAGTCCAGCCCCATCAGCTAACAACATGCTAATCTCACACTCACCACCGGGCAGACCCATCCAGCCTTCCTGGAGCCAGGCTCACCAGCCAGCTCCAGCCAATCACACGCCAGGCATATTTTATACTAATGTACGGACAAAAAATTGGTGGATTTGCTATTTAGATTCGCACATCAACCTTGGTTTTCAATAGTCACAAACACAGATTACAATATCCACACAGTTCAATATGGAGTGCTACTTGGCGTTGGATGCACATCCACCTCGGGCATCAACTTTCAACCACCTTCCCAAAGATTTTGGAATGGAAGTCCTTACACTGTGAGCAAATACACCCGTGCACCTCCAAAAAAGTCTCTTTAATCCTTTCGCTTATTTAGCAATACATCTGGCATTCGTATCCTTGGTCAAACAAATCAGTTTCATCACACCAGACGTTGTACCGGATTCAAGTCTTTATTTTTCCAAACTTAATCGTCCACAGCCGACGCGTGTTTCACCCCCTATGGGCTTTTTCAAGGCTGTCCGTCATACATGCAACAAGAAAAGAAAGGTACACATACTAAGATCCATGTATAAGCTTGTGCTCATCACAACTGAATATACCAACTTTTGTGTCTAATTCATGTGACATGCTTGAAGTAATGACCATCATGTGACTTTACCCTGCACGTTTATTGTGTATTTATCAGTGACCCCATAATATGGAACCACTGCATAAATAACAACCTTTATGCCAACCTGAAGACAAGAAAGGAGCCATGCAATCCAAAAAAGTCCAACCACATTTTCCTTAAACTTGTGTTTGCAAAAGTGCGTCGTTGTGCACCCACAAAAATAGAAACACCCAAAGTTTACACTATATAATGTCACCTTAATAAAAATGCCCGTTTGTGTGTAACTAAAAAAGAATTTAAACATTTCCATTTAAGTGCCAGAAATGTTCCCCATATCATTGCATCGTATCTACTTAATTCTGCTCACCTTTGTATATTGTTGAAAAGACTTTCAACTCCGATAAGTACTTGTAAATTTTGAGGCTACATTTCATATATGTTCAAGCAATCTATGATAAAATATATATAAAAAAAGCATATAGTATTGCCTCAATCTGAAAAAAACAGTTTGATACAACATATCTAAGGTCCACTTCATATATTAATTTAGTTGAAAAAATAATTTCCTACCTTAAAAACAATCATGAAGGGTGATGCAGGATACTAATTATTCTTCCGATTGTAAGTGTTTTTCTTAGTTGAGGTTATAGTTGTGGAGCCATATTAACCCCTTCACTCCTGGCCCGTTTCCGCCCCTGTGCTGTAAACAAATGAACAGGGGCGGGCCATGACGAACCCCAGCCGTCATCAGCACACGAGCACCGTGGTGCATGACGGCTGGGGTTCGTCATCAGCATGCAAGGGGTTAAGTTCCACAGTCTGGGAAATAAAAATTATACCTATTTAGATCACAGCAAGCCATTATTTAGCCTAACTAGCGAGCAATTGTCTCTTCACATTATCTTAGGGAATAGAGAGTTATTATGCTCAAAGATTATTTTGATGTTCGTTTATTAAGCACTTCAATCAGTTGTTTACATGGGGCAGTGTATTCTGTTTTACATGTCGTCTGCCTTAATCGCGTCCAATGGCCCAATGTCCAGTTATCCATTCGCGTTTTGAAAAACATTTTGTCACAGTCGGGTCCGTGGACCTGTATACTATATATCAAACAGTGCTGCCCCCAGTTGCCTGAGTAATCCATCGCAAGTCAGATGCCCGCATACGGACATACATCAAGTGCAAGATAATCTGTGCCATTCCATAATAAAGACATTGCGTCCCTGCATCTATGCCTATTCCCACATGTAGTATCTCGTGACTGTTTGTTGTTGCTCGCATTGCCCGTCTTATCTTCACATGTGTCTTGGTTCACCGTGTACGCCGTCCCTGCAACCCGGCGGCATCAGTGTCTACAAGCCTCACGGCTGATTAAATCTTCCCCGCCTAAGGCCGTCGTGGACAGTAAGGAAGGACTACGGATTGTACTTGCTATGATTCCTATTCATTTTTGGCGGCCATCTTTTAGTGTGGTTTTCGGCATGTTTGTAGCCCAGCGCCTACCACTATTTTGCTTGAATAACCTTGTTGGTTGCTACTAATTTGGAATTGCAAAGCAACCCCCCTGGCTCCAAAATCGTCACATCTTCCGTTATCAGTTTGGTTTTGATACTTTCCCACATCCATGATTACCCTTAAAAAATATGTTTATATGCATCTGTACTCCATAATTATTTTTCATTACTAAAAGTCCACATATGTGTGGGTGCAATTTATATTATTTGATACCATGGCTATAAATTTCATAATACGTTGCCCCCACCATATATTGTGTGGTCCAAGTTGTTGTTCTCACGTTCAATTACAATTTACAATATCATACAATGAACTTCAATGTTACAAATTATTGTTTACATTTTTAAAATCATGCTTGCTCAGTTCATTTATATATGCAATTCGACTCTTACATCGCTTTATATCACCCAATACTTATTTGTGCCATCTCAATATCCGTATATTCTTATATATGATCAATACAACTTGATACATTTTTGTGCAGCATGTATCAGGAGCAACTGAAAACATGTTATATCACTTCATCCCAAGAGAGAAAGACCGGGTTTGACTGATCCACACCTTATAACAGTTACAGGAATTCTACCAATTCCTTATCTACACTAATCCCCATCTCAACTGCTCGCAATAATATAATCCAATTACTTTCCCTCTGTATTAGTTTACTGGTTCTGTTTCCACCCCAATTGCCTATGGGGACTGCATCTATACCATGAAATCCTATTTTATGTATTTCTGTTTTTCCATGTACAGTATTAAAGTGCGTTGCCAAAGGATATTGGGGATTGTTGTTTCTTATGGCCCGAAAGTGCTCTTGGATCCTTTCCTTCAATGGTCTCACAGTGCTGCCAATGTAAATCTGATTACAGATACATTTTAAGCAATATACAACATGTGTTGTGTTGCAGTTGATGAAGTGATTTATTTCATAGATCTTCTCACTGTTATATTGGAACTTCATAGTTCGATTCATTGCAAAACAGCAAATGCAACACAATCCACATCTATAGAATCCTTTCGGGGCTTGTGGCACTTCCGCACAAGACACACTCATGCCACATACATCATTGCGAAGCATTCATTCTCACGAGTTCGCACATACCAAATTCGAGCCTGCACTCCCCATGCATCAGGAACTACCAGGGACACACACATTCCCCATGCATTCCTATGGGAGAGCAGGCCAGCCTAACTACATGCACGCACTTTACTCTGGTACACAGGGAAAAAGTGCGCAGAGACCCAAAAATCATCAACACAGATCATATATTAAAAGCAAAAAGATTAGGGGTGAACCTGCCAGAAGGGCCAAGTCCAACAGTGATGTACTGTAGACAGCCACAAGGGGGGTTTACTTGTGTCCTGCCTTTCCTGGATGACTCATAGCTGAGATGAATTGACCGTGGCTGCATTTAAAGTAGTGGGATGAGTTTCACTTGCACCTGAATAGGCAGTGTCTCCGTTGCACAATGCTGTCTCTACTCCCTGTGGTCATGCTGCACCAGTGAGGACAGAACTGGTTTGGACTGGGCTCAGAAAAGCTTCCCTCAAACAGAGCAAAGACAAAATGTGGTATATGTAGTGGACCTTAAACCCTAGACAATTAGATCACTTCTGAAATCGAGAGTAATCTTTGCCAAGGTAAGGAGCTGGAGAGCTGTGAGTAGGAGAACTGTCCTTTTGCTGTGTGCTGTGTGGGGTTGACCTGCAGTAGCTGCTTTTGCCAAGGAAGGGACAAAGTCTTAAATTTTGCTAAGAACCTGCTTGAAGAAGAATCTCCAAGGGCTTGCATGTGCTGGCCTCCTGTTCTGAAGTTTCAGGGACACAAAACTTCACCACCAGCTCCCTTGAACTCCATTGCTAGCAGTTCTGACCTGTCAGGAAGTCCCTGTTCCAGTTTTGGGCCTTTGGAGGTTGTTTCTGCTTTTGGGAGCTGGAAGAAACCTAAAAGAAGCAAGAAAAACAATCTATTGACGCTTCAGCGATGCTGGTGTGACGTTGTGACCTGCACAGAGGCCAGGGGCATCGCTTGTGAAGTGCACGGCGCACTGCAACGCAGCTCTGACCCCTGCAGTTATTGGCCTGTCTGAAGTCAGCGCTCGCACTGATGCCGTCACCATCTGCACCTGCATCCGGTTATTGCAGAGCCAATAACTGCTGAGGGTGACTCCACGAGTCTTCGACTTCGCATCGCCTCATCGGCAACCGACACCACACCGCCAAAGCAACTCACTTTCCCTCTCCTTGATTCGACATGTCGCCTCCTCGCAGACACAACGCCTCACCTCTCCCGTGGCAGTCAGGGAGACGCCCTCGACCTTTGGACCGACATATCACCTCCAGTACACCGTGCATCATCATAGACTTTGTTTTCCAAGGTAATGTTGGTTTGGGAGTCCGTGTGACTCCGTGCTCAATACTGCACATCTCAAGGTTGTCGCCGTACTTTGGATTTATTGCTGTCACAACGTCGTAATAGCCCCAGGTGGAGCTATTTGTTTCCTATAAGCTTTATTTTTGAAATTACTATTTTCGAGTGCTATTTTACTACATGTGTATTGGATTTTTGTCATTTTGGTCTAGTTAAGTATAGATAAAGATACTTTAATTTTCTAAACTGTTGTGGTGTCCATTTGTGGTGTTTTCACTGTCTTACTGTGTGTTTGAAGTACAAATACTTTACACATTGCCTTTGGGATAAGCCTGTCTGCTCGTGCCAAGATACCAAGGGGATGAGCAGGGGTTACCTAAACGTGTATCCCCCTTACCCTGACTAGAAGCAAGGGTCCCTACTTGGGCAAAGGTGCATACCTCTGCCAACTAGAGACCCCCATTTCTAACAACCATTATGCTTGAGCAATATTTTAGAAGTGATCAATAGCAATCCTCCTGATAACATTCCAGCAAGAATTATGAAAAATCTTCTGCTGGATAATCCCAACCTCTTTTTAAACCTCTACAACTACTCTCTTACCCAGCCAGCGTGTTATCCCTTCTCTCTGGAAACCGTCAATTGTTGGTTAAACCCCTAATGAAAAAACACCATAGGTCTTTCTGATCAGGACAACTTCCACCTGGTTTCTTTGCTTCCTTACATAAGCAGTCTCTTAGACAATCTAGTTCTGTTCTGCATCAGCTACAGCCATTGTCTAGAGTAATTCAGTATGTAACAATTTCCAAGAAGGTTTTCGTCTTGGACAAAATACATAACTAGTTGTTCTTTCTTTCGTAGGTGATCTAAGAAAGCTCATAGACTATGCTGTGTTGGAATGCTGACTCCATTAGATCTTTCGGCAGCATTTGATACCATTGATCATAATATGCTACACTACAAGCCATCCTGGAAGAACTGGATATAGAGACACTGTTCTTCAATGGATTAAGCATTTTCCTACAGAAACTACCAGGCAGTGTAACTTCCTTTCCATTCAAGGTTAAAACCTCTCCTATGTAGTGTTCCCATGGATATGCCCTGTCCCCTTTTTTGTTCAGTATTTGCCTTCGTCCCATGCATCTCGCTTGCACCAGCTGGATGCTAGGTTTTATTTTTGTGCACAACACAACCAGCTGATTTTCCTTCCTCAGGTGAGAGTACAATATATTTATTTGACCATAATCACCTGGTTGTGACTAGGGTGCTGTCCGCAGTCCATAGGTAGATGTAAGTCAATTCTTTGTGGCGGAATCCAGTGAAATAGGAGATTATGTTGGTCCCTCCTTCCCCTACCAATGGCAGCTAACTGGTTGGTCTGACACTATTGGTCCCTCTCCCATTTTTGCCAAAGTAGTTGCAACTTAGTTTGTGACTTAATTAACTTTCTTTAGAACCTCAAGTCGCCAGACTTACCCAGATCTGTTTCCTTCCGATCAAAATACGAATTTTACCTTACGTAGCACCTACCCGCCACATTCTGGTAGTAAATGCCCTGGCTCAATTGAGGTTGGACTATGCTGGTGCAATCTAGCTAGCATCCCCTGAAAAACTTCATCTGGTTCAGCTTGTCCAGAACTCAGCAGCCCGCCTGGTGTCCAGTGCTGCTAAATGTGCCCATATTACTCTATTGTTTATATCTCTGCACTGGCTTCCTATCTAATCCAAGGTCCTCTTCCAATCTATGAGGAGTCTACTTTAGGCTGTTTTTTCCAATACCCCATCTTTCCCAGCCAAAGAATCACCTTAAAACCTCCTTTTCGTAACCTGAGATCTGCTTGATATTTTGCACTTGTTGTCCCTAAAACAAGTACTATTTCCTTTGGCGATCACACTTTTACTATTCCACCCTCTAGACAGTGGAATAGCCTTCTAATGGCTCTTCACTTTGGACAGAATATTGTTTCATTCACTCATCTATCAAACACTTGGCCTTTTAATCTATAATTACCCCAAGTCATCAGCAGTTACCACTGATTATGCTTCTAGCGCAAAGGAGCTTCGACGTAAGTCACGATCTATAAATAAATATATGATAACATAACCTTTCGATGTACAATTTTCCAAACACATTGGGTCAAAAGTAATACGTTTTGCAGGCAGTTCTGCAAGGACACTAATTAACTATCACATTGTATTCGTGCTGTAATAAAAAAAAGTCTGATCCAATAAAACGTTATTGGCTTAATGAACTTTTAAAATGGCATGCCATGAATAGTAAACTAAATTTGTATACAGCAAGCAAGTCAGCCACGTCCAACCTCCTCAAATCACTGTACAATAATGCCTGGTGTGCCGCAATATATTCTCTGAGGGGCAATCAATGCCATGTCCAATGTCCTGCCTAGAAGGCCCACGATAAGCCAATAAAGGTGACCAAATGTGATGCCCACCATAATACCCATCTGGCCCACAAAATGGAATGGAGAATCGCCCCAAAACAGAGGCGCTGTTATTTGGGGGACAGGCCAGATACCAAGGGTGATAACTACCCGATGTGTTTTGAAGTCAGTGATGCCCTCAGGCGCACAAACACTCTTGGACACACCAAGACAAGCGTACACGACCACACAAATAGACTGAAACCTTGCCCTCAAATTTACTACTTGCATAGAGGCTTAGTTCTAGTGAATGCTTTATAAATAAGGCAAATCAATCAACCAGTCAAAAAAATCTTACTGTTTGGTTAGTACTGACTCTTCTTCCCACTTCCTACGTCACAGCCCGCTCCCCTATATAATAATGTTACCTTTTGTTTTTTCTTCCCACCTAGTGGTGTCAGTGAGAGTCCAAAAATTGGGGATACTCCAGCAACGCCTTCCTCCTTTAAGACAGACCCCACAGTGACAGTGACGGTGTAACTGACAGCGCAGAGTACAACATGTTGGCTAATCATTTAACCCCTTCACTACGGCGGCTATTCCGCCGCAGTGCTAAGGGGGCGGGGCGGCCGCGCGGCGGCCGCCTGCTGGTGACGGAACCGCTCCGTCACCAGCGTCGGTTGAGCTGTGCTTGTGACGGAGCGGTTCCGTCATGGCCCGCCCCGCTCAATAGAACGCTTAGCGCAGGCGCAAAATTCGCGCCGCGCAGGCGCGCCGTGCGGTCCATGACGGAACCGCTCCGTCATCAGCACAGCGCACCCGTAGCTGATGACGGAGCGGTTCCGTCATCAGCACTTAAGGGGTTAAGGGCATAAGTATGAAATAGCCTTTTTGCGAATACTTCATAGCAATTTTTAGCGAATCGCTATTATGGACTCACAAAATGCTATGTGTGTAAGAATCGCAATAATAATTGTGGTTCCTACACATTCCTTAATTGCGAATCGTAAATTGTGATTCGCAAAGAAGGAATACCATCTCATTCATTCCTATGGGCCTTGTGGCTCATAGGAATGAATGGGAAGACATTTGCAATTTGCGAGTACCTATTAGGTACTTGCAAATTGTAAATGCAATTTCATGGGTGCAAGGGTGTCAAAAAGACACCCTGTAGCACCCCTGAAATATGTATGTGTGCACATGTGGTGCACATACATGCCTAAGGGCATGTATGAGCACCACATGGCACTTTGAAAAATGCAAAAAGGTGCATTTCTCAAAGAAATCGCAAATTACCACCAACTTGAAGTTGGTGGTAATTTGCGATTTCGCAAGCCAAAATGGCACAATTTGGTTGCTTCCTACATTGCATTTAAGGAATCGCAATTTATGATTCCTTAAATGCATTTTCAAAATAGGGAATCGCAAATGTTGCTATTCTCTATTTTGCGAGGGCATTTTGGGATGATACATCGTTTGCAAACGGAAAAAGGGCTTGATCAATATGCCCCTTTGCCTCTTACAGAAGGCAGCATGGTGATTGGTCAATATGGCCGAGATACCCGCCACCCCCTCTCAACACAATCCCCAAGAATTGGGAAACCGGAAACAGTTCTTGAACTTTTGGAAGGCGGGAAGGGAGTCACCCTTCCCGGCCGTATTTATTAAAATATGAAACAAAAGAAAACATTAAAATAACAGTTTCATATAATGTACAATTTCATTTCCACATTACGATGTTGGCTAACCTTAACAGATCTCTAATACAAAGGTTCTCCTAGCCGAACTAACATCCTACAAAACATTTGACTTGAAATTGTACATCCTAACGTTAAGGGCCAACGGCAAGGTCGTAACCGGTGTCAGATCCCTAAACCAGAAATACCCCCCTCACTTGTGAGAGGAGCGACCGCACAGAGGCGTACCTCAAGTGCATCTACCAATTTCCCTTTGTACTTGACGGGGGCCCCAATAAACTCGACGTCATTTAACGGTCGTTCGAGGACTCGTGTGAGGTGTCTAAAAGGTAGCGTAAACCCCCTCCCGCACCCCACACAACTTACCCATCTGCCGTCGCAGATGTCCTGGCCCCGGGAAATTCCCCAGGAGGGGCCGTAGCCCCTCCTATCCAGGAAGGGGCCTTGACCACCTTTCCTTTCCTTCCGGCGGCCTCTCCTTAGACAGGACCGCCTCCCCGTTGAGGGGCCAATTGGCCACCTCCCCCGCGCGCTCCCATCCGTAATGGGTGACGCCCCCTCATAGGGATCTTCCAATTACTGCTCACCGATCATGACCTTACCGCCCGACCAAAATAAATACGACAGTTCTACCTAAGTTACTAAGATTTACAAAGCAAAACAACATTTATTATCAAGCGTAAATACTGATCAATCCTTGTTCAAAATTACTTTATTTGCAAAACATACTGAAAATAACCAATCTTTATTGCATCGTTAAGAAATTTCACGACAATCATCACAACCTGTAAGAAAACAGAGAAAACAAAAGATACTATATCAACGAATCGCTGTCCTCAGGGGCTGGTGGGTGGGTCAAAATTGCTCTTCGTTCCGTCTCGAGCTCACGTGCAGCGGGGAGGTGCAGCTTCAGAGCACAGGAACAAGAGGATGCTTTCTTGGCTTCCGCTCCTTTTATCCGTCTTCAGGGTGGGCGTGAACCCGCCCCCGCCTGCCTCCGAGGGCGTGGCCGGCCGCGTTGGTGTCTAGGCCAGCCCACTCTAGGGCGGGAAAAAGGCGCGCCCCGGCTACGCCGCTTCGGGCATACCAGCCGAGACTCGCCTCCCGCCCAAGATGGCTTCCCGGGGGGATCGTGGTACTCAACCATACGTTCGGGGGGACCGATTGGTCGCCCCTTTCCATATGGCCGAGATACCCGCCACCCCCTCTCAACACAATCCCCAAGAATTGGGAAACCGGAAACAGTTCTTGAACTTTTGGAAGGCGGGAAGGGAGTCACCCTTCCCGGCCGTATTTATTAAAATATGAAACAAAAGAAAACATTAAAATAACAGTTTCATATAATGTACAATTTCATTTCCACATTACGATGTTGGCTAACCTTAACAGATCTCTAATACAAAGGTTCTCCTAGCCGAACTAACATCCTACAAAACATTTGACTTGAAATTGTACATCCTAACGTTAAGGGCCAACGGCAAGGTCGTAACCGGTGTCAGATCCCTAAACCAGAAATACCCCCCTCACTTGTGAGAGGAGCGACCGCACAGAGGCGTACCTCAAGTGCATCTACCAATTTCCCTTTGTACTTGACGGGGGCCCCAATAAACTCGACGCCATTTAACGGTCGTTCGAGGACTCGTGTGAGGTGTCTAAAAGGTAGCGTAAACCCCCTCCCGCACCCCACACAACTTACCCATCTGCCGTCGCAGATGTCCTGGCCCCGGGAAATTCCCCAGGAGGGGCCGTAGCCCCTCCTATCCAGGAAGGGGCCTTGACCACCTTTCCTTTCCTTCCGGCGGCCTCTCCTTAGACAGGACCGCCTCCCCGTTGAGGGGCCAATTGGCCACCTCCCCCGCGCGCTCCCATCCGTAATGGGTGACGCCCCCTCATAGGGATCTTCCAATTACTGCTCACCGATCATGACCTTACCGCCACAGGCCGGATAGTTGACCGGCTATCCGGACCCCCCACAAAAGACTCCTACCTAAAGGTCATGCTGTAAACTCCTTAACCATGCTATGAAGTCTCCTATGAGTAATTCGTTCCCCACCCGGGACAAATGAACACCGTCCCCCAGATACATACTGTCCCCTTTAATGCAACCATGCGAAACAGAATGCAGTGTACTTGAACGAAACAATCTACTCATTTTATTATTAATTTTCCTTACTGAATGATTCAGTGCAGAAACAGAAATAGCCCCCCGCCACACTTTCCGTGGGATCATATGGGACCATGCAATTGTGCACCCTGGAACTCTTCTCGCCAACCAACTTACCGTGGAAAGCATCGCCTCAAGAAGAAGTCGTCTACCAGTGGTCACCAAATCATTGCCCCCAAGATGTACTATGACTACAGACGGCGGTGACCTTGTCCGCCCTAACAAACCCTCGAAAAATGATTGAAACTGGTCAATACAGAGCCCGCCCTTTCCGTAGAAGGACACACTGTACCCGTATTCCCCAGCCACGTGAATCATGTCACCTGCTTTGAATACGTCCGCGGCAAGCCTCACGTATGAGTGGCCCACGACCCACACCTCCTTTTTCACAGCCGGCAATGTCTGACCGCTGGCCCCCCGGTGTCGGGTCGACTGGACAGTCCGCCCCGCCTCGTAGGCTTGCGCAACTGAAAACCAAACAAAAACAAGAAGCGTGAGTACATCATTACAGCTTCACAACATGTGCAACCGCACATACCTCTTATAACAGTTCGAGGACCAACGCCCCACACGTTTTACTTGTTCAACATTCAGACCCCTGGCTGTAGCTTCCGTAGCAGCCCCTATCCGAAAGGAATGGGTCCCAAAGTCGCCGGGGTTCAAGCCCGCGGCAGAGATCGACATCGCAAGCACCCGCTGAAACTGAAACCTCGTCAGTGGGGTGGCGTCAGCGTGTCTTAACAAGGTCCCCCCCCATGCTGCCACCCTTTGCGCTAAATATTCCTCTACGCACCCAACAGGGCACATGGCAGACCCGGGGATCCTCTGGATGATTACGCAGTCCCCGATTGCATCCTGATCGGATTTGGACCTGACAAACGAGACCGTCATCGTCTCCTCCCTGACCTGAATGTGTTCCCGGCACAGTCCCCCCATCGTATCCTGCTTGTTCTTTGCCACTAATTCGCTTACCCGCATAGCCCCATGGAATGCTAACGCAAATGCGGCTCGGAACAACACTGCTTCGTACTGGGATGAACATGTTACCGGTAGCACGGAAAATAACAGGGCCAACCTATCCAGACCTATCGGGTGCCTATCGTCTACTTTGCGACCCTCAAGGCGTTGCCACCCACGTAGCGCTTTCTGCACAACGAAAGACGCTGTCGGGTCCTGGATCCCATGAGCCCTTGCCATGAAGGAAATGGCGGCCCGATGCCTCTGGGCCGTAGCTACTGACTTGCCTGCGTGACGTAAAGAGAGCAGGAATCTCACTACACACTCTTCCAGACCCCAAAGCTCCCTCCCGGCAGTACCCAAAAAGGCCCAATAGGAACGGAACGCCCCTTCATATGCCTTCCTTGTCCTGGGTGCTAAACTCTCTCCCACGAGGTCTTGTAGTTCGGGGCACCGAGAGACCAGAGAGCTTCGGGAAAGGGTGCCGCCACCGGGTCCGCTGTGGGCAGAAAACCCCAGAAGGCCTGCATACGGAAACGAGAGAGCGCATCAGCCGCTTGGTTCATCACCCCCGGCACGTGCCGCGCCCTAAACAGTACATTTAGTTGCATGCACAACAACACAATTTCCTTGAGCAGTCTCAAAATCAATTTGCAACGAGCTGCCTGACTATTGATACACTCAACCACGGTCATGTTATCAGAACAGAACACCACAGAGTGATCCCTAAACCCTTCTGGCCAAGTTTTCAAGGCCACCAGAATAGGGAACAGTTCGAGAAAAGCAATGTTACTCGTCAACCCGCACTCATGCCACCATGACGGCCATTTTTGAGCCGACCATTGTGTACCCAATATGGCGCCAAAACCCATACTCCCCGCCGAGTCTGTCCATAGCCCCAACTCCTCGGAAGACACTGCTGGTTTATTCCAGACAATTCGACCATTGAAATCCGCCAGGAATGCAATCCAAATGCGCATGTCCTGGCGAACCTCTGCCGAGAGTCTCGTACGATGATGTCCCTCCTTCAAGCCAACCATGGACTGTGCAATCGAGCGGGAAAAGGGGCGCGCCATCGGCATTACTCTTAGGGCAAAATTCAACTGACCCACCACCTGTTGCAATTGATGCAGGTTTACTTTCGCTGCACGAATACATGTCTCAAGGGATAACCTGAATTTTAGCACTTTTTCTTTCGGTAATCGAAAGCAACCTTCCACCGAGTTGAGCTCGATCCCCAGAAACTCGATCAAGGTCGAGGGACCCACAGTCTTACCTGGCGCCAATGGCACACCGAATTGATTCATTAGGACACAAAATTCATGTAAGGCCTGTCCACACTCAGAATCCCCGGCTGCCCCCAGAAAGAGAAAGTCATCGAGATAATGCATAACATGTTGAAAACCTGTCTTCCTCGTGAATACCCACTGCAGAAAACAACTGAATTTCTCAAAATAGGCACATGAAATCGAGCATCCCATTGGCATACATTTATCCATGTAATAGCGACCCTGAAACTGAAAACCAAGGAGACGCTGATCGTCTGGGTGTACCGGGAGCAACCGGAACGCTGACTCGATGTCCGATTTGGCCATCAGCGTCCCGGGCCCCAGGCGATTTAACATGGCAACGGCCTCATCGAAAGATGCGTACCGCACCGAACATACTTCCGGGTCTATCGCGTCATTCACGGAAAGACCACGTGGGGCTGACAAGTTATGTATCAGCCGAAACTCACCCGGGTCCTTCTTGGGAACCACCCCTAGAGGAGAACACACAAAATTGGCAACTGGTGGCAAATCGAATGGACCGGCAACACGACCTCGAGTCACCTCTTTCCCAATCTTTACCTGCACCACTGCTGTGTGCTGTAAAACCGACATTTGATTCTTACAGTCCGGTACCCCCTGAAAATCCCCCACTGGGATGCGGAAACCATATGAAAACCTGTTCCGTAACACCCCAGCGGAAGCATGATCCGGGTATTCGCTGAGCCAAGGAATCATTGCCATGGTATCAATCGGGGTCGGTAAAGGCGCCCCTCGGACTATATTAGACCTGTTTGGCCCCTCCCTTACCACCGTTATCACCCGTTTTGGCTCTGCACATGGACTCAGGATGGGATGGCTGCCCGCACCCCCCACACTCATGTCTGAATTTGCATGACCCCTGGGGCCTGGTACATTTGCCTCTGTTAAAATTCCAACAGATCCCCCTTTTACCTGTGTTGCCACTCGGCTTCGTGTGGAACTCGTTTCCCGCACCCGTCCGAAAGGGCGTCCCAGAGTTTTGGCGGGAGGATTCCCCCCCGTTACTCCCTACTAATGGCACCTTCAACATCCCTGTACTCTCCATTTTTTGCCAAGACACGGAGTCGTAACAGTCCCAAGACAACAACGGGTTGTGTTCTTTAGCTTTTCTAAACAGATTATCATAGCAGAACCACTGATTGCCCCCATAAGCCACAGAATACTCCATAATACGTGACTGATAAATGGGTAACTCGGTCAACAACTCAGGCCTGCGCTCCCCCATGATGGAAGTAAAAATTCCCCACGCTCTGCCCCAAGTACCAATGGTCTCATCGACCTTAAAGGCGGCCATTTTTGCGCGCCAAACACTCGGATGCATGAGCTCCTTTTGACTCTTTACATGCTCGATCTCGTAATGGTCGGTAAGCAATGAAAACATGTTTACATATTTATCCGCCCAAATCAATTCCTTGACTTCTAGTGGGACGTGCTGGGCAATCTTCTCCTTTCGAGAAGGTGCAGACTCCCCCCCCGCAATCGGCAATGGCCGCTTACCTGCAGTAGACCCCACGCTTGTCGCCGAACTTGGGCCTGCTGTACTTCCAACCGCCGGGACCTGTGGAGGAACAGAAGATGGCGTCTTCGCAGCCTCCCTAGATTCCCGCAGTTGCCTCATCACTGCCCGGGCGTCGTCAGCCGTGGCGCCCTCGCTATCGTTTCCCAACCACGCTGCCAATTGTGCCGCTAACTCGGGGGGCATATCCTCCCTGTTCGCAGGGGTGACCACCACAGGGATTGGATTCCCCTCCTTTGGCGCCGGGGTTGGCTCCTCTCGTGGCGCTTCGGGAACCGGGGTCTCCCCCCCAAGTGCTCCCCTTCTGGGCCTCTTGCTCTTTCCACCGGGAATTGTTCCCTGTAAAGGCCGTTTCGGTCCTCCCTCCCCGTCCTTAGCCTCAACCTTTCTCTTCAGATCGGCTATCTCCTTCATGAGCATGCGGAGCATCTCCTCGGTACCGACCCGCTTTCCGACCTTCTTGGGCATTCTTAGACGGGATATCTGTAAGACAAAAAGAGGGAGAACAACGCTCAAAATTGCTCTTCGTTCCGTCTCGAGCTCACGTGCAGCGGGGAGGTGCAGCTTCAGAGCACAGGAACAAGAGGATGCTTTCTTGGCTTCCGCTCCTTTTATCCGTCTTCAGGGTGGGCGTGAACCCGCCCCCGCCTGCCTCCGAGGGCGTGGCCGGCCGCGTTGGTGTCTAGGCCAGCCCACTCTAGGGCGGGAAAAAGGCGCGCCCCGGCTACGCCGCTTCGGGCATACCAGCCGAGACTCGCCTCCCGCCCAAGATGGCTTCCCGGGGGGATCGTGGTACTCAACCATACGTTCGGGGGGACCGATTGGTCGCCCCTTTCCATATGTTGCTGTCCCCACACATTCATCTGCACTGACATGTGGGAGAATGATGCTTGCGCGGAGAAACTGCTTTCAAGAATTTGCTGATGGTGTTCAGCGAGCTCAGGGCACAAACAAGCACTGCTCGATCACAGCTCGGCTGCTTTCAAAGCTGCTAAAATAGCAACATTTATAAATGTAAGCAGCTCCCAATCCCTAAACCAGTCCTGGACTCTGCCACTGTCCCGATTGACCTGTCCACAGGTGGCTGGTGCCATCTTCTGGAACTACCAGTTTTGTACTGTACCGATTTAGCAAGATAGCTACAGGAAAGTTTCTTGTACCTGACCTAGAAACTTGGTGCTGCTCAGTATTGGGATTCTTAAGTCTATCAAAACTGTTATGCCTTTGAATCAATCTGGTTGTTTCAAATGTTTTCTCTCTCTCATTATATCCATTTCAAATCCCCTGCTCGCTTGCATGTGCTTTCCGTCTATGTAAAGGGCCCTGAGATGTGCTTCCACAGTTGTGAGGTACACAAATAACAGTGTAACCCCGTGCATTCTAATATGACCCCCTGCATTCTAATGTGCCCCGTGCATTCTAATGTGCCCCCTGCATTCTAATGTGACCCCCCTGCCTCCTAATGTGCCCCCTGCATTCTAATATGACCCCCTGCATTCTAATGTGACCCGTGCATTCTAATGTGGCCCCCTGCATTCTAATGTGCCCCCTGCATTCTAATGTGACCCGTGCATTCTAATGTGCCCCTTGCATTCTAATGTGACCCCCTGCCTCCTAATGTGCCCCCTGCCTCCTAATGTGCCCCCTGCATTCTAATGTGACCCCTGCATTCTAATGTGGCCCCCTGCATTATACTGTGCCCCTGCATTCTAATGTGACCCCCCTGCCTCCTAATGTGCCCCCTGCATTCTAATATGACCCCCTGAATTATAATGTGACCCCCTGCATTCTAAAGTGCCCCCCTGAATTCTAATGTGACCCCCTTAATTCTAATGTGCCCCCTGCCTCCTAATGTGCCCCCTGCCTCCTAATGTCTCCCCTGCATTCTAATGTGACCCCTGCATTCTAATGTGGCCCCCTGCATTATAATATGCCCCCTGCATTCTAATGTGACCCCCTGCCTCCTAATGTGCCCCCTGCATTCTAACATGACCCCTGAATTCTAATGTGACCCCCTGAATTCTAATGTGACCCCCTGCATTCTAATGTGACCCCTGAATTCTAATGTGACCCCCTGCATTCTAATATGACCCCCTGCATTCTAATGTGACCCCCTGCATTCTAATGTGGCCCCCTGCATTCTAATATGCCCCCTGCATTCCAATGTGACCCGTGCATTCTAATGTGCCCCCTGCATTCCAATGTGACCCGTGCATTCTAATGTGACCCCTGTATCCTAATGCTTTCCAGCCAAAGGTGCCTCACTTCTTTGGACCACAATGGAATGATGTGTTCTCTGTTAATAATTAAAAAGCGCCTCTGCCTGGTGAGTCACTGAACAACAAATGAGCCTGAACGATGAAATGAGAAGGCTGTTAATTGGGCCATCTGTTTGATGTTGTGTTACTATTGGATTCCTGTCTCTCTGCAGTGATTCCTTACCACATCACCATCACTACTGGACTGGATCGAGATGGCGGAACGGAGAGCCGGGCCTACGTCATCATCATGGGTCCTCTGAAAATACAGACCGCCAGGCTGTGGCTGGACCTCCCACCCGGAAAGAAGGGGTTCGCGCCTGGATCCGTGGAAAAGTTTACTGTGGCGGGACTCGATGTAGGAGAGATCAAAAAAATGGAGGTAAATTGATGGCAGCGCCGGGGCCGAACGAATAGCCGGTCTCCAAGTGAAATTAAAAGTTAATTGTTGCCACAGCAGTGCATGTAAGATTTGAGACACAACACACACGGTGGATATGGCTGTCTCTTTTCTCAAAATTGACAGCAAAGAACCCCTACCAGTTTTCATAGTTATTTGAATAGCAGAGCACAGCACAAAAATGGTTCAAAATGGCAAACAAAAACCAGCGAGGTGTTTAGTACAAAACTCAGAAATGGTAGGTGTCATGTAATCTTGATTGACAATTCCCAAAGTCTTGACACGTAGATGTTGTAAATACACAGCCACAAAGATGTTGCAATTACACAGCCAACACGTGTTCGTCGTATAACCAACTGCTAGGTTTGCACTGCGAAAGGTTTGTGGTTGCCGTTCTTCCAGTTCCAATATTGAGTCACAGCTCCTGAGCAGGGGGCACTAGGGAAGCCGAGCCTTGTATTGGTGAGGTTCAGTACCTCAGAAATGGGGGCCCCTGATGTGCCTGATCAAAGCATAATGGAGCCACATAGAACAGGGCACCATTACATTAACCATGGTGGGGAGGCTGGATAGTGAGAGCTCGTGGTGTACCAAAAAAGAGACTTTAGCCTTGTAGATATTTTCAGAGACTCCTGTTATATGCAGCTTTGGATCTGTGGACTCTCACAGAGCACAGGCCTAGCTGGGAAACTATGAAATGCTGAACAAACATCCAGGATGAGGGGGTGGTTTAGAATCAGGAAACTGAAAATGGATGCTATGCTATGTTATGCAGATTTATAATGAGCCTAGCTACCCAAAGGATTCCCAGCGCAGAGATGGTGCTTTCAAGACCTTGGCAGCAGTCCGCTTAACTTAGTGTTCTGCTCGGAGTATACCATCAGCACCGCACATGCTGACTGACTCTTCAGCCATTTCACAGAATTGCATGACGTGCTATTCACCCTCTATCGCTCCCCTGCTGTAGAAATAAAGGTATAGTCCTGATGGTTAGGCAACACCAAAATAGACCCCCTCATACTGGTGTCATTGAACCACGCAGCTTCCTCTGTTGCAAGCAAACCATATATTTATGGGAATCACCATCATGTTCCTTTAATTGCACGCATTCCAGTAACAGTAATCCCAGATTTAGGGCTAAAGCATAAAATTTTCTTTTGAGAAGGAGGTCAGGTATGGGCATGTTGTCGGCCAATACATTCTGGTGGTGAAAGCATTGCCGTACAAGTGACTCTGTTTCCATATTAGTAGTAATGCAAATAACACACCACTAGATGTACTCAACAGGCATATACTCAGTTGTAATCCTTACTAAATTTTCCTTCTTCAGTGTCCATGTCGAATAAATTGAAGGTGGCAGTCAGGCCTAGTAACAGGAAAACAGTTAATAAGCACATGTCTGACATAAAGCAATCGCTTAGGGTAAACTGCTCAATAAAGCAAAGCTCTTCGCTGATACACATTCATGACCGGATCTTCTGACCCGGATCCGAGGCAGTCACTTCTAATCGAGCATCCTTTGCAGCACATCCATTAGCCAGAGTGATGACTTGGGCAGAGTGGGTACCACACTTCAGTCTGAAAGGAAATCTCAGCAGCATTAATGCACACTCAAACGACCTTCCTCCCTCTGAGGTCCTCAGATGATAAATGGCTTTCCCTTCAGCATGCCTTGGAGCCATGGAAAGGGCTCTCTGACGCCCACTTCAATCCTTCTGTACTCCTTAGCTCAGATCCCTGGCAGTCCACGGCGATGGGACTACTGAACAGAGGTCGGCTTCAAGCCCGCTAGCCAGGTTCACATGTCATAGAGGCAGATTCAAAAAGTACTTTTCTTCTTATGAAAATTGGGGGCTGTCATCAGTCAACATGTTTATTCCTAGCTCCCATGGTTCCTCTGCTCTGTTCTCCACTCGTCTTACCTAATTATGTTCCATCAATCTTAACAACATCCAGTGCTGTGAAATTATCATGCCGCAGCATGAGATATTATACCCCCTACCAAACACTATAAGGATATTTTTACTCACGGAGGAGTGTGTGACAATTCAGAGGAACGAGGCCAAATGTAGAGTTCATTTATAAAACGTGACACTCCAAGGTGACTGGCATTACCCATATAATGTACCTCCAGCGGGGGGGCTTTTATTTTTCACATTACATAGTCTCGCCATCACCCTTTCCCAACCCCCTTTTTAAAATCCATGGTTTATTGCCGCTTTGTGCAAACGAGATACAATAGTTGCAGAGCTGTAGAATAAATGTTGAATTTGGATTTTGAAAAAAACAAACACACCAATATGGAGCTTGAAATTGGCTACAAAATAAATGTGAGGCAAATATTAGGTCACATTCATTGTGGGTGTATTTTAGAATGATGATAACCTGCAGATACATTCGTGCTGTCTTGTAATGAACTCCAGCAGAGCTATTAATAAGCATTGGACTACAGATATCTTCGTATTAGCTAACATGTTTACATTCTAAGGAAAGAATAGCTTAGAACTAAAAATCTCGTCATCCATTTTTGATAATTTAAAGAGAATTAGTAGCTCTGCTCAGTTACCTGCCTTAAACATGTTGTCTTGGGTCTGGTAAGGGGCATTATGACCTCAGAGCTCTGCTGTCATAACTTATTGTGGTCTAATTGTGGTATCACCGGTCACCTCTAGTTACAAAATGAAGAAGATACTCTACGGTAATAACTTTTTACATTTCAGCTGTATTGTCACTATGCCTGCTCAAGGTTAGCAGACAGTTTGACAGGCTGGTCAGCAATATAATTGCATCTGCTGGTTAAACAGTAAAATGAGCAACTGGCTTATGAGCTTTTCTGAACTACTTTACCTGAAAACAGTCATTAGCAGAGACAAGACATGGAAGTGTTGTAGGAAAGTGCCCCTTTTGACATGGTTAACCCCCACTTTTGACATGAACAGATGCTGTGTCCTTTGAACACATGAAGGGTGCCCTGATCGAGGGCTTAGGACTCACCACTGAAGAATATAGGGTTAAGTTCAGGGGGAATCAGAAAATGTTGTGTTATCCTGGGTTGATTTAGTAGATTTTTCAGTAAAGACTCTAGGTTATTGGTCAGAAGGAAGCCAGGTGCGTGATTATGATGGGCTGTATAATTTGATTATGAAAGAACATCTGTTGAGTAAAAGTGTTAATGAAAAGTTGCACCAATACTTGTTAGTCCTAGGTCCAACTTCTCCCCAAGAATTGGGAAGGAAAGCAGACCACTGGGTCAAGACTAGGGTGACTAAAACTACCACTGGTGGGGCTGACCAAAAGAAAGGGGTTACTAAGCCTCCCCAAGGGAAAGGGAGTGAACATCCTAAGTATAAAAAAGTAAAGAGTCTTCTAGAGGGCCCCAACAACCTGCTAAGAAGGGTGGGCACCAAAACTCTTCACTGCCAAAAAATGGGAACAAAGGTTAGAATTGAGATTCCAAAATGGCATGGTGTCATAACTGTCAAAAGACTGGACCCCAAACTGGAGCCTCTGCCTGTCCCAAAAAGAATCCCCCTAGTACTACTCCTGTTACCACGGGAATAGCAAGTCTTCAGGTGGGATCCTGTACTGAGCAAATCAGAGTGCACACAGAAGCTACACTAGTCTCTGTAGGGTGGACCTTGCATCTGTAGTTGTTTGGCCTACAAATATGGAAAAATACAAAAGCAGCCCTCGATTGATGGGATTAGGGTAGAGGCTCTGTGATATACATGTGCCAGTGTCACCATGGTGACAGAGAAACTGGTTTATTCATGACAGTATCAAAAGAGATTCCTTTCTGTGTCATTAACTTTTGCTTTGTGACCAACTGGTCTACAAACTAATCTTACGTTACTAGTATTCAAAAAGTGGCTTTAGGTAATTATTACTGCACAACACTGGAGTTACTTATATCTCTCAACATTTTATTCCCATACAATTAAAATCATTTGCATAAAACTAATAACAAAACATTTCTTTCAAGCATATTCTCGAGAGCAATCCTAATCTAATACATAAAACAATTCCTATTCTGGTTTAATGCTCAAAAAACAAGTTAAAAAATTCCATACATTAAAATAGTGATATTCAAACATCAAAATACATGGTTTGTAGAAAGTCCCTTGTCGACGCGTTTCGGTGCGTTAAGGTCTTTAAGCACCTTCTTCAGGACAGACTTATGAGTTAAAAAAACTGATCTTCTTTTTCTCACTATGGGGTTTCCACTCTTATTCGATTTGTTCAATTTCAGTTTCTCTTCATAACAGTGTCAATCATTTTTAAAAACAGGAGAATAATCTTCCTCGTGTCTGAGGCGTTTTCTTACGTCTTTCAATTTGCGCAAGGTATCAAGTAGGTTGTTTGCTTGATTGTAAGCCTGGAAGCTGATATCTTTAGTCCCTGTGTTTGATACGAGAGCAGGTCTTCACTTTTTCCTGGGGACTTCTTTACCAGGTTTCTGCATTCAATTATTGCAGGAATGTCTTTAGTCCCAGTACCTTGTCAGTTTCATGCGGAGCCGCCGACACGTCCTCTCTCCAGTAGGTCTTCAGGTGGGATCCTTAGTGTGTACTGAGCAAATCAGAGTGCACACAGAAGCTACACTAGTCTCTGTAGGGTGGACCTTGCATCTGTTGTTGTTTGGCCTACAAATATGGAAAAATACAAAAGCAACCCTCAATTGATGGGATTAGGGTAGAGGCCCTGTGATATACATGTGCCAGTGTCACCATGGTGACAGAGAAACTGGTTTATTCGGGACAGTACCTGACTAAACAGACTTACCCAGTCATCAACGCTGATAATGTCACTAAGATCCATCCCATTGAGATGGTGTTCTTAGAATAAGAAGGGGTTACTGGCCAGAAACAGGCAGGTGATATCCACCAATCCCAGTTGAATGTCTCCTAGGGAATGATCTAGAGTCCTCATTCAAGCTTAGGTCCCATGCAGCCATGCTTAAAATTCCTGAATGGGTGTGCGTAAATACCTGAGCATAGCTCAACTTCCAGGGTGAAAAAGAGGTGTTGGAACCCAAAATGATGGACCAACCCTCCAAATGAAAAGGTAAGAAGATTGGGAAACCAGGTTTTGAACAGCCTCAAGCTCGAGTCCCAGTTGAGAGGACAGGAAGCAGTGTCGCACTGAGCGGTGTGATCTCTTGCATTTCAATGTCTGTGCGATGGGCACGCTGTGCAGAAACAGGACAGGGGAACACAAACCCCAGTAGAAAAGCACCCCTGTGTAGGTATAGGGCGGCCTACACCAAGTTAGAGGAAAAACTGGATCCTGTGCGCACGCTAGAAAGATAGGTTGCCCTGATGTCAGGACGCAATGTTACATTCAAGAAGGTAAAGTTTATCAAAATTCAAAAGGCAAGCACAAATGTTTGTGTACGTGAAAGAAGTCTTTATAAAGTAATTATTGGTCAGTACAGAACAAGAATAAAGCCCTAGACCTAAGGGAAATTGCTGCAGGATACCTGGTAACATGATCCACTACTACCACCTTAAATTAGTTTCCTGAAGCAGTTGAAGGGTCAGAGGGACCAACATTGTGAATCCTTACCCTTTCAAAGGGTACCCCAACCACTGGAAGTCTTTGGGGTACACTTCCAGTGGTTGGGGTACCAGCCTGGCTGGCTATATTTTTGTTCTGTACTGACCTACAATTACTTTATAAAGACTTCTTTCACGTACACAAACATTTGTGCTTGCCTTTTGAATTTTGATAAACTTTACCTTCTTGCATGTAACATTGCGTCCTGACATCAGGACAACCTATCTTTCTAGCGTGTGCACAGGATCCAGTTTTTCCTCAAGCTCGGGTCCCCTCTCCCCAGGGAGAAGACCTGTCAGCCCCAAAGAGAACTGAGCCCTAGGAACGTGTGCCTTACACAGAAGAGCTCCTAGGCCCTGGGGGACCCTCTAGAGAAGTGCTGTGCCTAGGGCAGAGGATCTGTCCTACTCTTGAAAGCCCGAGACATCAAGCTGCATCACAGGAGCAGGGAGATGTCAGTGGCTCCTACAGGACATATTGGGATGAAGGTCTCCTGTTCACTGAAGCCAGAAACCCCAAATCTGGTGCCAACAGGAGAGTGGTAGTGCCTCAGTAGTTCAGAGAGTTTCTACTCACATTGGCACAAAGCATCACCCGAACTGGGCATCTTGGCAAGAGCAAAGCTTGAAGCAGACTCATCAGCCACTTCGGCTGGCCAAACATGTTCCAGAAGGTGAAGGATATTTGCAACTCCTGTGCCACCTGTTAAGCCAGTGGCAAAGGTGGCCACTTAAGTCTCACTTAAATCCACTTCCAGTGGTTGAGGTACCCTTTGAAAGGGTAAGGATTCACAATGTTGGTCCCTCTGACCCTTCAACTGCTTCAGGAAACTAATTTATGGTGGTAGTAGTGGATCATGTTACCAGGTATCCAGCAGCAATTTCCCTTAGGTCTAGGGCCCTCATTGGTATCTTTACCAGGGTGGGTTTTCCTAAGGAGGTAGTGTCACAAAGAGGTACAAACATCCTGTCTGGCTACCTGAAGCACATGTGGACTGAAAGTGCAGTGTCTTACAACTTTACTACCCCATATCACCCACAAACTAATGGCCTGTTTGAGAGATTTAACAAGACCATGGGACTCCCCTAAAAACTCAGAAGGAGATAGGATGTCCTTTTGCCATGCCTGCTTTTTGCTTACAGAGAAGTGCCACAGAAGGGAGTAGGGGTTTTCCCCTTTGAATTTCTGTCTACCCATCCTATGATGGAACCACTTTGTCTGGTTAAGGACGAATGGGAGAGACCTCTCAAAAAGCCTGAACAAGATATTGTGGACTATGTACTAGGCCTACATTCTAGGATGGCATAGTACATGGGCAAAGTAAGCAAAAACCTTGAGGCCAGCCAATAACTTCAAAAACTCTGGTATGACCAAAAGGCTGCCACGGTGGAGTTCCATCCAGGGCAGAAGGTATGGTTGTTGGAGCCTGTTGGACCTAGGGCCCTCCAGGACAAATAAAGTAGTCCCTACCCTATCCTTGAAAGGAAAGGTGAAGTCACCTATCTGGTTGACCTTGGCACTAGCAGAAGCCCCAAAAGGGTCATCCATGTTACCCACCTTAAACTTTTCTACAACAGGGCTGATGTGACTATGCTGATGGTCGCTGATGAGAATCAGGAAGCAGAGAGTGAACCTCTCCCTGATCTCCTTTCCAGCAGCCCCCAAGATGGGTCAATGGATGGAGTGGTCTATTTGGATACCCTCTCTGCCCAACAGCAAGCTGACTACAGGCAAGTCCTGGAGTAGTATTCTGGGTTCTTCTCCTTAACTCCTGGACAGACACACTGGTGTATCCATGATGTTGTCACTGGAGACAGCTTGTGTCAAAAACAAGATCTACAGACAGTCTGATCATGTTAAGGGGAGCATTAAAGCTGAAGTCAATAAGATGTCGTAGGTAAGGGCTATTGAACCCTCCGACAGCCCCTGGGCTAGCCCAGTAGTTTTAGTCCCCAAGTCTCACTCCAAGAGTGAGAAACCAGAAATGAGGTTTTGCATTGACTACAAAGGTCTTAATGCTGTCACTAAGACAGATGTTCACCCCATACCCAGAGCTAATGAGTTGATAGACACATTGAAAGCACCACATTTCTCAGCACCCTTGTGACTTAACAACAGGGCACTGGCAGATTGGCATGGCTCCGGGAGCAAAATTAAAGACAACATTCTCCACTCCAAATGGGCATTATCAGTTCACTATTCAGCCCTTTGGCTTAAAGAATGCCCCTGCCACCTTCCAAAGGTTGGTAAATCAAGTCCTTGATGGGATGGAAGCTTTTAGTGCAGCATATCTTGATGATAATTCTGTCTATAGTTCCACCTGGCAGGATCATCTGATCCACATTGGCGAGGTTTTGCAGGCTCTGCAGACTACATGCCTCGCTATCAGGGTATCAAATTCCAGATAGGTCAGGGCACAGTTATATATTTGGGCCACCTGGTAGGCGGAGGCCATAGTCAACCCAAACAACCTAAAATACCGACCATTCTGGATTGGGAAGCTCCAACCACTCAGACCCAAGTTAGGGCATCCATTGACTTGACTGGGTATTACAGGAGGATTGTGAGGGGGCATGGTCCCATTGTGGAACCCCCCACCAAATTCACTTGAAAATGCCTAAAAAGGTAAACTGGACAGTTAGTTGTCAAATGGCTTTTGACACCATGTAAGAAGCATTGTGCTCAGTACCCATTCTCAAAGCTCCAGATAACTCTAGACAGTTCATTGTGCAGACTGATGCCTCTGAGCAAGGGATATGAGTGGTTCTATCTCAAACCAATGATGATGGCCATGACCAGTCTGTTGCTTTTATAAGCAGAGGGTTACTCCTCAGGGAACAGTGTTGGAGTGCAATTGAGAGGGAAGGAAGCCTTTGCTGTGGTTTGGTCCGTGAAGAAGCTGAGACCATATCTGTTTGCTACTCACTTCCTTGTTCAAACCGACAACAGGGTTGGTCGTATCTTCTTTCATTTGTGGGGGGTTGTGAAGGAAAGTGCTCCTTTTTACATGGTTACCCCCCACTTTTTACCTGGTATCTGGTACAACTTTCACTGAGTGTGTACTGCGTTCCTGCTAAGGTTCCCAGTACCAGTGTTCTTTCCCTAAAACTGTATGATTATTCTACAATATGCACCCCATTTGGCTCTCCCTAAGTCGCTAGTAAGTGGTATCTCTAGTACCCAGGGCCTTGGAACTAAAGAGGGTCCCTAAAGGCAGTAACATGAATTGTGCCACCCAAAGGGACCCCCCCCAAGCTCATGCAAAATGCCATTGCAGTCTGTGTGTCTTGGTGCAGAGAAAACCAGAGTTGACATGGCACGCATCCCTGTGTGCCATGCCTGCCAGTACTACATGCGATATAGGTAAGACTCCCCTATAGCAGGCCTTACAGCCCTAAGCAGGGTGCACTATAAGCATGGGCGAATTTTGTGAATCTGGCGTTCGCGAAGTTTGCGAATTTGCGAACTCGCAATCCGCAAAATCCGCGAATTCTCGTGAATTTGCGGATTTTTTTTTTTGTGTTTGCAAGGATTTCTGCCAGTTCGCAAGTATTTCTGCCAGTTCACGAGGGTTTTGTACCAGTTCCCAATAGCGAAGTTACATGTCGGCTCGCAACGGTCACGATTATGTTGTTTCTACGTCTGGTTCATCATCACAGGTTCCCAGCACCCTCTGTTTCACCCCTGCCACCCTCTGTTTCACCCATGCCACCCTCTGGTACATCAATGCCACCCTCTGGTTCATCATCACTGTAGATTATGGGGGGAAAAAGCAAGCACACCTGCCTGCTTCAACTGACATGAATTAATTTGGGGTTGATTTATTAATGTGTCACTGTTTTAAAATTCCAGTCTGGCACCTGCTTCCTTATCTGTAATTTGCTTTCTGTTGCAGTGCAATTTTTTTTTCCAGGACCTTTGTGGCATACTTGTAGCTATTCTATGAGCCTGCTTTGAGGGTCAGAGCAGGGTCATACAACAGTTGCAACTAGCAACTGAACTCTGGAGGGGCCCTTGTCAGGAAGCACTACAGGGAATGGTTACTAATGATGAGTTTGAACTTTTGAACCTGCTGAATGCTTTCACTTTTGCAAAACTCGTTTTTCTGCAGAACAGCATTACAGCAACTGTAATGCCCCAAACAAGCTTATATGAGAAAGTTGATTTCTAATCCAAAAGTTATCCAAAGAAAATCAAAAGGCCTCAAATTCAAAAAGGTGCAGTCAAATGTCAACCTGAGGAGTTATTCTGATAAAAATCATCATTTTCAGAAGGTCTATGCTGCTTGCTAGTAGATTTCTTGTGCAGAATTGCAATTTTTTGTAATTTCGCGAGTGCGAGATTGTTGCTGCCCACCGCACCTGCATGTTCGCAATTGCGAACTTACACCGTATGCCGCAAAATTGTATCACCAAGAAAAAAAAATCCGCTGCGTGCAAATTTGCGGATTTTCGGTAAATTCGCGAGCGTTCGCAGATTGCGAATTTACCGCAAATCCGCAAAATCCGCGAGCGGAACGGATTTTCCGCCCATGCTTAGTGCACTATACCCATACGTGGGCATATCTGTGGGATTGGATATATCCTGGTGATATCTAAGTTCACCCGTAGATATTACTAGTGCACAGGGAAGCTAAAACGAGTACATGGGCTGGAACCTCATCATTATGAGTTCCCCAGCTATATGATGGCTGTGTACCCCAATGTGTTTGGTATCAAACACCTTGTCTTAATAAGCCCACACTGATGCAAGTGCCAGATTTATTAATAGGTACACCCAGAGGGCACCTTAGAACTGCCCCATAAACCTACTGACTACTAGTGTGTTGACTGACTGGTCTTGACCAGCCTGCCAGCATAGACATGTTTCTGACCTCCTGAGATGAGAGCCTTCGCTCTTGGAGGTCAGGAACAAAGTCTACTATGGGCAGAGGTGTTCATACCTCCTCCAAGCAGGATGGGCATTCCAGAGTGGGAAGCTTCAAAGACCTTGCTGCCTATGTTATGCAACCCCACGTCTCTAGATAGTGGAGGAGTCCACTCTGTTCTGACCCCATTTTTTGGTGGCAAGACAGGCAGTAAAATTAGCAAGATTAGTAGGTGTGCCTACATTCAGCCTGCACTCCTCCTCGGGCTGGACAGCTGATCTAGACCCCACTTTCATTTTCTCCAAGTTGTTTTGGATGGAATTAGCATTCTAGGGTCAGGGTTATGCCCCCTGCCCACAGGAAGCAGTAATATAGAGGGTGTCTACACCCTACACTTTCATTTTCTCCAAGTTGTTTTGGATGGAATTAGCATTCTAGGGTCAGGGTTATGCCCCCTGCCCACAGGAAGCAGTAATATAGAGGTTGTCTACACCCTAAAGGTAGGTAGCCTACCTGTCACGCCCCGTGAACGCCCCTAAATTTAGTATTTAGGTGGCACCCCTGAACCCAAGAACTCAGATTCGACGGATCAACAGAAGAAGGATGAAGAAGACTAACTGCCTGGCGAGAACTGCAATAGAACTTAGAACTTTGGTGCAAAACCCTGCTGTCCTCAGCCTTCTCTTGACAATCACAACAGAGTGACTCATCTTGTGAGCTTAGCTGGAGAACTACCAAAGCCGTGGATAGCTTTCCAGATTTTAGAAACCCACCAACAGTCTTCCTTGGAGTAGAGGAGCTACTCCCCTGCAGTCTGCAAGCACCGACAAGAAGAGTCCGGTCCACCACCTTGCAGCTTCCTGCCCTGACTGTCGCCACATATGACCAGGAGTAGGTATTCACGCTCTGGAAGATCAGATCTGTCTCTCAACCAAGTATGAAGACACCAGGACCAACCGCAACCGTGCAGCACCAAACCCAGCGGTACCGGATGCCCTGCACCAAACCCCAAAGAGTCCTGTCCGAAATTTTCACTGCACCAGGACCAAGTAGCCGTCCAGGGACGTCAGCATCACTGAGACCCACTTCGAGAGTAGCCCAGCTGCTTTGATTTTGCCCCTGCCAGCTATTTCTCCTGAGTGTGAGTTGCATTTTTGCACACCCAGCAAAGCTGACCTAACCACTCTGTAGGAGTCACCAGACCCGGGTCCTGATGAATCAGCTGTGCCCTGTTCTCCGAGAGCCCTTGCAACCTCAGCCCCTGCTTGGGAGCCCTCTGACTTGTTCACAAGTCTCCTTGTGCGGTCTGTTTTTGGATGGCCCCCTTCACTGTAGCGCACCAGCTACCAGTCTCACCAGCACCCTACTCCTGCTGGAACCCATGCAGTTTCTGAAGAACTGCTGGTAGTACTTTGGACCTTGGCCCACTACAACTCCAAACCCTGAAGGTGAACCCTTTATTTATTTTATTTATTTATTTATGCAATTTTATATAGCGCGGACTTTACCCGAAGGTGTCAGAGCGCTTCACAATAGGAACAGAAAAGATACAAACTGAGAACATTACACGAGCAACAGATTGCAGAGGCATACGTTACGTTACATACGGTAAAGTGATAACTGTGAGCAAACAAGAATACATGAGGTAGTAAAAATTGTGAGAAACCAAAAATACATGAGGTAGACAAGGTAATTGTGACACTTGTGAGCAAACAAAATACATGAGGTAGTAAAAATGTGGGCTACCAAAAATACATGAGGTAGTAAAAAGTGCACAGGAGGAAAAAGTGACAAGTGTGCAGGCTACAAGAGAAAATAGAGTATAATTTGCGGTATAATACTGCAATATATGTTAGACACTCAAGCACAAGAACAAACGATTACGTAGGCAAAAGTGGCACTTGTGCAAGTATCAAAGGTAAAAAACATGTGAGAGGAAGCAAAACGTGTGTTACAGGGGCAAAGTGGTGAGTGCAAGTTGCAAGAGGGTACCAAACACAAGTACATGGATAATACTGCAATAAAAGGCAAACACTCTAACCGCAAGAACACACTGGGAAGGCACTTCCATGGACATGAGAAGTAGAAATTATCAGTAGTGGGAGATCTTCCTTCAGATAAAAGAGTTACTTTTGGAGGTGTCTCTGGAGGAGGAGAGCTTTGAGGTCCCTTTTAAAGGCCTGGGAGGAGGCGGTGGTCCGGAGCTGAGGCGGGAATGAGTTCCAGATTCTCACTGCGTTGCCTGAAAAGGATTGGGCCATCATTCTTTCCTTCTTGAAAGTGGGAGGTTCAAGCAGTAGATTCTCCGCATTGCGTGAAGATCTAGAACCTCCAGAGAGTTTCAGTTTATTCGCCAGGTAGAGAGGAGAAGAGGAGTGCAGGGCTTTGTGGGTGATACAAGCGGTCTTGTAGATAGCTCTAGCCTCAAAGGGAAGCCAGCGGAGGGTAGATAACATCGGTGTGATGTGATCGCTTCTTTTGGCCCCATAAATGAAACGAGTTGCTGAGTGGAAAACAGACTTAAGTGGGGACAAGTGGGATTTGGGGAGGCCAGTAAGAAGAGAATTGCAGTAGTCGAGTCTGGAGAGGACCAGTGCTTGCACCAGGGTTATAAGGTCCCGCTCCGCGAAGAAGCGACGGATTCCCCAAAGAAGGCGCAGTTGGTATCGAGCTGATTTCGCAATGGAATTGATGTGGGGAATTAGATTAAGTTTTTTGTCTAGTATGACACCAAGGGATTTGGCGCTGTCGACAATGATGGGTTTATTGTTTAGTAGATTCATCTGATCCATCCATGATTGAACCGGGGGAGGAGAGAGTGAGGAGGAGAAGAGGAGGAATTCAGTTTTGGAGGGATTCAGAATCAGTTGATGAGTTGACATCCAGTTTTGAATGGAGTCGAGAGTGGAGCTTAGGATGGAGAGATCGTGAGTAGAGGCAATCTTGAGGTAGAGTTGAGTGTCGTCAGCATAAAGATGATAGTGAATCCCGGATTTACTTAGGAGATTTCCCAGTGGTTCTAAATAGAGATTGAACAGTGTGGGAGCAAGTATCGAGCCTTGGGGAACACCTTGACCTACCGCCACAGGAGGTGAAAGACTGTTCGCTATTTTGATCATTTGGGATCTGCCAGAAAGGAAGGATGCAAACCATTTAAGCACAGTGCCCTCCATGCCCATTCTCTGTTGAAGAATATTGAGGAGGGTGTTGTGATTGACAGTGTCAAAGGCTGCGGAAAGGTCAAGGAGAATTAGCAGACAGGACCCCCCTGAATCGAGTAACCTCAATGCGTCATCAACCACTTGCAGTAGGGCTGTTTCAGTGCTGCAGTTTTGGATGAAGCCGGACTGACAGTGGTCTAGAAGATCATTGTCCTTGATATGACAGGAGAGTTGTTTTGCTACACATCTTTCTGTGATCTTCGCCAGAAAGGGAAGGTTAGTGATGGGGCGGAAGTTGTTGAGGTCATTCGCATCAGCAGTGGGTTTTTTCAGAAGAGGGGTGACCTGCCCAGTTTTGAAGGAGGCAGGAAGGGAGCCTTGCCTGAGGGAGAGGTTGATCAGAGTGGTCCAATAGGAGAGGGAATGGGTATAGAAGTCAATGGCAATGGCACTGGGGATAGGGTCAAGAGAATGGTTGGATGGCTTCGTTTCTGGTATGCACTTGAGAAGGGCATCTTCAGATATGGGGTCAAAGCTCTGCCAAATGGCTAAGGATTTGCGCTCCTCTGGAGGGGTAGGATGAGCGACCTGATCCACAAGTGATTTCACTTTTTCATCAAAGAAAATAGCAAAATCCGCTGCTCTCTTTATAGAATCATCCACCTTGGAGGTTGGGGGAGAGCAGTAAGGCATTTTGATGAGATCGAATAGTTTTTTGGGTCTATTTTTGGCAGAGTCAAGGAGGGTTTTGAAGTGTGTCGCTTTCCCAAGGAAGATGTGCTTGTGGTACTTGGATCTTGCTGAGCGAAGCTTGGCCAAATTGTCGGAGGAGGGCACTTGCCTCCATTGTTTCTCCAGGGATCTTAGCTGCTTCCTTTCCTCATAAAGGGATTTGTTGAACCAAGGTGCTGAGGGAGTGGGCCTTAACCTTTTGCTTTTGAGTGGAGCGACTTTATTAATTTCAGCTGCAAGAACTATGAGGCTTTGAGAGGTGAGTTCGTCAACATCTAGGTACGGGTCGAGCCTTGGAAGAGATAACAAAGCTGATTCACAGAGGGGACCGACATCAATATTTTTAGCATCCCGGAACCATGAGATGGCCCTCTTGGGTTGGCCAAGAGTTATAGAGAGTGAAAGTTGAAGAGAGAATGGGATGAGGAGGTGGTCAGACCAATCTACATGAATTGGGGTAGTGGTAGAAAGCATGCCTGCTTTAGAAATAACAAGGTCCAGGATTGCGCCCTTAGAATGGGTTGATTCAGTGCAGTGTTGGATAAGATCGTTAGTAGAGAGGAAAGTGGCCAGTGAGTTCGCAGAGGAGTCTTGCGGTACTCCCCAGTGGAGATTGAAGTCACCCACGAAGGTCTGATTGTCACTTCGCGAGTATTGGTCGCTGATGAAGTCGGTGAGTTCATCCATAAACGAAGGGCCACTACGAGGCGGGCGGTAAATGACATGGAATCTGAGGGGTGAACGGTGTTGCAATTGAAGCTCAAGAGAAAGGCATTCAAAGGTTTTGGAGGAGCTGTTAGGAGAGGCCTTGAGTTGGAGGGTGTTTCTAAAGATGACTGCAACACCTCCCCCCGTGTTGTCAGTTCTGTCATTCCTAAGTAAAGAGTAGCCTGTGGGTAATAGGAGATCAAATATAGAGTGAGATGTATCTTTGAACCAGGTCTCTGTGAGGAAGAGCATGTCAATATTATGAAGGGTGATGGTATCGGAGATTTCAAGTTTGTGTTTTACTGCAGATCTGCAGTTGTGAAGCATGCAGCGCAGCTCTGTCAAGACTGTTTTGGTGACGGGGGCACTAGGGCTCTGAAGGGTGATCGGGATATTGTACTTATGAGGGGGTGCTCGGGGGGGTTTAGGTGGATGCTTTGTTCTGACAGAGGTGATGATCGGAATGGCGTAGATAGTGGGGTTGCTAGGGTATGCCGGTTGAGGAGGGGTGTCGTTCAAGGGCTTGAGTGAGTTAACGGAGTTTCCCAACGATAGGTTAAGCTTGGCTGTACTGGGGTGAGGGGGCGAGGTGCATCTCGTGGGAAGTTGGGAAGGAGTAGCGGTGCAAGAAGGGGTGACAATCTTACAGCATAAAAGTGAAATGGCAGCTGTAAGCTGGGAGATGGAGGTGATAAGAGAGCCTAGTGTGTTTTCCAGTGAGAATGGGGCAGAGCACGGAAGGTTGGGTTGGGGAAGGTTGGGTGGCTCTATTGAAACAAGGGGGGGTGGAGTGGGTGGTGGCAGGCAGGGAGAGGTGGCAGGAAAGGAGGTAATTTTGGGTGTGGGGTTCATAAGTGGGGAAGGGTGGTGGGTGAGAGCGGGAGTTAGTGAAACGGAGGTTAAGGGAGAGTTGTCTATGTTGGTGTTGCAAGAGGGAGAGGAATTAAGGACAAATTTAGGGGGAGAGGTGTGCGGAACACGGCGGTTGGGTAGAATGGGAGGGGAGGCCTGTGTGGCGTCATGAGAATGTAGGAGGCTTGGGAGGAAAAGAGGTGAGGTGGTTGTGGAGGACCTGTCAGCTAGGAGAGGTGGCTGCGAGGGAACGGGCATCAGGCAGAGTGAGGGGTGTTGGGAGAAAGGGGAGTTGAAGAGAGGAAGTGGTTCTGCTGGGCCCGAGGGAGGGAAGTGGAAGGGGTTACCGGGCGGGGAAGGGGAGTAGTGCAGCATTCCTGGCGGAGTAGGAGGGAGGAGAGAGATGCGGTGGGATTGAGGAGAGGACGGGGTGAATAACGAGGGGAGGAGGGGGTAGGGAGGAGGGATGGAAGGGGTGAGGGGAGCATAAGGAAAGTACACTTGGGGAGAGGGACGGAGGAGAGGTGGGCTAAAAAGGGGGGTGATGGGAAGGAAGATGGGGGAGGAGAAGAGATTGGAGAAACAGGATGGTGCAGATGGGACGAGGAGCGTATTGGCTTGTGGTAAGGTTGAAGTGATGTGTGAAGGGATATACTGTGAGGGGGGAGGAATAGGAGGGGAGGTCACAAGGGAGGGGGAGGGAAGGGGGCCGACCTGTGCTCCTCGAGGGAGCCGCCAATTGGAGTGAGGTGGGGTCTGCGGAGGAGAAAGGGAGTAATGGGTGGAGCTGGAAGGAGAGTGATGGGGGAATCCGGTTGCAGAGGAGGGGAGTAAGGAGGGGAAGAGGCAGTCAAAGAGCGAGAGGCAGTTGTCTGTGCCTTGGATCAGGACAGTACCGTTGTTATAGAGTGAGATAGTGAGGTTACCTTTGAAGCAAGCAGAGGGGGAAATTTTTAGTTTTTTCCCATGGGGGATAGAGGAGGAGGAGGTGACGTTGAGGGAATAGTAAAAACTGTTGGACCAGGAGGGGATGTCATGAGTGAAGAAAATGAAATCATTTTTTAGCCTCCCAAAACGACTATTGTAAAATTGATCCACAAAAAGGGAATCTGGGAAACGTTCAATAGTGTTATGTTTCCATCGTTTAGTTGCGGCTTTAGACAGGCTAGGAGGATAAATGATTTTGTAGCAATTAGTTCCAGCCTTAACTCGGGGGGTGGCCATGATGGTGAAAAGTGTCGAAGGAGTGTGGGGGGGATAAGAGGAAGGTGTTACTGGGAAAGCGGTGGAGAAGAGAAATAGAAGGGCATAAAGGGGGCACATAGTCCGGATGTTAAGGTGAGGATATCAGAGCTAATGTGCCGTTTGGGGCTAGCAAAGCCTAGGTGTGCAAACCAGCCTCAACATCTTAAGATTATCAGTAGAGGTGCTCAGGGCAGGGTGCGGAGAACATACTATATGCAAAGCGATTTCCAACACCAACAAATATCTACTGGCCTGGCGCCCTACAAGTCTTGCAGACTCCTAGTCCAGCTGGCCATTTCGGATGGGGACTCACATGCCCTGAAACCATAGTGTCAATAGGTGCAAGTGCACTTGATACACAATAGTAGCATACGGTATATACGGTGAATTACAAAGTACAAGGTGTAAGTGTAGGTATAGTACTGATAGTATATAAGGGCAGGATACAAAAAAAAATATGAGGTAGCACACGATACAGTTTACACAATGTACAAAAATATACGTAAATATATGAGGTATCAATCGGTGCATTCCAGGATAAAAGTGAGATATTCCAGGATAAAAGTGAGATAGGTGCAGCTTACAAAAATGTACAATAGACAACTACAAGAATGGTACTAATGATGTACTGAGAACAGGATACCGGTGCAACCAAGAAGCTGCATGATGGTATATGTGAGGTATCAGTCGTTGCATTCCAGGCATAAAAGTGAAATAGGTGCAGCTTACAAAATGTACAATAAACAAATCAAAGAATGATATACTGATACAAGGTACCGGTGCAACCAAAAGCTGCATGAAGCAGAAATGACATTAGCGAGCAACCAGAAATAATTGAGGTAGCGATCTGTACATTACTAGTAAGAAGAGTGAGGTTTGTGCAGGTTACACAAAATGTACAAAATACAAGTAGAGGTATAGTACTGCAATAAAAGGTAGACTCTTAGTCACATGAGGGTTTAAATACAAAGCTATGTAAAGTGTGCTATCTAACAAGGCCAGGTCTTAGGGAATGGTCGGATAGAGAGAATGACTAGTCCAAGATGGCCGCCCAAGAGGGAGAGAGACCAATCTAAAATGGCCACCAAATAGTGAAGATAGATAGTTAGTCCTCTTTTTGTTGTTTTGCTTTGAGAGCAGGGAAGTGCAGTTTCAGTTTCTATTCAAGCAAGTCCAGTCCCTAGCTTGCTGGAGGGAGTCTTATCTCTGCTGTGGAGGTCTTGTGTGGGGGAGTTAAATTGCGGAGCCTTGTGACCAAAAGAAGGTACAGGATGGGATTTATGACTAAAGTTTTATGGCTCCAGCCATTTTGAACAAAGGAAGTTTTTCAAAAATGTGTGCAAGCGAATGGGGAGAACCCTTGAAACTGACTGTACCTTCCTTTATGCATCTTTGAATTTTTCGTCCCATAAGATTGCATTTTGCCTAAAAGCACACAGGTTTCTTACCTGTGAATATTTCTATTGAAAACTTTACTTACCTTTGAACGAAGTTCTTGAGTTTAAACATATATAACAAGCATTGGCGTAGCCAATAGGTCTCGCCTTTGGGACCTTATAAGTGTTATAAGTTCCCAAAATCGAGACCTTTTGGCTATGCCAATGCTTGTTGTATTTTTACGGGCATTCTGCATTGGTTAAAGAAAGAGGGACAATAAGGTGTAAGAAATAAAATACTTACCCAGCTGCAGCTTGCCCAAGTGTCAACTCCGACAAACGCCCTAGCATTCCTCCCTTCCCAAAAAAGTGCTGTGCCCCAGCCAGCACTAGAGCCGCACCATATCACTTTTTATTTTTAGGTGGAAGAGCGGGATGGGCAAGCAAGGATGGGGGTGGGGAGTACAGGCAAGGAAGGATGGAGGCGTCATGGCGAAGGGATAGCAACAGGGAGAAGTGATGGGTGGAAAGGTTAAAGCAGCAACACTAAACAAAAGCAAGTAGTCACCAGTGTTCACTCATGCCTACTTTACAGCACCTCCTTTCTTGAGCTAGGTCTGGTTAAACGCCAACTAACACTGTACAACGTGATTTCTAATTGACGATCGCTCTAAGGAGCCATTCGTTAGCAAGCAGTTGGCTTATACGTTCTGTACACACTTTACGAAGACATTTAAAACGAGTCAGCCAACTGCAAACACAGAAGAATTTGTGAAAAACTAGGCAATGCGTAGTAACTAAAAGTGAAGGAGAGTTGGAATGGCAAGTGTCTCCCAACGGCCTGAAACGAGTCACTAATGGCTGCATGCAGGGGAGAAACTGTTCACTGGCTGGCACCCAGTTCGCTACATAAGCCCACAGTGCAGTGGCCGCTCGTTTCCACTGTAAACAGGTCGGGATCGCGATCTCAATGGCAGGCTGAATAGACCCACAAGAACCTATGGGTATAATCAGAAAAGAGGGGTGGGGGGCAAAGGGGGTGTTTTGCTTCAAAGAAAACCTCAGCATGATTGGATCCATATGCAAACTCACATGCTACATTTTTGATTTATTAAAAAAAATAAACAGAGACCTAACACACGGCGTTTGTGCAGCAGGCTCTATGCTGATAAAATAAAATGCGCACGGATGTAGTGTTACTAAAATGAATGCCATGCAACCTGCCAAATGACACACGCTATCTTCTTGATTAGAAAAAAGCTGAAACATAATGCTCGGCATCCATGAAGAGGGCGCCGTGCTTATGAAATATAAGCTGCAGGGGTGTTGTGTTAAAATGAAAGCCACAAAGCCTACATGCTCACATTAGAACCATGTCTTGGGGTGAGGATGTGGTCTCACGGCTGGACTGCCGACTCTGGGGCTCAGGGGAAACCATAAAAATAAAAGAGCAGCGCGCGCCACGATGTGATGGAAGTGTCACAATAGTGCATGTATACACCGAGGACCTGTGGCGCGCGCTGTGTGCTCATGGTGCAATTCCATAAAGACGTAGAAAGCGAGCCAAGGCTACAACAGCACATGAAACCGGATGTAAAAGCAGAAGGAAACTACATTACTAGGATAGCCCCAGAGCAGCGAAAAGTGCCCCAACCTGAGGTGTTGTGGACTAGAACCAAGTGAGGTGGCAGTTAGTCTCTGATATGTACAGCCTCTTTGCGTGGAGTTTAGGGCAGGTCAAACAGAGCAGTTTTGGCGAGGGAATGTAAGTAGTGCTTGTGTAAATAATGATGATGGTGCAGCTGTGGCGAGTGGGAGGGTAATGTAACTGGTGCTGGTGTAAAACGGTTCAATACCTTTGTGTTGATTTTGCGCTTAAAAAAACCTCCCAAAAACAAATCAACCCAAGAAAAATTGACAGAAGTAAAATTTAATGAAAATCCGATAGGCCGAAATGTTGTCAGGCAGTGAAGGAATCACAGACAGCCTTTTGAAGGTGCCGGCGACGGAGTTTAAGTAAGGCGCCTGCTGCCTTTTCACTTTTTTAATGTGCCGGTGGGCGCGTGTAAATAAGTAAGGCTCCTGCCGCCTTTATAAAACTGAAAGCGTGGTGGAAACGAAGTGTTTATAGTGCTGGTGTCTGAGTGTAAATTAGGTTCCTGCCGCCTTTATAAAAGTGAAACGGATTGACAAGATAACCAGCACGACCAGCGCGACCGCCATATGTCCCCCTAAAAAACAAATCAACCCAAGAAAAATTGACGGAAGTCAAATTTAATAAAAATCTGATGGGCGGAAATGCTGTCAGGTAGTGGTGGAATCACAGACAGCCTTTTGAAGGTGCTTGCGATGGAGTCTAAGCAAGGCACCTGCTGCCTTTATAAAACTGAAAGTGCAGTGGAAACCAAGTGTTTATAGTGCCGGCGGCAGAGTGTAAGTTAGTGTAGTTATGTTCCTGCCGCCTTTATAAAAGTGAAAGGGATTGACAAGATAACCAGAGCAACCAGCGCTGATGGCCATTTGTTTCCAATTAAGCGACCCTGCGATGCGGGTGCGATAATTGGAAACAGATGGCGCTGCTGCTCACTCCTGAGCACCCTAGGCCAGGGGACAGAGAAGGTTTAAAAGCCCTTACTAAATGTCTCGCAGCGCATGGGCGCTGGATCAGGCGAGAACTAAAAATAAGTGTTATTATTTTAATTTGGTCTCAGATTTATTCCTTGAGTGTGCGTCTCATTTATTGCCTCTATGAGTACAACAAGTGCTTAGCACTGCCCTCTGTTAATCCTAAGTGCTTGCCCACACCTCTGCAAAAGAGAGTGTTAGTATTATTTACTTTAGCCTTTGTAAACCAATTGGGAACTCACTGGACTCTCTGCACAGTGTACTTCATTTCAGTACACTATATAGAGAGCCAGCATTTTAGTACACTATATAGAGAGCCAGTGTGTGTATCGTCAGTGTGCAGTGCAACAAAGCGGAAAGCTGCATGACCACCCATTCTAAACGAATAGGGAATATGTATTTAAGGAAATATTTGTGATTTGGGATCTCTAATTTTATTTCAAAGATGTGGATAAAAACAGTTTTCTGTTTGGTAGGTACTAAATCCAGAGGTCACAAAAAGGATATGCAGCGATCAGACACCCTAAAACTAAAGTGGAAGATGACTCTGTCATCTGTGACATTCACTTGCTTCCAAACTAATGGGTGCAGCTAGATAGAAAAGTAAGGGCACAAAGGGGGGCCAACACAATATTCCATGCTCTTGGTAAAAGAGGAGACATCATTGGGTGAGGTTATCAGATGGATCCTTGCATGTAGGAGACCGAAATACTGTCCTTGGTCTTCATTAGCAACCCAAATGCATTTTTGGGGGCTGCAGTCCTGGTTCATCACAATTACAGCAATTTAAATACATTTCTAAATTACAAAGGTTTAAAGAAAGAAGTATTTAACTTTGAAAGCAATTTGCACATGCCAGTTTGTGAACAGATATCAATACAATGGCCCCCTACAAGCAAACACCTACACATGAAGATATATATTCTGTGAAAATTGAAGCTCAGCCAAATAAAAGGAGGATGCTGATAAGGAATTGAAACTAATGGACATAAGATTATTAATCTGGGTTACTGGGTGTGATGTGCAGGTGATATGCGAGGCCTTTCAGAATAGCTAGTTAGGTTTTGTGTGGTCTGCTCCAGACAGCAGACAGCCTGGAGACCAATATTATAACCGGTACTTAGAGTATGCTGTTGTTCTACCATTTTTTATAATTGGATGGATGTCTTATTTATTTCAATATCCTCCCTATCCTTGTGTTTGTCCCCCTACTGGAGCATTTCGATATCTCCATGCATTTTGAATGGTTGAGCGCATCCCTTTAATGCTGACGTCAATATTTTACTTTGGGATTCTTCTGTTTTTCATTTAGGATTTAATACTTGATGGGAGAGCTAGAAATAAAGAACCAAGCAGCAGCAGAAAGGCCTTGGCATGATGGGTGAGAAAAAAAACCTGAAAAATAGAGAGGGAAAGAAGAGGCCATGCACTCCCATCAATTTTTAAATCTTAAATGAAAAACAGAAGAATCCAAAAGTAAAATATTGACCATTCAAAATGCAGGGAGATATTGAAATGCTCCAGTAGGGGGACAAACACAAGGATAGGGAGGATATTGAAATAAATAAGAAATCCATCCAATTATAAAAAAATGGTAGAACAACAGCATACTCTAAGTACCGGTTAAAATATTGGTCTCCAGGCTGTCCGCTGTCTGGAGCAGACCACACAAAACCTAACTAGCTATTCAGAGAGGCCTCGCATATCACCTGCACATCACACCCAGTAACCCAGATTAATAATCTTATGTCCATGAGTTTCAATTCCTTATCAGCATCTGCCTTTTATTTGGCTGAGCTTCAATTTTCACAGAATACATATCTTCAAGTGTAGGTGTTTGCTCATAGGGGGCCATTGTATTGATATCTGTTCACAAACTGGCATGTGCAAATTGCACACTGGTGGGACAGAAATGTCTACTGCGTTGTGTACAGCTGCGAGTATGTGGTTTCCGAGTTTCTAGATTTTGGCGTCAGCCTCATGCTAATTTAGCAGGTGCCTGAAGGTTTAGGTCTGGCATGAACTCGACCCAAAGGTATCAGAGCGCTTTACAAGAGCACCAGTTGCGTTATAAATGGACACATTCATTTTGTTAATCCAGATGAGATTAAGGGATTTGCCCAGAATCACAGGATGTTGAGCATCTCTGCGGAGACTCGAACCCAGGTCTCCAGCTTTGAGGTCGACCGCCCTAGCCATCCTGGACCTTAGTAAGCACATCAAGCGAACCCTCCGAAATGACTGAGGACCACTCATCCTTCCTGATACAGGGTTTTCCTGAGACTGGTATTTGGTGGCTACTAGGAGTGAAGGGCCTGGATAGAGTTCGGTTGTCAGAGTCTGAAGGGTCCTTTTAAAAGGGGGTGGGTGGAGAGAGGTCAGCATTTTGTCTCTTTATCTTATCACTGTCCAGTTAGGCTGTTGCTGTTGATGGTCAAGTAAAGACTGCTCGCACCTCTTTGTGCTTCTATTTTGTGAACTCCAGCCTGGAGAAGACCCTGCTGTGAAGACTGTCATTCAAGAAACAGGAAGACAGTCTGAGAAGGACACATGAAAAGAGAATAAGTCAAAACCACTTCTGGAAGACCAGGCAGAGAATCCTCATCACATCTCTGCCATCTTTGTATAAGAGTAGGAGCTGCTAACCCACTTATTGTTCCATTTCCAAGTTCTCTCTGACCAAGGAGTGGTGTTCCATAGGGAACTACTACACAACCAGAGCTGATGTCTGTCTGACAGTCAGCTTACCAGAGGTGAGGCGACATCACTGAGTCTGATCCAGAGGAAGAACAGTGCTGGACAGTGCTGGAAGCACGGGGAGTCTTGTGTGAGGAAGAGGGAAGGCGCAAGACAGCGTAGATGGCAAACTGACTGTTGATGTGGACAGAGGTGGTTGTCCCTGGTTCAGTAGTCTGTCCACCATTGATTTGCACTAGTGTGACTTGCATGCTCTAACCTGGGAGCCAATCACTGAACCCCTTGGAGGAACCTCAGCAATTCCAAAGCATGCTATAGCGGCCTCTGGCCATCATCTCCATCATTGCAGCCATGGCATTTGCCCATATGAGCCCAGTTGGTCTGCCAAACTAAATAAGGGATCATCGCTGCCATGTTATACCTGCTGTGTGCCCCTGATTGTGGTCGGCGTGACTGTGGCACCAACTAACCGGTGCCTGAGCTGTCCCTGCCGCACAAGAAGAATTCTTAAAACCTGTGTTGTCTAACACCTGACCTGCCTGAGTGATTAGCCAGGCACTGTCTCAGTGTGTACTGAATGAACTACACCACTTTGAAGAACAAAGCTGGTACCTTTCAGCACCCTGTGCTGAAGCACTGATTGGCTGCTGTGGCACAAGGGATTTGCGTACCGATGGGACTTTGTGATCTGTGGCCTAGGCACTTCAAAGCTGTTAATCCACCTCCACAGCCCCACACCTAGAAGGGGGACTGCGATATCTCCTCATCCCAGGGAGACTCGGCTTACCTTTAACTAAGACTCACCAGATTAAGCAATCGGGACGGGATGACTGCATGCCCTTCCACTGCTGACCCTACCAGGAGCCTCGAAGATGGCCACTGTAAGATGCCAGTCACCGTCTCCATGATCCTATGGAGCTGCCTGTGCCCGCCCGACCTGACCAGTACTGCCTTGTAACCTGACCACAGCCGAAGACATAACTCAAGTAAGCCAGACTGTGAGCTAAAAACCCATTGTGGCCAGTCTCCATTCAAAGGAAGGGGTGAGAAACTATTCGGCTGTCCGAGCCATATGCTAACAGACGGGAAACGCTGAACCTGCTCTAGCTAGTACACCACCAGGCCCAAGAGAAAGAAGGGGGTAAAGTGCTGGGTGTGTTGTTGAGTTCGAGCCTTATGTAGCCTCACACTGATCTCTCCGAGTAGCCTGTGACTACTCACCATCGCTACCAATGAGAGTGCTCAAGGGGGTTGTACATGGCCCGGGTTTGCATAGGCATAGTAGGATGGGTCATAGGACGGGTGAGACAAACATCCACAGCAAACCCGCCCCCCATGCCTCTTGCCCGCGGTGGGGGTTGACACTCACCCACTGGTTTGTAAACAGGAATGCAATCTGAGGTACAACTTATGTACAAAGAAGTTGAATCACAATCTTCCCATTTGCAAGATTGCAAAATCAGCTGCCCAACAAATAGTAGGCACTGCAGGTCGCTGTGTATGACACCTTGGGAATGGCTACAAAGGCCGGGATGGTGGCTGTAAGGAGCAATAGACCTCCATAGATATGTTCGCTTTCCCAATTGCAAAACTATTTTTCCTGAAAGCAGCCCATCCCTCTCCAAGGGACATGGACTAATTTTAAAGCCCTGCTTGAAAAAATATAGTGTTTTCCGTTAGGGAAGATATTGGGGCAGGCACTGGGCCCCTGGATCACTGTATGCTTTCCAAGATGCTGGAAAACACAATCCTCAAGAAGACAACTGTCCCAGAGCTTCCCCTTTGACGATCAGATACAATCCAAACTAGGGTGTCGGTATCTGATCAATGGTTTGCATTCCCAGTTGCAGCCATACACCAATGAGGCTTGTCATTGTGACTTACAGTTATGGTGGGTAGCTCCCTTTTCACCCCTGTCCTAATTGCGATGTGTTATGAGTTGCAGAACTCCTTTTACCGGCCAGAAAGTATTTTCAGACTTGTAAAAGTCCTTTCGTACATCAAATAAGACATTTCTTGTGGTCACAAACACTGATTTCGTTAATTGCAGGGTTTGCAAATACTAAACAGTGTTGCACATCATGCCAACAGTGATTATTGTGTTGCCGAACTACGATCATGTGTCTTAATTACTTGCAAGTCTCTCACCAGTCTTTATTTTGTGCTGTTAGTGTTACACATCTTCAGTGACCTTTCTTTTATTATTAACCCTTTTTTACTTTTTTCACTATGTACTTTACATTTTTTTTGTCTTAAATTTGCACATGCGATTCAATTGCTTGTCCTGCTATCATACCTGTTTATTTCACGTTTTCTTGATTTTACAAATTTCATCCGCCCATTTGTCCATCAACCAACAGACCCAACCATACATTCAAGCCAAACCACTAGCCAGTGAAGCACACTAATCCTTACACACTTCAGGCCTCTCCTACTACCCCCATTCACACAACCATTCATTATACATTCACCCTACCATCGACCAATCAACGCATCATTCCATCCACCCACAACTATTTGAGTGGCTACAGGAAGCTTTTGATATCTCGATAACACTAAAAACCCCACAACAGAACAAAAGAAAAGAAGCGCCTTGGAGAAATACAGAGATAAAAAGCTGCAACGTGTCTGGCTCAAAACAAACGCCAACCAAGACAAACTGCGCCTACAGAAAATGAACAGATTGTACAAGTCGGCTCTCAAAAAAGCAAAGTAAAAATACTATTCAGACAGAATTCAAAGTGCTAAATGTGCAAATAAAGAATTCTATAAAATTCTCAATGAATTTCATTAGTCAAATTTCCTAGAAGCAGATCCTCCCGTTACTAAAAGAGACTGGTAAATCATTACGCGGTTAAAGCAGACACGCTGGACTCATACTTAAAACAGAGACAAAGCATCAGCACTAACACTTTTACAGAGCTACAATCCAAGAATACTGTAACCCAGCCTCTCTGTTCCTTCCAGCACATTTCACACAATGAATTTATAGACCTGGTCAAAGTGAGCAGGCTTGCCCGCAGCCCTTCTGACCTATGTCCACCACAAACCTTTAAGACAATTCTTCTAACACCGTCTGTTGCTACTCCATTAAGGAGAATCATCAACAACTCCTTAACTACTGAAATATCTCCAGAAGCACTTAAAAAGTCATACATATCCTCTTTACTGAAGAAACCAAACTTGGACTATCTGAACCCTGACAACTACAGACCGATTTCAAATGGCCCTTTCCTGGGCAAACTGATAGAAAGAGCAGCTTTCGCCCAGATGTCACAATTCATTGAAGCGAATGCCATACTTTCAGACTTCCTAACAGAATTCCATCAAGGAAGAGGCACAGAGTCTGCCCCCTTTCCCACCTGGGATGACTTGAAGAACACAGTTGACTGCAACTGGGTTGCTGAGCTACTTCTCTCGGACCTCTCAGCTGCCTTTGACACAGTTGATCATGACACTCTGATACAAAGATTCTACGAAGCTGGCATAGAGGGGACTGCTCTAGACTGGATCATGTCCTACCTTTGCCACAGAAATAATGTCATCCATACCCCACCTTTTTCGTCAAAACCGTACTTCACAAAAGCAGGGGTCCCTCAAGGTTCTATTATCTCACCTATGCTTTTCAACATCTACATGAAGTCATTACCGGCACTCATCAATCACTTTCAACTCACGTGCAATAACTATGCATATGATACGCAAATACTCCTTCAACTGCAATGCCCTAAAGATATGGGAAACTCACCAATTTTCAGCTGTCTCAGAACTGTGGATCAATGGATGACATGGAGCCATCTCAAATGGAATGCTTCCAAAATGGAAATATCACGTGTGGCAATCGGAAACATTATGACTGACTCCCCATGTGGCCTGATTATCTGGGAACACCACCTAACATATCAAAAGAAGTAAGAAACCTCGGAATGACCATGGACTCCAAGCTATAGATAAATGCCCATGTGGACAAACTAGCAAGATCAAACTTTATTACTATAAATAACTCTGTGACGAATCTTCCTCCATTTGCGATTTTCACACAAGGTCCAGGCTACCATCTCCCCTGTTTTGTCGAAACTCAATGACGTCAATAGCCTCTACCATAGACCACCTTTAATGACCATGAACTCGGCTGCCAGACTACATCTCCCCTACCTTGAAAGCCCTGCATTGGTTAACGGTTGCCAGAAGATACACATTTAAGCAGATTTGTATCACCCACAAAGCGATACATGGAACGGTACCGCTCTTCATCAGAAATAAAATCACCAAACACATTCAACAAAGGAACCTCCACTCTAGAGTGGCACCTCATCTCAAAATCCCAAGATACAAGAAAAAAATGGGTGGCAATTTATTCTATATTCAAGCAGCCAACTATGGAACTCTTTACCCCCCCAGCATAAGATCCACAGATAACCACCTTATCTTCAGAAATCTACTCAATAATTGGCTCATACCCACATAACCACCATACGCAAACAGATAAATATACAGCATATCTCTCTGTATATAAGCATGTCTTTGTGCTATAGATATGTACCTATATATGTATATTGCTTTGTATAAACGTGTAGAAAACTTATGTTTAAAAAAGTATTATATATAAGCATTAGTTCTGCTAAATAAATGTATATATTACTGAAGGTTACATTATTCTGTCTTTAACATGTATATAAGTGACTGCATGGATCACTAAATCTTGTTTTCATAGCTGTCTATCTACAATTGCTTCACTTGATCTACAAAACAAATATATATGTATATAAAAATAATTTTAAGTACAACAACACTTGAAAGCCAGAGTTTATTTAATGCATCTTTAATCTACATATACTACCTTCCTTTAATGCATCTATTCTATTTACCTTCCATGTACTAATGGATGTATATCTTTATTACTTTTAGATCTATAAATTTATTACTTTTACTTATTTATTACTTTTCTTCTAACTCAGCATTTCCAATGGACTACCCTATTTTCACCCACTTTCGATATATCCTCCAGCTCAACTCTCTGACTCATCTCAAACCTCTTTCTACTACTCTTTCTAAAGTATTAGCCTATTTCTCACCCTATACCTCTATCAATATATCCTTTACCTCCATTCTCTCATTCATCCTAATCCCCATACCACTACTATGATCCCCAAAATAACCCTTTTGAGATTCTTCCCTACTCCACCCCTCCTTGCATCATCTAATACCTCTTTTTTACTATTCCAATACCCCAAAACAAGCCTTTCTAAACCCTCGCTCTGACTCTTTCCCCTCCACCTCCCTTTTACTCATCCACCTCCCTTTTACTCTTCCCCCTCCATCTTCCTTTTACTCATCCCAAGCCTCCTCCTATTGCTATGAGCTCCACACAAAAATCCCTCCACTAGCCTTTTCAATCCAAATAACAGACTAACATGTCCACCACTCAAATTAATTTCACATTTCCCTATACTAATTCATCACTAATCCTTTATAGGTTCCGGAGTAGCATGCTACTTGCCGAAAAAGCACTCATCAGGGGTAGCAAGTGCTATAAAAATGCAAACCTTTTTACCTCTTCTACCCTTTCTCTATCCTTTTCAATCCAAACAACTGACTAGCATGTCCACCACTCAAATTACTTTCATATTTCACTATACAAATTTACCACTAATACTGTACAGGTTCCAGAGTTGCATGCTACTAGCCAAAACGGCAACCCCCATCAGGGGTAGCATGTGCTACATAAATGCAAACCCTTTCTCTTCTCAATCCAAATACCTGACTAACATATCCACTACTCAAATGACTTTCCTATTTTCACTATACTAATTCATCACTAATCCTTTCTGTGTTCCGAAGTAGTGTGCTACTCGCTGAAAAAGGGCTTCAACACCCCATCAAGGGTAGCAAGTGCTATATATATGCAAACCTTTTTCCCTCTTGTATCCCCCCACTTTCCTTCTCGATCCAAATAACTGACTAACATATCCACCACTCAAATTACTTTCATATTTTTACTATACTAATTCATCACTAATCTTTTATGGGCTCAGTAGTAGCGACGCCTCATCAGGGGTAGTAAGCGGTATATAAATGCAATTACAATACAATACAATACGAACCCATCCATACCCCCACTGTGTCCGTCTGTTCATATATTCCTCGATTTTCAAAGTGTTTTTAGACAGTATTTCCTCTGACTGATCACTTTATTTTAAAGTGATTTTAATGTCACAGGTGTCCCACTTGCCAGACCATTGTTGAATGATTAATAGTGTGTATTGGTACAGTACAGCCAACATATTTTGACAATTCATTTAAATTTCTATGACTGGGGCATTTTGACAGGTGCACGGGTAATGCGCTGAATTCCAGGTACTGATGCTGCTGGTGATTGGTTGGATAGCCAGAAACCAAACTTCCTCGTTGAAGGGGAGGAGGAAGTAACATCAAGAAGAACTCACTTCCATCACCAAACTGGCGTCCGTCAGCATCCCCTTGGTCCATGCTTGAGCAAAGTGTCTATACCTTTGATGCACCTATGGGTGCCTCCAGCCTTGAGACTAGGGAACGCTCATTCACCAACAGGAGACTAGCATTACGAAAGCCTTAGAATGGACTCTGTAAATACTTGCTATGTGCTAACCTAGAGTATAAGAGCGGATGGTTCCTTAGCAAAGTTGGTTATTGTTAATTAATTCCTCAGAAGATCAGAAGGTCCTGTTCATGGGCACCCAAGCCCATTCAGTGGAGTGAGGTACAACATCATACTCGGTGGGTGATGGGACTCCGTCCTCTTTGAAAAGACTCCTTTAACTATATCAGTTTAATTCGTTGTTGCCAGAGTTTATTTCTAGTAAACCAATGGTTTTCCTTGTGTTGTACATGATTTAAGATTGGGGGTAGGAAACTGTTTGGGTCTTTAAATATTTTCCCTGGGACCCCCTGTTTGAATATTTTGTGGTACACACATAACATCATACTCACCAAGGGGGCTGTAGGTATAACTTTGGATATGAAAATACTCTTTTCTTAGAAATATTTATCCTGTGTACAGGAACACTTGTGTCTGATTGCAAGTGCCAGAAATAAACAGTAATTGTTGATGTTGTAATTGAACCAGATATTTCCAGGATGCTTAGGTCATGCACCCCTTTATACTAACGTATTTGGCCATCACAGTTTCACAGACAGGCCGCTCGGCACTAAATTGCCGCAGTTTTTAGGCTCCAGGAATGGGTATCCAAAGTGGGTGATGAGCACCCGAGGCAAATTCAGGCCTTATAGTTGGGATCCTGGGGCATTCTTGGCGTCCGCCTCAAACCTTAGAAGGCCCTGCCAATGGATGTTGACATGCTTATCAGACGATCAAAGCTCCAGGTATGAACTAGAGATTACAAAGTGGGCCTCTGATATAGGACATAATAATGTAGTTTTTTGGGGGGATATTGAGGTAAATCCATAGATCTGTTTATTGAAGATCAATGTGCATCTGAAATATACGAATCGTGTGATGGGATGAAGAAGAAGAAGCGATGTAGCGAGCACTAGAACCACTTGAGCAATGGGATCAAGTCATGTGATCTCCTCGTTCCCTAGCACTGTTTTCTAGAGATACCTGGCACTAAATCATTCTTCATTGGTTCCACTCTACGTCAAGATGCTTTCAGGAAATGGAATATGTAGAACATATGTGACACCAGCTTGCATTTGCCGCACATTTCCTTCAGCATATTTTCTTTTTCCCTTTCTCATAGATGGGTCACGATGGTGCAACTCCAGAGAGCTGCTGGTTAGTCGATGAGATACAGCTCACCGTGCCTACTAAAGGGGTCATGTACACCTTCGTTAGTAAATGTTGGTTAGCCAAAGACAGAGGTGATGGCCTCACAGCACGGGTCTTCAACATCCTTGATGCAAGCAGCATCGCCATCGGCCATAAGGTAGGTCTCGATATGTCCTAACCCATGTGAGCTACAATTACAGATATTACAATGATATTGGTCTTCAATGACCAGAGCCACTAGAATTATGCAGCATAGAGGGCCAAATTACGTGGCACAATTGAGTAAATTATGCAGCAAGAAAAGGTTGAATTATGCGGTACATCTTGTGATAGTATTACTTAATTATTTTTTCATTTTTACACTTTTTAGCACTATTTGGACATTGGTTGAACCTTATTTTAAAAACCACACATACCAATAAGCAATACGTGAACCTTTTAAAACTGCCTTCCACTGCACTGAAATTAGTGTTGCTGTGGTTTTAAGAACATTTGAACCGTGTGAGCTAGCTAGAAATTAAGTTTTTTTTGTTAAAATATGCAGATTATGCAGCAGATGAAGGATTGTGTGGCAAATGCGGCTAATCTATAATTATGCGAAAATCGGCGCACACTCGAATAATTCCAATGGCCCTGCTGATGACACACTGACCTGTATGTTATACTCTCTAACATAATCGCTGCGATTTATGCTGATTTAACAACTCCAGCTTTTGACCCTCCCCCACACACATTTGTTGGGACTCCCTATTGAATTTTGAGAAGTTGTTTTAGATGGGGCGTGCTCTATTCCCCCATCCGGTTGCAGGCACTCATTGCGTCTCTCTGTATGTGTAATAGCAGTCACGTTGTCCCAAGCCCTCCTTCGTATGTGCTGCTGTTTGTGCTGACTGAACACCTTCTGCTCTTGACCCCCCTCATTTGACGGGGTTCCCTGCTGAATTCTGAGAAGTTTTTGGAGATAAGGGATTACTCATTGTGTCAAGCTGCATGAGTACGTATGTGCTTGGTGTGATCTTAATATTGTGGTATCCACATTCTGCAGTGAATTAACCTGTACATCTTACCTGTGAATCTCACATGTTCACTAAGATGTAACACGGCCTCTCTTGTGGCAGGTGAAGCTCACGCCTGTATCGAGTTGCCCCTTTAAAGCCTATGACCTTTTTGGTATGCTATGTGGTCCATTATAGAAGGAATTATGCATGAGGGTCTCAAACACCCATCAGGATGCCAGGTGACCCTCTAGGTGGTGAGAACATCTTGGATTCAGATGTTTACTGTCATGGCATTTCTTAGAGAATCTGATGGCGCGGAATGAGCTTTCCTTCCGCCATCATAGACACCGCATTACTTGTGGAATTCCTAGCACTCTGATGTGACTCAGCAAAACCACTTCTCGTCTTTCACACCCACAGTTTCCAGGGAGAGAGAGAGAGAAAGAGAGAGAGAAAGAAGAGAGGAGAGAGAGAGAGAGAGAGAGAGAGAGCGAGCGAGAGAGGGAGAGATAGAGAGAGAGAAGGAGGGAGGGAGAGTGAGAGAGAGAGAGAAAAGAAAATGTTTCAGGACAAACTAGAATGTGTTAGGGCCTGCCCTGTAATGCAATTTGCTTGAAAGAAATAGAGAATTCGCATTCGCAGAGAAAAAAGATCTGACTCAAATTTTTGGACAAAGTTGGCTGCATTAAAAAAAAGGTTGTTTTCTGTATATGATGCATCTATGGCAACTCTTCAGTAAATAACTTAATGTCAGATTAATCAGCATGTTTTTAAGATCTAAAATAGTCCTTCATGTATTGCAGTACAAGCACTCTACAGTAGGCGGGTGATCCACTAAACAGCCAACGGGATGTGGTGAGCCAGCCAGATCTAAACAGAGAAGAGAGACAAGTTGCAATGTTACCCCTCACAGACAAGGAGCAATCTCCCACTCTCTTGGCGCTGTCCATATGGTTCCGAGAATATGCACAGTTTGGGAGCTGCATATGCAAGGCTTACATAGGAGCACGGAAAAGAAGCAGCGCCACCTTTCAGTTTGCAACATTCTGGTGAACCCTTCGAGTGTTAACTGAAATCGTGTGGCTATAGTGCTACAGTCTAATAAAATTCATAAACAGTATGTGCACACATAGGCCACCTTTTAATGAGTGTAGCGGATATTATATTGTTGTCATCAGTCAATTTTGCATTTCCTGAACTGCGCAGTAAAAAACAGCAGTGCCAGCATGCAATTAACCGTTTGCTTTCACCCATGGGTGCTGCTATTCAAGACTGAAAATCAAGGGACCCTTCTGAAGCAAAATGAGTTGCCCACACCTGCTGACAACTTAAATTCCAAGTACAAAGGCTTGAGCCTGGCGACCAGCATAGACATGGGTCTGCTACTGGGAGGGCGGGATTTTTGATCTCTAGTTTACCACTCCAGATCTAAACCCCGTTCAGGTCGACTGAATCTTCATTGCCTGTCATTGAGGAAAGAAAGTGCATCCAATACCAGGTTAGTTTGACTAATAATGGGCTCGACTCTGAAAAACCACATACTACTTCTAAGTTTCAAAGGTTTATTATAGAGTCAATGATAACTGCAAATACAGGCATCTCAAAACGAGATTCAAAAGATATATGGGCACTAATACAAACATATGTTCTCTAAAAGCTCTTAGGCGACCAAAGAAGATCACCAAAACTAATTCCAGAATCATCAGGGTTGCAAGAATAGACACAAATTGTAATCTATCCGTCATTTACAAAGGAAGGAAGGTATCAGGTTAGGCTGTCCCTACTCTGTACTGGATGGTATCCCTACTTAACAAAATCCCAACCTATCAAAGGTGTCAGCTGTGAATGACTTCCTAAGAAGTTCACCCACTCTTAGTCTTTAGGTAAAAACCTATGATCTCCAGTCATGACCCCTCTCTGCCTACCCATCCGCTCTCTGAAAGGTCCTCAGGCATCTGCTCTAACTCCACCCAGGGGTGCTGTCCCTAATACAAAATCACAATTACAGTTGAAACGCCCCTCTAGAGACGCCCCTCACGTGGTGTCGGTTCTGGCTTTTTCCATGATGATCTTCCTTTGGGCCTCGTGTTTAGCGTTGACCTTGCTTCCCAGGCTTCTTCTCCAGCACGCTGATACCCCCGAAACATTCCTGAATCCTCCTCCATGTCTGTACCAGTCTCCTCGAACAGAGCTCTATTCATCAAACTTTTAATTTGGAACCCCCCTCGCACCTGCAGACAGACATCCGCAACTTGGATCCCAATTCTCATAGACTTCTAACAGAGGTTTGCAACTTATTTCTCGACACAACTCGACATGTACCAGCACGTGCAAATCAGAAAAACCTTTTTATCTCTTCAGGCCTACAACCATTCTCGCAGAGGTTTTATTCTCTTCAAATCCTTTCGTGAATTAAAATAACATGTTAACACCTTATTCTTTGATTATAAGAAACACTTCTATGGAATATAAATCTAACGAATAAACAGAATTACTAAATAACATTAGTGCAATCCATCTCATGTATAAGTGTACATTTCCAATCCTCTCTGCCCTGGCCATGAGGCCTGTTCCCTTCTATGCTTTGCAGCATGACATTCCTCCGTTAGCAGCTACATAACATGGATCATGATTAATCACGTCTAATAAGACTAAATATTTTTCCACACATTTCTGCGTCAGTCCCACTTCTATATAAAATTTCTATGTTAACTACACAAGTCTAAGTATAGGTGAATGTATTTTCAACACTTACAAGCACTTCTATTATGGTTGTGCGACCGACTTGTACTTATGGTGCACTCATGCATTTTGTTCAGTTTGCGCTCTCTCAGTTCCCCCCTTTGATGACCTCTCGTGGTCATCATTAAAATTTAAACTGAACTAGTTGCAATCCCCCCTCGTTTCAGCATTTCTAGAGCCCTCAGACTCCTGTACTGATTGTCCTGCATTGCAGCTAATCTCCGTTCCTGTTCTCTCCTGGATCTCTCCAACCTATTTGATCTGTACCATTGGTACGACCTCACCAATCCCCACAATATGATCACACAGATCACTATTATGATGATAGGCTTCAGTATGTACCATACAAAGCTCTTCCCTATGTTGGCGAGCCAACCTCCAACTTCACCCATTCCATGACCCACTTTTTCCCAAACATTTACTTTAGTTAGGTCTTCGATCTCTTTGTGAATGTTAGTTATGTTCATAATGACTTTCTCAAGAGGTTTTGAATTGTCTGGAATGTAAGTGCAGCATTCCTGGACCCTCAAAGCCTTACAGACTCCGCCCTCTTTGGCTAGCAGAACGTCTAACGCAAGACGGTTCTGAAGCACCATGGCCCTTATCGACTGCATCTCTCCTTCCACCAGCATTAAGGATCTAGCAGTACTGGCAGACAATCTGTCTACGACTGTTACCAGTCTCCTAATTTTGACATCATTGAGGAACAGTCCTAAAAGAGGAAATGCAGCGCCAAATACATCTCCAACTATTTCCGCATCCCCTAGGTCTCTTCTCCCTCTTGTTGAGACCTTGCCCTCTATGATCTCTAAGTCTTGGGCATGGTATATTTTGGGGAAGACAATTGCCAAATAACATGATCCGTACCAGTTATCAGGTAGTCTCACGTAGGCATTTCTTCCACATACAAAATATACATTTGGAATCACTTGCATTCCTTTCAAAAAGTCCTTTGTGTAATATTCTAATCTAAAAGCATGTTCACAACTGACCTCCCCTACGAATACATTTTCGTGGTACGTTTGACTTCTGTGAAGGCATAACTTCCCTTTCTGTGTTCGATCCAAAGCTATTGGACCACTACTACCCTTCCTTTTGTGTGCTTTCTCCTCCTCGGTCCAATCTGTCTTCCACTGTCCTGATTTTTTCAAAATCTTTTGCCTTCTGTAACGATCATCCACTTGCCCTATAAACTTCTTCTCGACTTCTGACACTTTGCAAGTCAGGTTATTTCTGCGGGCATGTGAAGTATCTAAAGTATCCCAAGGAATGAAGAACTTTGCCAATCTGTCTTCACTCTTATAGTAGTCCCATTTATTCATTTGTTTGTAATTTGGGACTTCTGGTAACACTGAATCATAATTAGAAAAGTAGTATTCAAAACTATCTCGTCCGTAAAATATGCTAAGCAATAAGCTACATGTAATGCCATAAGTCAGTGGGAGGTGATGATATCTAATGCCTTCATCCATAGACGCAGGCAGTTGCATACACACATAACAGTCCTTGACCTCCATGGCATCAACATACTCATATAACAGTTTGGCATAAGCATTTGACCTATAGTCGCCCTGGGACTCATCCATATGTAACCTACGGGTTTCTGCTGCTAATAACGCTTTCTCCTGTATGGTTTCCCCTTTCTTACCAGCAGCAGTGGGTTTTGGTGTCACTACAGATTTTGCGTCTGGTACCCTTGCCTCACTCTCGTGTCCCATCACATATGATACAGTAACTACTAAAGCTATAAGAAATATCACTCCCACTATTAGTGTGCCTATTATACATTTGGCTCTGCGGTTCGGATTACCGGCCTCCATGTTCTTCAGACAGTATGATTCCTTTCTCCTATTCAACACAAAGTTCTTTCTCTTTGAGTTCCTTTACAGTCTCTCTTGTTCCTTCAGTCTTTAGAACCACACAATCGGAAGGTGGCAATCTCTTTTTGCAAAGTCTTTTTGAACTTTAACACAGACAACCCTAGCCCTTCTCCGTCAACTTAAAGGAAAAGTCCCTAAGTTTCTCTCCTTCCACTAGGCGCTAGGTTATCTTCTCACTCTCGTTTATTTACAAAGTCTTTAAGCATCTACAATGAGGCTTGAACCAGCGGCTTGGATAGCGTAGTTCAATATTTCCAAACGAAGAATGTGCTCTTCATGACTTGTTATCGTTGTTCCGAAGTCGGGGAATTGTAATTCGGTGAAGAACATGTGCTTTAACTTGCTTAGGTAGGGAGGGTTGGGGATTTTGAACGTTAGTGACCCTTCTGTTTCGACTCCAGGGACCAACAGCTGTACTTCTACCGTGATGATGGGTTCAGTGCTGGTCACTATCACCGCCCTTATTCTCCCTGTAGCTCGTTCCCAAGATATCTGTCGCCAGGTATGTCCACTCAGGAGTGGCGTATCTTCTGCTAGGCACACGTACTCTCCTTGACCTTCTTGGATCTGCTGTTTCCGAGCCCAGAGCGCCTTCGTCCAGGTCTGAGTCTTCGGATATTGGAGCAAGGGGTCTCTCTGGAGTTGACCTCAGGCTTGACCTTCTCCTTTGCGGCCAGCTGGCCTCTCCACGCCTTGCCCTCCTGCTCCTTGACCTTCTGCTTTGCTCGGGCTCACTTTCAGCTTGGCCAGCGTCTGATTCATACTCCCAGCTACTTCCTCCTTCTGTAGCGTCGTCGGTTTCACTATTGTACTGACCGTCCTCGGCCTGGTCAGACACGCTCCCAGCTTCTTCTGGCACCTCTACAGCTTGGCTGGCCCCCTCTATGGCTTCTCTGTCCACAGCTGGACTTACATCCGAGAGAGGAGCTGTTTCTTCCAGAGGTGCTGGAACTCTCCGCGTATGGGATGCGTGGATCCAGTTGGGCAGCCCTCCCACTTTCACAGCAGTATTCGATGTTAGGATGATCTGGTAGGGCCCACGCCACCGGACATCTAGGCAGCTTCTTCTGACGTGCTTTTTGACCAGTACCCAGTCTCCAGGGCACAGGTCATGACACAAGTCCGGGCACGATGGGACCTCGGCAGCCTGCCCCTGAAGGGACACAGAATGAATGGCATCAGACAGACCCTTACAATAGTCCAGGATCATATCATCTGTGATATTCAACAATGCTGCAGTTGGTACTGATGGCAATCTCATTGCCCTCCCCATTAACACCTCGTGTGGTGATAGTCCCGTTCTTCTGTCTGGGGTACTACGGATGCTCATAAGAACTAGTGGCAGGGCATCAGGCCAACTCAGAGAGGTTGATGAACACATTTTGGCAATTCGGGACTTTATGGTGCCATTTATCTGCTCCACAATTCCCGAAGCTTCTGGTCGATAGCTACAATGCAATTTCTGGTCTATGTTCAGGGCTGCACAAATCATCTTCACAAGTTCGCTGTTAAAATGTGTTCCCCTATCTGATTCCAAAGAGGCCGGTACCCCGAAGCGCGGGATGAGTTCCCTAAGCAATAACTTGGCTACTGTGAGGGTGTCACACCTGCGTGTAGGGTATGCCTCGACCCATCTGGAAAATATGCAAACAACCACCAGGACGTGTCGAAGGCGGTTGCATCTTGGCATTTCAATGAAGTCCAGTTGCATCCGATTGAACGGACCCCCAGACCTCCCTATGTGACTCAATGCAACTGGTGTTCTTTTTCCTATGTTCAGCTGCTGACAGGTCACACAACGCTGGCACACTGCTTCTGCTGCTACTCTAAATTTGGGGTTGTACCAAGTTTGTCTGAATACCCTCAACATAGCGTCTCTCCCTAGGTGTACTGGACCATGTATTTGTCTTGCCATTGGGCTCACCAACTCATTTGGCAACACTGCCCTTCCATCTGCTGAAACCCAAAAGTTTGTTTCGCCCATCACACATCCAGCAGTTTCCCATGTTCTTTTCTCAAAATCTGGTGCATTTTCTTGTATACATTTTAACTCGTCCCAAGTATCTACGGTTTCCAATATCATAGCTAATTCAGTCCTTACATTTATTCCACCCACTTCCACCTCCGTGAAAGAGTACCCTTGTTCGGCACAATAACGTGCAACTTCGTCGGCATATCTATTGCCCTGTGACACAAAGTCGGTGTTTCTGGTATGAGCTGTACATTTCACAACGGCAATAGCTGCCGGACATTGCAAGGCTTCCAACAATAAGCGTACAAACTCCCCATTTCGAATGGGTGAACCTGAAGAGGTCATGTAACCCCTTTGAGACCACAATTGCCCGTAATCATGAACTACCTCGAAACCATATTGGCTATCGGTGTATATGGTGACTCGAATTTGGTTGCTTGCCAGGCAGGCACGCGTCAATGCAACAATTTCAGCTACCTGAGCGGAGAGTACTCCTTCCAGGCATGCGGCTTCCACAACTCCAGTAATTGTACAAACAGCATAAGCTGCTCTCAACTGACCAACATCGTCTCTTACACATGAGCCATCAACAAAGAAAACTTCATCAGGGTCAGTCAGTGGCTCATCCACGATGTCGGGTCTCGGTTTGGTGCATAGTTCAGTCACATCAAGGCAATCGTGATCTGTACATACATCGTCCTCAATGTCACTTGGGAGTGGCATCAATGTAGCAGGGTTCAAAACAGAGCATCTCTTGAGGGTCACGTTCTCTGCAGCAAGAATGACTTGCTCATAGCGCGTGAGCCTGCTATTGGTCAGATGCTGTGTTTTGGTCCTGGTCATCAACAGTTCAACAGAATGTGGCACATACACCTCTAACTGGTGTCCCATTACTATATTCTCGCACCTCTCAATGCTGACACCCGTTGCAGCAACGGATTTGAGACATCCGGGCAACGCTGCGGCTACTGGGTCTAAGGTAGCCGAAAAATAGGCAACTGGTCTACGGGCATTCCCATGGATTTGGACCAGGACTGACAAAGCACAACCCTCTCTTTCACAACAGTAAAGCAAGAATGTTTTGTCGTAATCTGGCATTCCCAGAGCAGGAGCACGACACAGGTGCTCTCTCAGCTGCAGGAACGCCATCAAACAATCTTTGTCCCATGGCACCGGATCACTCACCTCCTTGTGCGTCAGTTTTTGCAAGGGTTTTGCTTTCAGTGAAAAGTTCGCTATCCACTGTCGGCAATAACCCACCATCCCTAGGAACATCCTGACCTCTCTCTGTGTTTTAGGTGCGTTCATTTTCATGATCGCCTCTATTCTGTCTGGTGACACCTTTCGTTTTCCTTTTTCAATTCTGTGCCCCAAGTACTGCACTTCCGTCAGGCAGTACTGCAATTTGCTCGGAGACACCTTGTGCCCGTTTGCAGCTAGGTGATTTAGCAAAGCAATGGAGTCCTCCTTACAAGCTTCTTCAGTTTCTGACGCAACAAGTAGGTCGTCTATGTACTGGACCAGAACCGAATTCTGGGGCAGCACTAGACTTTCAAGATTTTTCTTCAAAAGCTGGTTAAAAATCGATGGGCTCTCTGTATACCCCTGTGGGATACGACACCATGTTAATACGCGACCTTCCAGCTTAAAAGCGAAAAGAAAGTGGCTATCCTCGTCCAAAGGGATCGAAAAGAAAGCCTGGCAAAGGTCTATCACTGTGAACCATTCGGCTTGGAATGGTATCTGAAACAATATCACTGATGGATTCGGTACCACTGGACAACATGAAACAACTATGTTATTGATTTTTCGAAGGTCCTGCACTATTCTGAATTTCCCACTTGGTTTCTGCAAACCCATAATCGGGGAGTTACACGGACTACCCACGATTTCTTTCAGTATTCCCTGCTTAATCATGGACTCGATCACGGGTTTTATACCTGCAATCGTTTCTGGGGTCAATTTATATTGGGGTGTTCTCGGAAACTCAGCATTCGGTTTTACTATGATTTTCACTGGGTCCACTCCCTTGACTAGGCCAATCTCTTCCCCAGTGAAATCCCACACTTCTGGTATCACGGTCTCCCTTAGATCCCAAGGGAGCTCATCCACTGTCAAAGTGGGATACAGCTCCACACACGTTCTTGAGTTTGCGACCTTAAAGTCAGCGTCATTATCATTAGTCAGTACCTCCACTCCCTGCGGTGTGCAGTATATTGTACAATTTAACTTGCACAATAAATCCCTTCCCAATAGACATACAGGGCTAGAATCACAAACCACAAACTGATGCTCATCGCTGTATTTCCCTATTTTCACTAGCACTGGTTCGGTCAATGGGCTTGTTATTCTCCTGTATGCGACCCCCACCACTTGAATCGTTTCTCCTGACATTGGCAGGCCTGGAACTACGGCTGATCTTAACGTGGATCGAGTGGCCCCTGTGTCTACTAAGAAAGTCGTGGGACACCCTGCACACTTCGGCCTCAACGTATGGTCCCCTTTGGTCCACCTCTAAGACTGCCCCGAGGGTACAGTCTTCTCTCTCCACTCTCTGTCCCCTTAGGGGATCAACGTAGTAACACTCTTCTCCTCCTACGAAAAGAGGCATCTGTCTATAGGTCTTTCCCGCTGTCCCTATTCTGGGTGGTTGAGGGAACTGGGCTCGTGGAGCTGGGGTCCCCCCTTTGACCACCTTTCCTTGGTATGCTGTTGCCCCTTTTCCTGGAGTGTTTTGAACCTCTTCCTCCTCTATCTCTAGTTCTCCAATTTCAACGTTGTAGGGACACTCACGTTTCCAATGTCCCACCTCGTTACATTGATGGCACCGGGTCGTCTTTTTCAATGTCGCCATGTCTACCCTAGGTCTTGAGTTGGAGTTCTCCTCATTACCTTTGTTCTGGTTATTCTGTCTCCTGCCCACGGTCCCTGTTCCCTGTTGCTGTTGTCCACCCTTACCAGCTGTTTTTCTTTTAGCTTTTTGGCTTTTGAATCTATCTCATCACTGCAGTACCTAGCATATCTCAGAATTTCGTCCAAAGGTTTATTTTGCCAACAAATCAAGTGTTGCTGAATCATTAAGCAAATATCCGGTCTTAAGCCAAAACAAATTTAGACACAAACTGCCCTATGTCTTTAGGATCCATTACGTCCGACCCGCTATATTGTTTAAACGCCTTCAGCAATCTCTCATAATATTCATGAACTGTCTCCTTGGGTTCCTGCCTAGTTCGATCTATTTTGACCCAATCTATGTCCTGCATTGGCACCTTTTCCTTCAGCCAAGTCATCACTCTCTCATATTTTGTCATTACTGTCTCGGACGGTCCATTAGTCCGTGCATCTCTCTCTGGTTCTGATGTGGGCCATTCGGCACTAACCTTACATGCTGACCACAAGTCTCCTGGTACCACAATGTCAAACAGGGTGTTCAGGTCAACCCAGAGTACTTTGGAGATTTTTACGAACCTCTCTACCTGCTTGTACCATTCCACTGGATTCTCCCTCAATTTAGGGAAGGAATTGGTAAAGGCAGCTAAGTCCCCCCTACTCCAAGGCACATGCACGTAGCTCCCGTTTGCAACCTCACGCAAAGGGTATGCCTCTATCTTCTGCAGCCCTCCCTCTGGGGACATCCCAGTTATGCTTCTCCTGACGGTCCCTTTCTTGGACCATCTTTCTTCCCATTTATCCAGCGCTCTCCATGTTCTTATTCCAGTGATCAATTCCCTTATATGTGTTTTTAATCCTATTGTTCTTCTCTCATCTAGGTCCTGATCTGAATAATGTAGCCTGTGGTTACCCTGTAATGCTTTGGTCCTTGACAAGTCTACCATGTATTTTCCTGCCAGTTCGACTAATTTCTCATGTGCTGCTCTCGCTTTCCGAGTGATGTCCTTTGCCATGAACAGTACTTCATCCTGCTCGTACATGTCCATTCTCTCCAAAGGCAAAGTACCATCTACCATGTCATCCAGATCTGATTTTAAACTGGCGACATCAAGTCTCTTTGCTTTTATCTCGGCTCGCAGTATGTCTTTCTTAGGGTGTTCATTGATATCTCTCCCATCCCAGCTCCGAGTCCTACGCCTAGGCTCAGGGGTGTTAAGGAGAATCTTCCCTTGTTCCCATCTTTCTAAGTCCCATGCTCGGCCATCTTCCCTTGGAGGGTGGTGAAACACTGCCCTGTTTCCCCCAATTTCGTTTTGTCCATTCTGCCTGTTTTCCCTAGCCTCATGATAGGATTCTCTGCTGTTCTCCACCCTGTCGCTATTCCCTCGTTGCCTAGTGTCACTCAGTACTTGGTAAGCTCCTTCTCGACTCCCCATGTCCCCGGGATTCCGTTCATGTCCGTGATCACAGGGGTCATGGCGAGACCTCTCGCAACTCCCGTTTTGTCCACTATTGCCAGACGCATAGTGGGTGCACTTAAAGCTGTCCCTGTACTCCTGCGTTCTCCTATCCCCTTCGCTGTGAACGGGGCGGGACACCCCCCCACACTCAGGGCTCCTGTTTTCCAGTACTGGTCTACCTCCACTCCTGGTATGACAAGTATCTCCTCTACTTTCCTGACCCTTCCCGTCCCACTCCGGACTGCTTTCGTCAGCCCCGCAGTGAGTCCGGATCCTGCTATCTTGGCTTTCCCTTTCAGCTTCCGCTGCTATCAGGCTCTTGTGAGCCTCTACTGCCGCATCCCATTCCTTCATGTACTCTCTTAGCTCCTGGAAGGATTTCGGCTCTGATCCCCTCAGATCCATCGGCCATCTCGGGCCCCCCTGATCTCCTGTGGGATCTACTGCTGTATGTACTGGAGTGCTCCAATCTCTTGGTCCTGGCAGCTGTCTTGGGCAATTGATTGTATCGTTCCTCTTCGCCATTTCTGCTCTCTCCCTGTCCAATCGTACCTGTTCCTCCCCTCTGGCTCTCTCTGGGTCATAAATCGATACTATAGGACCTATAGTAACAGGTACTTGCAGGGCGTCTGGTAGTGCATAGGATGTGGCACGCTCCGTTTCTGGCACCTTTTGTACCACAAACCTTCCGACTACCTTCTGCACCGGACTAGGTTGAGGCAATTCTTTACTTGCAGTGGGATCCCAGTCTGTGCTAGGAAGCGGTCTATACTCCCCTATGCCAGCCCCCCCTTCTCTGCTGGGCTCGGCATTTTCTGTCTCTCTATTGTACGGGGGTGGCCTATCTGTTAGCAACCTATTTATCAGGCTGTCCTCTGTCTCGCTCTCATCATCTTCCTCTAATGGGCTCCTGTTTCCCGCCACCTCTATCACTGGGTACAGTTTGGTTACTTCAAGGTTATGCACTCTCCATCTTTTAGCATCCGCATCCCATTTGGCATCCTGCACTGCTCTTACCGATCGTTTCACCCTTGCTTGACGCCTGTTCTGGTTCCTATCGTGCGCCGCCCTAATCCATGCATTAAGGGCTTCAAACTGGGTCGGTCTAGGCAGAGGTCTCATTGAGGTCATAACTGCTTTTAACTGATGTAATACCTCTAATCTAAACGTCCCATACTTTGGAAACGTCAGTTCCTCATTCCCTTCCGTAATCTTACACCAATTTGAAATCCACAATATAGTATGCAACCCAACATTCGTCGCCATATAATTAGCCGGCGTACCCTCCGGCGGGGCCTCTTCCCCATCATAAGATCTCCGCCTCTCTCTCTTAAACATCGCTCTTAACCATTTAAAACACTTCATGATCAAATGTACAATTTCCTGCTTCGCTATTCTGTTTACTTCCTGGTGACAATCCGCCAATCCTAGCGCGGCTTTGCTAGCTGGCCTATCACAGCGCGGTCTCACCCCTACCGGCCAATCCCAGCGCGGCACTTTCTGACGTCACTCGTCTCCCCTTCGCAGCAGTTCCCCTCCTTTCTCAGCACGTCTCTCGGTCACGCATGCGTCCCATTCATACACTGAAAGGTGATTACTTCCGACCAAGCGATCACTTCTCTTGCCTGTGCGTCCACAGTTTATCTGTAATTGTCACCACAACTGACGAAATGCCTTTCCAGGCAATCGTCTCTCTGATAGGTTGCTTACACACAGTAACTTCCGACCAGCGTCCGTTACTCACACACTCACTCTTACGTTCCCCCTATCACGGTCCTGCGTGCGATCAATGGTACCTCATGACCCCCTTCACACTGGTTGACAATTACTCTGGATGTCCGATACACCCGAACCACTCAAGCTCTCTTCTGAACTTAAGATTTGCACCGGTTGCGCGCGCTCACAACCTGTTCCACAGTCACTCTACAGGCATTCAACTCCGCAAGACATTACAACATAGATACAACACAAAACACCGCAATCTAACACGCATGACCCTTTATACTCACTCTCGACCGATACTGCTGCTTTTCTGTCTCACGCCGTCAGCACCCTCTTCGGCGGGCGGTTCTTCTGATCATCGATCTCTAGGGGCCTTGGGGTAATCTAACCTGGCCTAGATCACCTTCCTCAAGAAGGCAACCATCCTCTATAGCTACCAACTGGGAGGGCGGGATTTTTGATCTCTAGTTTACCACTCCAGATCTAAACCCCGTTCAGGTCGACTGAATCTTTATTGCCTGTCATTGAGGAAAGAAAGCGCATCCAATACCAGGTTAGTTTGACTAATAATGGGCTCGACTCTGAAAAACCACATACTACTTCTAAGTTTCAAAGGTTTATTATAGAGTCAATGATAACTGCAAATACAGGCATCTCAAAACGAGATTCAAAAGATATATGGGCACTAATACAAACATATGTTCTCTAAAAGCTCTTAGGCGACCAAAGAAGATCACCAAAACTAATTCCAGAATCATCAGGGTTGCAAGAATAGACACAAATTGTAATCTATCCGTCATTTACAAAGGAAGGAAGGTATCAGGTTAGGCTGTCCCTACTCTGTACTGGATGGTATCCCTACTTAACAAAATCCCAACCTATCAAAGGTGTCAGCTGTGAATGACTTCCTAAGAAGTTCACCCACTCTTAGTCTTTAGGTAAAAACCTATGATCTCCAGTCATGACCCCTCTCTGCCTACCCATCCGCTCTCTGAAAGGTCCTCAGGCATCTGCTCTAACTCCACCCAGGGGTGCTGTCCCTAATACAAAATCACAATTACAGTTGAAACGCCCCTCTAGAGACGCCCCTCACGTGGTGTCGGTTCTGGCTTTTTCCATGATGATCTTCCTTTGGGCCTCGTGTTTAGCGTTGACCTTGCTTCCCAGGCTTCTTCTCCAGCACGCTGATACCCCCGAAACATTCCTGAATCCTCCTCCATGTCTGTACCAGTCTCCTCGAACAGAGCTCTATTCATCAAACTTTTAATTTGGAACCCCCCTCGCACCTGCAGACAGACATCCGCAACTTGGATCCCAATTCTCATAGACTTCTAACAGAGGTTTGCAACTTATTTCTCGACACAACTCGACATGTACCAGCACGTGCAAATCAGAAAAACCTTTTTATCTCTTCAGGCCTACAACCATTCTCGCAGAGGTTTTATTCTCTTCAAATCCTTTCGTGAATTAAAATAACATGTTAACACCTTATTCTTTGATTATAAGAAACACTTCTATGGAATATAAATCTAACGAATAAACAGAATTACTAAATAACATTAGTGCAATCCATGTCATGTATAAGTGTACATTTCCAATCCTCTCTGCCCTGGCCATGAGGCCTGTTCCCTTCTATGCTTTGCAGCATGGCATTCCTCCGTTAGCAGCTACATAACATGGATCATGATTAATCACGTCTAATAAGACTAAATATTTTTCCACACATTTCTGCGTCAGTCCCACTTCTATATAAAATTTCTATGTTAACTACACAAGTCTAAGTATAGGTGAATGTATTTTCAACACTTACAAGCACTTCTATTATGGTTGTGCGACCGACTTGTACTTATGGTGCACTCATGCATTTTGTTCAGTTTGCGCTCTCTCACTACTCACAGTGCTCACGTGCATACTGAATGAGGCACTATGCATGTGTGAGCCTTTATGTGAGTTCCTGGAATTATGAAGAGAGTTTAAACAGAATATCTGTGACTGTTTACTGGGAATGTAATAGTGCATCTGTAGTGTCTTCTTTAATAAGAAAGTACATACTATTCTCACTGATGTGCTTCTTTTTTGCAATTATTTCCAGATCCTGTATGAGATAACGGTAGTCACAGGAGATGTACAGAATGGTGGCACTGACTCCAGTGTTTACATGACATGCTTCGGAGCTAGTGGCAGCTCAGAGGAGATGCTGTTGCCAAAAAATGGAGACAGGTACCGTAGCACGGTTCTTAGTACTTGTGGAGGGTGTGGAGGTGGGACTAGGAGGACAACTGGGCTATGGCATAAAGTGAGGTACTGACACACGATGGCCATTTACCTAACCGGACTAATGCCTGATGCTCCAGCTGCATGTAAAACTTTAAGGCTGCCCTCCCACTGGTGAAGGATACTTTACTGCTTACAACCAAATTCTCCTTATTACTTCAGTAAAGGGGCCAGCCATCTTGGAACAGTGTTTCTATACTTCCAAGATGGCCGTCATGTTGCATCTGTTAGTGGATTCAAAATGGCTGCCATTTTATATCTGGCCCCAATTAAACATCCCGCTCATGAAAATAGTGCTCTTGTATTGCATCACTAAAGATAAACATGTTTCCAAATTTAAGGTGTGCATTGCACCTGTGATGCGGCTCTTTCCTACCGTCTTCCTTACTAAAATATGCTAACTCCTACCCAACGTAAGTTCACAGTCTGCATTGCACCCGTGTCATCCCAGTCCATTGTGTGAGATGAATCATGTGCCACATTACATGAGCAGATCACCCATATTGACCAGGTAGGCCTATAGTAATTGTTAATGCTCGTTCATTCTATAATGCCTGAGAGTGATGGGTGGAGTCTACTTCTGCTGGCTGCACCCTGCGCCTGTCACTGCTACTGGGCCTACAAGAGCTCTTTTTCATGTTGGTGTTCCCTGCATATACAGTGCCAAGTGCCTTAACCAATGCCAATGCTGAACTGGAATTACAGATCTCACAGTGGAAGGGTGTGCGGGTGTAGCGCCAGGAGACAGAGATTGGTAATTGACGTGATGGAGTGTGCCAGGTAAAGCTATTAACATATTTATTGCAGATCACCAAGTAATGCCCGACAGAGGAGAGGAGCCATCATCATCTGTCGCTATTGGAACACAGACATAAATCCCCGAGTGGCGCACTTGCATCACAAAATTCTGCTCTATACTTGTAATTTATTATCAGAGCATAACACATCCCTCCTCTCCTCGCCTACTGTCATAATTATGGCAACTCCGTAATCTGTAAACACAATGGGTGGTAGCTGTTCCTAAAAAGGGGAGAACTCTGCAACCAGTTCTAGTTGAGATGTGGTGTCTCCAGAGGTAGAACCAGTGGAATCTAAATAAAGGTTGGGAAATTCCTCCTTTTGAAATTGGTGCCGTAATCTGGCCACATCCCACCAACCAACTATTAAGGAAGTTATCATGTCGTGAGGGCACCCTGCCATTCCAAATGTCAAGCACCATAGTCCTTGTCTCCTCAATTAGTGTTTTCTCTGCCATCTCAGGCAGACAGCTGCTCTCTGCGTCCCATAATCCCCTCAAATTTTCAGAAAACCATAGGATTTGAAAACATCCCCAACCTGGTTACATCCACTATGACATAAATTAGGGTTTGCTCTACCAAACGTCTTTAATAATGATTGTGAATTATATATTCTACGGAGAAGTTGTATTAATTTGATTCCTGCTCTGATAGCCACCTCTTCGGGAATACTGTAAAGCCTCCTACCTCTATCATCAATATATTCCCCAGGGCTGATACCCAGCACGACTTTAAGCTATCTAGATTGCCGGGTCTTATAAACCAAAGAGAGTGCCTTCATGGTTAGGGCATCTGAAAACACTCTCTATTGTGGTGGAGTGACATCAGAACACTTCTGTTTTATTAAAGACACAGTAAACACAATGAGATGGTAGACGGAGCGCTGAAACTTTTCAACACTCACCCGCAGTCACTATTAGATCCGGGTTAAATCCATCATCATTCTTCTGCTCACTTCGACACCCCAGTTCAGACCCTAGTTGGCAGGGATGCCCAGACATGGATCTCTTGGTCACTTTGCCACTGGTTTCAAGCTAGCCTGGCTGATGAGGGGTGTTATCCGAAACTGGCCACAGGATGCCTCCAGTCACCACCCCAGTTCAGACCCAGTCATATGCAGATCAGTCATGACCCTGTTCCTCATGGGAACAGTCCAGCCCGAACTGCCAAGCCAGGTCTTCTTGGACCCAACTGAGATCTGTGACGGGGGGTGAGTGATTGATTGGTTTCAGTGTTCCGTCCATCATCCCCTTGTGCTTGCTTTAAAATGAGATTAGTACATAAAAAACATGTATGTTGTTGCAAGTTCCAAATCACAGTGTTTATAACTATAAAAAGGTAATGTACCTCTGGCTGTCTGTTCCAAGGAGAGTACTATGTAGTATAATTGTACGGTATTCCATGATAAACTTCGAATTATTTCATCTCACCAGAGATTAGTTGCACACTGTTATTGGTAACAAGTTACTTGGGCAAATCTTCAGTAAAAATCAATTCCGTAAAATCTGTTTGTTTTGGCAAGTATTTATTTGAGTGACAAACCTTCCTTCTGACTATTGAAATAAGTATTCTATTCAAGACACAAACTCTACACTCTCTCAGGATGGAAATATCAAAAGCTATTTATTCTCTGTACCCCCTTGGAATTTCAGTATGTTTGCAAGGATAATGTGCCATATTTTGAGACTTGAGAATAAGAACAGTTCCCAACAGGTATTATGTAGAGACAATTTCAAAGGTGTATGCAATTATGCATTACAAGAAAGGAAAACCAAGGAGTCAAAGGGTTTGAAGAGAGGGTAGTCTTATTTTCATAGGAGGTAGAACAGAAAACTTTCAAGGTTCAATACAGTTAAGGCAGCACTGTACATGACACACCCATCCCAACGTGGTCTATGGGTCATCTCCTGTTGTCTTTATACATATTAAGAGCAGCTGTTGCTGCGAGAGCGGTACCTCTGTGTACCTCAATCTATATACCACATTCAATTGGGTATCTATCTGTGTATTACCTCTTGGCCTACACACGATGTCCAAGGAGTCTCTCACCTATTCAGAGGATTATATCCAATCACGACTGACTGGTCCCTCATTACTGTCGGGCGCACCACAGTCAGCGTCAACATCCACTACCCCTAACACCTCCCGTGCCCTTCTGGACAAACTCGAGAAGCTGAAGAAAAAACAGATCAGAACCGACTTGCATGCCCGGATGCTAACGGATTATCTACGCTCAGGTGTTATTCCCTTGGGGCTCCAAATTCGTAACACCCCGGCGATCTTCACCCAAGACGTTAAATTCAGGACCAGCTTTAGCCACCTAGCAACTACATGCTCTCGTCACTGGATGGTCCTGGGGATAGATACAGCCATAGAACACAGTCGTCTGGAACTGCAAGAAATTGAGGAACTTGAAAAACTTATCCAAGCCGATACAACCCTCACGGATGCCAAAAGCCTGCTGGATAAAATCAATAGTACCATCGCAACCTTTAATACCTTTGAAATCAACAAAAAGGCTAACAAAGTGGAGAAGGACATAAAAAACTACAAAGTTGAAATTACATATCCCTATCTGAACGAGGAATTTTATAACACCCAACAAAACCCCCCAAGAACACAGAACTGGGGAAGATATAGGAACAACCAACGAGTCACCTTCTCGGTCTCTTCCAACAGCTCTGCGGAGGACGCAGACGCAACAACCTCTGGACCGCAGCCACTACTACCCCCTGGTTTTTTAGGACGAGGCCGCGGACGCGGACAACACCCACCTCCACCACAGAACCGCCAAACCAGGACCAGAACGTATCAACCTCCAGTCCCAGGCTTTCGCCAAACCCGCAACCGGTATTACCAGTGGGGACAACCACAGTAACCAATAATCAGGAGACAACCAGTACGGCGATGTCCATCCCCATCTTCAACTTATCAGACCACACACTGACTTTGGAAGAAACTGGACTTCTCTCACGGGGTCTTTCATTTGTGCCAACAGTCAGAACTAACTTCTTGGAACTACAATCGAACCTTCTCAAATTCTTCAGAAGAATACGACTGAAACATTTCTTCTCGGACAAACCTAACACCGTGTTGAATCAAATCTCCCCATTTAGACTTCCTTCTACCTTCAATCCGCCAACCAATCAGATGACACCTGAAATTCTATCATTTGAGCGGCTTGTCCTTAAAGAAGTAATGGATCTTAAAACTATCCCGCGGTTTATTCCGTACAATCTACCCTTGGCAGAAAAAGAAGCCCTGAACACCCTACAAAACAACTCGGACATTGTCATCAAGCCCGCAGACAAGGGTGGTGGTATTGTCGTTCTAAATAATACCCAGTATGACAAAGAAGTGGAGCGACAACTATCTAACCATGAACATTATCGGGTTCTCACCAAAGATCCCATGGCTGATATCAAACAGAAAATTCTCTGTATTACTACTACAGCCAGAGAAAATAATATCATCACCAAGAAGGAGTTCGAATTTTTGATCAACCCTCACCCTCGGACCCCGGTCCTATATATCCTCCCTAAGATCCACAAAGACGCCAATAACCCACCTGGACGACCCATCGTATCAGGATGTGGTTCAATCTTGGAACCCCTAGGGGAGTTATCTGGATGCAGTCATTAAAGAATTTGTACCCATCACTGATACCTACATCCGCGACACTATGGACCTAATCAATACCATAGAAGACCAAGCCTTTGAACTAAACGCCCAAACCATGGCTAGTCTGGACATCGAGTCCCTCTATACTAACATTCCCCATGATGAAGGACTCGAGGTGATAAAAAACCTACTATGTTCTAGACCCCAACCAGCAAAAATTCCTACTGAATTTATCATGGACCTCCTGAGAGTGGCACTACAAAACAACTACTTCATGTATAAAAATATATACTACCTCCAAATCAAGGGAGTATCTATGGGCGCGTGCTTTGCACCGAATTTTGCTATCCTGTATGTCCATAATTTGGAAAAATCATTAATTCTGAACTCCATCAACCCATATCGACCCCAAATCCATCTGTGGCGTCGATATATAGATGACATTTTATTGATTTGGAATGGAACTGCCGACTCTCTACAACCCTTCTTCACCTGGCTAAATTCCTCACAAGAACACCTCAGATTTACCAGTGAGACCAAAACAAATGACTTACCATTTCTGGATGTCATTATACATGCAGAAGAAGGAAAACTAGGAACATCGCTCTTCCGCAAACCAACTGAACGGAATACCCTACTGCATTACTCTAGCAACCATCCAAGGGGTCTACGAGATGGTCTCCCTTTCGGCCAATTCCTCCGAATCCGGTGCAATTGTAAATGGCGCAAGGACTACTTCAGGGAGGCAGACATCCTGGCCACAAAACTTGTAAATAGGGGATATCCACGACGCCTGATTAACCAAGCTAAGAAACGCGCCTGGTATAACCATCGTGAGAATTTACTACTTCCAAACCAAAACAAAAAACCTATGAACCGAATCCCCTTTGTCTCTGTTTTCAGCCCAGACAGCAACAGAGTAGCAAAAATAATCAAGAAAAATTGGGCAGTACTGAGGTGTGACGAACAATTCCAGGATCCACCCCTCTTCTCATATCAGAGAGGCAACAACATTGCCAACCATCTCGTTCACGCCATTACATGGCCCACTGCTAACTTGGACAAACATACCATCACCGCGGCCTGGGGCATGCCACCAGTAATAGGACACTTCAAATGCCAATCATGTAGCGTTTGTGAATTAACCTACAACACCAAGGAATTTGTGTATAATGGACATACTCACCCACTTTCTCACCACTCAAACTGCAAGACTCAAAATGTCATCTATGCCATCCGTTGCCCATGTGAACTAATCTATATTGGCCAAACCACCCAAATGGTCAAACAAAGGATAATACAGCACAAAAGCAGAATCAACTGCAAAGTTCTGACGGCCCCGCTGGTCGCACACTTCCTGGAAAAATCACACACAGATACCGACCTGAGATGGCTAGTTATTGAAAAACCAACACTGCCTGTCAGGGGCGGTAACATGACAGCACTGCTCAATAGAGCAGAATGCAAATGGATTTCACGAGTGGACTCGGTAAACCAAGGGTTAAATACCCTTGATGAATGGACAAACACCATCTCCATCTAGACTCCCTGTCCACTGTATCAAATCTGTCTATATCTATCCCTTCTCTGAGTCTGTCCACAGTGATGTAAATACATATGATCTAACTATTATTTAATGAATGTTTTGGCATGTTGATGCAACTTGTTTAATTTGTAAATACTTCATGTAAATACCCCGAATGTACGTATTCATACATTGAAATATGTCTCAATGCATACCACTCCATTACCGTCCAATACCTGAGCGTAGTCACTCCCTCTCCCCTCCACCATATGCGCGTTCGGTCTGATCTACTTCTGTCTCTTCCCCCTCGAACATCGCCCAGGCAACCCCCGTAAACATCCCGCAGCCTTGCCTCCATGTGGGAAGGACCTCCTCCCACTGCCCCGGAACAGCCAATGTCTGACCGGTGCACTCCCCCGCCACGCCCCTGGGAGCCACGTGACTCCGCCCCTGCCCGGCTCACTTCCTGATTCATATCTAGGTGTTCCACTACCGCGGTTAGCTAACGCATTTACTGCCCGCTCGCCGCTGTGACAGCAGACCCCCAATAACGGCACTCAGCCCTGATTAAATCAGGTAAGATACAGTTTGGAGCGCACGCCAATCGCTCGGCCATACTTAGAATTGTAGCGGACCTCAGTTGCCGGTTTGCGCTAATGTTAAGCACTTGTCCTTTTCTCCTCCTTCTCCCGCCATTCTCCGGCCCAGGTTTCGCCATTACCATCCGCTGCTCAGATGGGAGAATCACTCAGGTAGTTACTGTTACCGGGGTATCTAATCATATCTTACATGTATGGTCACCCTCTAAAGCTTGCACCACATCATCCTGCCAGAGCCTAAGTGTGAGTTTCCATCTCCCATATGGGGCGACCCTGTACTGACCAATTTATCACTCAGACTGACTGGAAATTAACTGTACTTTACCCTGCAGTCTGCCAGACCCTAGCCACTCCCTATGCCACCACCCCCAGTCCCACTCCGGCCATCACCCACCCACTTCATTACACCTCTTAGTTCGCAACTCAGAACCAGATTAAGCACCTGTGCACTTCCCTACCCTGTCCGTTCTCCTATCCCACACCCCATGCTCAAACTACCTTTTTGCCCACAGCACTGTTCTCATCGACAACCCCGTCCTGATGAGGATCCCAACCAACCGGGATCGAAACGCCGTCGACTAGACAGCTCAAATTTTACGACGCAATTCACGTTTTGTGCTCCCATACTAATTATTGTGTTTCAAGTAATGGTTACTTGTCTCTGTTGGGGCCATTATCTGATGTTTATATTCTGATTTATGCGTCGCCTATGCTGTTGTTTTTAAACACTTGCACACTCACTGGTCACAGATTGTATATAGCACCTGCACCAAGTGTCACCGGGTTGTCACAAGATTCACTCTGTACAGTGCTGCCTTAACTGTATTGAACCTTGAAAGTTTTCTGTTCTACCTCCTATGAAAATAAGACTACCCTCTCTTCAAACCCTTTGACTCCTTGGTTTTCCTTTCTTGTAATGCATAATTGCATACACCTTTGAAATTGTCTCTACATAATACCTGTTGGGAACTGTTCTTATTCTCATGACACACCCATCCCAACGTGGTCTATGGGTCATCTCCTGTTGTCTTTATACATATTTTGAGACTTGTCACTCTTATGCACGTCCAGTGCAAAAATCTTTTTTAATTCTTCTTTTGGTGCCTTTCATGTCAGTTTGGCCATAGTGAAAAAAAGTTAATAGTGTCCCATTTAGTTCATATGTTTAAAGCAGCATTTGTCCACAATTTAAAATACCACCACACCATGATAATTCAATGGAAAGGCCATAATATGGCAAATAGATCTTCTTTTCTTTAATTTCTCTGACATGACACTGTCTAGTAATTTATTACATACTTCATCCCTTTCCATAGATTGACCGAGTCCTCTCTCTCTATACATCACCCTCCGATATTTTGGCAGTCGAAGCAATAACACCTTCCTCTTCATGGTCCCAAACGTGAACTGAAATAAATCATCTCCCACCAACATGTTAGAGTTTGGTATTTTGCTACATTTCATAATTGTAAAATGTGCATCTGTGGCATCTATTCATATTATTCCTTGAGCATAACAAATCTAATGCTGATGGTTGATTGCAGTGTTTTTGGTGTATTAGTATGGTTTAATTATTCAGCTGCCACCATTTCCTTCTGCAAGTGCTTGACTCATCATCATAAGCTTTTATAGTATCAAGGGATAAAAATAGAAATCAATATGCCACCAGTGACCCATTAACAATCCACTTCAAACACACTTAAGGACCAGGAGGTTCATTCAAGTTGACGGTGTTGGTTTTATTTTCAAAGAAAGTCATAATTACTGTTAACTTGAATGCTCTCCCGGTGTCCATAGATGTGTGTGAATCGAGCTGTTCACAGATCGTGAATGGCATGTTCCTTTATAGTTTAGTTTGGCCCCAGATTTGTCGGGGTCGACACACTTCAGAACAACGACCTCTAAAGTTTAAACAAAATTGTATACACATTTTCAGGTATATAGCCCAGACATTTTGTTGAATCCACAATAGTAAATGTATCATTTGGTCCAATTTGATCTTTCACCAGATTCGAAAGGGGGCAGGAGGACACATTTGTGATGGAGGTCGCTGACATTGCTCCGCTCAAAAAGATGAGGATCCGAATTGACGGGAAGGGAAGCCGGCCGGAATGGTTTTTGGAAAAGGTAAAGATTAGTATTTGATGTGGACAAGTATGGAAGTAAGCGATGTCTTATCACATTTTTCATTTTTTCACATCCAAGAACCAGTTTGTGTGTTCAGGAATACAAACTTTGCAGTCAAACTCATGGTAAGACACCTACCTATAGATTTGTTCATTTAGGAAAGAAAATATTTGAAAAGAAATGACTTTCAATTGCCATTCAAAGATAAGATTGTAAGTTTGGTCCTGATTGTTTCTATGATTGGGGTTTCCAAATGAAGCTAGTTATGTTGTTTCCAAAGAGTATCACCTTTGTTTTCTCAGCATTCAACTTTAGTTTTCCTGCATCCACCTTGTGATGCATGCCAGACTGTGATGAAATTCTTTGGTCACACCGTCTACCTCAGATGTAATTGATACCCCTATCTGCGTATCATCTGCATATGATATTGCAGATTGAATGAGTTGTGCTAAGGGGGTGACATAAATGTTAAATAATTTTGGGGATGATGATGATCCCTGAGGCACCCCACAAAGAAGAGAGAAAGAGCTGGAGGTATACCCTCCAAACACCACAGTCTTCTCTCTATTTGACAAAAAAAGAACAAAGTAAGATCAGAGCTGCACCCTTAATCCCCAGTTTCTCCAGTCGGTTGACAAGCACTTGATGGTTGTCCGTGTCAAACACAGTTGAGAAATCCAGCAAGAAGATTGCAGCCCTCCCTCCCGTGTCTACCTGCATTCGATTTTCATTAGAAGCTGCAATTAATGCTGATCGTCTACAGTGCTGGGGCCTAAAGCCATGTTGCGATGGATCCAAAGATCATTCTCTGCCAAAAAGGCCATCAGATCTCCATTCACAGCTTTTTCTAAGATCTTTGTAGGGAGCGATAGGCAGGATATTGGCCAATAGTTCTTGAACTCTGCAGGATCTAGGGACTTTTTTTAAGATGGGGCGTACTCATGTTTTTTTCCATGCTGTTGGAAAATTTCCTGAGGGGACTTCTTTATTTAGAAGTACAAAAAGATACTTCGTAACTGTGGGGAAACCATTTGTAATACATGAGTCTGACACGGATCCATAGAGGTGCCCAATTTAGTGGTTTCCGGCAATCTTGTTACTCTTTCCTCCATGAAGGAGGGAAATTGTCGGAACCACTCCATTATTCATTAAGGTTATGATCTGGCTTTTCAAAAATGTAGCTAGCAGGATCAACCAAGTGATTTATATTCTGATTAGCCGGGACCACTGCATAAACACAATTTACTTTCCTGTGAAAGAATTCCGCCGCTTTATTACAAAATTATTGATCCGGCACAAACTGTTTACTCTGATCAAAATTTGAAAGAGCAGTAATCATTTTGAAGAGTTCTCTAGTAGAGATTCTAATCAAACCAATTTTCTCAGTAAAAAGTGTAGCTGAAACAATTTATGTTTTATACTCCTCAATAACTAGTTTATATTTATTCTTCTCTACTAAACTATAGTTTTTCCTCTATCTCCGTTGTTCCGCTCTGCATTTAATTTTAAGTTTTCTTAGTGCAAAAGAATACCATGGGGCTGATGGATTTTTCATATAGCTTATTCTTGTTGAGTGAAGGCAAAGTAAATCCAGTTTGAAAAGTTGTAGACGGCAGAATCAATATCAGTGTCTAGAAGTGGACTATGACTATGTAAAATAAGATCTAGCTCAAGTTCATTATTTTCCACCAGGGACGTGTTTTAATGGAATTTCTCAAGTTTGTAACGTGAGATTCTTCCACTGGTACCGTTTAGCTTGAGAAATACTGCTTTACATTCAGTCCATATCAAGGGTAGGACTTTATAGAGACTAATTTCTGAATTGGTAGTAAAAATCCCATCAAGGGTATGACTAGCCATGTGAGTATATGCACTAACTGTCTGACTTAGATCAAAACTGCTAAGGCAGTCAACCAAGTGTGCAGTGTCCTTGCTTTCCTTAAAGTCCAGATGAAAGTTAAAATAACCCAATAAAGTAAAACTTGGAACCTCCATGAAAGACTCCATAAAGGTCTGGACAGACCTTATATAACTATTCCTAGGACCTGGTGGACAATAGATTAAAACACCATTAAGTGCCACATTATTATTACATTTAAAAATGAATATCAGGGCTTCTCCCTCAGTACCTGAAATGGTCTCTTGTCATAAGTATATCACACCCCGAACATTTATATGGCATGTGTCCATCATTATGGTTAGCAATGTATCTGTTTCCCAAGTATCTGTCATGTTACTTCTTTGTCAGGAAATTATCAAAATATCTCTTGTAAATAGGTCACTCCCTTCACCCCTACTAAAATTGTGAGTTCTGTAGTTTCTGTAATACATTTGAGGCTAATGCTAACCTGAATTATATTCTCTTCAACCTTTATGTTCCATGTTGTATAGCAGACAGCATCAAATGCTATGAAGCAGTGTGAGGTGATGGTCTGATGAAGATAATTCCATTTTGACTAAATCATACTAAACCACTTTCTCCTCATGAATGAAAGTCAATCCTAAATTTTACTAAAGATGTCTATATTTCTAGATTTGTCCATTCACCTCCCACAAAAGAACATGTAACCTGTCTATTTTACCATTCTGCCTCTTGAAAGTAGTGCTGTTCTTACTACTCTATGATAAGCGACATATTTTAATTAAAGTCTACCTCTGGTACACCAATAAACTTTGGGCCTTATTTATGAAGGACTTGCGCCGCCGGTGCGTCACTTTTACCATGGGAAAAAGTGACGCACCGGCGGCGCAAGTCCTTCATAAATAAGGCCCTTTGTACTTAGTATTCTAAGTGTATTTACGACTTTCTGGGTTAATTTTACATATTAGTATATCCATTTATGTTTGTAAATTTTCATTTATTGACTAGCAAATGTTATTTTATGCTTGTAAATGAAAGCATATTTGCAATTTAATTGAGCAACCCACAGGGCTAAATTAAGAAATTTGTGAATCTATCTCTTGCTCTAGAGATGTTCTGTTTGAATGTGTCTCAATCTTTGTTGCTTTGTAGAAGCTCTGATGCCCTGGTTAAGACACCTGTCTTCATACTACAATGTTGAAACTTCAATATTCCAGAGGCATACATTTCTGGCCTTTTATGAATCTGCGTTTTCTGTGTGGGCAGCCCAAAGTTTTCGCCTTTTAGCAGGCTTTAGAACTCTGTGCACTTTACTACTGCCAAACAGTAGTAAAGTGCCTGTGTTCCCCCTTTAAACATGGTTGAATTGGCATACTCCTAATTGGTACCTTTAATTTCCCTATAAATCCCTAGTATATTGTACAAAATGTAAGTTAAATGCCACAAGGGGACTGCAGCACCTATTGTGCTATACACTACAGTGACAGTGCAAATATGGCTTCAGGCCTACCATTGTAACTTGACTGTAATAAAGCCAAACATGCTCTGCGATCTGTAACATAAACCGTTTTGACATGTGAAACCCTTTTTAAAAAAAATATCAATAAGTCACACCTATGCAGGTCTTGTAGCACAGAAGGCAGGGTGCAAAGTACTTAAAAGTAAGACATGTGGAAATGTAATGTTGACATGTCCTTAATATGACTAGCCCTCACAAGCTATTGCTGTAGGAAGGATGGCTGGTGCATAAAAAAACACGGGGCAATAGCTAGAAAAATAATTAAACAACTATTTGTAAAATTTATTAAAATTAAATTCAAGTGGTGAAGTGGGATTTTTAAGAAATATTAAGGAAAAGTCAATTTTAAAAAGTTACCATTTCCCTGCCTGAAGTTCCTCGAGGCTAATTTGCATTGGCTCTCAACTGCTCTCTGACAGTGATTAGCCCTTAATAGGTGTGAAATTCCTCCCAGGAGCAAACAATAGGCTGACCTGAAAGGGCAGTAATGACTACTCTTGAGTACACCAGAATATGCAGTGTGGAGGCTGCTCAACAGCTCTAGTGAGTCTCTGGGTTTGTGATGGGTACAGTGCTTGCCTTAAACAGGACTTTAGTTTAAGAGTGGACGCTAGGGTTACCATAGTATACTCCCAGCACACATCCTCAGCTCTCACAGCCCAATTTTATTTATTTATTGAGTTTTATATCGCGCTACCGGAGGTATCAGACCGTTTTACATGAGGACGAAACATTGTTTCAGAACATGGTTACAATGTTACATCAGTTACTGGGGCGTAGTTACAGTAGTTGCATGAGTACAAAAGCATAGCATAAACATGAGGTAAAAAATAGGCAAAGGGTGAGAAGATTGGGGAGAGAGGGAAGGAATAGGGGAGGTAGATGGAGAATAATGGAGGGAAGAGGAGGAGGAGGGTGTAGAAGGCACAACTGGGAGACGAGGAAAAACAGTGTCCGACATCCGGCTGGTTAGGTGATGGCTGAGGGGTGAACCAGAGCCAAACTCCTCTATAGCTGCGTGGGACAGCTCCACCGGTCATTGGCCAAAGGTTGCTCGGGCACCGCAGTACATACAGAAGGGTTATAATTTAAGCCTAGGGGGGCATAGTCCAAAAAAACCATTGAGCGCGCCGGTCATGGTGTATGGTGCTGTGCTCTCAGCGGTAATGGGTTAAAAACCCAGGCCTCCGCTGTGGGAGACTCCCTTGACGCTGTGGAGTCGCTCAGAGGGAACTCTGAGACTCCAGGGTTTGAAAACTGGATCCCTCCCCAACAAGGGGAGAAGGAGGGATGTGGCCAAGTAAGATGGCGAAGTAGGCGTGCCTGTGCATAGCTCCCGTCAATCAATTATCCGAACAACATCCTGGCGTGGGATTTTCAAAGCCTGAGCCCACTTGGAACCTGTGTACCCCCATCTGCCTAAGGGTTGATTGTTTTTATGTCCAAAGATCCTATGTACCGGCGTAACTCCAGCTGACTTGCCGGATACTGGAGCCGCCGGCCATTTTCCCGGCTTTCGCGCTGCGACGTGTGCGGCCGGCTCCGATGTCGGGTTACGGAGCTGGATTCCCACAGGGGCTGAGATGCTGAGGGCTCGGAGTGGTGCCGCTGACTTCCTGCAAAGAATGCACTGTCATTATAAGGAGGCGTGTGAGGGCCAGAGAGAATACGGGACAGCCTGGGCCGTTATTTACTCGAGGGCGAGTGCTCAGCTCACTGCATACGCTACTCCGTGAAGCTGATAAGGTGTTTTGCGCAACGGACTGGGATTTGAGGTGCCCTGCGGTCCGTTTCGGCCTAGGTCGCATGAACTGCACCAACAGTAAACTTGGAGATAAGTGGCCTGCTGACTGATACCGCTAATGTGTGGGAGGCCTCCGTTGTGCACACCGGAGCCAGAGCGCCTTTTCAGATGGGTGGGTGCTGCCTAGGGGCCTCCAGGCTACTACCAGTGATCCTGATCCTGCCAGTTCCATGTTTGTATTCACACCCACTGCCACATTGATGTGATGAGGCTTACCGTACTACACTAAAATAGAGAGCCTATGCTTCTGAGGGTGATTTTCATTGATGTTGGGACATTGCATTGCCTGCCACTTCCCATAGTGCACTGGGGGATATCATTATAAATGCTCTGCACCGGATGGGCTGCACGGATGCTTGGGAAGGATCTGCAACATGAGAGAGTTCGAATGGTAGTGTTTGCGATCCTGAGTTATACTTTCACCTGTGCCGTGGAAGTGGGCACTGAGGCTGTGCCCTTTCATTCTCTATCATATATCTGCCCTCATGATGACAAGGGATAAGGGAAGCAAGGCAGCCCAATCTAACAAAATATCGAACTACGTCCAGCCAATTAATGTGGCACAGGGAGCTGTGGCGATGCCGCCACCCGCGGACATGGCTGCTCCATCATCAGCAGTGGATAGACCGCGTATATTGCCGAAATACTTACAGCTATTCATGATACAAGCAGTGAGCTGAGAAACAGAATTGAAGCGGTCGCAATTGATGTAAACTTACTCCGATGTGACCTGCGAAACATCTCAGATAGGGTTACCACCACAGAAGGTACAGGCGACAAGATGTAGACGGAACTACACAGTATCCGCGACACAGTGATTACCCTCAAGAAAAAGCTGATGCACCTGGATGATTGGGGCAGAGGTCGCAGAGGGACGCTCCAGGCAGAATAATCTTTGTTTTATCGGATTTCCCGAAAAGGCAGAAGGACCATCGGTGGAACTATTTCTTGAAAAGTTGCTGCTGGAGACTATGGCCCCCCGGGGGCTTTCAAAATTCTTTACCATAGAAAGAGCACACAGAGCGCTTGCGCCCCCTCTAAAACCCGGGACCCCTCCTAGGGCCATCATAGCCCGCTTTCTCAACTTCCGGGATCGGGATCTCCGGTTACAGCTAGCGCATTCCAAGAGACAATTTCTTTTTGAGGGACATCAAATTGTGTTTTATCCTGATTATACCCAACAAGTTCAAGAACAAAGACGCTCTTTTTTGGCTGTGAAGTGACGTCTGCAGGACTTAAACCTCCAATATAGCCTTTTCTATCTGGCTAAACTGAGGGTGGAGCACAATGGAAAGGTTTTGTTTTTCATTACGGCGGGAGAAGAGACCAACTGGCTGGATGCAAATAGCTCTTCTGGACCATGTTTGATTCCCTCCACGCTTACACCTAGCACGTCCGGTCCTCTTGACCGGTCTCGGAACCGGCAACTGGAGGCGCCATCTCAAAGAACCACCGGACATCGTAGTCCTGGCAGAATACCGGTCTGCCCGGACAGCACACTGCAGGCCTTTGAGGACTCGATGGCTTTCTCACCGGGGAACCCACCGGACATTAAGGCAAATGAGGACTCCGATACCTGAAGCTGTCTCTTCCTTGGGATATTTGCTGAGATTTGTGGCAGACTCTTCTGACCAGTAAGATTGACCTAATGTGGGGCGTTCGAGTTGTATTATGAGAGGAATTTACTGATGTACAGACATTAGTTTTTTCTTTCTTTCCCCACGCAATGCTTATTATGACGGGGGCATGTCCTCCAAGTGTTTGGTAGCTGTCAATGGAGTTGGAGGCCAGGCCTCACACCTTGGCGGCTTGCCACTCACTTCTATGGACTGGAGTGGGATGGGCGGGAATCTACATGATTGTGTTGTAATTATTACAGTTGTTTATTTAGAGTTTGTAGTTATATAGGGCAATGTGGCGTTGTCTACAGGCCCTCACTGAGTGTGGGTTTGCTGGGGTGGGTCATGTGGTAATTCCCAAGGGGTGGGGGGTGCTGGGGTAGTTCTTTGTTGGGAGTGGGCCTTCCTCCCTGAGAAGTACTGTGTAGACGACCAGAGGTTGAATGAACTTGGAACACTGCGTGTGGTGCTGCGAGATGGGTGGGCCTCATTCGGGTGAAATAGTGAGGGGAAAATGCCATGGCAACCACCGTGACTAAACTACTTACCTGGAATGTGCGCGGTAAACAAAGATGAATATTTGCATACTTAAAAAGATACAAGGTGTTGGTGGCGTGTCTTCAAGAAACTCATGTTTGGGGTGATTCTCTAAAGTGTCTGAAGAAAAGATGGCGAGAGCAAATTTATGCTACCTCTTATTCTGGTTATGCAAGGTGGGCCCTTATATGGGTGGCACCAGGAGCCCCGTTTCAACACTTACATTATGTGGTTGATGTGGATGTCCGGTATGTAGTACTGCATGGGAGGCTTGATGGTTCTGAAATCTGCATTGTGAATGTGGATGCCCCGAACGATGATAGCTTTTGGAAGCTGCTTCTCCATATCTTGGGGCTCCAATTCTGTTAATTGGGGATTTTAAGTGTGTGCTGAATGGTGCGCTGGATGGAGAACCTCCTAAAATGTACACTAAACTGAGTATAACATTAGCGCTCCACCGTATACTGCAGGGTTTACAATTACGAATCTGTGGCGGGAACACTTCCCCCTCATGAGACAGTTCTTCTACTATACTCCTGCTACAGGCACTTCCAGACGGTTAGACTACTGTTTTTTATCTTCTGAACTGGGTCCCCTGGTTGGGAGTATAACATACCAGACGAGGAATCTGTCGGACCACTCCCCGCTGTTATTGGAAATGGGGGCAAATCATTCCAGATCGCAGATACCTTTATGGCGTTTAATAGTGAGACGTTAACTGATCTTCCTTTTTTGGCCACGGTAACAGCAGAACTGAATAATTACTTCCAAGAAAACTGGGAGTCTGCCTTTAGCCAGGCCATTGAATGGGAAACTATGAGTTATCGTCAGAGGTGTTTGTATCAAAACTGCTTATGGCGTGCGGGCCCAATTGGAAAGAGATGTTGTTTCTCATGAATCTAGGTTGGGACAATTGCAAATGGAACTACGCTCTGACCCTCAGAAACTGAAAGAGTGGACTGAAGCTAAGGAAGCACTAATGATGGGCCTCCGCAGACTGGAGAAAAATTACTATACGACATATAGACAGAGCCTATATAGGGAGGGGGATAAGACTGGAGCCCTGCTAGCACACCTTGTAAAACAAGAGACGCCTGTTACTCCTATACTGCAGATACGACCTGCGGATGGAACACTACATTACACTCAGCGGACCATATCTGACATCCTAGCCACGCATTTAGAAAATGTCTACACTAGCCGGGTAGGTCTAGGGCCAGGCCACTCAACTGATTATTTAGACATGATACGATTGTCCTTTATCACTAACGAAGAACAGGAGGAGTTGGGCTTTCCAATCACTAAAGAAGAAATTCTCGGGGCTATCGGGCGCCTTTAGCCAGCGACGTGTCCGGGATCGGATGGTCTCCAGGCAAAGTTTTATAAAAGTTTTGCGCCGCTCTTAGCGGATAGACTGCTTGAAGTGTACAATGATGCGCTGCAGACGAGATACTGCCCGCCTACCATGAGAGAGGCATAGGTGGCTATGATTTCCAAAAAGGATGAAGACCCTGATTTGCCAAGCTCCTATAGGCCTATCTCCTTGCTGAACTTAGATGCTCAGTTGCTGAGCGGTATTATGGCTGGGAAACAACCTTTACAACAGAACTTTTACAACGCACTACCATTACAACAAAACTTTTACAACGCAACATCCATTACATCGCATGCCATTACAACTCAACCATTACAACGCATGACACTATAACGCATACCGCTACAACCCATGTCATTACAACGCAGTCATTACAACGCATACCATTACAACACATACCATCACAACACATAGTACCCCTACACTATCCAACACTTACCCTACTGTTGCATCCCCTGGAGTTAGAATATTAATTTTTCCCCCTACACTATCCAACACTTACCTTACTGTTGCACCCCCCTGGAGTTAGAATAGTAATTTTTACCCCTACACTATCCAATACTTACCATACATGCAATGTAATGGTATGCGTTGTAATGGTATGCGTTGTAAAGGTAGTATGCATTGTAATGGAATGCGTTGCAAAGGTAGTTTTTAAAAATGTGTTGTAATGGCATGCATTGTAATGGAATGCGTTGTAATGGATGTTGCGTTGTAAAAAATGTGTTGTAAAGGTATGCGTTGTAAAAGTTCGCGTTGTAACGTCATACATTCATTATGGCTCACCGCCTGCTCCCCTAAGTGAAGCGTTTAATTCACACAGACCAGGCGGGGTTTATTTCTGGAAGGAATACTACCTATAATCTACGACAGCTGGCGCATTTGTGGCATGCCCCCTGCCCAATGGACTCCGATAGTGGGGGTTGGCCCTTGACATTGAGCAGGCATTTTAGTCTGTGGAGTGGCCTTAAATGTGGCAGATACTGAAGTGCATGGGGGTTGGGGAGCAGTACCTTAAATGGGTACAACTGCTTTATGCAGTCCTAACAGCCAGAGTGCGGATGGGCAGGACTGTATCCAGACAGATAACGCTATGTAGAGGAACGAGGCAGGGGTGCCCGCTGTCGCCCCTGCAGTTCGCGATTGCTTTGGAACCATTGGCAGTTCGGTTATGGACAGTCATGGGCAATTGGGGGATACAGTAGGGTGACACCAACCACATAATTTCAGTGTATGCTAGTATATCTATGACACCCAGGATCGTCAATCCCCCTGCATTTACGAGAATTAGAGCAATTTGGAGATGTATTGGGACTGCGTATTAATCCCGGTAAATCAAGGGTGATACCGTTGGGTGGGAAGACCGCTTAGCAACCAGAAGTGTGACCAGTTATAGATCTCCCATTGGCCATTGAAGGGGAAAGGTATCTGGGTATTTGCTTGGCTTCCTCTGAGGACACCTTTTACGCTGCCAATATGGGTCTCGTTCTTGAAGGATTACAGAGCTCAGTGGGTTTTTGGGCAAATTTAACTCTGCCGCTTATGGGATGTATAACCATTGTTAAAATGATTATTCTCCCACGATGTCTCTATCTCTTCCAACACTCTTTTTACATGCTACCGAAATCGTGTTTTAGCACCTTGGACAGTCTCGTCGGAACGCTCTTGTAGGGAACAAGGCGACTAAGAGTCTGTCTGACGACATTGCAAAGGATGTGGGAGGATGGGGGTTTAGAAGTCCCACGGCTGGACATGTATTACATGGCATCTCAATATGCAGTGCAATGGTTTGACGACGACTATAACTGGGAGAAGAACTTGTTAGTTAGAACATATGGTGGAGGGACACTGACCGCATTATTAATGATGTGAACCTCGGTACCCGATAAGTACCCCTATATAATACGACATATGGCAAGCGTGTGGGAGCAGGCGCTGCGCAGGATAGTCCGACATGCTCCGTACCCCACAAACATGCCTCTATGGACAGTTCGTCCATTCATGGCAATAGCGGATTCTATGTCAGGAAGCCGAGGGAGGGGAAGGGGGATGTTTACTGATGTGTGACCTGTATACGAATGGACCCTTCATGATACGAGAGGAGGCACAAACTACATTTGACCTAGGTCCGGGTCAGTTTTTACAATATGCCAAAATATCGAAGATCGCGCGAGAGTTGTGGCAGACCTTTCCAGACGAGACACCCATTACTACTATCCTTAAAACTATGATAGAGATGGTCCGGGGTAAGCATTTGATATAGCTTCTAGAGCATTAAGAGATGATCTCCCGAAGATACTGCTACGATCTCAGCAGAAATGGGACGGCGCCCTTGAGGTACCCTTGACAGAGGTAGAATGGTGGAAGGTGTTTGGGGGTTGGTAAAGTTAGCACGAATGCTCGCTTTAAATTACTCCACTACAATGTTATACACCAGGTAGTTCTAACCCCTCGTACACTACATGTAATATAACCTGCTCGGGAGGACTGTTTGTTGCCATAGATGTCCACACAGGGGACGTAATTCATCAATATGCTATGGACCTGCTCCACATTGCAGGTTTATTGGGAAGAAGTATTGGGAAAAATAGGGAGGGCCACGGCCTGGAATATTGTAAGGGATATTAAGACGGTGATATTGGGCCGACTGCCATATCCTAAGAATAAAACCTTAAGCAGGAGATTTGTAAATTTGGGGTTGGTGTTGGCAAAGAGGCTTGTGGTCATTGCTTAGATGTAACCAAGACCCCCCAAACCTTCAGACTGGGTACGTGATATAAATGAGTGGGCAATGGCAGAGCTGGTCCCGATGCGCTTCATCAGAAAGGATAAAAAGCTGAGGACGACAGATTAGCCTGGGCATATATGATTTCTGAGCTACAAGACAATCAAGGTCACCCTATACGCTGTTCTCAAGACAGAAATGATGCTCAAGAGGCTAACCTTAGTGGGAACTTAGACAGACACACCCGACACATGAATAAAACACGGATACATTATAGTGGACTCTTGGTTCTCACGCACATGATTGACATGGTCTGGACCAGAACGAAGACAGGGAGGGGGAGGCTAATGGGTATTATTTAGTTTTTGTGTACAGGTTTTTGTTACTGTTATGTGCTGCTATGGATAATGTCATAGGCAACGCATAGAGGCAGGTGATATTAATGGAACCACACCAGTGGTCCAACATGTGCTTTTGTACAAATGTTGCTGTCACAATTGTGTCTTATACTATGCATTGAACAGAATGTACTAAGCTTACGATTGAAAATGCTAATAACATTTTTTTTTAAGTAAAAAGGGGAGAAGGAGTGCTTTGGAAAGGGGCCCATTCATGGTGGCCATTATTAGAAGATTGGTGTGTAAGAGGTCCCCAGTGACGACCATCTTAGAGTCAGGCATTGGGTACAGCTCAGTACACTGCTCATATTTGGTCTTCACACTGTTCCTCTGTGGTCCCAGAGGCCTCCCTCTTGTGACTTCCCTCTTATCTGGAGCATCCTGGGCCTATGCTACTGAGGTTTGCCCGCATGTGTGCTGCAGCCGCCATTTTAGGATGAGGCGCGCCACAGGATTCTAAATCCGCTCTATGCCTGATGCTGCCTCCTTGTCTATGCCTTACTGGCCTTGGGGAGTGCAGGTAGGTGCACTCCAGTTGAAGAATGAAATGAAAGAGCAGTAACTAAAATAACATGGCGGACCAGGGCATCTCCGCTCTAGGTCACAGTAGCGTCGCTGTTACGGGGGCAGGACGAGTATGAACAGGGCGAAAAGTACGCTCACCCCAGGGAAGAGCCGCCCCGGGTGCAAACCAAGCAGGGAGCGGAGTAGCAGACGTGCAAAAGAAAACACGCTCACCCCAGAAACAAGTACAGTCTGCCAGTGGAGCAGCGAGTCCGATGGTAAGCCACCGATGGAGTAGTGACACAGCGTCGGTCTTTTTGGAGGTAGAGGAGTCACCGCTCGTCCCCTTAGGCGGGCTCGGTCCTGGTGGGGTGAACAGTCACAATTTTAAAAAAAAATATCGAATTGAAGGAATATCGAGTTTTATATATGAAATGGACAGAATATCGAATTGCAAAAATATAGTGGTGCAGAATACCGAAATTCAGGTAAGAAATACCGATTTCCGTATTATCAAAGTTAGTAATATCGACAGTCATAATATAGTTGTTAAAAATATCAATTTTTTTATAGTGTTTTAAGTGTTAGTATATGTGTTAAAAGTATGTATTATTTTTGTAATGTATGTTTAAAGTAATGAATTTTATGTTATTTAATTTTTGAGTAATTTAATTCCGTAGTGGGTTGTTGGTGTACAGGGGAATAGGGTGGGAAGTAATTTAATTATAGTAAATTAAATTTTCATTTTAAGTAATTATTTATTATTTTTAATGTAATTTTGCATTTTAGTTCTTAAGCAGGTTGTGGGATTATAGGGGAATAGGATATGATGTAATTTAATTGTCATTAAGTAATTATTTATTTTTATTTATTGGTATTGATAATTAATTTATTCTTAATTAATTATTATTTGGAAATTCATTTTTATTAATTGATTGTATTAATGTATTATTTGGAGCGGGTTGTGGGTTTATAGGGGAATAGGGTGGGAAGTAATTTAATTGTAATTAAGTAATTATTGAAATTATTTTTGTGTATTGATAATCAATTTACTGTTATTTAATTATTAATTGGTAAACATTTTTTTTATTAAATATTATTTTTTGGTATTGGAAATTAATTGGTTGTTAATTAATTATTAATAGGCAATTACTTTTTTATTATTTATTGGTAGTTATAATTAATGAATCATTAAATATTTTGTCATTGGTAATTAATTTAAATTAATTTTGTATTGGTATTGATTATTAATGTATTTTTATTTAAATATGAAATCACTACTTTCCCTACTGCTGCACTCATTGCATTGGGAATAGTCATTTTTACCCCTAATCTATCCAACACTTTCCCTACTGTAGCACTCTCTGAAGTGGGAATAGTAATTTTTACTCTTACGCTACCCAACGCTTTCCCTACTGTTGCACTCGCTGGAGTGGGAATAGACATTTCTCCCTCCCGCTATCCAACACTTTCCCTACTGTTGCTCTCACTGGAGTGGGAATAGTAATTTTTACTCTCCCGCTATCCAACGCTTTCCCTACTGTTGCACTCACTGGAGTTGGAATAGTATTTTTACCGCTACGCTTTCCCTACTGTTGCACTCACTGGAGTGGGAATAGTAATTTTTACCCTCCCACTATCCAACGCTTTCCCTACTGTTTAACTCACTGAAGTGTGAATAGATAATTTTACCCTCCCGCTATCCTACGCTAAAAATATTTAATATTTTTTTATTAATATTAAGTTAATATATATATATATATATATATATATATATATATATATATATGTATTAAAAATAAAAATGCATGTTTATTTTTTTACTTACATTAATTATTTATTAATTTTAAGGTTATTTAAGTATTTTTAAATATGTTTTCGGTAATTATATTTTTATTTCATTAATTTTAGATTACTTTTAAGACATTTTAAAAATTCTATATTTTAACAAACTATATTATTTACAACGATATTTTGGATTCAATATTTTTGTACTTACCTGTTTGTAGATAGGAATTTGATATGCTGGCATTCTATATTTTTTCCTCGATATTTTAGCAGGTCGATATTTTTCTCCTCGATACTCTGTCAGTGATCCCCTGGTGATGAGCAGAGATGCAGATGACGAGTTCCTGGAGTCCCTGAAGATCGTCCCCGCAGGTAAGTGGGACATGTAGGTAAGGTGGTTACAATCCAGTTGGAAGGTGAAAGGCAGGGCAAACAGCGGGATATCCACTGGTTTGGTAATCTCCAGCCCTGGAGCTCTGGCATAGAGCTCCTACTCGGAGGCCATTTTAGCTCTTGCAAAAAAAAAAAAGCAAAAAGCTATTTTAATTTGGCAAAGACTTTCGCCATCTTGAGAATATCCTAACACAGGGCATTTTGGGCCTATCTGCAATAACGTAAACAGTGAAAACTGAAAAAAGTGGGTGGGGTTAGCCCTTTGGTTGGGGCATGTCCATGAGTCACCCCCTCCCACTTGCTAGTGCCTGGCATAAATGTAGACTCTCCAAGCAACCACCTCAGTACACTTTCTGGACCTGCGGATCATCAGACGAGAACTGGACTTGCTGTAGGTGATCTAACATGAGGCTTGAAGGACGTGACCTGCCTGTACCAGGTGGTTGTATGACGTTACAACGCAGGCTTTTACCCTGCATGCCATTACAATGCGGGGATTACAACGAAAGTCGTTACAACGACTTTCGCTGGAGGGTGCTGGATAGTGGAATAGTTTAATTTTCTATTCCAACTCCAGCCCACGTTGACAGTAGGGAAGGTGTCGGATAGAAAATTAAACTATTCCCTATCCAACAGCGCCCTCCAGCGAAAGTCATTGTAACGACTTTCGTTGTAATCCCAGCGTTGTCATGGCTGTTCCCCGTACCAGGTCAAACAAGTAGACTCCAATGGTCAGTGTGCCCAAGGGGGACAAAAAGCTGCAAGAGGCCTTTCCTGGAAGTATCCAGCTGCCCAGTGGCAACTAGACCTGGACCAAGACCATGCTGTGGGCCTCAGCCTGACACCCTGTGAGTCTCCAATCGCTTCCATTGGGGTCCCTGGAGGCTTTAGAAGTGTACCGCTGTGGTGGAGTAGGACTTGAAATACTATGGGCCTGGTTTAGAGTTTGGCAGATGGGTAACTCTGTTAAAAACGTGACTGCTATCCTGTCCGCTTTATTACGAGTGCATTATATCCTATGGCACTTGAACTACGGTGAACGGGATACTCCTCACATTTGGGATGGGGTATCCTATCTGCCAAACTCTAAATCAGGCCCTAAATCAGAAGGTAAACCCTTTTCCCAGGAGAGACCCGGTTGGTTCATCTGACCCCCGCTCAATCGCAGTCGGCCTCAAATTGTGCCACGGTCCTGCTCTACCCGACTGTTGACTGTCATTGGTGTTTTATGCTTTTTGGTGCTATTTCGATTTAAAACTTTAAAATGTCATATCTGCGGTTCCCTGAATTGGATTATTGTCATTATGGTTTCCTTTTGTTTATTAAATTGTACTCTATTTTTCTAATTTGGTGTGGGATTTGTATTGTTTTGCCCTTTGCCTTTATTACTGTTTTGGCACTGAATAAACACACTGCCCTAAGTTAAGCGTGTCTGCTCTGTGCTGTAGCTGCCAGGAGGTTGGGTTCAGGTTTTAATAGTGACTTTGAGGGTTCACCCTGACAAGGGTTGTGATTACTCCCTGAGGTGGATAGTCACCATCCCAAATAATAATCTAATTTCTGACAAGACTAAACATAGCAACTTGTGTTTTTGACCTTCTGTAGCAAATACTAATGAAGGGTGAAAGGATCAACGTGATGTGGTTTATTGACTTCAGTTTCACTGACACAATGGTGCCCGCTTCTATACGAGCATTAGCAAAACCAATAAGTCTGGGTTTAATGCACTAACATATTCCAGTGTTAGCACATTAGAAAGAAATACTTTATTTTTTCAGAGTTTTATATAGCGCAAACTTGACCCGAATCAGGTATCAGATGGCTTTACATAGCACCAGTTGCATTGCATGAGGACACATTCTTTTTTGTTAGGTACGACTTGAGGGAGCAGGCAGAGAGGGCTACCGTTGTATTCCTCATGCAGTTCACTGCGACCACTGGAGTGGAGGCAGAAGGGTACACCCAGACAATAGCATTAGGTGAGAGTTACAAATGACATAGGGTGGCCCAAGATGTAATTGACAGAGTCTCTAGCCATTGACTGAAAGGCGCTTGTCAAAGAAAACCAATGTGTGAAAGGGGCAGACCCAGAAACCACTTTGTATTGTTAGCAATAGTTGTGCTGTGAAACCCCAAATCTAAGACACTGAAGTCTCCAAAGGAGGGTTTTGGGCAGATCCAGGTAGGGGGTGTTAGTTGAGCGTCACATAAAGAAAGTCATAGACTATCAAGGCTGTGTGGAAAAGGAAAAACATTTGGCCGTGTTTTTTTGGGGTCCCTAGATGGAAAGCCTGAGCTATTGCTATTATCTGGGAGACTGCAGTCAGTTCAGAATTAAACTAAATCCCGCACGTTCGACTTAATTGGAGCTGGGGGTGCGAAGACCCCAAAATAGTCTGCGATTAAGTATTTTTCCAGAAAAGGGACTGCCTCCAAGGTGAGTTATTTAATGTAGATTGTATTGTATAGTAATTCCATTTATATAGCAGTAGTGGTTGGTGGTGGGAGTAAGGCCGGGCCGTGACATGGGGTGGAGGAGGGGGAGGGGCAGTGTGGGGGGTAGTAAACTATGGAATACGGCCAAATACAGATAAGTAAACATATAAATAAATTAAATAAATGTTGCGCGTACTGCATCGCATTTGGCAATGCAGTGTGCGCAACGAAATTCGTTTTATTTATTTATATGTTTACCTACCTGTATTTGCGATGCAATGCGCACAACAAAATTCGTTTTATTTATTTATATGTTTAGTTACCTGTATTTGGCCGTATTCCGTAGTTTACTATCCCCCACCCTGCCCTTCCCCCGCCCCATGTCACCGCCCGGCAGCAGTCCCACCACCGACCGCTACTGTAATATTACACCTACTACCCCCGCCTACTACCCCCGCCGGGGCGTTGATGTGCTTTATGACGGGTAGCACGAGCCTCCTTAACTTAAAATTAACTCCAGTTTTCGATCAAATATTTGTTCACGTTATGGCCCCGCTAACAAAGCTTGCAAATTCACAAGGGGTGTGGCTTAAAGGCTAGAGCGGCCGACCTTGAAGCTGGGGAATCAGGTTTGATTCTGGCGGGAGGTTCAAACATTCTGTGATTCTTACCAAATCACTTATCTCCCCGTGCCTAAAAATGAATGTGTCGGTCTGTAATGTAACTGGTGCACCTGTAAAGCACACTGATACCTTCGGGTCGAGTTCGCGCTACATAAAACTGCAAAAACAGAAGCATGCCAGTCCCAGCGTTCGATGCGCCCAGGAAAGGGTCAGTGTGCCATCACCACGAACGCGCGCGGTGCCCTCCAATCTAGGTCGAGTTTTTCATTAGCGACGGCCAGTTGTTTAGAAGAGCGAATAATGAAAACTGTGTCTCTGCGCTGCATAAAACGCGGCGCGCGCACGTTTCTTGGAAAGCATTGTTCAGGCGGACAGATGGCGCCCGCACCGGAGCAGACTACCAACGCGAAACGAGAGACTGAGCCGAGCCATTAATCCGCCATTAACCATTTGCTGCAATCCTCCGCACGGGCCGCGCAGCTTTTAGCTCTGTTTGTGACTGGCAATTAAATATGTTTCATTTCCGCAGTCCGAGGCGGTGTATCCCCCAGGAGAAGTGTTTGCAGATAGTCAAGCGCGTCAGGCAGGGCAGGAGGCCCCCTGCGAGGCTCGCCAGACACCCCCCGCCGTGGAGGTTTGATCCATGCTCAGGCCGGGGGCGCACAGGCCGCTCAGTGATTGTCTATTGAAAGGGCGGCAGTAACTGGAACAGCAGGGGGAGGTTTAGGGCCTGTTTTGATTTCACGCCCTCTTCCCCACACTCCGTGAATCATATGCAACGATTACGTTTCTCAGTAATGCAGCGTTCTTGCTGTAATCGACTGACACATGAGAGTAGTGCCGCTGTAATCATCGTACTGGCGTGCAGATAGTGTTTGAGATTGAGCTGTCCAGCCCCGAGAGGGCTTCATGAACATGTCGCGCTCTGTCCGCGTGCAAACTCCAGATGCAAGTCTGGGCAGAGGCTTTAATAGCTCGAGCTAAACTAAAGCAGCCCATTTTAGACCATATCTTTTAATCTGAAAGCCTCTTCTCTTCTCTAGCTATTGTAGTAGTGCCACAAGGCAGATGCCTGGAGGGACAACATGTAGTGCTGGTCTTGTGGTGCGTTTCCATTCCATGATAGAACTGGGTATACTGCTATTACGGGATGTAACTCACTGGTTGCAGGGCTTTGTCTCACGCTGACGATACTCACTTCATTACCAGGCTGGACAAGGAGGCTCCTAGGTCTGCGTTCAGGCTGACGGAGTGGTTCTCAGCCATCCACAACTTGGCCAAACTCAACAGTGGTCCTGAGAAGTAGTCCTGACGCTGATACAGCACTTCTTTGCCCCCTTGCTATGGAGTAGACCTTCTGTACACCTCCATCTTTGGGATTTACTTCCACCCGGAGGCATGTCCGCGGGCAGCTCTTGTTTCCATGTGCTGGGCCTGCTGAGGAAGATTATTCCATCTCTTCTCCAGGACAGCAGTGAGTCCTTGTGTCTTGTCCAGACGTGGTTACTGCAACGCCTTGACTTTGCATGCCAGTCTTGTGTCAAACGTTCAATACACAAAAAGGGACCCAGAAATAACTGCACTGGCTGGTCATGGGCCGGAAGGTTTTATTCAGATGCGTCTACTTATTCATAGGACCTTACGTCGACGAGAAGGGCCTGAGCTTTGTTCAATCCTGCAGCCCTACACTTCCACTCTGCATTCCGAAAACAAGCTTCTCTTGTGAGGCCTGCTTGCCTGGAGGGCCCATGCAAGAGGCTCTTCGTTTTGGCACTTGGCCACTAAATTGTGGAATCTCCAGAAGATTGAAAAATTGAGAATGACTTGGTTTTCAGAAGAACCATGGGAATGTTGTGCTCTGTCTGGGTCTTCGACTTTGTTAGTTTTGGCATCTCTCATTTTTTGTACTTTATAGTACCTTGAAGCCTTTTGGTGTCTGAACTTTCTAGAAATAAAATAATAAACATAATACCATAAAAGTTATGATACACATCAAGACACACAACACTATTCCTGACTGCATTGACACTATAGTATTGTGAGGGGTAACAAACAATACAAACATAAAATACAACAAGCAGGTAACTCAATGAGTATCTGTTAAGAGCGTAAACTCCAGATAATGGCGCGCAATATTTCTCATGCCTCGAACTATCCTGACAAATCCTGAAGTACAAAAACTCTGAAATGCCTCTAAAGACCAATAGAAAGCAGAGGAAGCATTGAAATGAGGAGCAGGGCCCTGCGGCACGGTGCATCACGTGCTTTCAAATGCCCGGCAGCAATCCCTACTGAATTGCATTTGTCTCATGCAAATGCCTGACACACTAAAAACCATTGTAGATATTGCCTGTCATATTTATTGCTCCCAGTGTTTAAAGCATTTAGCTTGCACATGCTGCACGGTGAATTTGCATCGAAATAGCTATTTTGACCTAAAAAGCATCTCCATGTGTCGCCATTCACGTGCTGAGAGCTGCTTCTGCAGCCACCGCTGGGATGCGTACAAGGGATTCTGTGATTTGGCTGAGTTTCCAATGGAAAACATTCATAATTATGATAGACTGTTTTTATTAAGTTTTATGGGATTGCTCTTGGTTTAATGTACAGGGAGAGAAGAGCGTTGTTTCCTGCCAAGGCCTGCAGGCTCAGATGTTTGCAGCACAGGCTGTGCTCCTGACTCCCAGCCCCCCCATGCTGACTTACAGACCAGCTGTACTCGTGTTTTTCATGCATCACTCAGATTCCATTGGTTTGGATTGGAACTGGACACCGTGTAGTGTACATAGTATATTCCTCATACCTGCCACCTGGCGAAATTGTGCTATGTAGAAGTTACCTTTTTAGAACAAGTCCCTTTGTGGAAGAGAATTCCATGTTTATTTATTTAGCATTAATAGTGCCTTGATTATGCAGTTATGCCTGTCCTCTTTTCTTATGTGCGGAGTTCTCAGTCTCGACTGCGGAATCTACGCACACGTACGCTTACTATTAAAATGCAGTTTTATGAATACTGAGAAAGCACAAACCTACACAAACATGTACGTTTATGAATCAGGCCCACAGTCATTCTATCCCATTGCTAAAGCTGCACGGATGGAAACCAATGCCTTCCTGGCTAATAGCTATCTTCGATTGTTGAACCTCTTCTAAAGACTCCAAGTCAGGATGCAAATTACCATTCCAACTGCAAATGTATGGTTCTTGATGAAACTAATCAGAAAGGCAGCTTTTGCTTTGATGCTTGCATATACTGAAAAAAACACATTTCATATGGACTGGTCGGGTTCTGCCCCTGCAGAGGGACAGATTGTATCCTAGTCTCTTCTATGGACGGGCTTTAAAAACTGAGTGGACTCCAATGGTGATGCTGCACTGATCTGATAAATCTCTCTTCTGCATTCAGTATTGTCCTCATCCAACACCACTGGCCAGATTCCAGAAACGGGGCAGCCTAGATGAGACGTGGATTACATTTGTTTCTTCCAATCAATCCATAAACACAATATTTGCTCGCTTACATACACCTTCTAACCGTACCACCTGGATACCGCCCTACCTCAGAGCTCAATCATTTCTCCCCTCCTTTCCAACACATCTGCCTCGATTATTTCAGTGTTGTGAACATATTTGTTTAAACTATGCAGATGGCACATGTACCATCCTCAAGTCCAGGTACCTCAGTGAGACCATGACCTCCTCGCCGGCTCCTTGCTGGAGCACAGAAAAACACTAGGTAACCACTAATCACCTTCAGGTCAACCCAAGCAAAAAAGGATCAGCTCAGATATGGAAACTGGCCACCAGCACGAGAGTCCATCCTATCCAGCAGGCTTAGGACAAGCAATCACCTCAACAAAAACAGTTTAGTAATCATTACAGATAACACAAAGGGTGATGTAGGAACATCCTCCACCAGAATCCTGAAAAAAGGAAACCCCACTGACTGTGCTTCTCCCACAGAGTTTACATCCCAGCAAGCTAGTGCTCTCTCGCCTGCTTTACACAAACAGACTATCCCCAGGAGCACCAAAGGTCTACATAAACAGACTAAAACAGATGAAAAACTCAGCGGGGAGTCTACTCAAACACCCTAAAACCATGCGGTCACATAACCCCTGCCCTTATGATTTTGCAATGGCTTCCAGTTTGTGGATGGATCGAATTCAAAGCACTGTGCATAATAGACCAAGAGCTGCAAGAAGCAAGACCAACATTCCTAAAACACAAACATCCGACTGAACACCACAGACGGTGCCTCTGATACCCTCATGCAACAAACTCTTACAGCTGATAGTGCCATATTTCAACAAAACCAGACTAGGAAATCTTCATCCTCATTCAAAGCCAGCATACTCCGGAACTCCCTTCCTGTCCAGATTAGGAACCCACTTTACTTTCCAGAAAGTCATGGAAACCTGGCCTTAGGCGAAAAGAACACGCAGAGTGATTCTACCTTTCCGATAATTTACATAAAGCATGGAAAAATAAACGTGTTGCTATACATTTTTCCTTTTGCTTATCACTCTTGAGCTCGAAAACTTGAGCAGAATAAGATAAAGCCTTATTTAATTCTAGTTTTTAAAGTGCAGGTTTAATTTTGCTCTGTGGCCTGCTTTCCCCTAAGCAGCCGGCAGCAGGCATGGTGATGTTCGAACTCCACTGTAATAAGTTATTACATTGAGCGTCATTTCTATATTTCAGGTGACTAGGTATGTCACACGTCCTATGTAATAAGGAAATTAGAGGCAGGCTTTTGTTCAGGAATTGCAAACTCTCTTGAATTACATCACATTCTCACATACCCTATGAACACGATCACTCATCCCCTTTAAATATGAGTGTGTGTGCCAGCAACATCTTTGCTGCGAATCATGACCACCCCACCTGGCAGGCCCTCAGACCCCACACTCAAGTCTTCCCACACATGATCCACTGGAAACACACATCTCTCCAATCAAACATACAGGGGTTGGACATTTTGAGTGCCCACATGCACCACCCGTGACAAGGGCACGCAACACATTTTGTAGATTACATAATACGTACCTAAAAATATCCTAGGAAGTAGGTTTGCGTACAAGCATCCTAGGAGCTAAAAGGTCTTGAATCTGGATGTAACGCATGGGAGTTTTGGTGAGGCTCTGGTTGCAGATACTAGGTTAGATACAAAAATAGTGTCAATAACTTGTTTATAGTCCCGCCATATGGCATTCGAGGATGATCGGAGATAGAATTAGGTAGAAGGTAGAAGGGTTCTGGTTTGATGTCTAAGGTCCCACGTCACACAGCATCCAGTGACTCAAATTGTCTCCCAAGTGTTTCATTTTACATATGCAGGAGCCAGGCACATGCGCAGTTTGTGCACTTACACTGAATAACAACAGCTTAGGGGGAAGGAATGGTGTCAGCGTCACTCTCTCCGCCTGAGGGAAGACAGAGACAGCAACGTGAGCCAATTCTATCAATTTTACAGAGAAAGTTAAAAATAAAAGTCTACACAGTTACACATAAGTGCAGTTGCGCACAGCAGCGGGGGCCTGCGCAGGTAAGCACGGTGAGTCGGGACAGGGTGTGTGAAGGGGGAAGCCGACAGATGACAGAATAGGTGCTATTTATTTATTTAATTATACCTATTCCGTTGTCTGTCGACTTCCCCCCTCACACCCCACCCCACTGCGTTTACCTGTGCCGGCCGCCGCAGATTGCCATGTTGTGAGGGACATTGATTAACCACAAAAAAGTGCAGGGTGTGTTTGTGTACAAACATGCTCCAGATCACTTTGTGAATTAGGCATTGAGTTCCTTAATGTTGCAGCAAGTATGTATCCTAACTGCTTCTCACACAATAGTGCAGAGACAAGCGGGTGTAAGTGTGCACCAGGATCCAATTGCTCAAATTAACCTTTCTGTATTTAAAGCCAGTTCATTCTAACGTATGTGAAAATACAGAACAGACAGGTGTGATCTAGAGAATTCACAAATATTAAGTTGTGTATGGTGTTAATTGAGATGTCAGAGTTTACACCTTGAAAAGACCATGGGCTTCACCCCTTCATCCACCTCCTTGCTTCAGTCATTCCTGTATGAGGAGTGGCCATCTCCTCTGACGGATACCATATAGTTCTACTTTCCTTTTTGAATTCCTATGGTAAAGACACACCTTACCATGCAAGGTGATTTCTCCCCACAGAAAATTCAGTTTTTGTCTTTCTACCTGATGGGCCATTGTGGTAGTCCTTAAGACATCACGAGTCTTATAGTTATATTCAGTGTTTAATTTGTAAAATAAAAAGTGCCGGGGCCTCGTCAGGGAGAAACAGCCACTTGGACCACCCATTGCACCTGCCAGCGCTGCCAATGACAGTACCGACACATCTACTAACCATCACACCCTACAAGTGTGACAATTCAGACTATTCCCGTCCTCCAAAGCTATAAGAACGCCTTGGGTGGAAGGTTTTAGTCATTTATAGTGTACACTGAATTAACCCCTTCGCTGCGGCGGCTATTCCGCCGCAGCGCTAAAGGGGCGGGGTGGCCGCGCGGCCGCCGCATGCTGGTGACAGAACCGCTCCGTCACCAGCTACAGTTGAGCTGTGCTGGTGACGGAGCGGTTCCGTCATGACCCGCCCCGCTCTTTAGAACGCCCGCGCAGGCGCGAAATCAGCGCCGCGCAGGCGCGGCGGCCGGGCCATGACGGAACCGCTCCGTCATCAGCACAGCTCAACTGTAGCTGATGACGGAGCGATTCCGTCATCAGCATGGAAGGGGTTATTAAACAACTGTTGTTATGATCATGCCCAAATTAGACAAACAGTGCCACCATGTGTCAGACTGCCATAAGCACCAGTGTTGACTAGTAAGTGACGGTGCGGTGCACCGGAAACCACTGGCTCAAATTAGGCACTAGTTATATTTTCTTTTAATGAAAACTTCTGTTTTCCTTTTTCCGGAAATTTATATCTAATGCAATGCGGAGATTGATAGAATTCGGATTGGGAACCTTTTGCCTTTCTTCATCCTTGCGCAGTGCAGCTTGATAATGGTGAGAGGTAAGGTACCAATGTTAGAAGCCTTTGCATATTAGTGCTAGATGGACACCTGAAACAACCACATGCATACAATTCCAACCAGGACTAAATAACTGAAACAGCTTCAATTTGTGTAGTACCAGCAAAACAGGAGAACCCCCATATAAGTCTAATTATAAACTTTATGATAAAGCGAAGCTAAAACACTGACACCAACTCTACAACTCATATAACAGAAACTGAAGGATAACCCCTAATCGGCACAGGCAATCACTAACACTGAGCACTCCAATTAGAAAGTGCTTGTGATTAAGCCATACACTGTTGCTTTATTGGGTTTTTGCTATCTTTTATTCTCACTTCTCCTAGTCAGTCGTTCTTTGGAAAGTACTTCATGTTCTCCTCTTTCTGTTCCTGCTAACTCACAAAGCATGTGGTTCATTGTCTGGTGTTTTTGGGTGTGTACAGAAAAAAGTTGTGCTTCATCATCATGAGTCTCAAACAGAATGTATAAAGTGGTTAAATAAAAATCACATAAATGTGCATTTGAGGGCATAAAGATTCAAGACAATTGGGTAGCATGCGATAATTAATATCAACTGTAGACCAATTCCCCCTTGTCTCATAGTCTAAGTTGGATGAAAAAAGTGGGGTGCTGTGAAAGAGGTGTGGCCTGAGAAGTGTATATGAGGATTGCCCACAAAATGTGTGACCTATGTACCTGTGGGTACAAGTGGAATGGACACCTATGCTTGACAAATGTATGAAGTGTGAGTGGGCGAAGAATAACCCATTCAGCAGGCAACAACAAACATATTGCCCATTAATATATCACATTATCCTGAGTTACAAGCAAATAAGCACTTGTCATGGTCAATTTAAAGCTAAGCAGCAATTTGACTGTTTGCAATCTCTCTTTTGGAGAGTCAGATGTTGAAAGGTGATAACGTGGTTATTCAGTTAGAGTGAAATAATCTCTTAGGCCCTGGAACACCAATGGTAAGCGACAGTATCCATCATTTTGCTTCCTGCCCATGCTCCATAAGGCAAGTCAAGTGACATTGTGTTGCAGCTGTGTGTGTGACAGGCAGGTACAGTATATTATTTTCTTCAGCTGGGGAAGGTCAGAAATAGGAGCCCCATTGGGCCAAGGTGAGATGTCTATTTGTAGGCATTGTCAGGGCTTATCTTTGGAAGGCCTTGGCCCACTTAAAGCCTTGGGTGTCAGAAAGCGGTGACTTACGAGCTAGGGAGCTTGCTGCAACCCAACATACTTTTAACCACTGGGGATCTTGATACCTACCTCACTATCTTCAAAGGTTACTTTTGAAATAGACCCGATATACACTCATTTACATCTCCCTGTTCCACGAACACATTATGTTTGATTTCACCGTTCTGTCCCCCACACATCTTCTCAGAAAACTACATTATAACATTAAGGTTTTTTATCCTAGGGTTTTTTTGTTTCAGTTACTTTTTCTTTTTTCATTGACTACAGTCAAATGATGGGCTTTTTACATGTGTCCAGTTGTTTTACTGATTATATTTTGCAAGCAACACAGGCATACTGTAATACTGCATATCTGAAGATTTGTCTTACATATTTAACACGTCAGTCATGTACATCCGTGCTTGTATGTTCCAGCAGAGTATAGACCACTTCTCATATTCCTGTTTGTTCTAGATCATCATGCGCAGCATGGTTACCAAAGAAGAAACTCTTTTTACATACTCTGATTGGCTGTCCAAGTCCAAGGGCAATAAAAAGGTTTTGATGTGTGAAATGGCAGCCGTGGTGGACGAAGAGGAAATGGTGGAGAGCACGGCCTACACGGTCAATGTTAAAACCAGTGATGTCACGGGTACGTTTTGGCATGTTGGCTGGTCCACACTTTCCTTCCTTTCTTAAAGTCGAGGTTGGACTACAGAGGATAGTTCTCTGCTGATGTCTGTGTCTACAAGATGATGTCAACAGCCAAGTGAGTTAATTCAGGTCATTTCAATAGGGGCATTACGGATACCTTTATTGTTGATAGTTATTTGCCGGCCCTATTCGCCCTGGAGAGAAGCAAGGTTGAGTCCATTGATCCAACACCGGTCGTTGGACTGCTTCCTGCGGCATCCAGTATTGACATTGCTAGGATATATTTAATTATTGCTCTTATGACTGCTTTGCCAATCAGAATTCTGGTGCTTATTACTGCTGTTGTTTGTCTGCATTATAAGTTCAGGGAGAATGAGCAGCAGTGTCACAGAGCGGGTAGGGGCAGTTACCCTTCTTTCTTGCACTATTGCCCACCTGTCATTGGGCATTAACAGCTACTATTTTGTTCCTTTCCCTCATTATGGGCCCTCACATTCTGCCCTTGCAAATAATTGTTGGGTGGTCAATTGATAGTGGTCAATTCTCTCTTCTGAGGGTGTTAATCATTGTTTGTGTCCCGAGCTGTGTCTATTAGTGTTTATTAGGAATTTATGAACAAAAGACATGTTAGTTACATTGGTCATAGCTCCTATGAAGGCTACTTATGCCAGGCACAAAATATCTTGAATCGTGCCATCCAAATAAACAGTGTTTTATGACACTTAAGGGCTCCCTTATTGCCTTTAAAGTGCTGATTTGAACCAGTTTCTGATACGTCTGTCTCTGTTTCTTGTTTGTCCAGGGGCTGGAACTGATGCCAATGTGTTCCTGATTATATTTGGAGAGAATGGCGACACAGGGACTCTGGCTCTGAAACAGAGTGACCACTCCAACAAGTTCGAACGGAATCAGATGGACACCTTTAAGTTCCCGGATATGCTGAGCCTGGGAGACCTGTGTAAAGTGCGGGTCTGGCACGACAACACAGGTCAGTTGTCACTTAATGTAAAAAATTGTCTGATGCCTGGGAACATTACTCTCTTCTTTCATTTTGGTCATTAATTTTTCTCTTATAGTTTAATTTATTATTCTCGATCTTTGTCGCCAGAGGTATGCACACATCCCAATTGAGCTGTGATTAAAATATTTGTGCTAATTCCCATTTAAGAGCAAACTCCCAACGTGGGCAGCATTTGCCCAGGCGCTAATGGCACATGTTAAAATTGTCCATCCACCTTTTTTCTCACAAGTTTAAAACATGGTATGAGACTTGTTTGAAAATAGAGCCAATTTCCAATGTGTGCCCCTGGGATGCCAGCAGGCATTCTAGGCTGTGAAAGGGGAACATTAATGGGTACCAAAGGATGCGCAAATCAACATTTCACACTATTTGCCAACAAGATTCTCGCAGGTTTTATCAGCCATAAACTGTTGACTGATAGCGCAGGGTAGGTGATCTGCATAGTGACCAATAGAGTATGGACAAATAGCACATGTGCAAATACCACTTAACTTGGAACTTTGTCTTAGTGGAAATAGGAGTTTGCATCCAATACAGAATTAGCCTCATGGTTGTACATGTGGCCTTAATGTTGGATTCTGATGCCTTCTGTGTGCAGCAAAGGAGCTAGTGAGTGAGTGAATGAGTGTGAGAGGGCTGTGACACAACTGATGATTAGGACCCCATTTGACCCTGCAACTCGTAGTAAAACAGGCGCTAAAGGTATTTGTGGATGCAGTAGCGCTAGCGCCGATTTGGAGTTAAGTGCAAATAGTGCTTCTTTGTCTGTAAACTCACATCACCTGCCTGTAGATAAAGTAGTAGTGAGCACAAGACGGAAAAAATGGTTGTGCATCAAAAATGAGTTTAAAAAGCCTGCCTGTGTTACTCCCCATTTTTTGCAGCATACTGTAAATCAGATGCAATAACTGTAGCAAATATTTGCACCTTACCTAAGTACGAGGAACTATACTTCTGCCATTGTAGTGATGATAATTTTAGAAATGCATTGGGTTTTTTACGTTATTATAGCTATATCCAGGAATTCAATAAGCTAAATAGGCAGTATGAACAAATATAGCGTGGATGATTTTTAAAAGTTGGCATTGCTCATATGTTCATCCCTTTAAGTCCAAGACTGTTGTTTTAATCATGCGCTAGAGCTGATACGTTATTAAAATTGTGACATATGTTCTGACATTGACCACCAAAAGCAAGCAACATTTGCATTTTTCTGCAGTGAGTTCACTTTGTAGTACTGAGATGCCCTAAAGTTTTAGTTCAGTTCATGCTTTTTGTTGAGTTTTGTTAAGTTGATACTCAACTGCTCATCTCCCTCTCCCAGGCACCCACGCTAGCAGCGGCCAACTTCAAAACCTGCATGCAGGCGCTTGCTGTCTGAATGGACCAACACTGCCTGAAGCTTAACGGCTCCAAAACTGAGGTCCTAGTGATTGGGGGAAAGGATACCAGCTGGACTCAGGATTGGTGGCCTCCTTGCCTCGGCCCAACACCTATCCCTGGCAGGGAGGCAAAAAATCTGGGAGTATGGGTGGACCCGAAACTGTCTTTTGACAGCCATGTCAACAAGGTAACAGGGAAGTGCTTTGGAATAATGAAGACCCTAAACCGCACCTTGGACCTTCTGCCCTTGGAGGCTAGAAAGACCATGACCCAAGCTTTAGTCACCTCCCGCATAGATTATGCGAATATACTGCTACTGGGGACCACTGAGAAAAACCTGAGGCGGCTCCAGGTGCTACAAAATACTGCAGCCCGGCTAGTCCTCAGACTACCCAAAAGAACGCCATCTAAACCCACTCTGTCTGCCCTTCACTGGCTTCCTATAAAAAAGAGGATCCTATTTAAAGCACTCCTAATCTGCTACAGGATTACCGCTTCTAAAGCCCCTGAATATTTGAAGGACTTAGCTATCCCCTATCAACCCAACAGAGCACTTCGCTCCATGGGCATGGGCCTTCTAAAAGTTCCACGCATTAAAAAGGCCAGAATGGGTGGTCGCTCCTTCCGAGTGCTGGCGGCCAACCAATGGAACACTCTGCCGTATGAAATCAGGCAGGCCAAGTCTGAAACTGTTTTTAGGAAGCTGCTAAAAACTCACTTGTTCATTCAGTAGCCTTGCTCTCTGCCGCTCCGATCACTCTCTCCACAGCGCGGGGACACGCCGGGATGGCGTCACCAGTGCGCTTTATAAGCCCCTTTATTATTATTATTATTATTAAGTCTGCTAAAAATTCTCAAAGTGTAATAGAGAAAGAAAATGAACATTACACATTTCAGACTATATTATTACCTATTTTACAGTTTTCGACAAGACCATTTGAACATATCAAGATTTTTTGATGACCAAAAAGTAATTTTTGTGGATAATTTTCGGCACAATTTTGTAGGCCACATTTTTTTGTGGTGTGTGTTCAAACAATCACGTGAGATGCGCTGTGTCATTTAATCAGTAGGTGTCCCCTTGTAGGGGGCCTCTGTAATAGTTATTTTAAGTACTAAAATAGCTATTCCTAACCTTTTGACTTATGTGGGCCCCCTATGAGTCACTACTGGAAGCCAGGCCTCTTACTCCACCCCAAAGGCAATTTCTACAGTTTGAACCCAAAAACAGTACACTAAAATGTAGAAGCAAATAAATAACAAACACATGATACACTTCATTTTTAGCATCCACTTATCAAATCATTTTACATTTCGCTTTTTATATATATGTATGCTTTATTATTCTGCTAAATATTTTTTTTTTTTTTTTCATAACCAATTTTATTGAGCAGAAGAGTATCTAGAATGTGGTACCTTCACATACCAAGATCCCCACAACAGTATTAATGCAACAGTGATATACTCGGCAATCCATGAATCAAATGATGAAGCTCAGCTTTAAGGACGCCCTAACTGCCCACCCCAACCCCAACTACCCCCCCCCCCTTACCCAACCCCCCCCCCCACCACACATGTACAGAGGCAACATAAAGACGGTATACATATAAGAATCAGGTATGATGCAACCAGGGTTTTGCCATTCGGGCCAGGAATGTCACTGCGATCAAATGTCCTCCTCTTGTTCCGCTGGGGGTTCCAAGGACAGGCCGCGGTAGTCGGCCCACCGCTTCCAAATCTTGAAATGTTTGCGCGGGCAACCCCGCGCCTCAAAGACTGGTTTCTCAAGGCCCATGAAGTAGTCCAGCCCAGCCTTCCATGCAGACAGGGGGGGAGCCCTTACAGATTTCCAAGCCCGAGCCAGGTCACGCTTGGCCACGACCAGGCCCAGGAGCAACAGGTGGCGCTTATATATGTTACCCCCAACTCCTTCCATAATGTGCAGCAGGCCTAACCGGTGGGTACGGGGAAGATCCCAACCCAGGACCTCAGCCAGGCAACTCCATACTCCCCGCCAGAATCCAGCCAGGCGACCACATGACCACACTGTATGCAGCAGGGAGCCAGGCACCTCCCCACAACGCAGGCACTCCGAGGACGCAATCAAACCAGCCTTCCACAGGCGTTCACGTGTGTAATAGGCACGATGCAGGTATTTGAATTGTATCAGGCGGAGCCGAACCGCAACAGCAGTGCCACGTGGGGACTCCAGTGCCTCCCTCCAGTCGTCCTCGTCCAGGGCGCCCACATCCACCTCCCACGCCTCCCGAAGGGAGCTGAGAGTGGAGGAGCAGTGTGTAACGAGGGACTGATAGATCCTAGAAACCTTCTTGTCTCCCAAGTCTCCCATAAACACTTTCGCCTCAATGGGGCTGAACTCGGGCAGGGAGTCGAGGCCGGCGATGCTCGGGGCTAGGGCATGCCTCAGCTGGAGGTAGCGGAAGAACTGGGAGTGAGACATCTGGAACTCCGCACGGAGGTCCTCAAAGGACTTGAGGGTGGTGCCCGATACGACCTGGCCCAGTTGTGTAATTCCAATAGCCTCCCAGCCCTCAAACCCGGCCAAAGCCGCCAATTCCGGGAGCATGCCATTGTGCCACAGCGGTGTCTCGGCTGTCAGTTTGCCCCACCAACCTATACGGCGCAGAGACTGCCGCCACACGGCAAAGACCACTTTAGTTACCGACGGCAACCCACGGCGTATACGAGCTGAGTAGAGAATGGTGTGAAGTGTACGGTCTCCCATCAGGTGTCTCTCCAGGGCATAGGCCGGATCACTCCTATCTCCATACCACCAATCATTGAGGACAAGGAGGTGTGACGCCTGATAGTAGGAGAGGAGGTCGGACGTGGCCAAGCCCCCACAGTATGTGGACAGAAAGCACGTTCTCAGGGCTACCCTGGCTGCTCCGCCATCCCACAGGAAGCGGCTCAGCACAGAGTTCACCTGACGGAACCATTCCATGCCAATAGGGTGTGGGAAGTTCTGGATTTGGTACAGCAGTCTCGGCAGCGCCACCATCTTAAAGATCGCCGACCTCCCAAAGATTGTAAGGGGCATCCTGGACCATGTTTTGACATCGGTCTGGACCCGGTCCCATACCGGTAAGATGCTACGTGTCCAGGCCACGGCCCGCGAGGTCGAGAGGAAGACGCCCAGGTATTTCAGGCCGTCTGTCGCCACGCGCAAGTCTGCGGCCCAAGGGTCGGCGACCGTTCCGCCACGCAGAACCCACAGGGTCGATTTAGACAAATTAAGATGGAGCCCCGAGACCTCGCCAAACCCCCGCATGATCTCCAAGACTCGGGGACCCGAGCGCCGCAAATCAGTAAGGAACAGGAGGACGTCGTCAGCATAGAGTGCGATCCTATCAGTTAGGTGGTCGTTCCAGACAAAGCCACGTAGACGGGCATCCATCCGGACCCGCGCCGCCAGGGGCTCCATGGCCAGGGCAAACAAGTAGGGGGAAAGTGGACAGCCCTGCCGGGTACCACGGCCAATCCGGAAGCGCCCAGAGACCGCACCGGCGACACGGACCGAGGCCGTGACATTGGTGTACAGGAGGCGAATATAGGACAGGAAGACCGGCCCTAGATTGAGGCGGGCCAGCAGGGTGAACAGATATGTCCAGCTCACCGAGTCGAAGGCCCGGTCCATGTCCGCAAGAAGAAGTGCAGCCTGTTCGTCCCTGGCTCCCATGGCGTCGATCGCCGCCTGTGCCCGCCGGATATTATGCCGGGTAGCCCTGCGTGGCATGAACCCGGCCTGATCAGGGTGGACCAGGTCGGCGATGTGGGGTAGCAAGCGGTTCGCAAGGGCTTTCGCCAAAACCTTGGCCTCAATGTTGAGGAGGGAGATCGGCCTGTAAGAGTCGTGCCGATCCGGCGCCCTGCCCGGTTTCAAAAAGACCACAATCTCGGCGTGGCGCCAGTCAGGTGGCAGCTCGCCCCGAGACCTCGCCGCCTCCAGGGCGTTGCGGAAATGAGGTCCCAGTTGAACGTGGAACTTCTTATAGAATTCGGCAGGGTAACCGCTCGGGCCGGGTACCTTCCCCGTGTTCAGCTGGCCGAGGGCCTCCCCAAGTTCCTCGGAAGTGAGAGGGGCCTCCAGGGCCGTTCTAGTCTCATCCGGGACTGTCCGTGGGAGTAGGTCATCCAAATATGAGGCTATGTCGCTCTCCACTACTGGGTCCCGAGGAGCATATTGTGCCGCGTAGTAGTGGGCAAAGCTCGCCGCCAGCAAACCCGGGTCGGACATGACCGACCCGTCATCCGCCGCAAGGCCGGGCAGTTCTAGGGGTTGGAAGGTCGCCTGACAAAGCCTATGCAACATGGTGCAGGACTTGTCGCCCCACTGGTACACCCTGCTACGCGTGGCGAGCCACGCCTGCCGGGCCTCCTCGTATAGAACCGAGGCATACGTCTGCTGGGCCTGCAGGAGCCGTCGCACGACGCCCTCGTCGCCCCCGAGTCGGCTACGCTGCTCCAGGTCCTCCACTCGGGCCGCGGCGGTCACAATGGCCTCCCGACGCTCCCGCCGAGCGGCCGCACACCAGGCTATATCGATGCCCCGTATCGTAGGCTTGAGCGCTTCCCACACAACAATGGCATCGACACCCCCCACCAAGTTCTCGCGCCAAAAATGATCGATCGCTTGGCGTATATGCGTCACGTATTCCGGCCGCTGTAGCTGCCAGGCGGACATGCGCCATCGAAATGGCTGCCGTTTAGAGGGGAGGGTCACGGTGGCCAGGACAGGGGAATGATCCGAGAGGCCCCTGGGGAGGATCGCTGCATCCCTGACACGGCTCAGACAGGCACCCGGCACAAACAAGTAGTCGAGCCTAGAGAAGGACCCATGCACCGCCGATACATACGTGTAGGCCCGCTCCGCGGGGTGGAAATGCCGCCACACATCAATCCAGCCCAGACTACGCACTGTCGCACACAACCGGGTGGGAGCAGCCGCGGGGGGGGGGGGGTCAGGCACCACATGCACTCGTCGCCGGCGGTCCAGGCTCACCTCCATGACTTCATTCCAGTCGCCCCCAACCATGGTCAGGACCTCGGGAATGTCTTCCCACAGCGCAAACAACCGCTCAGACAGTGCCCACTGCAGGGGGGGAGGGGCGTAAACACTTCCAAAAACCACCGGCTCGGAACCCAGCAGGCCTTGAATAAAGACAAACCTACCCTGAGGATCGATCCACTGTTTCTCATGAACATAGGCCACCCTACGATGCACCAATATGGCCACCCCCCGTGAACCCCTCGCAAATCCAGCATGGTAAACCTGTTGATAACCAAACCTTTGGAGGCTGAGGGCCTTGGAGCCCAGCATATGAGTCTCCTGGAGCAGGAGTACATCCACCATCTCCCTCTTCCCCCACCGCAGCACAGCCCCACGCTTGATCTTATCCAGAATGCCCCGCACGTTCCATGTCACTACCCGCAGTGTTTTCAAAGGAGACATAAGCGCAGTGTCAGCCATTATCAATACCTAGCCCAACATCCAGCCCTCCCTCCCACCCTGGTGCAACCCGCAAACCGACAAAAATCAAAGCCTCAGACATGTGTGGACCCCCCCCCCCCAACCCGCAAACACAGCGCTCCCTTCCCGACCCAGAACCCCCCCAACAAGTACAACTCCAAAACACCCCCCCGCGCCCCACACCCACCACCCCAATACCTCAGAAAACATTGAAGTACCTGTCGCGGCATGGAGAGACCCGGGTCCCAAACAGAGGACCTAGGACCCACCATACCAATGGATCCCAACAACCCCACAATGACACACACACCCCCCCCCAACAACACTCACATCTGTGAGGGTCTGAGGCCCACAAGTGGTACCCCCCAAGCCCCACTGCATCCCCATGACAACAACTGAAGTCTTCACAGGGGAACTGACCGGCACATCAAGGACAGTATGAAGCAGTCTCACCGGCCAAAGCAGGGCAGTTCAGTATGCAGCATACAAAGTGCGTGTAGAACCAGCAATGTTCAGCTGCCCGCGTCGGAGTGCTCCGAGTCCCGGGCATCGCCCGGCCGCGTCGTGCTGGCAGAGGCCGATCTCTTCTTGGAGCGGGACCTCCGATGGCGGCCCTTCCTGTTCGGGCGATCTGTTCGCTCCGGCGACGAACCCTGGGACCTGCCTGGATCCAGCCCCGGCTGGGCATGGGGCCTGAGCCGCACCGATTCATCTGTCCAGCGGAACACCTCCTCCGGCGAATCGAAGAAATGGGTTCGAGACTGATATATGACTCGCAGGCGAGCTGGATACAGAAGCGAGTATTGAATCTTGAGGCCCCTAAGCTTGGCCTTAGCGTCCATGAAAGATTGCCGCTGTTGCTGAACCATCTTCGTGTAGTCCGGGAAAATCATGATATTGTGATTCTCGAAGGCAAGGGAGCCCTTGTTCCTTGCCTCCCGGAGGATAACATCTCGGTCATGGTAGTTCAACAGCCGAGCGATAACAGGCCGTGGGCGCTCACCTTCCGGTGGTCGCTGGGTCAGAGCCCTGTGTGCCCTCTCGACTACGAAGCACGTAGACAGTGCCCCTTCGGGGAGCCAGCTCTCCAACCACCCGGTCAGGAACCGCTCCATGTTGTCCTTCTCGCATCGTTCAGGAAAACCGATGAAGCGGAGGTTGTTGCGCCGCGCGCGCCCTTCCGCATCTTCCACGCGGGCCGCCAGTGTCTTTTGAACGCTCTCCACCTCCGCCAGTCGCTTCTTTAGGCCACTAATGTCCGCCTCGGTCTCCGTTATACGGGTCTCAGCCCCAGCAATCCGCTCCACTGCGTTGCGGAGGTCTTGGCGCAGGAGCGTGACATCCGCCCCAACCGCCCCAATCTTGGCATCGAGCGTGTCTCGGGACTGGGTGATGGCCGCCAGTAGAGCTGCATTGTCCGGCCCAGGGCCACCGCTGCCACCGGCCGCCCCGGCGCCACCACTCGGCCCAGTGAATTTGTCGATAGGGCCATGTTTAGGCGGGCCACCTCCTCTGTCTCTGGTCATGGCACACGCCAGGCAGGGCGGACACCACCCCCGAACCTTCGGATACTGTCACAAGTCCCTAGCGGGACGGCCCAGATGAGGCCCCAGAGAGAAACGCGGGCCGGCCACAGCAATCGGGCGTCACGAAAATCAAGGTCCCGGCGTCACCCAGGCGGGACAGGCCGCACCCGCGCCCGTCCCCACGGGCAGCTGTCCAAAGTACCAAAGGAAGAAGCTGTGGGTCCGTGGTCTGTGGGCCGCCGCAGCAATGGGCCAGGCCAGGATGAGCAGATCCGATGCCACTGTCGTCCGCCAGGTCGTCGCCGGCCGCCTCGGGGCTCAGGGATCTCCGCCTCTAGACCGTCGCGGGGCCACACCTCGCCGCCTCCGCTCGTCGGTCACACAGGGAAGGAACCGATGGGTAGGATCCGATGGCACCGTCTCGATCCTTCGGGTGAGTGCAGTCAATGAGACGAGCCAAGGCCGGCGCGGCGGATGCCACCCGCACTCGCCAGATCGCTACCACCGCTAGGCGTCGCGAAACTCGAGGACCCCGGCCTCCGGCCGGCCACCAGGCCGCACTTCGTCGCCGCTTCCCTCCGATCACAGGAAGGGCAGAAATGCAGGATCGGCACACCAAAGTAGGCAGGAGATCCCACCAGATCGAAAGCAATCACTGGGTACCAGCAGCGGGCTCGGGGGTCAGGATAAATGATCGGATTAAGTCCGGGCCGGCGGGAGCTCTACAAGGCTGCGACCGCCATCTTCGCCCGCCAAGCCACGCCCCCCTAAATATTTATTTTTGAAACATTTGCGGATCGTCTGGCTAGGTGTTGCAAAAGCTCGGGGGTCTACTCACCCCTAGTTGCGAACTTCTCTTCTAGAGCCCAGTGTTGTTCAGAAGCTGATTTTGTTAAGATGCGCACAGCACCCTTGCCTGTGTGTGATGGTGTCTCACTTTTGTGAACTACTCAGTTTGAGTCAATGTGCTTTATTTAGCTTGGACACAACTTTGTGAAACTCCGACATACACTTGTGATAGATATTTTAACTTCAAGCACCCATTGATTCGATTGTGGTTTAATGACAAAACGTCTTCCAACACTTAGCAAATTAATTGAAATAGTACAAGCTATCAGAGGTGGCATCCCACTTACCAACACCCGAACAGCTGCCATCTCTTTAGGAAATAGGGCTTTCAATCACAGGTAAGTAAAAACACCCTTAAAATTTGTATTTACACTCCTAGGATCGAGAGAAGATTCTAGATCTTACAGTGAGTACTGTATTTATTGGATTTTTAAAAAATACTGGAGCTATGATAAATGTTCCCTTATTGAGGGCAGTGAACATCCAATGAGACGTGTGGACATTATCTGTGAGTGGTTTGTATATCCTATAAATTGTAAAGCGGTATGGCTCCCAATTCCATGAGCATGAGTGCAGAGCAGTGCAAAGTGGAGGCACTAGAAATACAAATGGTAAAAAGCAGGGCCAAACACCCAGAAATATTCAAACTGTATTTACTTTAAAGCGGGTTCACACACCCAGAAAGGTAACCATCCCAGTACCAGTTATACTGATATTTGAATTTGAAGCAAAAGAGCCCAGGTCCCTGTGCCTCAGTTCTCTGATCCTCTCCTGTTTCTACTACAGAACCATTGTTTATGCTTACACTATAGAACAAGCATTGGAAATGCAATAGGTCTCGCATTAGGAAAGTTTGAGCTATTGGTATTGTAAATGACACTTTTTTTATTTATGTGTTGGTTTTGAAAGTAGCAAAATTAATAGCTTTGTCAGTTACAATGTCAATAGTTTTATCTTTTGCAAATGTGACACCTATAGCATTTGTAATGCAATGTGTGTTGTATTTACGTGACTTAGATGTATTGATATTACAAATAACAATGGCTTTTAATTTTGTAAATAATTAATACTTAAATAAAAGTTTTTGTAATTTATAATGGCAATAGCTTAAACGTTTGTAAATAACTTTTGTGAAGATTATGTTCAGTGTATTTTATTGTGACGAAAATCCAAGAACATTGCATTTGCACCTACACACACACAGAGCCACACACATATAGATGTGGTGGTGGTGGATGTGGTGGTGGTGGTGATGGTGGATGTGGGGGTGGATGTGGGGGTGGATGTGGGGGTGGATGTGGTGGTGGTGGTGGATGTGGTGGTGGATGTGGTGGTGGATGTGGTGGTGGTGGATGTGGTGGATGTGGTGAAAGTGGTGGTGGATGTGGTGGTGGAAGTGATGGTGGTGGGTGTGGTGGTGGATGAGGTGGTGGATGAGGTGGTGGATGAGGTGGTGGATGTGGCGGTGGATGTGGCAGTGGATGTGGCGGTGGATGTGCATGATATGGGGTCTGCAGGGGAGGGGGCGGAGCGGGGAAAGCGGCATAAGGGTGTGAAGCAGCAGGGGCCTGAGACGCGGCTGAGAAGTTATGATGCAGGTTAGGACGGAGGTCCCAGTACAGGCACGAAAGTGTATGTCAACAGTTTGGACAGAGTGCGGGCAGCTCCTATGTACTGGCACGCGAGATGACGCGGGTTAGGACGGAGGGGGTATGGGAAAGAAGTACAGGTCCTAGTACTACAATAGGTGGGGGATATGCATGTCAGATGATCAGTTTGGGGACAGAGCTGCGTGTGGTCAAATTACTTTCTCAGCATCGTTCAAGGGACGCCCACCGAGACGTACCTGTACTAAGGATGAAGAGACGACGGTTAAAAGGTGCGCATCCTTCTTTTAAAAGACCAGAGCGGGAGGCAAAGTGTGTGCGCGAGCAGGGGGTAGAATGCATATAAATGCACCCGCCCTGACAAGTAAAACACTGCGCCAAAGGGAAGCAATTTGTGGCTCGAATGGGTGCAGGGCTCCGGCGTATGGTTAAGGGGATGGAGACGAGAAGGGTGAGATTGAAAATAGGAGTAAGCGGGTTGATTTGACGGGTACGGAAAGGGCGGGAACGTGCAGAGGAGTTAGTGGCGTATGAAGGTCTAGCGGACATGGTATGCTTTGACCGGTCTTCCCCGAAGGTATTTACAGTTGCACAAATCGACAGCCAGCACCAAGGGAGAGGAGGAAGGTATGCACAAATCGACAGCCAGCACCAAGGGAGAGGAGGAAGGGATGGGGGAAGCGGGGAGAGCGGGTACGGCCGGCGGAGGGCATTGCTGTGGGGAGGGGGGGGGAGAAATGCGTCACGGCGGGTATGGGAGGGGGCGGAGCGGGGAGAGCGGCATGAGGGTGTGAAGCAGCAGGGGCCTGAGACGCGGGCGAGAAGTTATGATGCAGGTTAGGACGGAGGTCCCAGTACAGGCACGAAAGTGTATGTCAACAGTTTGGACAGAGTGCGGGCAGCTCCTATGTACTGGCACGCGAGATGACGCGGGTTAGGACGGAGGGATATGGGAAAGAAGTACAGGTCCTAGTACTACAATAGGTGGGGGATGTGCATGTCAGATAATCAGTTTGGGGACAGAGCTGCGTGTGGTCAAATTACTTTCTCAGCATCGTTCAAGGGACGCCCACCGAGACGTACCTGTACTAAGGATGAAGAGACGACGGTTAAAAGGTGCGCATCCTTCTTTTAAAAGACCAGAGCGGGAGGCAAAGTGTGTGCGCGAGCAGGGGGTAGAATGCATATAAATGCACCCGCCCTGACAAGTAAAACGCTGCGCCAAAGGGAAGCAATTTGTGGCTCGAATGGGTGCAGGGCGCCGGCGTATGGTTAAGGGGATGGAGACGAGAAAGGTGAGATTGAAAATAGGAGTAAGCGGGTTGATTCGACGGGGAAGGAAAGGGCAGGAACGTGCAGAGGAGTTAGTGGCGTATGAAGGTCTAGCGGACATGGTATGCTTTGACCGGTCTTCCCCGAAGGTATTTACAGTTGCACAAATCGACAGCCAACACCAAGGGAGAGGAGGAAGGGATGCACAAATCGACAGCCAGCACCAAGGGAGAGGAGGAAGGGATGGGGGAAACGGGGAGAGCGGGTACGGCCGGCGGAGGGCATTGCTGTGGGGAGGGGGGAGGAGAAATGCGACACAGCGGGCATGAGAGGGGGCGGAGCGGGGAGAGCGGCATGAGGGTGTGAAGCAGCAGGGGCCTGAGACGCGGCCGAGAAGTTTTGATGCAGGTTAGGACGGAGGTCCCAGTACAGGCACGAAAGTGTATGTCAACAGTTTGGACAGAGTGCGGGCAGCTCCTATGTACTGGCACGCGAGATGACGCGGGTTAGGACGGAGGGGTATGGGAAAGAAGTACAGGTCCTAGTACTACAATAGGTGGGGGATGTGCATGTCAGATGATCAGTTTGGGGACAGAGCTGCGTGTGGTCAAATTACTTTATCAGCATCGTTCAAGGGACGCCCACCGAGATGTACCTGTACTAAGGATGAAGAGACGACGGTTAAAAGGTGCGCATCCTTCTTTTAAAAGACCAGAGCGGGAGGCAAAGTGTGTGCGCGAGCAGGGGGTAGAATGCATATAAATGCACCCGCCCTGACAAGTAAAACGCTGCGCAAAGGGAAGCAATTTGTGGCTTGAATGGGTGCAGGGCGCCGGCGTATGGTTAAGGGGATGGAGACGAGAAGGGTGAGATTGAAAATAGGAGTAAGCGGGTTGATTCGACGGGGAGGGAAAGGGCGGGAACGTGCAGAGGAGTTAGTGGCGTATGAAGGTCTAGCGGACATGGTATGCACCAAGGGAGAGGAGGAAGGAATGGGGGAATTAAAGATTGGGATGCATATAATTTAATATTAGTAAACCAGGATTTTTTAATATTAGTAAACCAGGATTTCAAAATCACTCAAATTTATATTGTGACTCGGATGAGGCTGTATAAAATAGCATAGCGCTGAAAGAAGAAACTGGACGTGGTTTCTCCGACATACTTTGGCCTGCTCTACAGACCTGAGGGCTTTTTTATAAAGAACATATTTCTCAGGCAGCACTTTCATTCTTGCTCAGCGGTGGAGAGATTCATGCTTCAGCAACGACAGGTCTGACTTGTGTCCGGCAAAAGAGATATAATAAAGAGTAGCTCAGCTGCTGAGACGCAGGCAGTGGGGTGAGGTATGGCTTGTACTGTCGAAAAGGTGCGCTGGCCTGCAAGGCTAGTGGGCAGTATGCTCGAGTGGATTTCATGAGATCGGCTGGCCAGTTCTTTGCCATTCTGCAAGCAAAAATGTGACCTGCAGAGGCAGCGGCAATGAAAGCAACATGGAGAATGAGAGGGTGGGGAATGGAAGCTAAAGAATCGACACTGCTACAACAATAAAGGTGCTTCACCAAGGTCTAAAAAGCGCCGTGTGTTCTGCGACACGGCGGGCAGGGGAGGGGGCGGAGCGGGGAGAGGTGCTACAAGGCAGGCAGGGGAGGAGAGTAGGAGGAGGAGGGCGGAGGAGAGTAGGAGGAGGAGGGGGAGGAGAGTAGGGGAGGCACGGCCTAGCGGCCGTGCAACTAAGAAGTGAGGGGGCGGAGCTGGGGGAGGCTGTGAGAGAGAGAGTGGGCAAGGCAGGCGGCTGGGGGCATGTGCACGCGCTTTTAAGCTCAATGCGCATGCGCATTGAGCTTAAATTTCACGGGCACTGCAAGGAATCGCCACGATTCCTTGCAAGTTGGTTAAAGAGTGTTTAAGCCCCCATAGTCTCGCAAGCTCGATGCGCATGCGCATCGACAGGCGAGACCTAAAAAGGACCTTAGAGCGTAGGCAGTTAGCATTGAAACCTGAAATAAAACCCAGCTACAAGTACAAGCGACACTATGGGGCGGCGACTTGTAAACAAAGTGTAATGAAGGCAGAGACCAATAGGCAGTGGGGCACTGTGACTTTTTCTGGAAACAGTGATGCAGTGGCGGAAAACTGAGAGGTATGGAATGATCACCTGCAAAAAGGGTAACTGTTAAAGAGGGAGAACTTTGAAGAGTGATTGTGACATTTGAACTGGGTGCGAGATTGGGTAAAACCCAGAGATATGTTATGGTCACTTGTGAACAGATAGAGGACAACAAAGAACATTAACATCATTAACTGTTGAAAAAAGCAACACAGAGAAATAAGAAACATTAGTAAGAATAGTTGTTATGTGGAACACAGACCAAAGAGGGATAAACATTTTGGGAACTGCACAAGAGGGGTTAAGATCTCACTAAATGCTTGGACGGCCATCTTGGAATGATTTTTTGGGGCATTCTATGGTATTAACAAAGAATGCCACAGCCAATGTAAAGATGGCGGACGATAGCAGTGCCAGCAGCTAGCACAGTTTGTGTGGGTTGTGGTGCACTGAAGGCAGCAGCAGTGAGGCTTGATTGCTGTGTTTAGGGAGGTACTGAGTCCTTACACAAGTTTAAAATAAATGAAGTTAAAAAAATCTGAAAGAAAAATCTAGCATAGGTTGGAACTAGAGAAGCAATTTTTATGGTGTTTGTGTACAAGCAAAATGCTCTAACTCACGAAGAAGGGAATCCAAATGCTGAAGTGTGAATGACAATTTAATAGATCTATATACGACGACCTCAGAGCAAAATAATGTATATTATATGTACACACACACATATGAAAATGTATATATTTACCCAAGCTCTTTGCTGAAGCAGATTGGACTATGGCGATGCCTTATATTTAAAAATGGCTGATTACTTATTTAGCCGCCGGCAGCTCATACATGATGAAGCAGCCAGGGGGGGCGTGGCTTGGGCGCCGAGGGAAATGGCGGCGTGAGCCCGGAGCTCCGTGCCTATTCCCTACAATCATCCTGTAAAAGGGGCCGCGGAGCCACTGTGTGCCCCGGCGCCGCACTGACCCTTCACGGAGACTGGCTGGGTGGCATCTGACCGGCTAACGGCTGCTCGGAGGGCAGAACGACCGCCGATTGCGGCGACCACCTGGGCGGAGTGACCGAGAGCGGCGCAAAAGATGGCGGCCGCGGTGAAGATCTAGGACTCCGGGGGACAGGCGGGGATCCGCGCTACCGGAGCTGGAGCATTGAGCGCGATCGCCGGCTCGAGGGCCCCAGGCGGCGATCCCCCTGCTGTGGAGGCCGATCCTTCACCCTCGGCAGCTGAGCGCGGAGACCGCGACCGCGGGAGGCGCAGGTCCGCCCGGGGAGGCCGGAGCGGGTGGTGCGAGCAGGCGGCCCCCACCGCAGCAAAGACGAGCAGCAAACCAGCGCCCCGGCTCTGGGCCCAGGACACATCAGCAGGTGAGGGGGGGCCACTTTGTGCGGCGCACCACGAGAAACGGTGCACGGAGCGAGCGACTGGGGGCCCCCTCCCCCCCCCCCCTCGCCTCGCTGCGGACGCTGTGGAGGTGTGCAGGGGCATAGCGGGGGAGCCCAAAACCTAGTGGAGGATCCTCGGAGGCGCCGGGTCCCCTGTGGCGACATACACCAGGCACACTAGCCCAGGGGGGCGAAGGTCCGCCCGGGGAGGCCGGAGCGGGTGGTGCGAGCAGGCGGCCCCCACCGCAGCAAGGACGAGCAGCAAACCAGCGCCCCGGCTCTGGGCCCAGGACACACCAGCAGGTGAGGGGGGGCCACTTTGAGCGGCGCACCACGAGAAACGGTGCACGGAGCGGGTTACTGGGGGCCCCCTCCCCCCCCCCCCCCCTCGCCTCGCTGCGGACGCTGTGGAGGTGTGCAGGGGCATAGCGGGGGAGCCCAAAACCTAGTGGAGGATCCTCGGAGGCGCCGGGTCCCCTGTGGCGACATACACCAGGCACACTAGCCCAGGGGGGTGAGAACGGGCAGCCACAGGCTCCGGGGGACGGGCTACGAGGCGGACGATCCTCTGGTGCACGACCTCAGCGCAGAGCAACCCCATAGCGCACAGGAGAGGGCCACGTGGCAGGGGCCCGGAACACCGCAGGCTGCAGGGGAGGTCGGAAGCGGCGAGGCCTACTGCGATGGGGAAGCCAAAAACCAAGGCGGAGGAGGCGGCAACTTCTGGGGCGGCGGAGGGGGGCCCCACCGAGCAGACAGACCTGCAGAGGTTGCAAGATCGAATACTGGAGGCCATAACGGCCACCCGAGACGCACTCCACAATGATATAGCGCAGGTGGCATCGGGGCTGGGCTTGCTCCGGGCGGACCACGACAAGCTAAAAGACAGGGTCAAGGAGGCCGAGACGGTGATCAAGGAGCTAGCGCCGGCCCATAAGGTGACCGAGAGACAGCTAACGGAGGCCCTAGATCGCATACGCACCCTGGAACGACGGGCGGAAGACGCTGAAAATAGGAGCCGGCGCGGCAATGTGCGAGTCGTAGGTGTGCCGGAGACGGAGGGAGCAATGGACATGGTTGCCTACATGGAGGAATGGCTAAAAACAGTGGTGGCACCGGAAGGACTTTCGCCATTTTTCACTCTGGAGCGGGCCCACAGGGTCCCCTCGGGTCCTCCCAAGCCCGGGCTTCCGCCCAGACCGATAATAGCCAAGGTGCTCCACCACAGGGACAGAGATCTTCTCCTGCGGAAGGCTCGGGAGGATGGCCCCTTTCAGATCGCGAACAGCAGAGTCACACTTTTTCCGGATTTCACTTTTGAGACACAGAAACAGCGGGCCTCCTTCCTCACAATCAAAAAAGAGCTGCGGACTGAAGGGATTGCCTACTCCTTACTTTTCCCTGCCAGGCTGCGAGTGGTGGTGGACGACAAGGCGGTCTTCTTTAGCACGTCGGCGGAGGCCTGGGACTGGTGGGAGACATACAAAGCTGGCACCGACGGAGCCAAGGCGCAAGAGGAACGGGAGAAGGAGCGAGAACGCTCACCAGCACGGCTGCGGAAATCAAAGAGGCTGAGGAAGCGAGGGAGGGGGAAGCTAGGACCGACGGCCTCCCAGACTGAAACAGAACGGCGGGCCGCATTACAGGAAGTGGAGAAGCTTGGCCGGGCAGGAGGCCCCGACTCCAGAGGGGCCACGGACTCGGACACTCATGTGTCGGCCTCGGGCTCAGAATCGGACCTTTCTGGGATTCATCGGGCTGGAGGGCCGCTGGTGACACCGCAAACGGCGGACGAGATCCTGAATGTCTGAAACACTGGCAGGACACGATGGGTAATGTTCGGGTGCTGGGAGGTGAACCCATGCCCACGAGTATAGCGGGGACCGGGGCACACCAGGGGGCTCAAGCGGGGAGGACATGGGGAATTGGGGAGGGGGCAGGGAGTTGGGAGGCGCAGCACCCCTCGGGCCGAGTCCGCGCTCCGTAGGCCCTTAAGGCACCCACGGCTGCGGCTGTGTAGTTGAGACCTGGGTCAATCAGGTGTGGGAGTTTGGATGGGAACTAGTATCATGATATTGGGGCCTATTCTGGGGGTGGGGGGGGGGGGTTCCACAGTTGGGGATTGTTTGTTCTTCTTGCAGGTGTTGACCCTGGGTACACCGTGGGTAGGACTGTTGGGATGGTTTGTTTTGTTCAGGGGGGGCACCACCACCACCGACGGGCGAGAACTGGAGGGAGGATTTCGACCAGATCACTGGGACAATGGCTAATGTGCAAAAGTTGAACTGTATTACCTGGAATGTGCGGGGCCTACATACTATGCAGCGCAGACACAAGGTACATGCCTATTTAGTACGAAGGGGAGTGCACATCGCGATGCTTCAGGAGACACATCTTACACGGCAGGAGGGGGCGGCGCTACAGAGGAGATGGCGGGGGCAGGTTTACCACACCAGCTATTCAGCCTATGCTAGGGGGGTACTAATATGGATTAGAGCAGGCACACCTTTCCAACTAATGCGCCAGTGGATAGACCAAGAAGGGAGGTATGTGGTGGTGGAAGGGAAGCTGGAAGGTAGAGAGGTTACCCTGGCTAGTATATATGCCCCAAATGTGGACCAGCTGGCCTTCCTCACATCGCTTTCGGGGCGACTGGCTCACTCCCTGGTGGGCCCGATCCTTCTGGGGGGCGACTTTAACTCCATTGCGGACCCCTCTTTGGATAGGTCCCACCCCCCCTTGCACGATTCCCCGGTCCACAGGCTATCTAGGGGCAGAAGGGAGTGGCAGGAAAGTTGGGAACTTGTGGATGTCTGGCGCGGACAGCACCCGACTGACCGGGACTACTCATTTTTCTCCGGGCTCCACGACTTACATATCCGGCTGGACACGATACTCTGCTCCAGAGGGGTGCTGCCGTACGTTACGGGGTCTGAGTACCTGACGAGAACGATTTCAGACCATAATCCGCTACTGATCCGGTTAGCGTGGGTAGCGGAACCACCCAGGGTCCCTACCTGGAAACTGCGGCCTGAGACCCTAGAGGACCCCCTCTTCGGAGCGGCCCTAGCGGAGGGGGTGGCTCAATACTTCGCGGAGAATGAAGGAACGGCGTCCACTAGGGCGACGGAGTGGGACGCCTTTAAAGTAGTGGTCAGGGGCATCTGCATTAGGGATTATGTGGGCGTGAGGAAGGTGTTGTTGGGCGATTTGGCCAAGGCGGATAGCAGGCTGAGGGAGGTGGAGAAGGAACGGCCAGGGCGCCCTGAGCTCCAGGAGACGCTCTGCACGGCCAGGGAGGCAGTAGCCGTTGAAGTGGAGAGGCTCCGAGCCTTCGACCATAAGCGCTATGTACTGCGCTCCCACGTGGAGGGCGATAAGGCGGGCACCCTCCTAGCGTGGCTCTCGAACCCCACTCGAAGATGCTCCCCCATACTCCAACTAAGGAATGCGACGGGCGCGGTGCAACACACTCAGCTGGGCATAGTCGACGGCTTCCAGACGTATTACGAGGGTCTCTACAAGAGCTCCCCAGGCGACAGGACGGAGCTGGCGGAACCCTTCTTATCTGGATTGCCCCTCCCACGGCTGGAGGCGGAACAGGCAAAGGATCTGGGCTCGGACGTCGCGCTGGAAGAGATCAAGACGGCGGTGCGGCGCATGGCACGGAATAAATCGCCGGGAATCGACGGGCTCCCCATAGAGTTCTATAGTAAGTACCTAGACGTTCTGGCACCGCGATTACTGACCGTGTATAAAGAGGCCAAGGACGCGGGCCGGCTGCCTCAGTCAATGCGGGAGGCGTTAGTGGTCCCACTGCTGAAGCCCGGCAGAGAGGGTGGCGACCCCGCGTCCTATCGCCCACTCTCCATGCTCACCGCAGATTATAAGATCCTGAGCTCCATACTAGCGGCGAGGCTCCTACCTCACATGACGAGCCTGGTACATGAAGACCAGAACGGTTTTATACCGACGCGCAACACCACCATAAACATCAGGAGGCTTGTCCGTCTCATGGACGGGCTGGACGGCGGGGCTGGGACGGAGCTGGTCCTCTCGGTCGACATTGAGAAAGCCTTCGACAGCCTGGAGTGGGACTACCTCTATGCTGTGATGGAGCGGTTTGGGCTGGGACCGGGCTATATTCATTGGACGAAAGTCCTGTATGCGGAGGCGTTAGCGAGGGTGAGGGTAGGGTCGACGGTGTCCCTCCGCTACCCGGTAGAGCGCGGAACTCGGCAGGGCTGTTCCCTGTCGCCGCTTCTATTTGCGTTGGCCATAGAGCCATTGGCGGCTGAGGCCCGGACGGGACGGCATTTCCATGGTGTGCGAGCTAGAGACGGACAGCATTTTATCTCGCTGTATGCCGACGATTTACTGCTATTCCTCCGCGACGGCGTTGAGGACCTGCAGGGAGCGGAAGCGTTACTAGGAAGCTTTGGAGAACTGTCGGGCCTGAGGGTCAACTGGCCCAAGACGAGTCTTTTCCCGCTGCAGGAGGGCACGGCCCAGCCACAACACCGGTCGGAGGCGGCCTGGGAACCCGCCTGCATCAAGTACCTGGGGGTCCATATTTACCACACGGCGGAGGCCCTGTTTGAGGGCAACCTGGGAAGGTGCGTGCGAGGACTGCGGGGCTGCATGGCCTTTTGGGCCACGCTGCCATTATCGGTGGCGGGCCGAATCTCTTTGCTAAAGATGGTTGCCCTGCCGAGACTGTTATATTACTTCCGAACGCTCCCGATCTGGCTACCCAGCTCCTTCTTTCGGCTGCTTAAATCTCTGGTAACAACGTTTATTTGGGGAGCGGGGCGCTGCAGAGTGGCGCTCGCCACGCTTTCTCGCCCGAAAGATGAAGGGGGGCTGGCGGTGCCAGACTTCGAACTTTATTATCTAGCAGCCCAACTACAGATCTTCACGCAAGAGGTGGCGAGAGTATATCGGGGCCCGGAGGACGACAGCTTGCGGGGAACGCCCAGGCACATCCTAGCGTATATTACCCTCCAACAGCGGCTGGACAGTCGGGATTTATCGCTGGAACAGCGCACGTACCGACAATGCTGGAACAGAGTGCAGAGGAGGGCAGGGGTTCGGCACCCATACGCACCGGAGATCCCTCTGGGCATGCTCACGGCTTTGCCACATGGTGGCGACTGGTCGCAGCTTCAGGGGTGGGAAGAGGCGGGAGTACAGGTGGTCGGGGACCTCTACGAAAATGGCGCGCTGCTCCCGTTCCAGGAGTTAATGGACCGCTTTGGTGTCCCGAGAGGGGGATTCTTGCTTCATGCGGCGGTGACCAGAGCAATACAGGCCCACTGGGGGGCTGGCCTTGAGGAACCTGGGACCGCGGCAGCGTGCCAGTACACTATGATGGCGGCGGGCACGATCAAGGCGGTAACGTGCCTGTACAACCGAATGGTCAGAGAGGCTGCTCCCCCCCTTCCAGCCCTAAAAGCCAAGTGGGAGGCGGACCTGGGTAGGGACATACCCGACACAACGTGGGCACAGCTAATCCGTAGGGCTCGCAACAGCACGAGAAACGCTCGGTTCCAATTAATCCACTATTACATATTACACAGGGCGTACATGACCCCGGGGAGGATCAGGCGGTATTTCGGGGCGGTAACAGCAACTTGTCCCCGGTGCCCGGAGGAAGGGGCGGAATTAGTGCATATGCTATGGGCGTGCCCGGCCCTTCGGGATTACTGGCAGGAAATAGGGGAAGTGTTGAATGAGGTGACAGATAGGACCATAGACTATGGACCGGCGGAATGTCTCTTGCATTGGTTCCCCCATACCCCCAAGACCAAACTCACGAGCAAATTCATCGATATGGGGTTGATGGTGGCTAAGAGGGAGATCACTAGGAACTGGAAGGCGAGGGTGGGACCAACTCCACGGAGGTGGCGGCAGGAATTTCTAAAATGGGCAGCGGCTGACAGCACACATAGGTACCAGCTGGCGCGCAGGACTCCTACCCAAACTGCAGCAGACACTGCGACCTCATGGGAAGTGATGGTTCAAGCACTCAGGGATAGCGAGGCTAACGAAGAGGAGGAGGCCCCCGACGTAGACAGGGTGGGAGAGGCCAGTTGAGCGCCCAGTAGCAGCAGTTATGCAGGGGGGCTCTTACCAGTACCCCAGGCATGTCCGCTAGAGAGGCCTTAGTTGGGTGGTGGTGGGTGGGAAGGGGCAAGGGGGGGGGAGTTATAGGAATAGCGCAGGGGGTGGGAGTTGGGGGTATTAGCGCACAGTTGGGTAGGACTATAAAAGTAAGCATACACATGATCCGATTGACAGCCACTCCTCAATCTAGAACGTCAGGCATGAAAGAGCAGAGACATCATCGCCGCCCAACCCCCGGGTTGTGGGCGTAACGGCTGTGTACTGGTTGACGTACCACACTGTATACCTGCTCGCTCTTATGACGCTGTTTCTATATGTAAAGGCCTGTACAGGTATGCTTACAATAAAAATTATTTAAAAAAAAAAAAAATGATGAAGCAGCCAGACTGATCTGTACCAGCCCCAAAAGGAGCTAAGCATCAGCCTACCTTAACCTGCAGCCCTGGCTTCAAGTACGGAAAAGAGCCAGGTTCAAACTTCTTTGCTATGTGCATAAGTCACTTCACGAGTCAGGGCCAGCTATACTGTGTGGCAAAGTTTTTTTTACAAAGCCAGGAGAATGCAGCACTTTTTCCATCAAGCTTTGATTCGCAGCACACAAATTAGAAAGTCAGGTCGATTGGCCATCTGGTGACACTTCACTGGAATTCCCTTCCGTTGGAAATGCATCTTATGGAGGACCTCTTTGTCTTTCGTAACAGGGGCGGCTCTAGGCTTATGGCGGCCCTGGGCAGGGAGCGTAGGTAGGGGGCCTGGAAGAGGGGGTCCAGGCGGGGTGGAGCCACCCGGAGCTCAGGAAGGTACCAGTGGGCCAGCAGTGGGTAGGGAAAATAAGAAGCCAATCAGGAACCAGGAGGAACGCAGGCGCGGAGGCCAGTGAAGAGTGGGGGTCAGGGTGTTTGGAAGTGGAACAGAGCCGGAGGTCGCCAAATCCCTGCCAGGGGCCACCACGCAAATATGTGTCCATCCTCAGAGGATTATTATATTAAGGGTATATATTGGCATGGTGGCCCCTGGGGTTTGGTGGCCCTGTGCAGGTGCACAGCTTGCACATGCCTAAGGCCGCCCCTGTTCGTAAGCACAGGAAAACCCGGCTGTTGCCACATTATGGGAATTGAATAGCAGAGTTTTCTTGTATTGGTTCAAGCTCAGAGCTGTCCCTTTGGGGATGATCCATGTGCTTTATGAATAAAATAAATAAACAAATATATATATTTCAGTCTGGCAATCAAAAGTTAGACCTCAAAACAGACAGTTCTAATGTCAGCAAAACAATACAGAGGCTCCAGGACACCCATATAAAATGCATTATATTATATCATATTATAGAACAGTCAAGGAGATGGAAAGATACACAGTTTAGTGCTATGATTCCTCTAAATCCCTACCCACAGTTGCTACAGCCTCTGAATTCATTTGTAATTTGTCTGGATCCCGTGGATTGTCAGATGATCAGCAAAAGAGTTTAAGTTGTGACCAAAGTTGGTGAGGTGGATTACAGAAGGCTCATATGAGGTAAAACAGTGTCATTTACCAGCTTTGTTTCAAATATATTCATACTGAATTGGCGAGATATGTCCAAATTGTCTCAAAAACCACTGTAAAAATATACCGGACCTTGATTTACTTCTTAAGAGTAATAAATGCACACGTTTTTCCTCTGTTTCCCTTGTCTGCTTCGCTCTCCCCTCCGCTGCGCTCTGGGTTTCTCTATAGCTCGCCTGTGTACTTCTCCCTCATCCTTGCTTTGCCTTCTCACTCCTGTGCTTTCGACCCGCAAGTTATACATGGCTCTCTTTCACTCGTTTGATCTCCCACCCGCATCACGGTGTATTTTCCCTGGTGCACAGACAAAATATCGACTCCAAAATATCGACTGGACATAATATCGACTTTTAAATATAGACTGGCCAAAATATCGACTGGACAGAATATCGACTACAAAAATATCGTTTTTAAGGTAAGTGAAGTAATATCGACTGTGTAAAATATAGATAGCAAAAATATCGAATTTTTTATAATATATAATATTTTATAGTGTATTTTTATATAATAATATGTGTGAAAAGTGTGTATTAATGTTATAAATAATTTTATTAAATGAATTTTGTTTTAATAATAATTGCGTAATGTAATTCTGTAGCGGGTTGTGGGTTTATAGGGGAATAGGGTGGGAAGTAATTTAATTATAATTAATTAAATATGTAAATTAATTAATTGATATTAATGTAAAATTAATTGTAAATTAATTTATATGTGTTAATTAATTTAATAGCAATTGCAAATTAATTAATAAAAATTGATTAATTGGTAAATATGTAAATTTTACTAATTTAATGCAGTAGCGGGTTGTGGGATTATAGGGGAATAGGGTGGGAAGTAATTTAATTAATAATAATTAAATATGTTAATATATTTATTGATAGTAATTAGTAAATAATTGATAATTAATTTATATGTGTTAATTAATTAAATAGTAATTGTTAATTATTTTATAATAATTGATTAATTTGTTAATATGTGATTTTTACAAATTTTATTTTTACAACTACACTTTCCAACGCTTTCCCTACTGTTGCACCCACTGGAGTGGGAATAGTAATTTTAACCCCTACGCTATCCAACACTTTCCCTACTGTTGCACCCACTGGAGTGGGAATAGTAATTTTAACCCCTACGCTATCCAACGCTTTCCCTACTATTGCACCCACTGGAGTTGGAATAGTAATTTTAACCCCTACGTTATCCAACGCTTTCCCTACTGTTGCACCCACTGGAGTGGGAATAGTAATTTTAACCCCTACGCTATCCAATGCTTTCCCTACTGTTGCACCCACTGGAGTGGGAATAGTAATTTTAACCCCTACGCTATCCAACGCTTTCCCTACTGTTGCACCCGCTGGAGTTGGAATAGTAATTTTAACCCCTACGCTATCCAACTCTTTCCCTACTGTTACACCCACTGGAGTGGGAATAGTAATTTTAACCCCTACGCTATCCAACACTTTCCCTACTGTTGCACCCACTGGAGTGGGAATAGTAATTTTAACCCCTACGCTATCCAACGCTTTCCCTACTGTTGCACCCACTGGAGTTGGAATAGTAATTTTAACCCCTACGCTATCCAACGCTTTCCCTACTGTTGCACCCACTGGAGTGGGAATAGTAATTTTAACCCCTACGCTATCCAACACTTTCCCTACTGTTGCACCCACTGGAGTGGGAATATTAATTTTAACCCCTACGCTATCCAACGCTTTCCCTACTGTTGCACCCACTGGAGTTGGAATAGTAATTTTAACCCCTACGCTATCCAATGCTTTCCCTACGCTTGCACTCTTTGGAGTGGGAATAGTATTTTTTACACTTCTGGTATCGTACGGTAATATAATAGTATCTTATTTAATTATAGTATGTTACTATATATATATGTTTTAACAAATAAGATTGTAAAAAATTATTTTTATTAATTTCATTTATAATTTAATTATTATAAGTTAATGTAAGTATTTTTAAGTATATTTTAGTAATTAAATTTTAATATTAATTTAATTTAACACTTTTTAATAAAGTCGATATTTTTTACAACTATATTATTGTAAACGATATTTTGTACTCGATATTTTTGTACTTACCTGTTTGTAGATACAAACTCGATATTTTGACTGTCGATATTTTGTCCACGATATTTTTGCAAGTCGATAGTTTGTCCCTCGATATTATTTCAGTGATCCATTTTCCCTCACTAGAATCCCTGTGTTTTTGTTTCTGCTCCTCTATCCCATGTTGCTTCTGCTTCCCCACAGCCCTTTCTCAAATGTGTTTCATTGTGTAGGGCACACCTACAAAATGGGGTGGCCAGCCATGTCAATAGCTTTAAAAAAAAATTGGTTAAATTGTGGCACAACATTAGGGATGCTGTGCTGCAAGGCGAAAACTATTTGCTATCCATTAAAGCCCAAAGCTGAGAACTTTTGGCTTTGCTATTGCTTGTTGTTATGGTGAGCTGAACACCATGGCTCAGTGTCATCAGGGACACTATGTTACAGACATGGGATTCCATTCAACAATTCAGTGCATTTCGCGAGCTGTAGTCTTGGTTCACTCAGTTGGGCAATGCCCCAGATTACAGTGTGTAGTAGATGGAAAGCCTGGCCTGGGATGTGGTGCGCTCGATGACACACAGTCACTTGAGAGCTTTAATGGTTTCCATGTTGCCTGGTGGCTTCGCAGCCTCTTCTTCAGCATACCTCATTGGGGCTATCACTGAGGAGTTCTATAGATGGCCAAATGTTCTTCATCTTCAGTCTTATAGTTCCCTCCTCGTTATAAACAGAGGTCCCAAGTTAACTATTTTCATGGAACGATTATCACTGCACACCGGCAACCAAGACAATGCTAGGAGTTTGGAGGGATTCTACATGCATGACAGACGGATAAAAAGACCCCCAAGAGAAACACCATGGTGTACAGGGACGCTCTTGCCTCAAGTCACGGCAGGGCATGTCAGAACTAGGGGATGTAACCAAACATAAAATTACATGAAATCATTTGCAAACCCATGCAGGAAGAGTTTGGACTCCTCCAACCCAATTCTTTTGATGTCTGTAACTCCGTCAGGCACTACCACTGTCTCTAACTGCATTAATTGACGTCCCAAGTTGTAACAGTTCGAAGTGAAACTCATCATGTCTAAATTGCCTGACAGAAAATTCTGACAGATTAATGTTACTCTAGTGTTGTGTACAGTTGACACCTTACCCGATCTTTGGTACCGCAGATGATGGGAAATGGCAACCTCCCTAATGGCTCCTAGGAAATTGCTATCTTGATCTGGTACAGACTTTTAAAATTCAAGTATCTCCACCATGAGCCAGGAAGAGGCTCTGAGGAATGGATTGGGAACTCTCCCCTACCCCCCCTTCAAGCTGTTGGAGATGTGAGAAGTAGACCCCCTTCATACAATGCAGAGTTGTGAGCCTCTCAATGGTTTCTGTGAAGCGGTAGCAGCATTCCTGCCACTAGTAGTAGGAGGTCCAATCACTGTTAACCCCTAACAGATACTCCTAAACACACTGATAACCTAGGTCTGAATAGATGTGGTTGCGTGTGTGTCTGGTGCCAGCCCAGTGCTTCCCACAGATTTTAGAACCTCAACCCAATTATTACAACGACAAACCTTTGCAACCCACCTAGCCTTAGTGGACATGAGGTGTGCGATTTTTCAATGCAACTTAAGCATCGCGTGGTAGTGCACAGCACATATCAAATTGAAATGGACACTAAATTTGCCCAGATATGCAGTTTTTCTGATGAAACTATATTGCACACACTGTTTTGGCCGTACCTGACTTTCGCTGTTCTGACCTGCACTGCATTGCGCCGAAAGGGGAAGGCTCCCCTCAACAAACCTATCCTCGGGCTGTAGAGACCCCCCACCGTCTCCCTCCCGCCGTCCTGCTGTTTCCCTACACCTGACAGCGGGGCCGCCGAGTGGAGCGAGGCGAGGGGCTGCCTACAACTCCCGGCAGCCCTCGAGGTCTCCAGCCACACCCCCATCATGCCGCACCAGGAGGCGCATAAAGGGCGTCACTGCTACATGGAGCAGTGACACGCTGTTTTGGCCGTACCTGACTTTCGCTGTTCTGACCTGCACTGCATTGCGCCGAAAGGGGAAGGCTCCCCTGAACAAACCTATCCTCGGGCTGTAGAGACACCCCACCGTCTCCCTCCCGCCGTTCTGCTGTTTCCCTACACCTGACAGCGGGGCCGCCGAGTGGAGCGAGGCGAGGGGCTGCCTACAACTCCCGGCAGCCCTCGAGGTCTCCAGCCACACCCCCATCACGCCGCGCCAGGAGGCGCATAAAGGGTGTCACTGCTACATGGAGCAGTGACACGCTGTTTTGGCCGTACCTGATTTTCGCTGTTCTGACCTGCACTGCATTGCGCCGAAAGGGGAAGGCTCCCCTCAACAAACCTATCCTCGGGCTGTAGAGACCCCCCACTGTCTCCCTCCCGCCGTCCTGCTGTTTCCCTACACCTGACAGCGGGGCTGCCGAGTGGAGCGAGGCGAGAGGCTGCCTACAACTCCCGGCAGCCCTCGAGGTCTCCAGCCACACCCCCATCACGCCGCGCCAGGAGGAGCATAAAGGGCGTCACTGCTACATGGAGCTGTGACACGCTGTTTTGGCCGTACCTGACTTTCGCTGTTCTGACCTGCACTGCATTGCGCCGAAAGGGGAAGGCTCCCCTCAACAAACCTATCCTCAGGCTGTAGAGACCCCCCCACCGTCTCCCTCCCGCCGTCCTGCTGTTTCCCTACACCTGACAGCGGGGCCGCCGAGGGGAGTGAGGCGAGGGGCTGCCTACAACTCCCGGCAGCCCTCGAGGTCTCCAGCCACACCCCCATCACGCCGCGCCAGGAGGCGCATAAAGGGCGTCACTGTTCCCTCTCGCGGGACGCGAGCGGGACACTGGGCGAAGCCTGGGCCAAGGGTGGGCCCGTCCTAGCCCGTCACAGACCGGAGGAGACTGGGCTGGGTCCACCCCCCTAACATCTGCTATCAGGTAAAACGAATCCACAACCTATACGCGCTTTTTGGGGAGGAACTGCTTAGCACTCACCTCTCTTCATTAAGAGCAATCCATCATCAATCACTTACCTGGTCAAACCAAACAATGTCTACAAGAGGTTCTAGGAGTAAAACATTGAAAAATATGACGACTTCTACAGGCCCCATAGATCAATTCATCACCAAGGTGAACCAAACAATAGATCACACTGTTATGCTGATCGACAGACGTGTTTCTTACGAACTTGAGCAAGCAAGACGCTCATCAATGGGTCTGTTGGCACAAGCATGAACACCAAGTGTACAATCTCATAATAATATCACTACATTGGATTCACAAATTGATATTCAAGTAATTCCAAATACTGTCGATTTGTCGGTATCCTTACAATTGTCTGACTCACAACTGTCTCAGGGCCTTGAACAAACCCCTGACATTTTTGCAAGTCCACAGTTACCTCAAAACGGCCCCATACAGAGCGAAACTAGAGGGATAAGGGAAGGAGCAATCAAGAAACATCCAACGTGCAAAGAAACTCAACCAGGAAACCACGTAAAAATAGATGCTGTGACCTCTGAATCTAATCTACCATCCAATCTCTGTGACACAAATAAATTCCAGAGTTCAAACAATATCAACACCACAGAAGTTACAGTACATAACAGTAACATCAATACAGACGTACTTACAACAGAAGATCACAATAATGGAACTAATCCTAACCAAACTCATCATAAAAAAACAGCACCACCGCGAGTCAGAAATTTGAACAACGATAAGACTCTATCCTCTCTAACAAAAGAAATAGCGGAAATAGTAAAATATCAGCTACAACCTATCCAAAAAAGCTTAGAGCTGATAGAAAAACAAGTAGCGATATTAATCGCCCTTTAAAAAAAAAAACCACAATTCCAAGACTTTTAGATCCATCAACATCGGCATGGCCTAAAGCCCCAAATGAAACCCTAGTTCTGCTAATAATTCAAAACAATTAGCCAACAACTCAATCACAGCAAACACTCTAAATACAAAAACAGGTCATTCAGAGAAAAATTCAAAAAATTCCACCTCTTCAATTAAAACTAAGCCTCTCCAAGAACCCCCTAAAACACCATCAGGCAGACAAAACCAACCATCAGTAAGTGATCCCTCAGCTAAAGCCCCCCCAGTAATTGCGTCTCCCAGACCATCTGCATCTTCAGCCTCTCAGCCCGACCGCACACAAAGGCACTTCAACAAACCAGATTGACCAAAAAAAAGATGGACCAAGCCAGCTAACCTCCCCCCGGAGGCTGCCCCCTTTGTAGTCATTCTAACAGGGGTCCCAGAACTAAGCAACGACACAGACGAACCAACCTAGTCTCTGTTAAACAAAACCCGGTACTGGCTGAACATCAACAGACCTAATCATCCTAATAATATTACCAGAATTACCACAGTTAGAAGGATTTCATGGATAGGTCATCAACCAAAAACGATCCCTGGCTACTGCATTATAGTCAACCTTGAAAATCCCCGTGCTGTGGACTATATATGCTCCTGGGATTCATTGGAAGGTAGTGGCGGAATTAACACCAAACGCCTATCTTTCTTCTACCCTCGACAAGGTCATCAGGCCGAGGACTCTAACTGGCCATCAAATTGGTCCTGGAATCACTACGAGCAAAGTAGCAGGAATCAGGGCGACTGGGGCTTTGGAAACAACCAAAGGAGCAGATTCCAAGGAAAATGGGGGTATGACCAAAAAGATCGAGATGAATGGAACACCTACGGCAGGAGGGCTCACCAAATACCACAGAGGGAACCGTGGGCTGGAATACCAACCTTTAACACCTATAGTTGTTTAGAGATGGTCGACTGACCATCACCACGGATTAATGATAAGACTTTCTTTTCGGAAAACAGTCTTCCACCAAACAACGTAGCAAGTCTCCCCTCAAGCAATTTACCCAATAAAGAACACCCCACGCTAAAGATTAGGACAAACGAACTAAATACGATGCAAAAACCCCAAATCAAGGCAAACATGGCACATGATTTACAATGTCTTTCCAAGGTGTATACGAGACCCTCATCAACAATACAAGCACCCCAAAAGATGCAGGCAACTGTCCTAAACAAGACATTCGATCTGCAACCCATCCAATACGAAGAAACTACGGCTCAGAATTTGACACCTACTGCAACCCCAGAGAATCCCGACAAGAGGGTGCTCTTCTGGAATGTTGCAGGACTAGCGACCAAATATGCAGAAAAAAGCTTCCTTGACCTGATTAAATCGAATGATGTAATCTGTCTTCAGGAGACATGGCTTAACAATCCAATCCATTTATTGGGATATAAAACATTCTTCTCTCAAGCAATAAGATCAAACTCAGGGAGAAGCAAAGGAGGTTTAACAGTATACGTTTCTAACCTCTGGCCACGTCTTGAAACAACTCTCACAGTACTTCATCAGAACTTTCAAATCATCAACCTTCAAGGAATCAATCGTGAGGTTTATACCATCATAACCTTTTAGAATAATATGAATAAGACGGAGTTGACCAACACCCTAAATGAAATTCTGAACCAGACCAACGATCTCAAAATAAAGCACGCCAAGGTATCTCATACAATAATCTGGGGAGGAGATTTTAACCTTCACATATGCGATGAAAACAACACCTTCATTTGTGGGACCCCAGACGAACAAGGACACTGCCTCACCCACTTCTCCCACACCACTGAAGGCAACAATATGCAGGCCATCATGGCCGAACTAGATATAGGGTTTGCCAACCTGTTAAAAACTCCTATAACTCAATTCACTCCCACTTTTCATGGAAGAGGTCTCGAAACTTTAATTGACTATATATTAATATCTACCAACAAAGCCACACGTATCAAGACCTTCGAGGTGCTCAATAATGCACTCAGTGACCATTTTCCATTAAGATTGACCTATCAAGAACTGATACACCGAACGAAAAAAGACAAGGTCAATTTCGGTTTGCTCAATCAGGAAGTTCTAACATTGGATAGATTAAATGGATATACCCTCAAATGGAGTAAAATAGATAAAGAAGCTGTCAATACACGAATAATTAACACGTGTAAAAATCAAATTGATAAGTGCCTAGATCCCTCGACATCTTCATCAGAGATCATGGCTAACTACGAAGAGATCGTGCTGAACATAAGAAATGAACTAACCAAACCTTATAAATCTAATAAGGCAATAAGAACGGGATGGTTTGACACAGAATGTACCAAAGCCTACTCGGAACTAAAGAGGGCCCTAACAAAAAAAGACAGAAACAGACAAGAGGTAATAAACCTACGAAAAATTTACAAGCTAGCAATCAGGAAAAGAAAAAAGGACCTTAAAGCAAATCTCTGGATACAACTACTGAAAAGTACCTCCCTAAAAGACAGCTCAGCTTTCTGGGAGATAGTAAAAAAAACCTTCTTAAGAGACAATAATGATGATCCGTCCCTGGATGTAGCTATAAATGCACAGGACTGGGTGCAACATTTTTCAGGAGTATTTGGTGAGGATACATCTGCAGACCTAACCGCCCAGAAATCTCTTCTTCCCGTGAATTACCCAATAGCCATTCACTTCACACTGAGCGAAACGACAAAAGCCATAAAGATGGCCAAAACAGGAAAAGCACCAGGACCTGATTCAGTCCCAATGGACTTCTATAAACTTTTACCTGACCTCTGGTCCCCCCTCCTTACCAAAGTATTGAACGCGGCAAAGAACACTAACCTCCCCGACTCCTGGTCCACTTCGATACTCGTCCCCATTTTTAAGAAAGGCAACAGGGACAGTCCTTCATGCTATCGCCCAATTTCCCTCCTGGACTCGATAGGAAAGATGGCGGCGCGTATACTTCTCGATCGTCTCCAGGAGTGGTCGAAAGAACACGGCGTGCTCTCAGATCTGCAATACGGATTTAGGGCAGGACTGAGTACAGTGGATCAAGTGCTAAATTTAACACTATTAGTCGGAAAATATGTAAACGCAAAAAAATCTTCCCAACACATGGTTTACGTCGACCTAACTGCAGCATTTGACTGTGTGCAACATTCTAAACTTTGGACAATAATGCTGCAAATGGGGATTGAACCATCAATAGTTGACTTTCTCCGCGAACTATATACAGGAGCCACGGGAAAGGTTAGATTCGGGACAGGTGGACAATTGACAGACAGCTTTCCCATACAGAAGGGGGTCAGACAAGGGTGCGTACTGGCCCCCTTCTTATTTACGCTTTATACCAATGGCCTCGAGAGCGCAATGCTAAAGGATGTAAAAGATCTCCCTGAAGCCGGTCGTCGCCAGATTCCTGCGTTATTATACGCCGACGACGCGGTAATCCTTGCCCAAACTCCTGTCCAACTTCAACGGGCTCTAAATACTTATTGCTCCTTCATGACCAGCTTAAATTTGAAAATTAACATCAAAAAAACGTATGTGATGCATGTGGGCACCAAGGGGAAAAAAGGAAAAACTATTTACGTAGACAATCTACCCCTTGAAAGAACAAACACTTACCTTTATCTAGGCATCACCATGGACGAGGCTTTCAACTGGAAAGAAGCAGTCAACTCCCGAAAACTGTCCCTCATAAGAACAGTGGGTGCATTAAAAGCCTCTCTCTTCGTCTCGGAAAAAGACCTCCGACCGAAATGATTAAAATCTATAACGCCAAATGCATAAGCACTGCAACTTTCGGAGCAGGGGTATGGGGAATGACAAACGTCGAACAAATCCAAAAAGTGGAAAAATCTTTTCTCAGATTTTTACTGGCTGTCCCGAGAAGCACAACCACATATGGTTGTCACCTCGAACTCGGGGTTGACTTCATCTCCGATATCATCAAAATCCAACCCATCATGTTATGGCGTAGAATATGGGCCACGGACGAGTGCCAGCTCACAAGAACAATAATTCAGGACTGTCTGAAATTAGACAACAAGAGAAAGATAAAATGGTTGGCCTACGTGGAATCCTTTTTTACAGACATTGGTTTCCCGAGGTTTTTTGATGATCCACTGTCAGTAACAGACATATCAAAAAAAGATCTCAAAATACTTTGTATGTCCCATTTATCTCAACTTCGTTTGCTGACTGAAATAGGGAAGCCATCAGTTCAGCATTGCTTATTAATTCAGCTGGTTCCTACCATCCAACCCTATTTGCAGTATGATTTAACACAATTTGAAAAACTTCTTCTTACTCGTTTTAGGTTTAATTTATATCACTACTTGGTTCTGTTTCCCAAACAAAATGACTGGACACATAACACCTCAGCATGCCCTTGCGATTCAATGTCATCACAGTCCACAATCCATGTTTTATTCTTTTGTAAATTTTATACTCCATTACGCAGACGATGGATATTACCAGTATTAAAAGTTCTAAAAATTCGCAGATGCCGCCCAGCCTATTTGGCACTACAATTTTTGGAAAACAACCTGATGACTAAATCGGTTGTTCAGTATCTCAAACTTTGTATTAGGCATCGATTGAACTTATGATTCCTGATGGTGAACCCTGTTTTGATATTTGATATAAGATGGAAGTCTAACAATACTTCCTATGTACCGTCTGATTCAAATTGAATGTAATTTTTAATTATTTATTGTATTTTTATGTACTTTTATGGTCTTCAAAAAAACGGAAACCGAATAAAGATGATTTGATGTTTTGATATTGCACACAAATGATAATGTGTGACAATCGGGTTTCAGTGAATATTTATAATTTGCGCATCACCAAGTAAAGTGTCTTCATTTGTTTTGATCCTATTAAAATCATGTTTCTATCGCTTCAGTATTACAAAAAAAAATGTGCTTCATTTTTGCTTTCCTAACTTCTGAATGTGTGCATGTAATTTATGGGTATTTCCATTTTGTTGTTTGTTACAAAACAATGATATCCTCCAGCCTTTCCTTTCACACTCAGTGTTCCCCAGCAAGAACTGTCACTTATTTCACATTACTTTTCTTTCTCTAACTGCAAAGTGAGTGTGTGTACACCAGGCGCGCAACACCCATTGAACTCACCAGGCTTCAGCCCCCCGTCGTGTGTGGCAGCCCGGGATGAGACAGATCCCGGGCACACACAGAGCCACAGCCGAACGTTTCACAGGTCTTTAAAAGACCATTTGAATGTTAATTAGGCCTTGCAGTTGTTTCACCCCTTGTTGGAGGCCCTGCAGCTCCACTCTCCCTACTGATTAACCCCTCGCATGCTGCGGGTTTTCCCCGCTGTGCGCTGTTTTTTTTAAAAAGTCGCGTTACATGACGAGCTCAGCTCGTCATGAGCGTACGACAGGAGTAACTCATGACGAGCTGAGCTCCTCATGAGCGTGGAAGGGGTTGAAGGTTCAGCCCCACCCCCCGAAATTTGGCCCCAATCCCTATGTTAAAAAGATAAGCAGCAATTTGTCAGAAGACATAGCCTGACATTTGACCTCTGTCTTTGAAGCCCCGCAAATGTGACAAGATAAATGCTGAATTTAAAGGCATCTTTTTTGCTTGGGCTGTTGTGTCCCACCAAAAATAAGCTTGTGACCCGACCCATAGTTTAGGAATGCTGTGCTAGTCAAAAGGGATATCGTCCAACAATGGAGGGCACTACACTCCACTAAATCAAAAGCAGGTCTTGACAGACACATCATCCAGAAAAGAACTGCTCATAGGACCCTTGGCTGACTGCAGAAAACATCTGAAAACAAGGGGAATGTGCACTGAGTACCAAGCACCCCCTCTTCAAACCTCCCTCTGTGTGATCAGTTCGTCACTGGTTTGTTTGAAATGATTTTAGCCATTTGTGGTATATGAATAGTTGCCACTTCCTGAAGCATGTTTGTTGCTTTGGAACTTTTGAATGATGTTCATTGAAATGAAATGCCAATAAATAGTTTAAATAACAAAAAATATATAAGCTTAACACCATTAGTCCTGTTTATGCAGTTATGTATTCAGGACTACACATCCCAAAATGCAAAGAGCAAACCTGGACTGGATGAGCTACTCCAGCACGGATCTGGTAAACTTCAGATTTCTGGGTAAAGCACATACTTATCACCGCCAGTGTACCCAGCCCTCTGGATGCAGCAATGATCCGATGGAAGACATGATTGGAAACCATTACTCACTCGCAGACGAAAAGAACCAATTCGTATTTCGCTCTTTAGCTCGAGTTATTATGATCAGGGATCAGTAAGCGTAGCCAGTAATTAGGTACACAGCCAGAGGCGCAACTAGAGCCAAATTTCAAGGGGGGTGGGGGGCTAATTCTTCCAGCAATAGGCAGAGTGGAGATGCAGGGGCTCTATTAAGGGGTGAAAAACAACAAAGCCTCATTAAAAAACAAATGGTCCTTTTTAAAGACCTGTGAAGTACTGTGCCCGGAAGCTGTCTCAGCCCAGGCTGCCACACACGACGGAGGGGGGAAGTGGGGGGGCGGGGGGTGGGGGCGAAGCACTATGAGCCTAATGGGCGTTGCGCGCCTGTACACAGTGCATGTTGTGCATCCGCTCCATCTAGAAGCCATTGTCTGATTGGGAAGCAGCTGACGGAACAGGCACAACAGGTTCTATGGAACAGGGACAAAGGAGTATAGGCCCCGCTTCTATTCACACAGGCAGAGAGCCATCTGCTCTGCGCTGCTGGGTGGTAACTCTACTCTGTGAGCTTTCCCAGGATCCACTACGCTGAGCAGTAGTGTACAACACTGCTGTACACTGAATACTGTGGGTTTCACTGTTAGCACATAGATACAACTGTTGTTACGTTATCGACACATTAATACACCAGGGAGGGTAGCTATCAATGGTGAAACAGGTGCAGCGGCAACGGGACCCAGGAAGCCTAAGGGACTTATTACAACACAATTATGACAGGCTTTTAGTATCCATTTGGGTTCCGGGGGACATTTTCTTGCTTGCATTAGAGCCCATGGCACATTTGCTGTGTCACTGAGTACACAATCATTTTTGCCCTGTGTTTTATCTGCAGATATTTTTGTTAAAAATGGGATTTCAAATGTCTGTCTAAAAAATTATTATTTTTCACTTCTCTGTTCAACTCGCTCCCACTGTAAGAGAGTCACAATTGTAAACTGCTGGAGTGTAAAAAGTATTTCAATCAAATATTTACTTATGTACCATATGATTTCACATTGTAACTAGATCTCTCTTAAGTGGGGATCAACAAATATAGCAGAGGTATATCACTTGTCTCTGTGGTTCTGGTATTTATGTTTGTGGTATTTATATAGTAAGAACCTCGGCCCTTATTTATGAGGCCTTGCGTCAGTTTTGCGCCGCCGGTGCGTCACTTTTTGTGACGCACCAGCGGCGTAAAATATGCGCCTTGTTGCGCCATATTTAAAAAGTGAAGCATCTAGGTAGATGCGTCACTTTTTAAACCCCTGCGCAACATTATACCTGCGTCAGGTATAATGTATGCAGAAGGGGGGTTCCCCCGCAAAAAGCCTCGTAATAGTGACGCAGTGAAATCTATGAGATTTCACTGCGCCACTTTTAGGACGCTGTTGCGTCAAAATCTTGCGCCTGCCTCACAGCAGGCGTAAGACTGACGCAAGCCCTTTCACATGGGGCTTTCCCCATGTGAAAGGACGCATTGCTGGAGTTGCGTCACTTTTGTGACATACTCCAGCAATGCGTCACTTTTGCGCTTACAGATACGTCAGAAATACTGACATATCTGTAAGTCCTTGTGACATGATGCGTCATACATTAAATATGACGCATCATTGGTGTCGCAAGGAGTGCGCAGTGAAAAGTGACGCATCGCTGTTTTCACGCAGCGATGCGTCACTTTTCATAAATGAGGCCCAACGCCAATAGGCAGTTGAGGATTTTAAAGGGTCATAGGCAAAAATGCAGTCAGCAAATGATTCAAGAGGTTGCTGGGTTGTGGGAGCAGCAGTAGTCTGTGCTCCCTAAATAGCTATTTCTTAAATTTGATTTAGTAAAAGGTTTTTCCTAAGTTGGAACGGTGTTGGGTAGTACTGATGGATTTAGGAATGTTGTTCCAGTTCATAGATGAAGAAAGACTGCTGCCTCGTTTTTTTGTTGTTTTGTTAACACATTGCCTCCAGCCTGTTGCTGTCCTAACTGCGGGGTGCAGTGAGCAAACAGAAAAGGTGAGCTCGACAGCCTGATAGGCAGGTATACTGGTTGCGAAGGGTTTGTACATGAAAAAGAAAAACTAGCTTTTACCACAGGAGCAACCCTTAGACCCAATAGGGCAAGTGTAAAGGTAATTGCAAAACAACAGTATACGATTAGGTATCGATATTAAACTAATTTATCATTTCAGCACAATTCTTACTAATGTATTGCTTTAAGCATCTCATGAGCAAGAAACGATTAGGACCCGAAATATATACTCTTGTGGAAAGTGATATTTTTGTCAGTGTGAAGATATATGCAGCACAGACATTCATTAATTAAAACATTAATAATAGGTGCTCGGCGTATTGTGTGAACAAGCAGTGCTCAAAATTTGTGCGCAAAAAGTGATCTCACAAAAAAGGGAAAATGGTGACAGGACCACAGATCGTTCCTAAATCAGTCAACGATTGTCTTTTACAATCATTAAGTTGGTATCCTTAGCTTGATTTGCGGGAGCAGTGCAAATACAGCTAATAGGCACAGTGATATGTTAGAGTCTAGCTTACTGCTTTCTCTTTTAAGAAGTAAAACCAAATTTGGAAATTCTACAATCTTCCCATTAAAATTAAGACTTTTTATATATAGTTTGAATGAATTAACGTATTTCATTATTTGTGTATTTAAGGCATATTTATTCCTGTAGTTTTGAGGTTCAATTCCTACAAGTTACTTAGGCATTGGTCGCCAGGCTCTACAGAAGTCAAAAGGTGAAGAACCGCTGGGTTAGGGAAATTCAATTTGCTACCCTTTTCTTAAGCAAGGCATTGTTATTCATATATTAGTAGAAAAGATGACTCCTGCCCATGTTATATAAACTATATCACAGGCTACTAGTAAAAGCGTTGAAACGTAAAATGAGTTAGAAGATAGCTTCATATCGTAATCCGCAGTCATAAAGTGTGGTTTGCAGATACTTCGAAAGAACATGAATGCCTTTGGTAAGGAGTGAACATAAAAAGTGAGGCCAGTGCCGGTGAACCTACGAAAAAACACAACTCCATCAATCAAATTAATGAGGAGCAATTCTACAGAAAGAAAAAAAGACATGCAAAGATGTATTAAAAGTGCTTTGTTCAGCTGTTACAGGCCACACAATTAGCACAGCAAGTGAGACGAAATCATTAGTGGTATTTAAGGGAGATGTTAACGAAGCGGATAAAGAGCGATTGGAAACTAAGAGGCGGTGGGCCATGATTATTTGTGGATGGTGATGAGAGAGAACGCCAGAAGAGAGGCGGATGAATTGTGCAGTTTCATATGTAGAAAAGCTTGTAACTAGCGGGCATATTACCAAGCATGGTTAGAGACAAAAATGTACTGCTGAGCCGCGGCGATTTTTATCGCAGATAAACCTTGGTATTACCAAGGTTTATCGCAAATGCGATAAAAATCGGCCGCAATGCATGAATATCGCTGAAAAGTGCGCGATATTCATGCATTACCGAGCTAATGCTCTTAGCCATGTTATCCACCTCCCATTGGATAACATGGCTAAGAACTGCTCAGGGCAGGTGTTAGCTTTTGAAGATATTCGTGCTTAGCGCGAATATCTCCAAAAGTTGGTAATAGGAGATATATGTATGTATGTATTTATTGCTTGTTGAGCGCAGCTGTCACCCAAAGGGTATCCTGGCGCTGAGACCTATCCATACATCTGTTACATAAGCTACATTACTCTGGGGAACAAGTAAGTCTTAAGGTCCTTTTTAAAAGTAAGCAGATCATGGCAACTCCTCAATGCCAGAGGGAGAGTATTCTACAGCGTGGCAGCCGTAAAACTAAAAGCGCGACCACCCATTCTCATTCTATTAATTTTAGGGACTTTTACCAGGAACGCCGAGGACGATCTCAAAGGTCTGGCTGCCTGATACCAGAGGAAGAGATTCTGAAGAGGTATTGGTCCCAGTCCATGCAGGGCCCTAAAAACAAGGCAAAGAGCTTTAAACGCGATTCTCTGCTGGACTGGGAGCCAATGCAAATCGGCCAAAGCTGCCGATGAAGAGGCAGACCGCGGTCGAGACAAGGCCAATTTGGCGGCCATATTCTGGATCCTTTGGAGCTTTAGGACCAGAATCTTCGGGGCACCCAGAAGTAGTGCGTTACAGTAGTCGATCCTACTGAGAATGGAACTACGCACTACCTCAGCTCTGGAGCCCCGTGGAAGAAGTGGCAAGATTTTCCGTAGAGCATGGAGCAAACCCATACACGTCGCTGCCGTCTTGTTTACAGAGGCATCAAGCTGCAAATTGGGTTCGAATAGAACTCCCAGATTGCGAGCTGACTCTGCCGCCTCCACCGAGCCCGGTATGGACACTGGCCAAAAATCGGTCGGTAGTGTACGGGAAGTTCGGTCCAAGGAGCAGTAGAGTACCTCTGTTTTTGACCCATTGAATTGCAACGCATTGGCTCGCAGCCATGCTGCTGTAGCTGCCATACAACGGTGAAAGGCATCCCTTGGTCTCTGATCCCTCAAATGAAAAAATCAACTGAGTGTCATCGGCATAATTGATGACAGATATGCCGAATGACTTTATCAGTGCTACCAAGGGGCGGAGATATATATTAAATAGGATCGGACTAATTGCCGATCCTTGAGGGACTCCTTGTTTCACCTGCCTAGTGGCTGATCGAAATGGTGGTAATGCCACGGCTTGTTGTCGGTTGTCCAAATAAGAAATGAGCCAGTCTAGGGCCAGACCACTCACTCCCGCACTCCAAAGACGGCCAAGTAGTACTTCATGGTCCACCGTGTCGAACGCGGCCGACATGTCAAGTAGCACCAGAAATGCAGACTTGCCCTTGTCGATTCGCGTTCGCAGATCATCCAACACGGTGACCAAGGCCGTCTCGGTGCCGTGCGCAGGCCTGAAGCCAAATTGTGCAGCATCCAGACAGAGATTTGTTTCCAGGAAGTTGGATAAGGCTCTTGTGACCCATCTCTCGAGAATTTTTATCGCAAATGGTAATAGCGAAATTGGCCTGTAATTAGCCGAACAGAGAGGGTCCAGAGAAGCCTTTTTCAACAAAGGTGTTACAATTGCCATCTTCCAGCTGTCTGGGACTGTCGCTGTGGTCAATGATTGACAGCAGATGGAGTGCAACGGAGGGAAGAGCTCATCTTGAAAGGCCTTCCAGATCTTATGAGACATTGGATCAAGCGGTGATCCTGACGATACACTACTTGCCAGGATAACAAATTCCTCTAACGAGGGAACAGGGAAGCTGGACAACTGAGGCATACCTTCCTTGCTAGGTGCCCATTTGGAGCCCAGATTGTCAGAGGGGTCCAGAAGAGAGACTGCAGATGTTACAGATTGTTCAGAACTTTTGAGTCCAGTCAGGATAGTCCTGATTTTCTCCTCAAATGCAAGGGCCAGCGAGTCGCACAGTGCCTGCGAGGCCGGGATAGTAGACGCCGTGCATGGCGGGTCAGACAAAGTCTTAACCAGTCTGAACAGGGTCTGAGATTTATTAGAGGCCTTCGCCAAAGTGTCTTCCAAAAACTTAGCTTTTGCGATTCTTAACTGGGCCTTGTATTCATGCAGGGCTGCTTTATAAGCCGCCTTATCCTGCTCCCTATATCCTCTCCTCCATGTACGCTCCGCCTGTTTGCAGCGAAGTTTAAACTGCCCAAGCTCTTCACTGAACCAGGCATTTAGGCCTCTGAGCCTGTCTCTCACCTTACGCAAAGGGTCCAGGTCATCAAGAGATGATACAATATGCCGACAGAGAGAAGCATAGCTCTTGTCCACGTTCTCCTCCATCTGAAAGGTTCCCGGTAGCAGTGTGGGTCGAATCGGCTCCCTAAGGAGACGATTCCATTGCCGATTCAACTTCCTGCTGGCCGGTTTGTTAGGTCTCCATGGGGCAGGCATGAGAAGGGAAAAAACAATCAGTGAATGATCGGTCCAACCCTGAGCCTCGACCTTATCTACCACAGCTAAGTTTTTATCGGCAAATACCAAGTCTAGTATATGTCCCCTATCATGGGTGGGTACCTGGACCAATTGAGCAAGTTGGATATTGCTACAGGCTTGGCACAGTTCTCGAAAAGCCAGGTCATGAGGGCCAGAAGGCCACAGGTTAAAGTCACCCAGTACTAGAAAATTGGTATGCAAGTTGAAAAGGTCGTAGACCACATCAATCAGGGATTGAAGGGCTGTCGTGGGCAGAGAGGGCGGTCTGCAGCATAAAAGACCTGCTACCAAAGTACCTCCCTGAGCCACGATAGAAAAGCCCATAAGCTCAAACCCTGCTACCTCCGTAACCACCAATTCGGTCAAGGAGATAGAGTCTCTGAAGATGTAGCCTACCCCACCACCCCTACCCGAGGTGCGGGGAGTATGCCTTATCAGATAGCCTGGCGGGAAAGCCCAGCCCAGTTCCATGCCACAGTCTTTCGTGGCCCACGTTTCAGTCACGAACAGTATATCCAGCTGTGACGATTCAATTAATAGAGCAGTCTCAGCGTGGTGCTTTATCAAAGAGCGTGCATTCAACAAGCCGCAAGACAATGTCTTATGCGGGGTGGGGATGGCCTCGGGCTCCAAGTCCTCAGTGGAGGCAGGGCAGGAATCAGCAGGGTATGAAGGGGCAGGTGCGCCAGAGGCGCCCGGGACACGAACGGGCGCAAACGGGCTTACCTCTGGCGCACCTCCGGCGCATCTACGGCGCCTCCGCTGCGCGCACCCGCTGCGCGTCTGCCTACACATCCTAGTTATGGTATTACGCCGAGCGGGCTTCCGGCTGCTCGAGCCTCTGACCCCAACCAATATGGAGCCTGAGAATCTGCCAGAGCGTCAGTACCTACCCAAGATGGCGGACGGATCACCAGGACCAGGGACCCTACTAACTAAGTCCCGCAAAGGCGGCTTGTGGGGGCACAATTTAAATGCAAGTAAGCCTGTCTAATCCCCAGGTGACAGCAGTGGCAAGCGCCCAGAAAAAACCACAGCAAAAACAGCAGCGCAAATACGGCGACGCAAGTTTAAAAACTAGCGAACTGTGCAGGTTAAAATCAATAATCTATGGTAATGCGCGTGATGGCAGGAAAAGTGGAGATAGCGATGTTAGTGACTGTTTCCAGTCGCTAACATCTTGGCACGCCCACTTTGCATGTCATTAGTGATAAATTACTCTGACATGCAAAGTGGGGCCCAAGATGGTTGCTATCTCCTACTAGCTGTCGCTAACTGGTGTTAGCAACAGCTAGGTAATAGGGAGATAATTCTATCTCCGCATTCTTGGATTTTAAAGCCAAAAAAGCGGAGATAAACCCCCTTGATAATATGTCCCTTCGTACTTTCTTACACTGTGCTGTTCTACAAGGCTTTGAAGGATGGCCATTGTACTTACATGCTATGGTTTGCCCACTGTCATGTCAATACAATGTGCATATTGCCTTTAGATGGTCTATTAGCAAATCTGCCTCTCCCTGAACACAAGTCTGGCCCTGCCCTCATTGGCAGGAACGTAGGGCCTAATTCCGAGTTTGGTGGTCCATAGGACTGCCAAACTCACAGTGGAGGTCAGGGACCGCCACACCAATGGTCCGATCGGAGTATTACAACTACAGCGGTCGGACCGCCACACCACCAGGGATCCGCGATCCCTTGAGGTGGTGCGGCTTTCTGATGGCCTCAATATGCTGGTGGTGCCGCTGCGGCACCGCCACGTGTATTCTGAGTTTTCTCACCACCACAGATTTCATTGCGGTGAGCCAGCCATGAAACCTATGGAAGTGAGGAAACTAAGGGGGTCCTACCTGGCCCCCTCTTCCCTCATGGCCCGAGGATGCATGCATAGGGGCACATGGTGTGACCCCCTGTCTGCAGGCACCCCCGTTACTGCACTGGATGGACTGCACAATCCAAGCCATATAGGAACAGGCTTTTGCGTTCCTCTTGCAGTGCCTTTTTAATAGGCATCACTGTGGGAACCGCAAAGGACCACACGCCAAACCACGAGAAAACTCGAAATCTGGCGGCGGTGAGGTTTACCAAACTGCCAAACTCGTAATCGGGCCCTTAGTGCTTTATTGGCCCTGCTGGGAAAGGGGGTACCCACCAGCAGTGCAATAAAGTTACTTTTTGGTCTAATACAGCATTTTAATATATGCATTTTTTAGCTCATTTTATTGACAGTGGCCCCCTCTGTTTTTAAACTGTTTTTTATTAATTAGTATCATGAACTTTTATTTCCCGGGTGTTTTCTATAGTGCAAACTCGACCTGAAGATATCAGATATCAGAGCGCTTTACATGAGCAACAGTTGCGTTACAGGTGGACACATTCATTTTTTTTTGTTAGGCACGGGGAGGTTAAGTGATTTGCCCAGAATCACAGGCTGGCGGGTGTCGTTGCCGAGACTCAAACCCGGTTCTGCAGATTCGAGGTCAACCACTCTAGACGTTAGGCCATATCCTCTCCCCTGACTTGACTTCCAGATTTTGTAACACTTTCAATTAATCATACAATGAAGCTGTTGCTTTTTTTAAACCGCAATGCTGATATCATAATAGTATATCTCTATATGCTGTCCTATGCATGGTGTGGTCTTTTGATCTTCCACCAAACAAATGCCTGGATATGCACAGATCCTTGTGCATGTTGTGGGTTTTTTGCATTGCATGTTCCTAAGTTGCCATTTGCTGCCTTCTGGAGTTTTTTTAGATACCTTCTCATGAGGAGATTTGTTCATGTGTTCCTCACCCAGTCTCTGTCTACCAGTTTGTAGTTTTTCTCAGCACATTTTCTAGGGCCTGCCCTGGAGCCTGTGTGTGCACTATTCAAGGTCCCATATTTTGGTGTCTGTGTGTGGGTGGGGGCATCATTGCATTCTCAGTGTGGTGTCATCAGCAATACCATACAAGGCTAAGAAACAATAACCCAAGTGCTATTGTTGTTCAAGTCATCGTGACTTCTAATTGTATGTTCTGGCAGACTTAGGTTTAGAGAACTTTAAGGAACAAACAAAATCTAACTGCAGCTGCAGTGTGAGATTGCACAGGTCAACATATGTTTTACTAAACATTTGTTGTTGGGTTGTTGCCCATTATTGGATGGATGGAGAGATGAAAGGGTACACGAAAGAGAGAATGATGGATGAAGAGAAAGATAGATGGAAGAACAGAAGGAAGGATAGGTGGAGAGAAGGACTGATTTATGAAATATCAAATACATTCTGAAATGAGGTGTGAAAGGGGGAAACAACCTTTACCACGCAGTCATTATTACGCAATACAATTATCACACACTGCCTTTACCACGCAAGTCTTTGCCATGCATATGCCTTTACCGCACATGCCTTTACAACGAAAATATAAGTATCAGGTAAGTATATATATATATTTTTTTTATTAAGAAAAAAAGAGAGTTACCACATGGCGAGATGCACTCCCAGGTAGGTTTATTGTCAACAGAGAGCTGCTTCAGTGAACACCAGTCTAACAGTTTCTTGCTGACGCGTTTCAAGCCTTACGCCCTTCCTCAATTCAGACTGAGACAGTGACGGCCAACAGAACTCACAGTATTTTCTCAATTTAAATACAATAATGCTCATGAGAGCACATTCACTTGTTACAATTGAATGATGGGACTGGAAGTCCAAAACCTTTAACCTATGTGGGTCGTTGTCGTCACATACTTTAAAAAGAGTTCTTTTCTTTAGTGCATTAAACAAAGAAGTAGTTCTCCAGTATAAATCTCACCTCCTGTTCTGCATTCAGCCATCCTAATAAAGTAGCAGCGGACCCGTTATTTGTCTTTGATGGTGAATCTCACGACCGGGCCAGCCACATTACTGAAAAAAAAGAGTTACCACATGGTGTGATGCACTCCCAGGTAGATTTATTGACAACAGAGAGCTATTTCAGTGAACACCAGTGACAGTTTCTTGCCAACGAGTTTCGGGCCTTACGCTCTTCCTCACAGGCAGACAGTGACAGTGACAACCAACAGAACTCCAAGTATTTTTCCAATTTAAATACAATCATGCTTATGTGAGCACATCCGCTTGTTACAATTGCATGATGGGACTGGAAGTCCAAATACTTTAACCCATGTGGGTCGCTTTTGTCACTACTTTAAAAGGAGTTATTATATATATATATATATATATATATATATATATATAGAGAGAGAGATAGATAGATAGATAGATAGATAGATAGATAGATAGATAGATAGATAGATAGATAGATAGATAGATTCACTTAAAAAACCAAAGGTTACAGGGTCGCTATAATGAGGAAAGAGTATTAAAAAAACCTTGGAAATTTACTGAAAAAACAAAGGTTATAGGGACAGGATAGTTAGGCTCAGATCTCACTAATACAAAAGCAGTGAAATTTCAAAGAACCTGAATTAACTATACCTTACGCCCCGCTAAGCACTGCTTATGACCTCACATATTACATTACTCATGACATGGCCAGTGACATCACTGATGACATCATCCACATAGCCATCCACACACCCACTCGCACCCCATACAACCTCTTGTATGACCACTCACACACCCACACAACCACTCACATACCCATTCACAGTCCCATACTAGTACTCACACACACCCCCACTCACTCCTCTATAGAGCCACTCACTCACTCATACATGCACTCACACAACAAATCACTCTCCCATAAAGCTACTCATACAACCAGTCACTCACCCATACAGCCACTCACACAGCCACACACTCAGCTATACAGCTACTCATACATCCACTTATTCACCTACACCGTCACTCACACACCCAATTCATTCACCCATACAGCCTTTCAACACAGCCACTCACTCACCCATGCAAGCACTCAAACACTTACTCACACACCACACACTTACATACCCATTCACACATCCATACAAGCACTCACACATCTACTCACTCACCCATACAGCCATTCACACACACTTGCCCTTCAATACAGCAACTCACACACCAACTCACTTAAACAACATCCACTCAACCAGCCACTCACCGATACAGCCACTTACACACCCAGTCCCTCACTCGTACAGTCATTCAGACACTCACTCACCCATAATCACTTCACACCCAGTTATCCACCCATAGAGCCACTCCACTGCCACTCACTCACCCATACAGCCATTGACACACCCACTCACTCATCAATACAGCCACTCATACACCATCTCACTCACCCACACAGCTACTCACACACCTACTTATACACTCATAGAGCAACTCTCACACCCATACACTCAAGGATATATATAGTCACTCACATAGGGCCCGATTCACAGAATTAACTTAAGACAAAATCCTAAACTTACAACTTTTGGTATTCACCGAATGCACTTACTACTTTTGGTATTCACAGAATGGATTTACCACTACTAACTTTACGTCCGCACTCGGGCCGGAAATTCCGGCCCGGAGGCAAAGCTTCCGGCCGAGAGGCGGAGAGGCGGACCTTCCGGCCCGGAGCTCGAGATCTGGCTTGGAGGCGGAGCTTGCAGCCCAGAGGCGAAGCTTCTGACCCAGAGGCGGAGCTTCTGGCTCGGAGGTCGGGATTTAGCCATGACTGAAATCTCCACCTCAGGGCCGGAAGCTCTGCCTCCAAGCCGGAAGCTCCACCTCTGGGCCGCAATTTCCGGCCCGAGTGCGGATGTAAAGTTAGTAGTCGGAAATCCATTCTGTGAATACCAAAAGTAGGAAGTGCATTCTGTGAATACCAAAAGTAGTAAGTGCATTCTGTGAATACCAAAAGTAGTAAGTTTAGGGTTTTGTCTTAAGTTAGTTCTGTGAATCGGCCCCATAATATGTATTAGAAGTAGTATCACTCATTAGTAGTACCCCTAGTATAATTTTGTAATACCTTAGTGTATATGTTTAACACCTATAAACGCTTAAAAAAACTTACACTCATTTGATGTTATCAGTGATGTCACTGATCAAGTCATGAGTGATGTAATACGTGAAGTTATAAGCAGTGCATTACGGGGCATAAGTTATAGTTGCTTTTCTGATTTCTAGCTCATATTTATCACTTTTAATAATTGGAACTTGATACATTGTTTTTTTTTCAAACCACCTGGTATTATACTGAGCAAGACCATAGCAGATAAAAGACATAAGGATAGCTTAGTGGTCTGGAGGCCTAAAGGTTACAAGTTTTAATTCAGGTGAAGTGTAGCTCACCCTTTCAAGCCCCCTACGGTTTTACAAAAAATTTTGTTGAGGGGAGTATTAAGGTCTGTTATCGAATCACCTACAGACAATTAAGTAGGTTGTTTTTGCTATATATGAAAAGGCATTATTTTGAAGGTATATATATATATATATATATATATATATATATATATATATATATATACATACATACATACATACATATATATATGTATGTGTGTGTGTGTATATATATATATATATACATACATATATATATGTATGTGTGTGTGTATATATATATATATAATATATATACATTACGTGAGCACCAGTTGTATTACAGATGGACACATTCATTTTTGTTAGGCATGGGGAGATTAAGGTACTAAGGTATTTGCCCAGAATCACAGGATGTTGAGCGTCCCTGACAAAACTCAAACACATTTCCCCAGCTTCGAGGTCGACTTCTCTATCCTTAGGTCACATCTAAAGCAGAGTATCTTGGTCATGTTGTTCTACAGTGTTGATTCTGTCAGTTTCTTTAAAAAGTGCAAAGTGCCATGCCCACAAGTAAAAGAAGCTAAAGAAGTAAGAAAGTGCAGCACATATTGTTTTAAGAGTAAAACAGTTCAGTGGGTTGAGTTGAATGACAAGAAAATGTCACTGATGTCATTTCTACTAATTATACAAAGTATGATCTGCTATTACTAGTCACAGATGCCACATTTTGCACATGTAAGCGTGAAATATAACCACCAAAGAAATTATGAGTTTACTCCAGAGAGAGAGAAAACTCTCCAGTCCGTGTATAGGACCAAATGTCAGAGACTGGAAGTTGTGGCTAAATTCTGTGCACATCTGTGTTATATACAGACCACCTTAACAGGGAAGAACAGCTGGATCATGCGTTAGTGGAAGCCAAACAATTGAAATATTAGGACAAGTGTTGACGTGTAGTGTAGCAGATCTTAATGCAGAGTACAATCCATCGAGAGATGGTCCGCTTCGGCACAGCCTTGCCATTTTTCTCTCAAGTGAACCAGATGAAGAGGTGATCGTCCGCCTGAAGGTCTTTAGCACAATCAATGTAGAATGAAAGTGCTCTGTTTGGGTCCAGGTGATGAAGTCTCTCCTCCTTCTTGGAGAAAGGAGGAGAGCGTAACAGTAGGCAGAGGCATGCACTCGCCGACATGAAGTGGAGTGACAATTTTAAGCAGAAAAAAAGCACGGTTCCGAACTACCAGTTTGTCAGGAAAAAGCTGGTGTAAGGAGGGTGAACTGGGAGAGCTTGAAGCTGGCTCATCCTTCTGCCCAATACAATGGCCACCAGAAAGACTGTTTGATACTCAAGAGCCATAGACAACAGCTGTGTAGGGGCTCAAAGTGGGAGCGCATGAGAAACCTGAGGACCAGATTGAAGTCCTCTTGGGGCATCACAAAAGGGGTACGAGTGAACAAGTGTTTCAAGCCTTTAAAAAAACAAGCCATAACAGGTGACTTGAAAAGGGAAGTTGATACAGCAGCTGCAGGAAAGTCAAAATGGACAACGAGTAACCACTAAGAGTGCCCTGGGCAAGGTCCTGCTGGGTTTGAGACAAAACAAACAGCAACACCTCTGACAACTGTGCAGAAAGCGGGTCGACCTGATATGAGGAACCAAAGCCAAAGCCAAAGCCAATGGCAGGCGCATAGAGTATTAATGAAGGGACACTTGGCAGGAAGATCGAATTTTCTCAACTGTTGCTACTCAATCTCCATGCGTGAAGGTGGAGAGTGTGCAAGTTCGGTGCAAGACCCTACCCTGTTGCTGTGACAGAAGATTCCTTGCAAATGGGTAACCTGACAGGAGGAATTATTGCTCATGCTCAGGAAGTTGGGATACCATTCCCGCTATGCCCAAACCAGAGCCACAAGAATAACTTAGGCCAGGTATGTCCCGATCTTCTTGAGAACTCAGCAATAGTGGTATAAGCAGACAGACATACAGGAGTCCCGAATTCTACTCAAGATGAAATGTGTCTCCGAGCCAGAACCGATTTGGAACCTCCAATGCGTGGACGTCCTGACATTGCGCAATATCGGCAGAGAAGAACTGATCTAGCCAATGTTCACCCAGATGCAGAAAAGACCTAGTGCAGTCTCGAGATGTATCACTATTTATGATCTGCACGTCTTTGATGGCTAAGTTAGTTAAGGCAGGTGTTCAGTGAGCCTCCAGGCGTTGCAGTACCAAGAAGATGTCCTGGCACTCCAGTCAAGTCCAGAGGTGAAGAGCCCCATGGCACAATGTCCACAAACCTACCCAACCCTGTTTAAAGCAATACCCCATATTGGTGGTGTTGTCGGTGTACACCTGAACCCAGAAGTGATACATCAGTCACCACTGTCAGCTCTGGGTGGGGAATGGAGAGCGGTGTGCCTCTGAGCCAATGAGCAACAGCCACCACTGCACATCTTATGCAGTTCCCTCCAATATCTGGAGCTGTTCTGAGAGATTTCCCTGACGCTGTGCCCACTGGGATTTCTGGTCCCCCTGAAGAGCCCACATGTGCCATCAGGCATGCAGGAGGCCATGAGACCCAGCAGCCTCAGACTTAGTCTCACCCAAATCCGGGACAGAGGCTGAAATATCAGAATCATAGCTTGAATATCCCATACTCATCGCTTATGAGGATAGGCATGGAATCACACTATGTCCACAATGGCTCAGATGAAAGGGAGTGTATTAAACGGGGTCAGGTGTAACTTGGGCACATTGATAGTGAACCCCAGCGAATGCAGGAGATCCGCTACAGTCCAGATGGGATGACAACTGCTTGGGGTGAGCCCACATTCAATAGCCACTCATTCAGGTAGGGGCAGATTAGAACTCTTGATCCCCGCAGATGGCCTACAATCACTGCCATCACTTTGAGGAACACACGAGTGACACCGGTAAGGCTGAAAGGGGGCACAGCAAACTGAAAATGCTTGTGGCTTACCGTGAACTGCTGGTAACGTCTGCAGAATAGGGATGTGGACATCCTGCATGTGGTATCCTGCATATCCAGCTCTACCTTCCAGGGTGCAGCGCAGACAGACCCTGAGCCAGTGTGAGCATCTTGAATTCCTCCTTTTTCAGAAAGAAGTTGAGTGGGCTTAGATCTAATATGTCACGGAAGCCTCCATCCTTTTTGGACACCAGAAAGTAACTGGAATAACAACCATGCTCTACTTCTGGTGCGGTCACCCTCTCAATGGCTCCTTTGATCAGAAGTGGCTGTACTTCCTGAAGTAGCAAAGAGAGATGGACCTCCGTCAGCCATTCTTTGGATGGTGGCAATGGCATAGGGGTTTCTACAAATGAAAGGGTGTGCCTCTTCCGCACAATCTGAAGCACCCATTTGTCGGTGGTTATGGCAGACCATTGGTGCAGGTGGTGCCTCATCTTGCTGCCAAAGGAATGGCTGTGCTGAATGGATTGTGCACTAAAGAGGCTTAGAGGTGGCAGCCGCTGGAGGGGGCGGAGGACTGAACGGCTTGCTATGTCTGACTCCCGCGCCCTCTTTGGGATTAAGACCCTGTCCACGAAAGGACTAAGCAGGCTGCTGTACTGGCTAATACATTTGGTATTGCGGACGCCCATATATGCCTTAGCTGCCATGAGGCAAAAAGACTGCTGTTGGGACCAGGCAGATCTGGGAAACCCAAGAGATATGGCGGTGATCCAGCTCTCCCAATAGTACTAAAGCCCTGAGTCAGCTTTGTCGTCATATGAGAGAGAGTCATCGAAGAGCATGACAATCATGGACGCTTGACATCCACCAGAACCCAGTGAACCACACGCAGACATGGCGGTGCAGCGCCACTTTAGAAGCCATGGCTCTGCTTAGGGAGTCTGTGGTACCCAGCCCACACCTGATGGGGAACTTCACTGCATCCCAACCACACACAAAGGCTTGGTTGAGGATAGCACAGCATTCCATAGGAAGCAGCTGTGCAACTGAGTCCCACAATGCATGGGAATATCAGCTACCGAGGCCGCGGTGTTGACCAACTGCAAGGCAAGGCTGGTGGAAGTGTAGTAGTAAAACAAAGTTTATTTATCTCTATAAACCATACACAGGTCCATGGATACACTTAGCAATAGAAATTTCACACCATAGTACATTTTAACACTCTATACACATTTAAAACCATAAAAACACTAAATTGACATTCTCCGTATTTTAAAATCTTAATGACTTAAAATTTCCCAACCTCCTTGTATGCCTCCATTACAGCTTCTCTTGTTGCTTTCAAAAATTTCCCCAACGCAATTGTGATATCCAAAAATGACATATTTGTGAGGAAAGCAACAGCCTCCGCCCGTGGGTACACCTTGTATTTTAAAAATATTGGACGTAAAAACATTTTACGCACAGCTAAAATCAATGTACAGTCCAGTAGTATATGTGCTGGTGGAAGTGAAAATGTGCTTCCCAAAGGTGTCCCGCCTCTTGGATTCCCTGACTGGTGGGGTGGAAGGGACTGCATTTGGGTTGACCTTTGATGTTGAGCACTGCATAACAAGGCTGTCCGGGGAAGGGTACTGGAAAAGGAAAGCTGGGTTTCATGATACAGGGTGATAGCATTGGGCAATCATGTGCTGCACAAGAGCCTCTGAGCAAGGTTTTGGCCAGGCTCCCAGGGGAACGCCAGTGAGGGTTGAGTTGAAGGTGAACAGTGGTTCAGCCGTACCAACGTCTGGGCGAAACACCTCCATCAAGAAATTGGTCATGACCTCAACAGCAGGCACCTGAAGGACAAGGACCTTGGCTGTTCTGCATATCATGATGGCTAAGGATGAGCCTTCCTCTAAAACAAGGCCCAAGGCCCGGAAGGGAAAGCATGCAATAGTTCTGTGTGGTCCCCACGCCACTGGCATCTCCCATCTCCTCATACCAGTTTCCCACTGATTCAGGGCTCTACTCTAGGGGAACCAGACTTCTACAGGGACTGCCAGTCCCAGAAACTTGTGAAGGAGTGGGCTGATGGAGGCACGCCATGCCCCTTTCCTCGCGCTCTAAAGTGCTTGAGGGGTCCTACAGTGCCTGGAGAAACCAGACATCTACAGGAATTGCAAATCCCAGAAACTTGTGAAGGAGTGGGCTGGAGGAGGTATGCTACATCTCTTTCCTCATACTCTAAAGTGCTCAAGAGGGACCTGCAACACGGGATGCAGACACGCAAAACTGAGGCCAGTGGTGGGCCTGTCAAAGGATGGGCTACTCCTCCCAGCATTTGCTGTAAAAGATCTCTAATAGTTTAAGTTGGAATATTTTATTTTTTCATTCAATAGCAACTTTGCCTGGAGGTTCTTCCTAACTGTTCGTGCCATTACATTGCTTTTGGACTTTTTGTAAGTTTGCCACTTTTTCCTTCTTTATTGTACTCCCAGCCTGCAATTGTTCGCCTGTATCTCTTCTATTAGTACTGTGGTAAGGGCAAACGCAAGTCGTCCCTTTCGCATTGTTCTCAAAAACACCAGTGCATCGAATCCAACATATTAACCTATTTGGCCAATGCGTTTGGAGCTAAACCTACCAGATTTTATCAGTAGAAGCGGAACTGGGTTAGGTTCTTCAGCGGTACTGCATGACATTGGAATTCAAGATCATGGCACAGCTTCTGAGGGGGGTGTATTTAGGTTTAAAGTATTTTATTGAAGCAGGGTAAGATAGGAAACAACAGGGCAAGAAAAAGATAAACCACAGGAGCCTCCCAAACAATGCGTACAATACAGTAGATACAGCAAAGCAGTTACATCTCTTCAATAGGCACCATTCGACATGGGAACACAGCTTGTGCGCCTGTGGTCATAAACAAATAACGGGGGGAGGGAGGGAGGGGAAGAGGGGTGGGGGGGAAGGGAGAGGAAAAAAAAGGGGGGGGAAAGAAGGGGGGAAAAGGGAAAGGGTGGTGAATCAACCCTGCTCCAAAAACTACCCAACCATCAAAAACCACCCAAACTACCACACCCCAACCCACCCCCTGTACTGTGCCAATAGCCATCTGCTCTCCCCTCATATCGACCCTCCAGTAGTCCCCGCTACTCAATGCCAACCCCGATCAATCAGACAGGCGGATCCGGTGGCGGTGTCAGCCGCAACAACCTAAGATACCTAGGATAGGTGATCTCCCGAAACTCAGAACACAACAGGCTATGGAAGGGCGCCCACAGTTCCTCAAAAGCATCAGTATCCCCCAGGGCCACTAAGGACATCTTTTCCATGCCAAGGACATGCCACAATCTATGCAGCCAGCCGACAACAGTGGGGAGTGTGGTGGAGCGCCAGTGTATGAGAATGTTTTGCACCGCTGACCCCAGAGCAATCGCAATCTGTCTACCCCTTCTAGACCTGAGGGGATACATCAACCCATTCGGTAAACCCAGTAAAACATAGGCAGGGAACCTCGGCAGCTCTATCTCAAAACATTTGTCCACCTCACCCAGGACCTCCTCCCAGTAAGAAGCCAAAAGGGGGCATTCCCACAGTATGTGTGTAAGCGTGCCAGCATGGCCACAGTTGCGCCAGCACGTCCCTGGTATTGACCTATCCATCTCATGTAGCTTCTCCGGAGTGCGGTACCAGTAGGTCGAGATTTTGGTGAAGGTCTCCGTGAGCCCCGTGTGATAGGCCGAGTGGCGTGAGCGGTAGGAGATATGGTCCCATTCCGTGTGACTCAACACTCGTCCGAGCTCCCGTTCCCATCGCTCCCGACCGGGGTTGTGAATGTGAAAGGGGGGGGCTGCAGCATTTTATACAAATCTGAGATTAGTTTGGCGTCCGACGTGCGAGTGATTAACCAACGCTCGTACACCGTGATCTCCCGGTCTGCCTTTTCGCGCACTTGGGGTTGTAATGCCCAGTGGCGCGCCTGCATGTATCTCATACGCTCCGTCCCTGGGAGGCCGTAGTCCCGCTGCAAGTCCTGGAAGGGGACGACACCCTCAGGGCCGTATAGATGATACAAAGTGCAACATCGGGCCGCCCGCCAGCGCTCGTAAGCACCGTGCTCCGTTCCGGGACCGAAGTCCGGATTGCCAATGAACGGCGTAAAGGGAGAGGGAAAAGTAGTAACCTCATTCCTGACAGCCACTGAGTCCCACGCCCGAAGCGGGACACGCGTCACAAAAGATGCGTAAAGGTTAGGGGGTCGATGAGCCTGCTTCAAGAATGGGACCTCCTGTAACGTCCTGCCCGCCACCGCTTGATCCTGAACAGCCAGTGTTTGTCCGACTCCCACCGGCTCCATTCCACCAGATATCGGAGTTGGGCAGCCTGGAAGTATTTCCGTAAATCCGGTATCCCCAGCCCCCCAGATTCGGGCGCCAGCGTAGCGATGCTCCTCTTGATCCGCGGTCTACGGCCCTGCCACACGAACCGTGCAATGGCCGATTGAGTCTCCGCGAGCCACCCTGTGGGGGGCTGGAGCGGCAACGCCCTAAACAGGTATAGCACCTGAGGCAGGAGGGTCATCTTCACTGCGGCCACCCTACCTAGCAACGACAACGTGCCCTTATCCCACCGGCCTAGTTCTTCTCTGATTTTCGTGCTCAAAGCCGCATAGTTGGCCGTGACCATCGCCTGAAGGGAGGGCGCCAACAGGATCCCTAGATACGGAATCCGGTCCCTGGACCAGCTCAGAGGGTAAAGTCTCTGTAGTTCCGCTCTGGTGGCGCTAGTGAGCGAAATGTCGAGGGACGCTGATTTCCCGAGGTTCACCTTAAAGCCCGCCACCTCGGCGAAGAGGTCCAATTCCGCAATGCAAGCCGGCAGTGACCTCCGCGGGTCATCGAGCGTCAGAATGACGTCATCTGCATACAGGCTAATCGCGTGATGAAATTCGCCCATCTTGACTCCAACGATGTCGGGGTTCTGCCGAACCCTTTGAGCAAACGGCTCCATGTAAAGGGCAAAGAGCAAGGGGGACAGTGGGCACCCCTGTCGCGTACCCCGTTCTATGGGAAAGGGCCGGGAGCTGCCTCCGTTCACTCGGACCACCGCGGACGGGAACCAGTAGCAGTTGAAAATCAGATGACGGAACTTCTCGCCCATCCCGAACTTGCCCAAGACCTTCTCTAGGTAGGGCCAGTGCACCCTGTCAAAAGCCTTCTCCGCGTCTATGGAGAGGAGCATCCTTTCCCCGGGGATCCTGGAGGCCTTCTCAAGAATATGAGTCACTCTCTTCGTGTTGTCCACTGTTTGCCTGCCAGGCACGAAGCCCGCTTGATCCGAATCAACGATGCCCGGGAGATGAAGTGCCAGGCGTGCTGCTAATATGCTGGTGAACACTTTCAAGTCAGTGTTCAGCAACGAGATAGAACGGTAGGACCCACATGCAGTCCTGTCCTTGCCTGGTTTCGGGATCACTGAGACCGTGGCCTGAAGAAATTCGGGGGGAATGGCACCCGGCTCCGCGAAGGTGTTGAAAAGGCGGGTCAGCAAAGGCGCCAGCTCCTGACAGAAGGTCTTATAAAACAGAGGATGAAGCCATCCGGTCCCGGGGCCTTGTCCAGTTTGAGCCGGGATATCGCCGTGACCACCTCCTCGATACGTATTTCACGTTCCAGATACTGGGCCTGATCCGGCGTTAACGACGGGAGTGGTACCGACTCTAGATATTCCGCCTCCGCTTGGGCGGAGGGGGCCTCACCAGTGTAGAGGTCTGCGTAGAAGCCACGGAAGACGTCCGCTATTTGCTCATCTGCCGTGACAGAACCTCCGGTCGGGTCAACCAGCTCCTTCACTCGGTGCTGTTGGTGCTGCACCCTAAGCTTGTTGGCCAAGAGCCGCCCGCATCGGTCGCCACCGGTGTAATACTTGTGCTTCAGACGAAGCATCGCGTACTCCGCCCGGTCCATGTCCAGGGCAGCCAAGAGTTTCCTGGCAGCTTTCAGCTGTCTCCAAACTCTGGGGGCCCCGGTCCTATGATGAACCTGCTCCAACTCCCGCACCTACCGGGTAAGCTCATCTCTTTTGAGTTGTCGATCCTTGTTCTCCGCCGAGGAGATAGCAATGAATTCACCCCGGAGCACAGCCTTCAGGGTTGCCCACTGCGTCACGCGAGAGGTGTCATCATTATCGTTCACGCGTTGGAAGTCCGCAATGACCGCGCGGATCTGGTCCACCGTCGACCGTCTGTGCAATAGCGTGTCCCGAAGCCGCCAGACCCCTCTCGGCCGAGCCACCGGGGGCAGATTAAAAGTACCCTCCACCGGCGCGTGATCGGAAAGAGAGAGGACCCCCATATCAGCGTTCGAGGCTAAAACGAGCATCGGACCCGACACAAGTAGATGGTCCAGTCGCGCATAGGACTTGTGTGCGTGTGAAAAGTAGGAGTATGCGCGGGTGGTGGGGTGGAGGTGGCGCCACATGTCATGCAAGTCCAGCTCCTCAAGTCGAGTGCGAACCGAGCCCGAGAGCTCACCCAACTGGTGGCGCCGCTGCACAGCCCTGTCCATAGCTGCGTCGAAAACTAGATTCAAATCGCCCCCCAGCACTATGTGCCTATCAAAGGTGGACGCCACGTCCTCCAGTGCCCTGTGCAAAAATTGATCCTGGTGGTCATTGGGGCCGTAGATAGAGCCGACAGTCAGTACTAAACCCCCACCCTAATCTTATATCCCAAAAGCCTCCCTTTCTGTTCCGCCACTTTGTGTAAGATCTCCCCCCTGAACCCCTTGGAGAACAGAAGCGCCACCCCTGCCGTTTTAGAGGTGCTAGAGGAGAAAAGCTGCGTGGGGAATTTGGGGGTGCGCATTCTGGAACAGTCTTTCGCCAGCAGATGGGTCTCTTGCAGCAGGCAAACATCAGCCTGGGAGCTCTCCAACAGAGACAACACCGCCCGCCTTTTAACCGGATTATTCAACCCTTTCACATATAGAGTGACCACTTTAAGAGCCATCAAGGAGGGGAATCATTGAAGCACACACAGACAGGCAAAGCCCAGCAAGCGAACATGGAGGCCATCTCACGAAACTTCAGCGCACAGCAACCACGGATATCTCTACGGCACAGTACAGTCCCCAAACCCCAACACCCCACAACTAGAGGAACCCCCCCTCCCCTTGGAACCCCACACACCCGAACCCGTACCATTCCCAACTACCAACCCCCTCACTAGCCCCCAAACTCAAAACACCCCACTGTCGTTCCCATTCCCACTCCCCGCTTCTCAAACTTTGCAAAGTAGTCATTGTCCCAGTCCGGTCCTTATCGGACAAGGCCGTGGAAAGTCAGTCTAGTGGACGTCCAGCCACCACCACCTGCACTCGCCATCCTGCCCCACCCTCACCCGGAACCCCCGCACCTGCAATAAGAAAAGGCTAGTGCAGACTCCCCCCGGAGTAAATTCAGGCCGTCAGGGCTACTTCGCCAGTCGCCGCCACTCTGGAGGCCTCCTGGATGGCGGCCGCCATGTCCGCCCGAATCGTGGGCGATCCCGGTCGCTCTGGCGGTGGGGAGCGCCTCTCCCCTGCTTGCTGCCAGCCGTCTCGAGTGCTTCGTCTGCGGCGCGGGGCCGGGGTGTCCGTATCAGATGCAGTGAGGCCCAACACCACGCAGACGTCCTGGAGGGACCGGAGCTGGTGCAGTGTTCCGTTCCACCTAAAAATCAGGCGGAAAGGGTGTCCCCAGGAGTACTGCGTCCCCTGCTCCCGGAGGAAGTCCGTGGCGATTTTGAAGGATTTTCTTTTCTGCAGCGTGACCGTAGATAAATCCTGATACAGGGCCACCGGATGGTCTCGGAATCGGAAAGGCTGCTGCCTCCGCGCCTCGCGGAGGATCCGCTCCTTCAGGGGGAAGTCCGGCAAGAAGGCCAGGATGTCCGGGGGAGGTGCTGTGGCTCTGCGGGGGCGACCCACCCGGTGCGCCCTGTCAATGCGGATTTGAAAGTCTTCTGACTCCCCTAAAATTGCACGAAAGAGGGCCTCCAGGTATGCAGTCACGTCTTCACCCTCCTCGCCGGACGGGACGCCACGGACCCTGATATTATTCCGCCTGGATCGATTTTCGAGGTCCTCGGCGTGAGCCTGCAGCTCAATCTGTTGCTCCCGCAGCCGCAGGACCTCCTGCTGCAGATGGGTGATCTCCTCGTCTCTGGAGTGACCAGCTTCCTCCACAGTGTTGACCCGCTCCCCCAGGGAGTCCACCTCTCTCCGTACCTCGCGGACCTCCCCGGCCACCTCCTGTTTCAACGTTTGAAAGTCCTCCCGCAATGAGCTGAAGAGCGACTCGAGAAATGATCGTGTCACCGGGGGTTCTCCGCCTTCAGCGCCCCTTGTCGGGGCCGGGGAGGTCGTGGTGGGCTGATTCCCTCCGCTACGCAGGGCACCGCGCCCCAACATGTCCGGCAAAGTCCGATCACCCCTTCTTTGTCCCCTAGCGTTCGACATCTTGGCAGGGCAGGGGGTGTCGATGGCCGCCGCTCGGCAAAGAGATCAACAGGGCCAGAGCAGCTACACACCGGTCAGGAAGCACCGCCACACAGAGATCCCGAGCAAGGCCGGGCAGCCGGGCCGGAGTTCACAAAATGGCCGCCCGTTACTGTCAATAGGCCAACGCCCAAGGAGTGAGGCCTACCCTCGTATCAAGGCCAGTGGCGAGAAACACAACCGGAGGGCAGGCTCGCGGGGCAGAGGCCGCCGGGGCCGGCAATCCTGGGGGAATCTCTGCTTCGGGGGCACAACACCACTCCACCACAACCAGTGTTGGGCCGGATCGGCCACACGGGGCGAGTACCCTCAAGCCGCGGACTTGCGTAGCAGCCCGATGTCGGCTCCGCCTCCGTCTATCTCCGCCGTGCAGCTCCGTTCTTGTCAACCACCTCCGGTCGGCTCCGCTCCGCTCGCGAAGTCCCCTTCGACTCCTACTCCGGCACCGCGGCACAGGTACTTAAGCTGGCCACTCACAGGCGGCAGGGCACACCGTCAGGATCCCAAGCCCGGGGGTCTCGCGGCTCCCAGCTCACGTACAGGCCGCCCAGCGGGCTCCGCCCCAGGCTATTTCGGTCGGAATCGCACCTCCGAAGGGGCAATCAAGGCTCAACAATCGCTCCGCACCGTCAGCGGGGTCTCCAGGCTCAGTCACCGCATGATCCGGGGGGAATCAGCGGTTACGAGCGGTGCAGGGTTTCAGGGGTCCGGGAGCTCTCGGCAAGTGCGACCTCTCAGCCCGCCATCTTGGCCACGCCCCAGGGGGGGTGTATTTAGAAATAAATCTGATCTTTCATCAGATCCAGGTGCTAAATCATGCAGAGTGGAATTTTTAGTACATCAGCCTCCAGCAGAAAACCTGGCTGCTCCTTTAAAGTCTTCATAGAAAAACACAAATGTTGTGACATCCCCAGGTACCCCTACATGCACAAAGATGACAGCTGACTTCTTGGACGCGTTGCTAGCCAAATTATTTTATATATTAGAAAATTTAATTTCTTTATCTTTTTCAGCCTGCAATGAGAGGCTCAACAAATTGGAGGGGGTTTTTGCCAAATTTTATTTCTCCACTCACCTCGTCCACTTGGCCTTTCCCGGGGGTATATGGCTCCCCATAACCTGACCTTTGCCACCACAGGGACTTACTCTTCCTATGGCATTCCATATTAGATCAGCAGATCCCCACCGTGGTAATTTAAATTCAATTCCAGATCACAAATAGCGGGAGAGACAGAAACATGTGCTTGTTCAAACCATCATCAGACTCACTAGTTACTTCCCAATGATGGCAGTGATAACGATTTATGTAAGTGGTGGTGCCTCTGACTAATAATGTTTTACTTGATTTGACTCCGGCTGCTGCACCTTATATTGTTATGCTAGCCAATGTGCCCCTATTAGGAACCGGTTCAATTGGCTAAGAAAAGCCACCTAAAACCATGGATGGAGATTGTGTGGTTGTGAATTTTAATATTCCATGTATTGTTCGCCGCTTGCTATCAGACTTGCCTATATTCCACATACCCTGTACTGGTGTCTTGCCACTTCCTGTGGTTTTCTTCAGTAGTTCTCCTGTTCTTCAACTGCTGCCAACTCTACATCATGAAGCTTTGATAATGAAACTATCTCTGACATTCCTACCAACAACAGGTTTGGTCCTTTGAGTTCTGTCACCGACAATGATTGACTGACCCATGAACTATGGTCTCTGATTGTTCCTATGACAGCAGGACATTGTGCAATTTCAAAGATCTGAACACTCGTGACTATGGTGTGCTGGAATATAGCGGGATAGTGAGATACAAGGGTGATGCCGAATGGCTTTTGTGAAAAAACAAGCTGTGATCTGTCTGCAAGAAGCACTAAAAATGTCCAACAGTTTGTTCTTGGCGGGCTACAAGGAGTTCTCTTTGTCGGCAAAAAGTTCTGACTCGGGTAGAGCCAAAAGGGAGGGATCTATTGGTAGTGATTTCTCTAAGTTTGATTTGTAGTCTTATACAATTGGATACAGGCTCTCTCCAATTATTGGCAGTTTCTCTCGCCTTCTGGAATTCCTACTGTATATGCTTATAAATTTCTATATTGCCAACCCTAGTCAGTCTCAGGATCCCAATAAAGGGTTTTGCTAAATAAATTTGCCCAGCCCGTAGAGCAAAATGTTTTATTGGTGTCATTAGGATACTTTAATACACATTTATGTAGTACTTGTTATGTGCAGGAATACAATTACTGGTCGCCTCTGTCTTCTGTTGTGCCACATTTTAAAGACTCTGCCTAGGGAGAGTTGTTAAACTCTATATTAAGTAATCATAATTTGGTTCCTATTGAGCCAAACAGTGTTGATGTAAAACGTTCCCAATTAGTGCCTACATTGGGCTATGTTGTTGTTCTACAAGGTACACAGTCAAAATATCGAGTTGTAAATATCGACCTACCATAATATCGAGTCTGAAATATCGAAGGTGCATAATATCGAAGGCAAGAATATCGTAGGACAGAATATCGACCCAAGGTAAGTAATATCGAAATACTTAATATCGATGTAAGTAATATCGAAGTAAGTAATATCGATAGCATATATATCGATGTTACTAATTTCGATGACACTAATATCGATATTTGTATTATTGTATAGTTTTTTATTATGTATGTGTTATATGTTTAATTTAACTATTTAAAATAATTACTATTATATGTGTATAAATTTTATTTAATAATAAATAATTTTATAAGTAACTTTTATGTTTTTGTACCGGAGCGGGTTGTGGGTTTATAGGGGAATAGGGTGGGAAGTAATTTAATTATGGTAAATTGTTTAGTAATTAGTAGGATTTATTAATAAATTATAATTAATTGGTAATTATGTGAAAATAATAGGAAAATAATTTTAATTAATTTATTAATTGATATATATGTTCTGTAGCGGGTTGTGGGTTTATAGGGGAATAGGGTGGGAAGTAATTTAATTATGGTAAATTGATTAATAATTAGTAGGATTAATTAATTAATTATAATTAATTGCTAATTAATATTGATTAAGTGGGAAAAAAATTAATTGATTAATTGATATATATTTTCTGTAGCGGGATGTAGATTTATAGAGGAATGGGGTGGGGAGTATATTAATAATAATTAATTAATTAATATATGTTTTTATAAATTTATATTTAATTTATTGGAAAATAATTAATATTAATTAGTTAATTAATTATTATTTTGAACATATTTAACATTATTAATTAATTGGTAATTAAATAATATTAATAAGTGACATTAATTAGAGTTATTTATTGATATATAATTTTTTATTACTGTTAATTAATTAATTGGGAAAAATACTATTAATTATTAGATTATAATAATTACAGCTAATGTGATAATATATTTACTTTATTTGTTATTGTTCATTATTAATTAATTGCTAATTAAATAATAATAATTCATTTTGGGTAAAGGAGTATTTCTAGTGTTTAGGGTCAGTTTTCAGTTCTTGGGTAAAGGAGTATTTTTTGGTTTCTGGGTCAGTTTTCAGTTTATGGGTAAAGGGGTATTTTTAGGGTTCAGGGTCAGTTTTCAGTTTTTGGGTAAGGGGGTATTTTTTGGTTCAGGGTCAGTTTTCAGTTCTTGGGTAAAGGGGTATTTTTTGGTTTCAGGGTCAGTTTTCAGTTTAAGGGTAAAGGGGTATTTTTAGGGTTCAGGGTCAGTTTTCAGTTCTTGGGTAAAGGGGTATTTTTAGGGTTCAGGGTCAGTTATCAGTTTTTGGGTAAGGGGGTATTTTTTGGTTCAGTGTCAGTTTTCAGTTCGTGGGTAAAGGGGTATTTTTTGGGTTCAGGGTCAGTTTTCAGTTCTTGGGTAAAGGGGTATTTTTTGGGTTCAGGGTCAGTTTTCAGTTCTTGGGTAAAGGGGTATTTTTAGGGTTCAGGGTCAGTTTTCAGTTCTTGGGTAAAGGGGTATTTTTAGGGTTCAGGGTCAGTTTTCAGTTTTTGGGTGAGGGGGTATTTTTGGGTTGAGGGTCAGTTTTCAGTTCTTGGGTAAAGGGGTATTTTTTGGGTTCAGGGTCAGTTTTCAGTTCTTGGGTAAAGGGGTATTTTTAGGGTTCAGGGTCAGTTTTCAGTTCTTGGGTAAAGGGGTCTTTTTAGGGTTCAGGGTCAGTTTTCAGTTTTTGGGTGAGGGGGTATTTTTTGGGTTGAGGGTCAGTTTTCAGTTCTTGGGTAAAGGGGTATTTTTTGGGTTCAGGGTCAGTTTTCAGTTTTTGGGTGAAGGGGTATTTTTAGGGTTCAGGGTCAGTTTCAGTTCTTGGGTAAAGGGGTGTTTTTTGAGTTCAGGGTCAGTTTTCCCTACTGTTGTACTCTCTGGAGTAGGAATAGAAATTTTTACCCTTACGCTATGCAACGTTTTATTTAATTAATTGTTAATATATCAAATATTTATTTTATTTTTTATATTACTTACATTTTATTTATGTTACTTTTTTATGTTTGTAAATGTGTTAGTAAATTAGAATATATTTCATTAATTTATAAATTCGTAAAATAATTATTAATACTTATTGTTCAGTGTATATATATTACATATTTACTGTATATATTTAATTAATGTATTCTTAATATATGTATTATTTATTACTTTTAAATATTAGTAGATACTTTTAAATATGTTTCTTTTATTTATTAGTTTTATAGACTTAATTTTACATTTATATATTAAAAACAAAAAAACGATATATTTAACATCGATATTTTTAACATCGATATTTTTTTTCTCGATATTTTTGTACTTACCATGTTGTAGATAGGATGTCGATATTTTTGCCCTCGATATTGTTGACTCGATATTCTTGTAGGTCGATATTTTTGAAGTCGAAATTCTGTCAGTGATTCGTTCTACAATAATATTATTTTTGTTTCTTCCAGCTCAACTTCCTCCCTTTTGAACCTTAAGGTTTATGGGACTCTAGAAGTGATCACAATCCTTATCTGCCACTTTTCTTTCCTGGTAAATTGCCCTTAACTCACCAAGAGCAGATCCTATAGTATACAGGGCAATAGGATGAGGAGGATGACGACATGCCCATATTTTGGGAATCTCTTTGACTCTTTGGACAATTGGTCTCCTTTGGTTAATGATAGATGTCTTGCCTTTGCAAGACGTAATGCTTCAGTCCTTGATGTTGCCACAAGGTTGGTGCATAGTTGTGTTGTGCTGTTGTTTAAAATCTATAAGGCCAAGTGCCTTGCCATTTCTTCCTATGGGAGCGAAGTCTGCAGGTATATGAATATAACTCCCCTGCAAACAGTTCAGAACAGTTTCCTTAAGCAATTTATTTTTTTGCACTGTTGTGTGTCTACATATAATAAGATCCATGAAGAATTAGTGATTGGTTACATCTCTGATTTAATTCAAGTTCGACCCTTAACTTTATGGTTAAGACCCTTAACTTTAAGGTTATCTGTTTGGTCCAGACTGAGCTCTCTCTGAATAGAACAATTATTAAATATTGTTTCATTTTGGATCACACTCTCAAATTCCCATGGCTTTAATATGTCAAGGCTTGTCTCCGCTCACAATGTCGACCGCAACTGTTTCACAAGCCTGAGGCAATTGTTAAGGAGCATGTAGCCTTGGCCAAAAAAGCTTTTCTGGCGCTAAGGAGGGATGAAAGGGAATCCAGTGTCTTGTCCATGAATACCGTTAGATCCTATGTGCAAACCAAATTTTAAACTAATATATATAGCTATGGCTGTAGCGAGATCGCTAATTCTTCAGAACTGGCGTTCACAATATTGCCCTAATGTACATGAATGGTGCTATAAAATGCAAAAAGTCAGAAATAGCTAACAATTTTATGCTCAAAGAGTTGGGGCGATTCGCAAATTTGAGAAAATCTGGGGTTCGTATTTCGATTTTAATTGATTCAAATTGATTATGTTGTTTTTTTTGTTTTTTCTGTGTTCAACCCTTATGAGATGGCCTTATGTGCGGCTCCTGAATTTGTTGTGGTATTTGTACATTCTGGTTAGCATATGATATGTCAGTATATGATTTTGCTTAGCTTATCCAAGACTTCAATAAAAACATTTTTTTTTAAAAAGGATTGTTTCCGCTCACAATGTCGACCGCAACTGTTTCACAAGCCTGAGGTAGTTGTTAAGGAGCATGTAGCCTTGGCCAAAAAAGATTTTCTGGCGCTAAGGAGGGAGGAAAGGGAATCCAGTGTCTTGTCCATGAATACCTTTAGATCCTATGTGCAAACTAAATTTTCTATAAAACTGTACCTAAAATATAGGTTGTCAAATGCTAATTATTTTCGGTTTACCTTAATACATCACCCGTAAAGAGTCCCTAAAGGTTGGGCTTATGATTCGTATAGTGTTCCATGCCCTTGTAATGCTGTAACTGCCCAAGATATTATGCACTTTGTTTTTATATGTCCTTTTTATTCTCATTTGCGCACAAGGTTTTTAAAGCCTATTTTTGTTAATGTGAATTTCAGTCAAGCTAGGCTCTCTCTACTAGAACTTATCATGTTGGTTTTTTTAGTAGTATGGTCAGAATGAGGAATAGTATGTTTATAGACTGATTTAATAAATTACTGTATCAATTAGTAGTAGTAGTAATCGTTTATTTCAGGCACAAGCCCATAAAACTCATCAAGCAATGAAAAATAAAACAAATACATTCTTAGTTAAAAATACCAAAATACAAAGAGAGTCACGTTTAAAAACCATGCACCGTGCTCAGAATGCAGTACTAATAAAATACGCATAGAAAAGTTAAACCAAGTACATACGATTTATCAGCACCATATCAATCATCAATGCTCAATTTAATAAATGATTTAAAGTGCTAGAGTAAGACGCACAGTTTCCACCAATCATGTCGATCTGCCGTTTTGGGATTAGTAGTTAATTTTATAATGTTATAGTAGAGTACCACTGATTTCCTTATTCGCCAGACAGCCTGTAAATGTGTACCAAAACCACCTAGTGCAACTGAAGTGCTGTAGTTTGTCCTTAGAATACTGTAGGCTACTCTACGATGATTCACACCCAAAGAAATACAGATGGGTCGCAGCCAAGACCTCATGCAGTTTAGTGTAAGCTAAAGAATAATACATGATCTGCATATTCAAAGTTAAGATTAAAAAATTGGCAGTTTTGCATTTTAGGTTGGTTGGGGTCCCACTTATAGGTGAAGTTATTCACACGCAATGTGCCTACCCTGAGTTTTAGGGTTTAGGATTGTGGGTCGCAGTAATCCAGTAGTTCTCTTTGACAACTACTATCGTGTTACTGTATATCAGGGGTGGGTTAGACCAGTACATGCCCATACCTAGCGTCCACAATTGCTGTTTGATGTAAATGGAACCAAGAGGACGCTATTTCCTATATTAATGACCTCCAATGCTGATCTGTACGCGGCCAGTTCCGGGGCAGATCCGTGTCTAACCCAGATAAGTAGCGGCTTCAACCTGCCCAGATCTCCTATCCTTTTGAGGCAGTGTCAAAGAATATCAGAACCCTCAGAATGCCTCTAGGCAAAATAAACAATGATTTTATTGAACTTTTGTCTTTGGAAATCAACCCACTCAGATTCCCTATGCCACAAATTTCTGAACTGTAAAGAGATGCTGATTGTGCCTTTGCCCTATAAAGCTCAATTGCTGGTGATACTGATTTCGGGGTGGTAGCCTTATATCATTTAATGGATGTAGAAGCACTATGGAGAAGGACAGCTCTCATTTTAATATTTGGGCCTTCCATTTGGTAGATTTATCAATCTTAGCTCCCAGATAGTCAGAATTGTCAACTTGCTGAAGTTCTGACCCTCTCATGTGAAATCCCCATTTAAACGATGTTAGACATGGAGTCTCTAGGTGGCAGAGGTATGCACCCTGTCCAAATAGGGACCCCCAATCCTAGTTAGGGTAAGTAAGTTACACTCTCAGGACAACCACTGCTCACCTCCTTGGTAGCTTGGCAAGAGCAGTCAGGCTTATCCCCAGAGGCAATGTGTAAATTATTTGTGTGTTTGTGTGTGTGTACACAGACACACACACAGACACACACACACACACACCCTGCCCCCCTTCAAGATATGAATTTTCAAAGTTGAATAAAGTTAGAGTGCTTCAGAAATCAATGTTTGCGCTTGACCAGGACAAAGTTCCTTCAATGTGTTAAAAACAAAGATGATGCCTGGCGCAGGGGAGGCAGGCGTCAAAAACGCAGGTGATGTGTCAGTTCCTGTCTGCTATGCAGGTCATTGGCATTTTAGCGCTCTGGGACAGTGTGTTGCGCAGAAGAGGTTATGCGTTGCTGTAGGCAGTGATGCACCGGTTCCTTAAGGCGGTGCACAGTCGTTGATCCACCAGCACCCGGTGACGATGCATGGAGCAGGAGGGGAGATGATGCATTGTTTGTGGGCATGATACCTTGGTTGCTTATTGTAGTGTGGTGTCGATGATGAAATCGGCACCCAGAAACGATGCATCAGTGATGTGTCAAAAGTCAAGTCACACTGCATTGATTCCACAGCGTTGATGCAGGCACTGGGTAGGAGCGGTACATCAAGGACTTCGGTGAGGCGGTACATGGGACTCACACAGTGGCGATTCTTCAGAGGCACTGTGGCAAAGAATCGGGGCCTGCATTGAAAGTCGTGGTCATTGTGTTGAGCAGGGACCACGCTTTGTTTGTTGGAAGTGGCGATGAGTCGAGTTTTTCGATGATGCGCAGATTCCGAATGACGCTGGGAGTCAATGCATTGATTTCTCTTCTTGTTGCTCCAGAACGTACTTCCAAGGGCTCAGGAACTGGATTTGGCACCACTTGGCAAGGACTCTCAGAAGAGGAGCCCAGGTGCTGGTAAGTGACATCTTTGATGGCCCTGAGGCTTCCTCACAGAAGGCAAGCTCAATTCAAGCCCTTGGAGAACCTCAAAGCAGGATGTGGAAAGCAAAGTCCAGTCCTTTCACTCCCAGGACAAAAGCAGTAAGCAGAGTGCCAACACAGTAAAGCAAACAGCAAGGTGGCCATCCCTTCTGAAGCAACACAGCTCTTCTTCATGGCAGAATGTCCTCAATCCAGAAGTGATCTGACTATTTGGTGTCAGAGGTCCAGTACTTACACCTGTCTCAGCCTATAAAGTAGGAAAACATCCAAAATGGTCTTTGTAGTGCACAAGACCCTGCTCTCCCCTGACCTGGCTCCAGACACACTACAAAGGGGTGAAGACTGCTTTGTGCCGGGACAGGCACAGCCATCGTCTGGTGCAAGTGTCAACTCCTCCCACCATTCTAGCCCAGGAAGGCCCGTCAGTCTGTTGAAGGGCTATCAGGATATGCAGGGCACACCTCTGCTCTCTTTATGTGACTGTCTAGAGTGAATGCACAAACTGTTCTCCTGACCCAGATGTGTATTCAGAAGACAGGCAGAGGCACAGAATGGTTAAAGTAAGAAAATTACACATTTCTAAAAGTGGCTTTTTCAGACCTGCAATGTAAAAAACAACTTCACTAAAACATGTGTTTTTAAATTGCCAGAGACAACACACTCCAATTTTCTACCAGCTCCCAGTTGGAAGATGCACTTGTAAGATATTACAAGGCAGCTCCAATGCAAACCTATGGGAGAAAGGCCTTGCTAAAGTGAAAAAGAAATTAGCCATATTTTGATAGTAGAACATGCAACACACAACACTACTTGTCCTACCTTTTAAATACAATGCACCCTGCCCAAAGGGCTATCTTGAGCCTACTTTAGGCGTGCCTTATATGTACTAAAAAAATAAGGATTGGGCCTGGCAAGTGTACTTGCCGGGTCGAAATGGCAGTTTAGAATACTCACACAGGGACTTCAGTGGCTGGTCTGAGACATGTTTGCAAGGCTACAATCAGTGCTTGAGGCCCACCAGTAACATTTAACTTACATGCCCTGGGCACACGCAGTGCACTGTGCTATGGACTCATTAGTACATCAAATAGGCGCATCACTGACAAAATATCGACCTACAAAATATCGACCTACAGAAACATCGAGTCAAAAATATCGAGGCAAGAATATCGACATCCTATCTACAACATGGTAAGTACAAAAATATCGAAAAAATAATATAGATGTTAAAAATATCGATGTTAAAAATATTGTTTTTTTTCTTTTAAAATATAAATGTAAAATAAAGTAAATAACACTAATAAATAAAATCTACATAGTTAAAAGTATTTAATAATGTTTAAAATTAATAAATAATACATATATTATAATAATAATAATACATTAATTAAATATTTACAGTAAATATATAATATATATGTACTGAAAAATAAGTTGTAATAATTATTTTACTAATTTATAAATTAATACAATATATTCTAAATTACAAATATATTTACAACCATAAAACAATAACATTAATAAAATGTAAAAAAATATAAATAAATTAAATATACTTTATATCTTATTAAAATTAATTATATAAAACGTTGGATAGTGTGAGGGTAAAAATTACTATTCCCATTCCAGAGAGTGCAACAGTAGGGAAAGCGTTGGATAGCGTAGGAGTATACATTACTATTCCCACTCCAGAGAGTGCAACAGTAGGGAAAACGTTAGATAGCGTAAGGGTAAAAATTACTATTCCCACTCCACAGAGTGCAACAGTAGGGAAAGCGTTGGATAGTGTAGGAGTAAAAATTACTATTCCCACTCCAGAGAGTGCAACAATAGGGAAAGCGTTGGATAGCGTAGGAGTAAAAATTACTATTCCCACTCCAGAGAGTGCAACAGTAGGGAAAGCTTTGGATAGCGTAGGGGTAAAAATTACTATTCCCACTCCAGAGAGTGCAACAGTAGGGAAAGCGTTGGATAGCGTAGGAGTATAAATTACTATTCCCACTCCAGAGAGTGCAACAGTAGGGAAAGCGTTGGATAGCGTAGGAGTAAAAATTACTATTCCCACTCCAGAGAGTGCAACAGTAGGGAAAGCGTTGGATAGCGTAGGGGTAAAAATGACTATTCCCACTCCAGAGAGTGCAACAGTAGGGAAAGCGTTGGATAGCGTAGGGTTAAAAATTACTATTCCCACTCCAGACAGTGCAACAGTAGGGAAAGCGTTGGATAGCGTAGGAGTAAAAATTACTATTCCCACTCCAGAGAGTGCAACAGTAGGGAAAGCGTTGGATAGCGTAGGGGTAACAATTACTATTCCCACTCCAGAGAGTGCAACAGTAGGGAAAGCGTTGGATAGCGTAGGGGTAAAATATACTATTCCCACTCTAGAGAGTGCAACAGTAGGGAAAGAGTTGGATAGCGTGGGGTTAAAAATTACTATTCCCACTCCAGAGAGTGCAACAGTAGGGAAAGCGTTGGATAGCGTAGGAGTAAAAATTACTATTCCCACTCCGGAGAGTGCAACAGTAGGGAAAGCGTTGGATAGCGTAGGGATAACAATTACTATTCCCACTCCAGAGAGTGCAACAGTAGGGAAAGCGTTGGATAGCGTAGGGATAACAACTACTATTCCCACTCCATGGAGTGCAACAGTAGGGAAAGTGTTGGATAGCGTAGGGGTTAAAATAACATACTTATAAATAAAAGCTTTTTTTTAATAATAAAAATATAAACTATTAAATAAATATAAACCATATACAATACCTACACATAATTATAAAAAACACGATTAGCTAAATATATTTAACCAAAAATAAATATTAAAATATACCATTTTATAATATTTAATTACCAATTAATAATAATTAACAATTATATTATTAACAAAACAATTATTTTAAAAACATTATTACTTAATTAAATTTAAATTACTTCCCACCATATTCCCCTATAAACCCACTACCCGCAACAGAACACATTTATCCATTTATGAATTAATTAAAATTATTTACCAATTAATTAAAATTAATTAGCAATTAATTAAAATTAATTACCTATTAATTAAAATTAATTTATAATTCCTACTAATTAATAATTAATTAAACATAATTAAAATTACTTCCCACCCTATTCCCCTATAAACCCACAACCCGCTACCGAACATATATATCAATTAATCAATTAATTAAAATGAAATACCAATTAATTAAATTTATTTACCAATTATTTAAAATTATTTAATAACTACTAATTAATAATTAATTTAACATAATTAAATTACTTCCCACCCTATTCCCCTATAAACTCACAACCCGCTACAGAACATATTTATCAATTAATCAATTAATTAAAATGAATTACCAATTAATTAAATGTAATTACCAATTATTTAAAATTAAATAATAACTACTAATTATTAATTAATTTAACCTAATTATATTACTTCCCACCCTATTTCCCTATAAACCCATAACCCGCTAAAGAACATATATATCAATTAACCAATTAATTAAAATTAATTTCCAATTAATTAAAAATAATTACCAATTAATTACAATTTATTAATAAATCCTACTAATTAATAATCAATTAAACATAATTAAATTACTTCCCACCCTATTCCCCTATAAACCCACAACCCCCTCCGGTACTAAAACATATAATTTGCTTATAAATAAATTTATTAATATATAAAATTAATACACATATAATATTAATTATTTTAAATACTTAAGTTAAACATATAACACATACATAATACAAAACAATAAAATAATACAAATATCGATATTAGTGTCATCAAAATTAGTGACATCGATATATATGCTATATGCTATTGATATTACTAACTTCGATATTACACACATCGATATAAATAATTTCGATATTACATACCTTAGGGTCGATATTCTGTCCAACGATATTCTTGACATCGATATTCTGCACCTTCGAAATTTCAAACACGATATTTAGGTAGGTCGATATTTAATACTCGATATTTTGACTGTGTACCCAAATAGGCTTATCATGGAGAAACCAAATACCATTGCATTTAGATAGGGATCACTTGCACTTTAGCACAGGTCAGAACTTTAGCACTGGTCAGCAGAGCCGTAAAGCCAGCAACAACGAAATCCAGCACACAGTCAAAAACAGGGGGTCTGAGGCAAAAAAGACATGGGAAACCATGCTAAAATATGCCAGGTCTGATACGTCTTTCCCCTAGCTGAAAGAGGGAAGAGCTACCCAGCCTCTTGGGAGTTCTCATCACTAAGGCGGAAGAATCTGGAAAGACCATCAGCGTTGCTAATTTTGTTCCAGGGCCGTGTTCCATCACCTGTGGGACCACCTCAACAGTTTAGGAATCTCACCCCTCATCTGCATAGACCATCTGAGGGTCCTGTGGTCTGTCCGAACCCGGAAGTGAGTCCCAAACAAGTAAGGTCTTGGTTTCTTCGGCGCCAAGACCTCAGCAAAAGCTTCCCTTGCTATTGCGCTTCACCACTGTTCCTTGGGAAGTAACCTACTGAAGAAAGCTAGGTTGTTCTAGGCCCTCTTTATGTAGATGTGAAAGCACAGCTCTCACATCATGCGCTGAGGCATCAGTCTGCACCACAAATTTCGTTAAGAATTCAGGAGCACAGGTGCTGTGCACAGGGCCCCCTCCAGGGTTTCAAAAGCGTCCTGGCATTCTTCAGTCCCGATCACCTGATGGGGCCACTTGTTAGAAGTCAGCTCTGTCAAGGGGGCAAAAATGGAGCCATATCCAGTGACGAATCCTCAGTAGAACTGGGTGAGACCTAAAACAGCTCTCACTTCAGTCTGGGTCTTGGGGGGTGCCCAAGCCAAAATGGTATCAATCTTTGGCTTCAGGGGCTGCACCTTGCCGCTCCCTACCTGGTGTCCCAAGTACATCACAGCCCCCGGTCCTATCTGGCACTTCCTGGCCTTGATAGTGAGGCCTGTGCTCTGCAGGGCCTTCAACACCTCCTGAAGGTGGTACAAATGATCCTGTTAACTGGAGCTGAAGTCTGCAATGTCATCAAGGTAGGCGGCACTGAAGTTCTCCAACCCAGCCAGGACCTGGTTGACCAACTTCTGGAATGTGGAAAAGGCATTCTTTAACCCAAAAGGCATGACCCAGAACTGGTGGTGCCCTTATGGTTTTGCGGATGCTGACCTTTCTTGTGCCTCTTCAGACAAGGCAATCTGTCAATACCAGACATTAGATCAAACGTGCTGAGAAACTTGACAACTCCAAGCCGATTAATGAGCTCAGGGGATGGGGTGCGCGTCAGTCTTGGTGACAGCACTCAGCCCACGGTAGTGAACACAAAACTGAAGTTCAGGTGTGACACTGGGTGTGGCAGCCTTGGGGACCAAATCCACTGGGCCGAACCAAGGACTGTTGGAGGACTCAATCCCCCCTAAGACCAGCATCTTTGAGACCTCCTCCTTGATGCTGTTCATCACTCTATCAAACAACCGGTAAGACTAGTGCTTAACATGCAGCGTGTCCCCATTGTCAATATTGTGGGTGCACCATTGGGTGACTCCAGGTATGAGTGAGAACAGAGAGGCAAATCTTCCCAGAAACTGGCAACAGTCTCTCTCTGCTCTTCTAGGCTAGGGGAGAGGATCACACCCTCTACGGACCCATTCTGCTCTTTGGAAGACAGGAGGTCGGGGAGAAGTTCACTCTTATCTTCCTTCCCATCCTCCATGACTAGGAGCTTAGTCAACTCAGACCTCTCAATATGTGGATTGAGGTGGTTTGCATGTAGGATCCTCAAAGGATCCCTAGGATTGTGAAAATCCACCAGGTAGGTGACGTCACTCATGCGCTCCTACACCTCAAATGGCCTAGACCAACAGTCTTTAAGAGCACAGGGCTCCACAGGGGCCATCACCCACAGCGTCTCGCCAGGCTGATACCTAGCTAGCTTCTAGATTCTCATAGGCGAGTTTCTGGAAGCAGGCTATCTGGTTCCGGAAGGCCAGCATGTAACTGAATACATCCTGGGTGGCTTCCTAGAAGCTTGTTTCCAGCCCTCCTTTACCAAACTAAGAGGTCCTATTACAGTGTGCCCATACACAAGTCCAAAAGATTATCGTCTGCAGAAACACCTACAGGAATGGCCTTGAGATCTCCTTTCTACTGCCATGCTGCCAGGAGCTTCAACACCCACTCCCAAATTGCCTTCTGGTTCATAGACTTTCCGTCAGAGCAGGCCTTGGGGTCGTGGCTCCACCACCAATTGTTGGTCAGAGACAGACATCTGTCTGTGATGTTCCCCACCTGTTTTAAACCAAGTGGTTTTGTTGGGAGGCATGTCCCTACCATGGGACCAAATCTAAAAAAACACTGGACAAAAAGTTGAAAAAAATGACTTCAGTAGCTCTTCGGTTCCACACTGTAAGCATGGATAGAAAGGAAGTGATGTCAGCGCACCGGGCTGGCGTTTATTTGTCTCTGCTATGTCACTTCCAACGCAGATGATGCCAACACAGAACCAATCGATGCCACCTTCAGTACAGAGGTACTGCTCCAGATTTCCTGGATCCGGTTTGCCACCTGAGGAATATTCCTAGGTGAGGAATCTGTGATTAGAAGTCTGTATCAGAAAATAAGTATTCTCTGTGGTAGTTCAAAATACCTTCACTTCAAATGGTTGCAATTTGTTTTTTAACCACCATATGTATTATAAGTATCCTTCTCTTTTAAAGTACATACATATTTTCTAATTATGCGGAACCCCTCATTTAGGGTGTTCTTGTCTAGGTTCGGTACTTGTAATCCTCATTGCTCCTTGTGGCCTCTATCCGGGGAGGAGGGACCATAGCGCAGGCAGTGGGTTTAGAACCACAACCATGGTTTCTGGGATCTTTTGCGTCTGAAGTCCTACTATGGTTGTGCAAACTTGGCCAACTACACCCCTTCCGCATTTGACTCTAAGGTTATCGAGGGGGAGCAGTCAAAGGCTTCACAGGAAGTTAGTGTTAATCAACATCACAGATATTGTTGATTCTCAGTTTTTCCACAAACAACCTTCTTGTTTAGGTCCTTTTCTCCTCTGTGGGGTCTGTTGATTACCCTCTGAGAATAACAGAAAGCTTCTGTCAGTGATACATGTCTATGCTTTCCATTTCCTGATTATGGAACAGTTCCCAATAATATCCATTGAAAATCCCTTTGGACTTAGCTCTAGTCCCTTTGAAAGCCCTTGGACAAATATTATGGCAGAATGGTCTTGATGATACTGCAGAGCCAGTGTTTCCATTAGACACGGTGAGATAGACTTTGGGGGCAATATGATGGTGGGACGTTAGTACAAAAGACCTCAAAATGCTTTTTCCAGCTTGTGGGCAGCACATCAATAGACAATGTATAACTTTACTCAGTGCTCTGAAATCCTTAGCCCCATTTCCTGACTACCCTATGCAATGTAGGTGTCTCTCATGGTGGCCACTCTTTGTAAGTATTCTAGCCTGTCCTCTGCATTTAGAAATCACCATATAGTGCTCTTGAATATATAAATCATCAATTTCTCTATCTGATTCCATTTCCAATTACTCCCTAACCCATTTTCATACTACCCCACACAATATTCACTTTAGTTGTCATTTTCATGAAATGGCAATGCTCACCTGCTAGTTTTAATCTCTGTGCGACATATTTGCAAGGTCCTGCGATAATTATCGCTCAGCGCTTTTAGCACAAGGATAATTATCGCAGGCTAATGCTGGATTCCATTGCGGAGATAGCGTGCTATCAGAAACGCTTATATCCCAAGCGATAGGAATCCATGCGTTAGCTGGTAAACAGTGTAATTATCGCTGGAAATCCAGCGGAAATCACACTGCAACCAGCGAAACCTTGCTGATAGGGCAGGGTGATCTTAGCCATGTAATCCACCTCCCATTGGATAACATGGCTTAATCTGAAAATTAGCAGATGTAAAAAAGCAGCGCAAGGGTTAGCGTGAAGCTTGATAATATGAGAAATGTCGCTTAGCGACATTTCTCCTATTATTTTGCTTTGGAACGCCCACTTTGCCTCTCATTAGAGATGCAAAGGAAAGCGTAGTAGAAAAGGGTGCTAACATGCGATTTTGCATGTTAGCACCCTGCTGTTGATAGGGCAATATTTTTATCTCCGCTTCTTTGGCTTTTAAAGCCAAAAAAGCGGAGATACAGCCCTTGATAATATGCCCCTGTAAGTTTCTATTCCCTGTGTTAAAATGTCACTCTAAAAATGTCTATTCCACTGCTTCACTAGGTCTCCTCATTTCTCTGTTCCCTGGCTTCTGAGTATGCATATGGAATAAAATGATAACACTAAAGAAACTTTTAATGAGTAACATTTTATTAGTGAGTTTTTCAGTTCACAGAAGCTTTACTGGGCTCCCCTTGCTTTTCCATGAATTCCCTCTTTTCATGCACATTGATATATTACTTCATGCATTAAGTGCCCATGTTTGTAATACATGTTCTCTTCTTCAAAGGGATTGGTCCAGGATGGCATTTGGAATTCATTGACGTGAAGGACGATACCATCAATAAGACATTCCGGTTCCACTGCGACCGCTGGCTTGCAAAGAACGAAGACGACAAACAGATTGTTAGAGAGCTTGCCTGTGCCAACAACGACACCATGGAATTAAATGAGCGCACATGTAAGTGCAACACTGTTGTGTCCGTTTCGAAAAGTCCCCAATTGCCTCATGTATCAATGGCTGAATCCTGAAAAGTATCACTTAATTTAACCTAAGAGAGAGTGCCACATGGGCTATTAAACAACAGGTATTGGTGCTGAGGGTGATGCGTTTCCAATGTACCCTAACTGTACTTCAGTTACGTTGAATGCTGTGAAGGTCTTTGATGATAATATTTCAACAAGGGAGACCAAATAATCGCTGGGGTAAGAACTATAACAAAAGACACACTGGTAACTAGTAACAACAATTTAGACACAAAGAACCAAATGGCGAATAAAATGTATTTAAAGGAGTTTATGAAAAAATTTCAGGACACGTAGAGGCGCAGTGAATATTGGTGCAAAATAAACATGATTGGCGCTGTCTTTAGAGGTGATACGCTCAGGTGCTAAATCATGATGAACAAGTGTATCAACAAACACAAGAACAGCACAGCCCTTTATACTAGTATTAGAATGTGTGAGGAACAGTGTCAAAGAAATCGGGCTGAATATAGGGCATATCAGCTTGATGAATAGCACAATGACTGAAGGATAAAAACCATGGGGCAGATTTAAAAGCCCCTTGCGCCTTTTTTGTCACTTTTGTGACGCAGCGGCGGCGCAAAGCAAAGCCTGCACCACATGTAGGCGTTCTGGCGCAGGGGGGTGTCCAGGCGCAGGAACGCCTACTAAAAGTGGCTGAGTGAAATCTACAACTTTTAAGGCCATGCTGCGTCAAAAGCTTGACGCAGCATGTTAGGGATAGGGCAGCCCGAGCCTTGCTGGTGCTGCATCGCGCTTGCGACGCAACTCCAGCAATGCGCCGCCTTTCCGACGGGGATGCGACACGCATCTTCCCATCCGTGCGCCACGGTGCGCCGCATCGCATCAGTGGTGGCGCACCGGTGGGCAGATGCATCGTAACTCTTCTGGCGCATCCCTGCTGATTAGCAGAGATGCGCCAGAAGTAGTAAATCTGCCCCCATGTTTGGCTATGAGTAGACAATGAAGGAACTTGCATCGAAAAGAGACACAGGTACATTTACTCTGCCCCAGAACAAGGTAAGCAGCAAATTTCTAAATACGTTGCAGGCAATGTATAAAGTATTTGGAAGTTCAAAAAAGAAAACATAGTTGAAGTACTCATGCCAAAACTGCATTAGAGCCTGAATCACTGTCTTGTCAATGGCTCTCAACACCAAAGGCCTCTAATCTAACCCCAGTTGAAGCCTGCCCAAATACCAGCACTTGAGAATAAATAGTCTCTAAATTGATTTTGAAAAGGTGCTTGATCACCATCAAGATTCATAACATGTACTACCTGCATAGGGGAAGACGCATGTGGAGCAGTCAATGGAGGAATATAACGACTATTATATTAGGTGGTACTCTAAGGCACAGAGGTACCCCCCGGTCAATAGATTCAAAGCTAGACTGGAAGTGAGCCAGTAAGGCAGCCTGCACCCACATTCCTGTATATGATGAACAAGCAGCATGAACAATGTCTATGGAACATATTTATAAGGCTTGATCAAATTATCAACAATTTTTTATGGGACAGTCAACAGACACATATTTCATTGAAAAGATTGCAAAAACATCAGCTGGCAGATATGCTTTTGTCTGTCTTCCATCTATTAGTCGCTACTACAAAAGCTTCCTTCTCATACAGACAAGTTATTTTTTCAAACTTCTCAACAGTGAAACACTACACTAGTATGAACTAGAATAGAAAAGTGTAGGAAGCAAATGTAGATAGTGATAAAATAGGCAAATATACTAAGGCTACAGCAGAATTTATGCAGCGTTCAGGTTTTCAGAAGAAGCCTACAACAAATTTCTTGATCGTCTGATCAAGTAATAAGTATGACAAGCTCAAACCCAATATGTAGCAATCCCTACATCAGAGAAGATGTTAAAACACAGAAGCGACAAAACTGAATTAATTTGAACACATCTCCCTTAACAGTAAACCATTAGGTTGGAATTCCAGATACTGGCTTGAATACTGAGGAACTATGTAATACTGATTGATTAAACAATAGCTTAACTTAATAAGTGTTAAAGGACATCTAATCAATGTAGTACTTGAAAACATTCTATTGGGGAATGGCAACAATTATTAAATGTACAATGTTTTACAAAAGAATCCTACCAGACTGCTTGAAACTGTATGACAAAAATGGAATTGTGTGTAACAAAGGCTTGGTGCAAATCTATGATCAAAAGTACAATCTGAAATGAAAACATTGAAGAAGATGGACACAAAAGCCTAAGAGGATATTGCTTAAAATGGATGTTCTTGTTTCCTAATGCTGTCATGCATAGGTTACTGAAGGAAATGGTATTGTGTGCATAAAATGTTTTGGCATTGCTGGTATAAAGAAAAAGTAATGTATACAAATATGTAAATTTCCACTGTAGGCCAGTCTCCTGGATGCTAGTATCTTACTTCCTGGCATTTAGTACAACTTGCCGTATCCAGTGTCTAATTTTCAATAAATGCTTCACTTTCTCTTCAAAGCATATGAAATTGTCACAGTAACCAGTGACAGAGATGATGCCGAAACAAAGGAAAATGCCTGGGTCGTTTTAGAAGGCAAGAAAGGCAGATCAAAAGAATTTCTTATGGAGAACAGTTCCAAGAAAAAGAGATTTGCAAGGTAGGTGATGGGAATTATGAAAAACTGAGACCATGATGTTTTCAACATTAATTATTTATACTGATGACCATTACAAGTGACTTTTTAAGTCCTACCCCTTCACTTATCACCTTAACTGGAAAACCACAGAGCGATTCTGATTAATCAGAATGTCTGTGCTCATGCTTCTTGGATCTGTGGGTAGGAGGACCAAACGTATTTGCATGACACCGGGAAATCCCTGGTGGGGTTTTGGGGGGCAGTGGGTAGGTCCTAGAGTTTGGTTAGCCCAGGAATCTCAAGCCTGCACAGCCATGAAAATAGCTCTGATTAAGCATCAGAAATGCTGTAACAGCTATCTACACAATGTACTGCTGAGGAGAAATAATACTACTGGATTCTATGCCAGGTCTTAAATTGCTGGAATAATTTATAGAGTTCTTTTCTGAGGAGCTTGTTAAACGTATGGCTGTTTAGCCAATACATTTACAAAATGGTGCTGTTAAGTGAAAGCTTGCTCCTGTTTTTTTTTTAATGATTTGTTTTAGGGGGCAAGAACTCCAGTCAGTGTTTCTAACCTATGTGAAGAGGACTGAGTGACAGGTTGAGCTTACTCGTTTATTGCAATCTGGTGGTAGTGGTTCCATGTTAAAATATCGATATTAAAAATATTGCTGTGAAAATATCGATAACAAAAATATCGACTTCCTATACATAAACATGTAAGTACAATAATATCGACACAAAAATATCGATGTAAAAAATATAGAAGTAAAAAATATCGATTTAAAAAAATTACATAACTTAAATAAAAGTAATTAAATAATATTAATATTATTAACAAAATTAATTAAATTTAATATATATTTTAAATAATTATAACGAATAAACTCATTTTAATAAATATAAACACAAAAAAGTGTACATATACATAACTTAAATTCATTTTATTAACTATTATCTTTATTTAATTTATAAACATTTTAAATTATATAGAAATAGAATATACACATATATAAATTATTTAAAATTAAATACAATATTCTATATTTAATTAACACATTAAACTATTAAAAAAAATAAAACATACATTTAATAACAAAATAAACACAATAGTAGTGGAAACGTTGGATTGCGAGGGGGGTAAAGATTACTATTCCCACTCCAGTGAGTGCAACAGTAGGGAAAGCACTGGATAGAATAGGGATAAAAACTGCTATTCCAAATCCACTGAGTGCAACAGTAGAGAAAGAGCTGGATAGCGTAGGAGTAAAAATGAGTATTCCCACTCCAGTGAGTGCAACAGTAGGGAAATCGCTGGAAAGCATAAGGGTAAAAAATTACTATTCCCACTCCAGTGAGTGCAACAGTAGGGAAAGGACTGAATAGCGTAGGGGTAAAAATTACTATTCCCACTCCAGTGAGTGCAACAGTAGGGAAAATGTTGGATAGCGTAGGAGTAAAAATTACCATTCCCACTCCACTGAGTGCAACAGTAGGGAAAGCGTTGGATAGCGTAGAGGTAAAAATTACTATTCCCACTCTAGTGAGTGCAAAAGTGGGGAACGCATTGGATAGCGTAGGGGTTAAAATTACTATTCCCACTCCAGTGAGTGTAACAGTAGGGAAAGCGCTGGATAGCGTAGAGGTACAAATGACTATTCCCACTCCAGTAAGTGCAAAAGTAGGGAAAGCGCTGGATAGCGTAGGGGTAAAAATTACTATTCCCACTCCAGTGAGTGCAACCGTAGGGAAAGAGTTGGATAGCGTAGGGGTAAAAATTACTATTCCCACTCTAATGAGTGCAACAGTAGGGACAGTGCTGGATCCCACAACAATAAAAATCAAAAACATCAACATTTTTATTAAATGTAATTTCCAATATTAATATCATTAATATATCAAATTAAATATACTTTTATTAACAAAGACAATAAAAACATCTTAATTACACATTAATTAACACTATAATATCCACAACACACACCTACATTTAATTACACAATTACAATTAATAATTTCTAATGAATTAATAGAAATTAATTTATAAATATTTAATAATTAATCAATAGGAAATTAATTACTTACCAGCCTTCACACCATTTACACATATAAACACCACAAAACACACCTAAAATTAATGACACAATTACAATTAATAATTACTTAATGGAAATTAATTTATAAATATTTAATAATTAATCAATAAACAATTAATTACTTATCACCCTTCAGACCGTTTACACGTATAAACACCACAACACACACCTAAAATTAATTAGACAATTAACATAATTAATTATGAATTTATTAATTGAAATTAATTAATAACAAATTATTAACTATTATTAATTAATCAATTAACACATGATTTATTCTATACATTTTATAGAATGAAATTACTTCCCACCCTATTCCCCTATAAACCTACAACCCGCTACGGAACTAAAAACGCAAAATTCTAATTAAAAAAAATATTAACTACTATAAATTATAATTTAAATCTATATAATTAAATTACTTTGGGCTCCTTTTCCCCTATAAATCCACTACCCGCTACGGAAGGAAAAACAAAAAATTAAACTTAAAATAAATGAATAACTACTAAAATTTTAAAACATATAATAAAATGACAAACAATTCTCATTAAAACCACAAAAATACATAACATTATTAATAATTCGATATTTTTGTCAACTATATTTTTTAAACGATATGTACTACATCGATATTTTTGAAATCGATGTTAATTACCGGTCAGTCGATATTCTTGTCCACGATATTTCTGTTGTCGATATTTCTTCTCCACAACATTTTTGCAGCGATATTTAGGTTCCTCGATATTTCTACGTTGATATTCCTGGTCTGCACCTTTGGTAGTATTAAATTATTTCCATTGGCTCCTTTCGGCTTTCACTCTAATCTTATGTGAAATATGTATATCCTTGGTTCAAATCCAGTCTGATTGTCTACGCCTTCCACCTTTCTAAGGTCAATCAAGTCTGTTGGCAAATAGTAGTCCTGATGCAGACTTCCTAAAGCTCATAGGCACGGCTGCAGAAGTATTGTGCACTTTAGGACTACAGGTAATATCAGCCCTGAAGTTGACTAGTTCATACTATATGCTCCACTGGGTGATAAATGTAGTATACCAGAAGCTGATACGTTTAGTTGTTTATGTCTGTATCAAAATGTCAACTTTTTAATGATAAATATCTCTGAGTGGCTGGTAGTTTGGAAATATTGTATGTAAAATAAAGATAATGCATCTGCACCTCAATTGCCCATTTGAGAGAACATGCAATGTATTGTGAACCGTGTTGTCAGAGTCCCCACCTGTTGGTTCCTCCAGTTTATGAAGGTGTGAATGTACAATTTCATAGCTTTCGTAACGGAGTTTCTATTCTACTAAGGACACAGAGGTGAGGATTATGCTCCACCTTCTTTAACTCCAGCACATTTAACACTTAAGAAAACTATCTTTCCAAAGAACCACAGGGAAAGGAAATAGAAAAACGTCAACCAATCAGAGAGCACAATGTCCCATAAGAGTATGTGTCTTCCTTTAAGCCCCCTCTTTCTACTTGCATCAGTGGCCCAAGTATCCATCATATTTTCTCTTGTTTGGAACCCTCCACAACTACAACACAAAATCATGTCAAAAAGTCATCTCATCCAAAAGAGATTCATCATGCACACTGAGTATTAAACAACATCAATTCCTAAAACCATACAACTTACCATGTTCAATTAAAAACATTAGGCTTGAACTTTAACCAGCATCAGTTTCTAATGTCATAGCCCAGTATTAACATGCCATATAACCAAGAAAAAGTTAACACTATTGTGCTTGCGTTTCGCCAGAGTTGTGCCATTCCAAATAATGGGACGGGGTCTCTGGGATGGGGTAGATCTTGGCCTAGGTTGAGGGGGCCCAAATAAACATACACCAGCTGCAACTAAAGAGGTTCTATCGCTGAAGCCACTGTCTGGTGTATGGAGGCATCAATGGCCTCACAGAATTCATCGCCCAGTGGGAGAATGTAGACTGACTCTTCCTCCATATAATCCTCTTCCACCTCCTGTATCATGTTATGTGAGGATCGGTTAGCAAGAACCCTGCAACTCTTGTCAGGCTCACAATAAGATGGAACAAATACACCCATTTATTTCTATGGGGTCTAAGACCTGGGCACGGTCCATGGAGTGCCGGGCAGTACTTGGCAAACAATGGATTTTTAAAGGGAGGACGGGTGAAACAAATACATATCCAACCACGTCGGGCTTAGGCACTGCTGAAGCAATAATCGTATACAGACAACCATGGGGCTTAAGGCTTTCGGGCCGGATGGGGAAGAATAAGGGCCAAGGTTCTGTGAGCACTGAGACTACTTCAACCCAATGTTGGCTTGCTGACTGCGGAGCAACACATCGTACGTCTCCACCAGCAGCACGGCCTTTGAGCGATTTCTAGCGGGCAAGATCTCCACCACGTTCATGCGGCCAGTCTAAAATCCCTGGCGCTCTTCAAAATGAGCACTGAGATGCGTTCCTGTAGGGCACACGCCTGTAGGGGAAGAAAGAATGTTAAGGCACGAGCAGAGAACCGAAAACATCTGCACATAACAAGCTACAATACCATCAAAAATAATAGAAGCAAAGAGACACTCATCTGTTAGAACAGCAACAAAAGAGAGGCCTTAAAGGAAGACACAGACTGTTATGGGACATTGCGCTCACTGATTGGTTGAAGTCTTTCTGTTAGCGTTCCCTGCAGTTCTTGGGAAAGGTAGTTTTATTATGTGGTAAAGCTGCTGGAGTTAAAGAGGAGAAAGTAGAGTATAATCCTCTCCTCCAGTCCTGACATAGAATCCCTTCTACTCATCTTTTGGGACGTAGCATTCGAACCATTCACCAGTTTTTTGACCCAGACCTTCTGTGCCCCTAAAATAATTTTAGCCTTCATTGGATCCGGCATCCGGATGTGGATGCTAATGCTAACTGGGCTACATCAGGAGTAAAAGAGGGAAAACAACCTCCCTCATCCCACCAGGGACTATAAAATAAACCCCAAAATGATTTATTTAAATTCCCTGCGGCACTCAATCTCCCATCATGTACTGCTCCCCCGAATTCCACCAGTGGAATTGCATAAGTTGCTGTTATATTATATCTGCTTGTTACTTATGATTTCTAGATCTCAAAGAAAGGAACTGATTTTATGATGCTCCTGCTGGCATCGCCCTTTCCTCAGAATGCACTCACGCAAAATCTGTAGCATCTAATGCAACTAGCCTCGAATCAGTGTTTACCATTTTCTCTGCCATCCAAAGACTGTTACACACGCTTGTTTCTGCATTTCCTGTGTTGATCACTGCCTACAACTCTATGAAGTCTAAGATATTGTTAAGAGCTTTGCAGAGGTGCATTTTTGTAAACTTGGCCAAGCTTGGTTTGCGGAAGAATTTTCATGCAATATTTGTAATGACTGGTTGTGATTTACTTCTTTAAAAAAACACTTTTGTGGGAAATTCATATTGATGTTCACAAAGGTTGCAAAGTTTTACAGAAAACTTCACAAATGTTCAAGCGTTAAACATTTGCAACTGTGCAAATGCCTAATTTCATCGAGTACTTCTTACTAATGTACTTCTGATGTATTTCTCTGGACGTCTATTGAAATAACGGATGGCTTACAATTTGTTAAACTAGTCGTTTAACAGACGTTACATCAAAGGACCCACCACAAATATGCGGCTTACTGATCTGCAGTTGCTAGCATGCCCCTGTTCCCAATTTTTTGAGCAGCATCTTCCCCTTACATTATTATGCATCATTATGCAAATAGAGCCATATATTTAAATAACGTTTGCAGTGCTATAACAGTCAGACATACTCAACCCCAAGACCCTGCTTAGTCCTGATGAGCCTCCTGAATCCTCCGTTGGGTTGAAACGTGTTGCCACATCGAAACTGCTTAGAAACAAATGAGCAGTTTGGGGCAAAAGTAATTATTCATTCAATACTATCTCAGTTTTATGTACAATTCCCTGAACTATTTCTCCCTCCCACTCTAATAAAAAAGTGACCGGTTTCACAAAGAATTGAATGCCTATTTTTTGTATAGATTTTTATAATCTGTTTATCATCAGCACTTCTGACAGTGTTCTTATGTTTGTCACTGGGAATTAATATTCATGAGACCCAGGAGTATGTTTCATTCACGAGAGGTCATACATGAGTCATCCATCTGTTGCTCCAGGAGTAACCAAACCAAAAGCCTAGATTGGGATCCTATGTATTTTTAAAGCTCTATGTAGGAGAACGTGTGTGCTCTGTCTTTGAGCAGCTCGCACTTCAAAGAGTGTTGAGTAATTTCGGTCCTGGCTATGAAATCAGATGCTGTTTTATTTTCAATATGTGTATGATTGGAGTTCGGTGTAAATTGCCTTTCTGTAATTTACCACCAGTTTAATGTAGGTTCTGAAGTCTATGCATCCTCCTAATTTTAAGTACTGTTGATGCCTCACTGAGATACTTCATACAAAGTCCCTCCCTTCCAATCCATGCTGTTCATTCTGAAAAAGGGACCATACATTGAGAATTACCTCCGCCACATGACTAACACAGTGAGCTTCAGCTCCACACAAGAACCCTCCAAAGCAAAAAAAGTCAGCCTCCCATGCCTCCCATCCCTTCCCAATATGGCCAACCCATTACACCCTTGACCTCTATAAGAGGCGGGCCGGCCCAACCCTTAAGCCTATTTTTTTGGTTCTGCGCTGCAGATCCTCCAGAGTGTGTCTTCAGGTAAGTTGGGGCGAGGTCCTGCTCCAGCAGGTCCCAGGACCCTACGGGAGAGGCTCTGCTCTAGCGGGCTCGCAAACTGGTTCCCCCACCTTCTGGCCCTCGCACTACCATTTAGTTTTCCCGCATTGCTCTGGTGAGGGTCTGGTAGTTGCGGGCTCTTGGGATTTGGTCTGCCCTGCGGTCCCCCCTGGTAACTTTATGATCTGCTATAGCGGGCTCTGGGGTTGGGACTATGCCGTTTTGGTAGCCCGTCCCTGTGTTCTAACAGGGAGTAGTTCCAGCCTTGCTCCCGGGGAGGCTGCGGGCTTCACTTGATTTTTGAGGTGGATTTTTGGGTACTGAGGCCTGCTGGCTTTGGGTTGCTCCCTGGTGTTGTTGACGTTGCTCGGGCTAGTTTCGCCTGGAGCTGGCTGGTGAGCCTGGCTCCAGGAGTCTGGATGGGTCTGCCCCGGTGGTGAGTGTTGAGATTAGCATGAGTGATGTGAGGGAGGAGTACACCTGGGACCTGAATTGGGCTGGGCTTTCCCCACACAATGCTGACTCTGCCCCCTGTGGTGCGTCTAATGACCCTAGCCTGCCTAGTGAATGGAAGAGGTGGCTGAGGAAAACAAAGTACTCCAAAACCAGCTGCGACTGGTTTTTCCCCCACCCTGCACCCTGAGACAAAGGGATTTAATGTATAAAAAGGGGCTGTGTCCCCTTACAGGTTGTTCTCTTCTTGGATCCTTCTGCTGAGGGGGGGCTGCTGCTGCTGGGCGCAAGGAGGACCGCCACTGGGGATTGCCTCCCTGCCTAAGAGGACCATGTGAGCTGGCTCTAGGCCCAGCCTTGCCCCCCCACCTCCTGAAGGACTTTGTGCTGGACTTTGGGGCCATCAGCGCATGAGAAGCGCTTTACTTTCACCTTCTGGAGCCCTATAGCGCCTATAATGCCAGAAACCGGTCCCCGGAAGTTTGTTTCCTTTCCAGTAAAAGAATTGGCTTGGTAGTTTGGTCTGCCCTGTTCCCATGATGCACTGGGCCAGGGACAGACTAATTTCTGTCCCTGGGATGAGCTGGGATGGTGCAGTGAGCCGAAAAACGGTGATGGATCAAGCCCTGATCTGTTGACTGGGTAGGAGTATTCTGCTTAATTAAGAAACTCTGTCCATCACCACCCCCTTTTCTGAATTGTTTTGTCCACCATAAGCGTGGAAGGGTATACTCAGACATGAGTCCCTTGCTCACTGCACCATCAGGATTCAAGCAAGCCGGGCCGAAGACGGCTGTAATGCCAGAAACCGGTCCCCGGAAGCTTGTTTCCTTTCCAGTATAAGAATTGGCTTGGTAGTTTGGTCTGCCCTGTTCCCATGATGCACTGGGCCAGGGACAGACTAATTTGCATGTAGCCAGGTTCTGAGCTGGGATGGTGCAGTGAGCTAAAAAACGGTGATGGATCAAGCCCTGATCTGTTGACTGGGTAGGAGTATTCTGCTTAATTCAGAAACTCTGTCCATCACCACCCCCTTTTCTGAATCTATAGAGCCTGGGAGTGCTGGATTTGCCCCTAGCGCTCAGCGCTCAGAGCGCTTTATTTTCACTTTGGCGGCTGCCCCTGCCGCATTTTGCCGATTTTCAGCGCGGGTGCCACCCTGCTTATTTGCCCTTTATTAGACCCGTGACGGGTGCCCACCCTGCCAGGGACCGTGTCTCCAAGTCCTGAGATCACCGCCGCCGGCCTGACGAAAGCAGGAAGCGAAGCTGGCCGCCTGACTGTGGGCGGGCCCGCGAGACGGAAGTGCGGCCGGAAATGCAGACGCTACAAACAGGAAGCGAACGGGAGCCCACCCCGCGCTCCTGTGCTCTGAGGAGGAGTGTGGCGTCATCTCCCGGGGCTCCCCTAGCTAGGGTAGAGCCCCCGCAGCCCAGGAGAGAGAACCCGAGTCGCCGGTAGGAGCCGCCCCCAAGAGAAGAAGAGCGGGGCTCCGACGAGAAGCAGAGTCCCCGGAACCGCCCGGTGAGTCACGGAGGGCTGGTGAGGGCTCCCCGAGGGGAACAGAGGGGCCGGTCTCAACCCGGCTCCTGTTCCGAAGCGGGCCCGCTCCAACCTCAGGGGCATTCCTGATTGAGCCCTGAGAGGCTCTGGGGGGCAACTACTGATTTTGAGTCCCCCGAGCGGGACTCCAACGTAGGCGGCATTTGTGAGGAGCCCTGAGAGGCTCTTGGGGGCATAATTTACTTTGAGTCCCCCAAGAGGGACTACGACGAGAGGGGGCATTTGGTAATTTGGAGCCCAGAGAGGCTCTTGGCGGCAGTGTAATTTTGAGTCCCCAGAGAGGGGGGCTCCAACGAAGGGGAAACATTTTTGCTGCAGAGCCCACGAGGCTCTAGAGGGGGCCACGTCTGTTTGCTGAGCCCAGGAGGCTCCCATGTTGGTTCTGGCCCCATTGAGTTTCTCAAGCCTACGAGGCTCCAACACGGGTTTTGTGCTATTGATGATTCAGCTGCCCAGCACTTAGTGGGCAGCTGCCACGTGTAGGCTTTCTTTGGCTGCCTGCGCAGCCTGCCCTGACATTGGGACACAGGGAGTCCTAGCCCCATGAGAGGTCAGTTGGCCTGGGGGACAGTTCTTGTGATGTGCCCTTGCATAGGGTACATGTTTGGTCCTATGTGTATTGCGCAGATGTGATTTCCTGCTTAATGTAATGTGATGCAATGCTTTTGCCCATGCCTCTAACAATGTATCTTTAATGCCTAGGAGGTTGTTTGCCCTAGAAGAGTGATGCTAGTGAGGTCATGGTGCCCTGCGTGATATTTACCTAAGGTGTATTAGGATTACGTAGGTGGTGTTTACCTGTTACCAGTGGGTACTGGTTATGTACTACATGTGCTAATTTTGGTACTACAGTATGATTATGTTCTACGTGCTAATTCTAAAAGTGATTACTCCTGACAGTGGTCCGGGTGGCCCTGTCCCATGTAAATAATCCCCTGTAAAATCCGCCCGTGCCGATGGCACCTTGTAAAGTGCATGTTTATTATCTAACGTTTGTGGTATAATACAAAGATAATTTTTTATATATACCTTTGTGTGAAGTTTCCTTTGTGGTGGGCCTTGGGTGTTGTTGCTGGGTGCGCGCGCAAAGCTTTACACACTGCTTCTGAGATAAGCCTGACTGCTCGTGCCAAGCTACCAAGGGGGTGAGCAGGGGTTATCTTGGCGGGTAACTTCCTTACCCTGGCTAGAGTGGTGGTTTCTGCCTGACTTTGGCGCAAGCCTTAGCCAACCAGAAATCCCATTTCTAACACTGGGGTTCTCTTTGCTTTCCTGGGCATGGTGGCCCCTGATGGACGTTCGCTTCCTTTTTGGTGGCGAGGCCCTGGGCCTGGTCCCTTTCGCTTTTCGGGCTCCGTGGACCTCCTTTTGGGTTTTCAGTTTTTCGTTATTGGCTGGTGGGTTCACTGGGAATCCGGATCGTTCCAGCGGTGTCCTGGGTCTTTTTGCCTTGGGCATGCCTGGGTTTTTTCTCATTGGTATCGCTCTCCCTTCTGGGGGGGGTCCTTTGTGCGACTGGTGTCTTTGTCCGACCTGTTTATCTCCTTGCAGATGGGGTTTAGGGACCTTCAGTGGTTAGGTTGGCATGCTGGGTTCCCTTCTGCGCCTCATTTCGTTCTGGCAACTACAGCCTGGATGTTTTGTTTGAATCTGGTTCTGATGCTTCTGTCCTCGGGTGGATTTGTCTCTCTCTCTGTTGGTGGTCTGGGTTCCCTTCTGCGCCTCATTCTGTTCTGGCAACTACGGCCTGGATGTTTTGTTTGCATCTGGTTCTAATGCTTCTGTCCTCGGGTGGATTCGGCTCTCTCTCTGTTGGTGGTCTGGGTTCCCTTCTGCGCCTCATTCCGTTCTGGCAACTACGGCCTGGATGTTTTGTTTGCATCTGGTTCTGATGCTTCTGTCCTCGGGTGGATTCGGCTCTCTCTCTGTTGGTGGTCCTCCGTGCGGTGTTACTACTGTGTTTCGGTTGGACTGCGTCTGTCTGCTGTGTCTTTTTGCTGGATCGCTATGGTGGGTTTGCCCTCTGTTTCTTCGATTCCTCTGTTTGGGCTTTTGCTCCACTCTCACTCTTGGCTGTCTATTGGGCAGTCTTGGTGTTTGGCCCCGCTTGCTGCTTTCTGTTCTGGGGCCTGTTTGCTGTTGCTTTTGGCTCTATGCAGTCTGGTTCCGTGCCTTCTCTGTCCTCCTTCGGCCTTTGGTTGGGGCGGCTTTTCTTGTTGCACTTTTCGTGTCTCGGGGTATGTGTTTTCCGGCCCTCCTGGTGTTTTTCTGTCCCAGGCTGGTTCTTCCTACTCGTGGTTGCCTCTCTCTTGGGTGGTCCTTCCACTCGTCTGGTCTTTGGGGGTTGGCCTCTTTTGTGGGCGTCCCATTCTGGTCCGATGGTTTTTTGTGACTTTCCATGAAGCCGTTTGCAGGTAGTCCAGAATACTGCGGCTAGACTGGTCATGAGAGCACCTGCCAGGCCTCCCTCTAAGCCCTTGTTGGATGAGCTGCATTGGCTCCCTACACGGCAGCGCATCAGCTTTAAGATATGCTGTACGGTCCACAAATGCTTATATGGGGATAGTCCTAAATACCTTTCTCAATCACTTGAGCTGTATCAACCCACCCGGTCACTCCGCTCAAGTAACCAAGCTCTTCTAAAACCCCCTGCAACAAAAAAATCCAGACAGGGAGACCGAGCATTCTCCTCAGTCGGCCCTGCTTTATGGAATAAACTTCCAACAGATTTGAGAATGACAACCAACCATCTGTCCTTTAGAAAGGCATTAAAAACTCTTCTTTTCCAGGAAGCATCTTAGCTCTATTAATCAATCTTATTGACTCTATTAATGTTCTGTCTGGCAAAGCGCGGAGATACCCTTACGGGATTGAGTCCAGTGCGATATAAGAAATTAAAATTAAAATTAAAATATGTGCTCACTTTGTTTGTCATGTGGCGAGGAAGACTAACGAGGAGGTAATGCCCCGGTTACTTACCGGTAATCTTCATTACTCCGAGTATAGTCTTTCTCGCCACATGAGTTCCCATCCCTCCCTCCCTGTTTGGCTATCGGCTTCATGTTTCTGCTTGGTATTTTCAGGCTGAAGGGTTGGGCCGGCCCGCCTCTTATAGAGGTCAAGGGTGTAATGGGTCGGCCATATTGGGAAGGGATGGGAGGCATGGGAGGCTGACTTTTTTTGCTTTGAAGGGTTCTGGTTGGAGCTGAAGCTCACTTTATTAGTCATGTGGCGAGGAAGACTATACTCGGAGTAATGAAGATTACCGGTAAGTAACCGGGGCATTAATTGAAGCTGTTTTAATCCTTCTCACTGACCAATATAATGCAATGAAAATGCAAGCGATATCAATAATGAAACAACAATATCACCATCTTTTTCATATAGGGCGGCAACAGATACTTTCAAGTTCCCTTCCAAGAACCTTGGCGAGATTGCAGCAATCTGTGTCGGGCACTGTCCAAAAGATGGAAAGAAGTTCTCTCCAAAAGCGGATACATTCTGGCATTTAAAGGAGATCGTAGTTACAGAGATGGAGCTCGGCAACAAGTAAGTACTATGCAGTGCTCCAGGCAATGAACATAAAAGAAAGTCTTGTGTGTATGTTACATGGAATCTTAGGAAGAAGAGCTCTTGAGATGTTATGCCTCAAATATGTAGGTTGTTTTATTTGGAACAACTTGTCGGTGTCATCAATTTAGTAATGTGGAACATTCGTATGTACTGCGCATATAAAGATGTGAGTTACTCCTTTACTACATGTATGTTACGGCTGTTTCTACTTAACTGTGCTATGAAAATTGTTAGAAATGGGGGTCTCTAGTTAACACAGGCTGGCGCCAATGTCCAAATAGGGACCCTTCTTCCTAAGTCAGGGCAAGTGGGCTACCCCCTTCGACAACCCCTGCTCAACCCTGTGGTAACGTAGCATGAGCAGTTAGGCCTATCTCAGAGGCAGTGTGTGAAGCATTTATGATCATGTACAACGACACCACAAAATGACACCAGTCAGGTAGATATAGAATAATAGTATCTTTATTTAACAATTTAACTCAAAACTCACTAAGCGTTTCAACAAGCTACAATGCCTGTAAACAAGTAGGGACTCAAAAAGGCAATAACCAGGTACCTGCCATTGAAGGGTGACACAGCACGCAACTTCTCGAAGAAGCAGAGACGGTGACAGGTGGACTCCCATTGACAACAAGTCTTGGCTCCAGAGGTCCGCAGCGTGCACCCACAATGATTCGGACACTCGGGGACAGGCGGGTACGCAGCGACTGCGGCAGCCCGGGCTGGTGGTGGCCATGATTCTCGTCTTGCAGCTCCGTGGTGGGCTCACAGCGGCAGCAGCTCTCTCTTAGCTGCGGCGGCCCACAAGACGATAGCGACAATCCTCGACAATGGTGAACAAGCTGCGGGCACTCCGCGGCAGCAGCTCTCTCTTAGCTGCGGTGGCCCACGAGACAATCACCAATGATGCAAAGGGGACAAAATGTGTGGGCACTCAGCGGCAGCAGTTCTCCCATAGCTGGGACGGCCAGCAGGACAAGTCTTAATGGGGCAAGGTTAGCAAAGGTGCGGGCACTCAGCGGCGGCAGCTCTCTCTTAGCTGTGGCGGCCCACAGGATAGTTGGCAAAGGTGCGGGCACTCAGCAGCGGCAGCTCTCTCTTAACTGCAGCGGCCCACACAGATTCAGGCGGGCTCTCAGCGGCGGCAGCTCTCTTAGCTGCAGCAGCCCACACAGGTCCAGCGAAAGTTTAATTTAATTTAATTTAATTGCGGGTTTCTAGCGCGCTTGAATCGACTCCCAAAGGAGTATCTCTGCGCAATAGACCGCTGGGGAACCCGTCCTGGCTATCCCTGTGAGATGGTCCCTACTGGGTATCTCCAAGGTGAAACCAGGCATCCCCGGCGTATGTGGGGGGCCGTTGTAGAGATGAGGCAAGCTAATGCCCAGGGTTGCCAAGTGTGATCCCTGGTTAGAGTAGGCACCGAGATGAGAATTATCGAGTCCGCTGACCCTGGTCCACCACCCTGCCGCGTCGGGAATTGAACCATGGTCCCGGGCCGTCCTCTGCTCCCGGGTCTGCCGCCTCTAACCAGTGAGCCACACCACTCCTTTAGAAGGTTCAACACACATACTCGCCAAGCCTACAGTAACGCTTAGGCAAGAAACTACCGAGTTTTCAGAAGAGGCATTTCCAAACATGGGATATATAAACTGTCCTTACTAAAAGGTGTCTCTCAATGTCCTGAACATTAATATGTCAAACTTGGAGTTCCTGTCAGGTTCCTGGGGTTAGATAGGATGATAGAAAGTATTCCACCACCGGCCCATTCTGGCCTATGAGAAAGGATCGCTTCACAGTAGCGACAGTGAAAGGGAGGGTAACTGACTATTAGAACATGCTACACAGATCTAGGCATTATGTATATCCTAATTCATATAGCCATCCTTACACAGGGAGAATTCGCGCTGTGGCACTGATTAGCAGTGGCACAGCACCCAGAGCATTTAAATCCAGCCAATGTAACAGAGAGGAAGAGAAGAAAGGAAGGGGGTCCCACGCCAATGATGCCAGGTCTAACAAATATGTTTTAATTTTTCCTCTCAGACAGGTCATACAGCTTTTCACAATCTACACACAAACACATCTTAAACTCACCTGTTAAAGAAAATTCCAATTTCATCAATTACTACAAGATTCGGTGTCTTAAGGACTCATCTATAAGAAGACAGTATTAAGAATTCGGCAAAAAAAGCATTTGTCTTAGCTTTTCAACTGTACATATCATTATGGTGGTAGGTTGTGTTGCTATGGTAGAGCTGTTGATGGCTCCAGCATTGTCAAAAATAGGCAGGCCTGACGCTGACACAAATGATGTTTGGTAGGCTGCCAAATTTAAGGTGAACCATTCCATTTCCGAGTTCCTCCTGTATGGGACCTTTAAAGTGATTTGTTAATTGAGACACAAAGTGTGTGCTCCCACCTCAAAATATCTGAATCTCAACAAAAACATGTGTAGGAGGCAAAATCCGAAAAGGCAGGTACTTCAAATAAGACATAAACAAATAACGTCAATCATGATACCATGCCCTTATGAAAAATTCGAACAGTAAATGGGTGTTGATGACTAGCTTCAAAACGGTAGTGAATTGTGATACTAATGTTGGCGCTATAATGATAAAATTGCACACTAAACATATATGCACTGCACGTCTGCTGCAATTTAGTAATGATGTACAATCAACTAACTATACATAGTCGCTTGTTACTCAAGATAGCTTACGTCAAAAGAGTGTTTCCAGGCTGGTGTTCTTGGTAGGGATGTCTATCATTAGTTCACGATGGCAGGCTCCATACTAGATTTTAAGACTATCGATATGGTATAATTTTAAATGCAATTCATCTAAATGGAACTCATGTATTTAAACAGTGGTTATAAAGACCAACTGGCATGGCTTATTGGACATAAGTTATTGTTTCATTAAAAGTCCTAGCAAAAATGTGACGAGAATAAAAGAAACAAAGAAATACCTCAGTTATACCAATGTTGAAATAAGGCTAGCTCAGGTTAGCTTGGTGTTAGTTGAAGATCTGCTGCAACAAAGCACTGCAAGCATATTTTGACATGGAACCAACTCTTTTTTCAGTTTAAAAAAGTATGTTTATTAAAGAGGCATTAAAAATAGAAGTGAACAATGTAAGATAATAACATACATAGAAGTGTGGTTATAATATCATGGGAAAATAACATATATACGAATTTATAAAGTCTGGTAGCTTATACAAAATTATAGCACTATAAAACTTTTAAAGATATTTAAGTATTTATAGTTTGAGAGTACAGAATGTTCAGGTAGTTGTAAAACTTCTTGCTCCATGGGGGTACGTATAAAAGAATTAGTAATAACATAATGACACATGAAACTTAAATAAACACAGCATAAACTTTAACCAGATTGAGATGTTGAAGCTCCAGAGGTGTCCATATTTTCTATTTTGCATAAGTTTATGAAACTTATCAACTTAACAGGGTCCTTGTTGATGGTTGTCATATTGCTATAAGTAACTTTGAAGAGGGGGTGAAAGAGACCGTAGCAAGCACCAAGAGAACGAGGATCTGGTGTCATACTTAGGAATTCTCTGTATCTATCAGCCATACTTTTGGCATAATCTTGAGAGAAGAACACTGCGTGACCTAACCAGACAATATGCTTTAATTATTTAGAGGTCCCTTCTGGCAAATGTAACAACTTAGGAGGAATTGTTTGGAATAAGGCGAGAGGATCAATCCCTCTGTGCCCTCAGTTAGACCATATATGCGCATGTTATTCCTTCTATTTCTGTTTCCCAATCTTCAACTTGCTTCTGCAGGGAGATTGAAGGGAGCTTATTTTACTGTCGGTTGTACCGTAAGAAGATATATTATGTTCTACTGCAAGCAATCATTCATCCATTTGAGACCATCTCTCAGTAAGGAGTTGCAGTTTGGCATTTTTTCCTCCATAAAAGGGCGCAAAGCACAGAATTCTTCATGTAATAGGACCATAGAAGCAGGAGGAAGCAACTTTGTGGGAGAAAGCGGTTCTTTTTTGAAACGCTTCGTAGAAACTTTCCCAGAGTTCGCCGGAACAGAAACCTTGCTCGTAGATGCGCCATTCTTCGACGGGGATGCTAAAGAGTTCTACATTTCTGCAAAGTTTGCAAAAATCTTAGAATATTTAACAAATCTCTGCATTTAGGACAGGACAGAGTAGTCAAGTCTCCTCACTCTTCCCATATGCAAAACAGCAGCTCCAAAGAACCTCCAAAATTAGCACTAGGGCTTGTGTAGAATCAGCGGAGTATGTCTACAACATACAAATAAGAAAAACAGATTTGATGGTTGTAGAAATATGGTGAGGAATGCTCATGTTACCACACATTTGAAAAAGAAGCATTAACTAGTAGTTAAAAAGATGGATGCCTTTAAATTATCCAGAATTTCCAGAAAGTTAAGAAAACTCCTTGAAAAACAATAAATGAGTCATACCCTTTTGCACAGTGTCGTTGACAGTACATTCGGTGAGAATTTTCCCAAGAGCATCAATTCAGGGCTATGCTTCACTGAAAGGAAGCGGCCGCCATTTTAAACGGCAGCCACTGCTGAGGAGAAAGTTCAGGACCGAAAAAGGAGCAGTACTGTGACAGAAGGAGAGTCACAAGTATGGAGGCAGAAACACACAACTTCCCATGACACCGGACCAGTGTACAGGCTTGCCTGGAGTTCCAGAAGTTAACAGTAGCGTCCGCCGACCCGTGTCAATTCAACGAGAGTTACGTGGACCCGCCATCTTCCTTGTGCGACAAGCCACGCCCCCTGGAGCTCACTCTTAGGATTAAGCAAAAGCAACTTCTCTGGTAAATCTTGCATTCTCTGACTCATTGTCAGTGAAATTGCAGTCCCCCCTCGGGCTCCACCATCAAGTGAGGCCTTCCCCCGAGCACCTGCACTCTCGAGTGCTGGTGTTTGAGGCCCTCTTCCACCCAGTTTTACATGCGCCTCATCCCTGGTGGTCCAGTGGACCTCTGTCTCCTTTCACCCGCTCCGCTCTTTCTCTCCGTTTTCACTTGTTTTTCACTGATTTCAATCTCCCCCTTTTACCCTCGTTCTGTGTCTTTTCTTCGTTTTCTGTCATTTTTTACTGATTTCAATCTCCCCCTTTCACTCCCCCTCTGTGTCTCTCCTCCATTTAACTAGTTTTTTACTGATTTCAATCTCCCCCTTTCACTCCCCCTCTGTGTCTTACCTCTGTTTTCACTCGTTTATTACTGTTTCCAATCTCCCCATTCACTTCACTCCCCCTCTGTGTTTTTCCTCCATTTTCACTCATTATTCACTGATTTATCTTCCTCTTTCACTCTCCTTCTGTGTCTTTCCCCCACTTTTCTTGCACCTTTCACTGCCTCATTTCCACTCTTTCCTCTCCTTTTGCCTTTTCTGCCCATTTCTCCCTGCTGCTGCTGCCCCCGCGCAGCACGGCCAACGCGACCGGCCCAATCCACCTCCCCTTCCCGCTCCTACCTCCCAGCTGTCCAGCCCTTCCCGACCCCTACTTAATGGTGGCCGCTGCACGGACAGGCGAGCAAGACCACTGACTCATTGTCAGTGAAATTGTTCTCCCCCCTCGCAGCTCCACCATCAAGCGAGGCCTCCCCCGAGCCCCTGCACTCTTGAGTGTTGCTGTTCGAGGAGCTCCTCCACCTGCAGGTTTTACCTGCGCCTCATCCCTGGTTGTCCAGTGGACCTCTGTCTCCTTTCTCTCTCTTCGCTCTTTCTCTCCTTTTTCACTTGTTTTTCACTGATTTCAATCTCCCCCTTTTACTCTCCTTCTGTGTCTTTCCTCCGTTTTCTGTCGTTTTTTTACTGATTTCAATCTCCCTCTTTCGCTCCCCCTGTGTCTCTCTTCCGTTTTCACTAATTTTTTACTGATTTCAATCTCCCCCTTTCACTCCCCCTCTGTCTTTCCTCCATTTTCACTTCTTAGGTCTCGCCTACGCAGCATAGGAGTGCATAGGAGGACCTTCAGCCGTCGCTCTGCCCTTTTTGGAAGCACACACTCGTGCTTGTGGCGGCATCCACAAGCACGAGTGCAGTGCTTCCAAAAAGAGCAGACTATGCGCGCATGCACGCACCACTCCCGGGCTAGCCTGCATGTTGGAATAACAGCCGCTTTGCCGCTTGCAGATTCCTACTTTGACGCCTTTCATTCAATTTCTCTTTCCTCCGTAGCTCTGCTTTCCCAGGTCTCTCGTCTATCCCGCCGTCCACAAGGCCGCATTCCCTCTTCAGTTTCACGCTCCATCTTGTTCCATCTATCACACACCAGCACAATTAGAACCACAGTAAAATCAAAAGATGGGGAAGGTTCAATGGAAGATACATTTTACATCCCTCACCACGCCTTGTTGCTCTCTCTTGCCCCCATTCCCCCCACACCACCACACACACACACTCACACACTTGCAGCCCACATAAACAGCATGCCACAAGCATTCACATGGCGGGGGCCTTAAATCACACATTCAACCTCCTCCTCTAATGTGTTCACAGATTTATTTCTACATATTTGCGCAATCAGTTTCAACCACTTCCAGCTTTCTAATGCGCCGCCTCAGAGATCTGGGCAGCCTGAAGGTGGTTTGTTGCCAAGCCTGCCAAGGTCGTTGGTGTTTTTCATCTCCCACGCTCAGATTAAACAAGGGCTAGTCAATTCTTGTGTAGTAAAAACTCGCCACGTCTTGGCACATGGTCAGCAGTGGGTGAAACAATAATTAAACAGGTCCATCCGCATCTTCTGTGAGCGGTGTGGCAGTTTATCATTTGTGAACGCGGCCTGCTCTGTAGTTTGTGACTGAAAATATGACTGGGTTGATAAATGCCTTAATATGTAATTGTTTAGCAACTGAACAATTACAAATTGATTGGATGCAGGGACACTTGTAATGGAGTTAGCTACTCTTGGGTTAACCAAGCTCAATGAGGGCCCTACACATACAGCGGGGCATACCCTGGATATTGTTTTCTCCAACTCCCCTAATGTCTCTTGTAACTCTCCACAGTTTCTACCCTGGTCTGACCATGCGTTAATCGAATTTTGCATCCAGGCACCTAGGAAGAGTGCTCATACCATCAATGACATTCCTGGCCGTTTCAGACAATGGAAGAGAGTTACCTCAGAGGGCTTCAAAGCCACTTTTGTAGAGCTTAGGATATCGGAATCAGACAACACTGAAGAGGCGCTCGCCAAGTACAACTTGGCAGTTTCTAGTGTTGTGGACCAGTTAGCCTCCCTGAAACCCTTCCCTAGCACACCCAGGCTCCCCCAGAATGCCTGGTATTCTCCCTCACTTCGTATGCAGAAGCGATTCTGTAGGAAATATGAAAAACAGTGGCGTCTCAATCATGAGGAGGAGAATAAAATTCGATTTCAGGCGGCCTTAGCTGATTACCTTGGGAAAATAAGGGCAGCACGTAAAGATCATATAGCCCTACAATTAGCCCAGGCCAAAAATTACACCAAGGTGCTATACCGCATCTTAAAGTCCTTTACAGACCCTAAGGTGTGCGGGGACCTGATGGTCCCATCGCAAAAACTGTGCGATGATATTGGCACTTTTTTTACACAAAAAATTGAGACCATCTTTGACAAAATTGTTCAATCGGGGGAGCATTCCGCCACCACCATGATTCCAGTAAAAACTGGGCAGGTAGTTACTGATTTTGCTGGGAAGTTTTCCCCCGGTGACTCAAGTGGAGACTGAGTCCTTGATCCACTTCGTAAAATCTGGATCACCTCAGGATCACATGTGGGCAAAAATGATCGCTTCTCTTGCCAGCCACCTGTCCCCCTCCATTACATATCTCCTCAATCTCTCCCTGCGAGAAGGTTTGGTTCCTTTGGAATGGAAGGCAGCACAGGTTATGCCTATCCGTAAGAACACCAAGGCCCAGCTAACTGAGTTTTCCAATCTCCGTCCTATTTCTCTCCTCCCTTTCCTGGGCAAGCTTTTGGAGAAACATATAAATCATCTTTCCAACCATGTCGAACAGACGGGCAGCGTTGATCCATCTCAATCAGGCTTTCGCCCTAAACACAGCACAGAATCGGCCCTACTAGAGGTAACCAACAACATCGGGATGACCCTAGATAGAGGCCACTCCACGATTCTGGTGCTGTTGGATCTGTCAGCCACATTCAACACAGTTTCCCACAGGATCTTGCTCAGGAGATTGGAGGAGGTCGGACTTAGAGATTTAGCCCTCAAGTGGTTGACACGTTTTCTTTCCTCTCGCTCCCAGGCGGTTAACCTCGATTCATATCGCTGCAACAGAATTGTCCAAGGGAGTCCCACCGGCCTCCTGTATGAGTCCGACTCTGTTCAACATCTATGTGGCTCCCTTGGCCAATCTGCTGAGGAACAGTGGGTTCATCACTGTTTCCTATGCGGACGATACCCAACTGCTTTTTCCATTTACAAAGTTTACTCCATCGGTGCAGGCCACCTTCTCCCTGGGAATGAGAAACATATCTCAGTGGATGAGGAGTAACTTTCTTCAGTGCAATGTGGGGAAGACGTAAATAATGCTTTTCGGGGAAGCTCACTATTGTGGACCCCTGATTGGTGGCCCTCAGATCAAGGCACCCCCATCTCAAAAACCTGCATGAAAAACGTAGGTGTTCGCCTTGAACAGACCCTCACTATGAAAGAGCATGCTACTCAGACAGCCGGCTCGTGTTTCCATGTGTTGCGTCTATTGCGTCGTATCCTTCCTCTGCTTCCTGATTCATCTAGGAAGACGCTAACTCAGGCACCTATACTACGCCGCCTGGATTATTGCAATAGTCTTCTGCTGTCTACTAACGAGGCCGCCCTTGACAGACTACAGGTTGTCCAGAATACGGTGGCTCGTCTGATTCTGAATGCACCATCAAGGATGGCCTCTCAGCCCTGCTCTGTCAGCTCCACTGGCTCCCGATACGGAAGCATGTACAGTTCAAGGTTTACTGTACCATCCACAAGGCCTTGTCCAACTCAGGCCCTAGTTACTTGGCAGATAAATGTATCCCCTACATTTCACGGCGGCTTCTCCGCTCCGAATCGAAACACCACCTCACAGTGCCTAGAATCAAACGAGCCAGACAAGGTGGGAAGGCCCTATCCTATCTGGGCCCCTGCCACTGGATGAAGCTTCCTGTACAGCTTATCAATGCACGGAACATCTCCACTTCAGGAAACAGCTTAAGACCTTTCTGTTTACCTCCGATCCCTAGCTGTTAGGTTTTCCCTCCTGCGTCCCGTCTAGAGCGCAGAGATACCCCTTCGGGGGTCGATTCTGGCGCTTTATAAATAAATAAATAAATAAATTATCATTCGTTTTTCTACATAGCGCCTCGATCTCCAATTGTCCTGCATGTAAGCACAGTAAATAACAGGATAGCCAATAGGTCTCGCCTTTAGGACCTTATACGTGTTTAGTTATCCAGCACAATATCCTTGGTGCAACAACTGTTGCATGGTTAAACACTTATAAGGTCCCAAAGGCGAGACCTATTGGCTATGCCAATGCTTGTTTTTTACTGATTTCAATCTCCCCCTTTCACTCCCCCTCTGTGTCTTTCCTCCGTTTTCACTAGTTTTTCACTGATTTAATCTTCCCTTCTCACTCTCCTTCTGTGTCTTTCCCTCACTTTTCTTGCACCTTTCACTGCCTCATTTCCACCCTTTCCTCTCTTTTTGCCTTTTCTGCATATTTTTCCCTGCCACTGCTGCCCCCGCGGCCCCTTTCCCCCACCATGACCAACGAGGCCGGCCCAACCAGCTACCCTCCCCGCTCCTGCCTCCCAGCTGTCCAGCCCCTCCCGACCCCTACTTAATGGCGGCCCGCTGTGCGTCTGCGCAGCGCACGTGGGCAGCGGGCGTGCTGCTGGCTCGCCTAAGGCAAACCTGTCTGTGCCCGTCCGTGACCCAACCGCGACCAGCACCAGGAACCCTGGACCTCCTCAACGCCAATGCTACGACCCAGCGGCATTCCACGCTCTCCTCAACCCAGGACGCAACAACAACTGCAAGCTGGCAGCACCAGCCGACACCCACCGACCCTTCAGCTGTCACCGCTGCCGGCACACCTGCAGCATCGCCAAGACCACTGACCCAGAGCAACCCGCCAGCAAGACCACAACCCAACCGAAGATCCTGCAATGCATCTTCCTCTACGTCAGATCCCTCCACAAACACACCACCGGAATCAGGGACCTCCTCGATAGCACCACCCCGGACGTAGCGTTCTTCACCGAAACATGGACCAACACCACCTCTGGACCAGATATCGCCATCACCATTCCCTAAGGATGCAAGATCTCCAGGAATGACCGCCCCACCCTCCCGGAAGGAGGAATCGCCATATTCCACAAATCCAACCTCTGCCTGAGCACACTCTCTGAGCCCACAGACCTGAAGGAACACCTACACTTCAAGATACTGGCCAGCCATACCACCACCCTCCAAGGAACCCTCATCTACCGACCCCCTGGACAACGCAGACTTTTCACTAACTCCATCACGGACATCATCACTCCGCATGCCATCGCGTCCACCAACTACACCCTACTGGGAGACCTCAACTTCCACCTCGACAACCAACTGGACCCCAGCACCACATCCCTCCTGGACAACCTCCACAACATTGGACTCTGCCAGATTATGACCAAACCCACGCACTCAGCAGGACACACCCTCGACCCCCTCTTCACAACACGTAACTCCATCACTTTCAGCCACACTACCGAACTCCCATGGACTGACCATCGATGCATCCACTTAACCCTCAGAACACCCACAGACACTTGCACCTGCTCCCACAAAGAAACTGGACCAGAATCACAGACGAAAAGCTAACCTCATCACTCAGCAGCTCCAACCCAACCATCGTGGAAAACAACTACCCCAACACCACAGCCCGAACCCTGCGCCAACACCATAGCCCTCCTCAAGAAAAACAACAACACCCACGCCAAGAAACCCAAATGATTTACCACCGAACTTCAAGCGTCCAGATACACTTGCCGCCGCCTCGAAAAGGCCTGGAGGAACACCAAATCCACAGAAGCCTACAACAACTTCAAAGCCGCCACCAACGCCCAACACCAACTCATCAGAAAACCGAGAAAAAAAGCGATTGAAGACAGAATCTCCACTCAAACACACAACAGCAAAGAACTCTTTAACATCAAGGAGTTCGCCCAACCCACCAGCGAGTCCACCGACATCCCTCCCTCACAAGATCTCTGCGACAAACTCAGCACCTTTTTCCACCACAAAATCAAGAGCATCTACGACAACTTCGACGAAGACAACCAACACACTGAACCCTCACCAACCACCCCGACACCGTGAAGCCAGCGATCGACAAGATGTACAAAAGCTTTTTGCATTTCTTAATGGGTCGAATCGCAATTTAGTCCCGTTAAGAAATGCAAAACAGCCTTTTCAAATGTACAAAGGCCAAAAAACTGTTGCAATTTGCTCTTTCTACCCGTTAGAAATGCGAATTGGGCGCTTAGGAAATACTATTACCATCGACTCAAGAGTCGATGGTAACCATGTGCAAAATTTAAAAATGCATTTAAAAATGAATTTTTTAATGTGACATGAAGCACACATATTCACCTTGGGCATATGTGCACTTACATGTGCAATACGATTTCGGGGTGCCTGCAGGGGGGATCTTAAGCCCAGAGGCAACATTGGGTTTGGATTTCCTAAAGGAAATTGCAATTTAGGAAATGGAAACTATTTCCGATTTGGCCTATTGGTGCGAATGCAATAGCAGTTCCTATTTGCGATTTTCTAATATTGATGTAGGAATAACTATTAGGAAATCACAAATTTTGTACGTACCATTTAGCAAAATAAGAATTTTAATCATCTGGCCCCCTGGGTGTTCTACAATGACTTCATCTTTGCAGGAAGTTAATACTGAAGGCAAGCTTATAAGGATTGTCAAAGTAGACTGAGACAAAACCTTGTATAACATACTTGATATCTTGATCCATCTACAGAGACGGTCTTACACATGTTATCCTATGTATTTCACTTCTCCTCTCTGCCACCAATGACTCATCACTTATGCAATTGAGGCAGATCTAATGCTTTTTATTAGCAACCACGCTCCCTGGTCTCTTGGGTATCGTAGCGCTACATTGCTCATTCCTCACTGCTGCCAAGAATTAATTGCACATTGCACGCATTGCTTTAAAAAACTATTTGTGCCAGTTTAATATCGTAGCGCTCTATCACTCGCATTGCTTTTTAAATCATTTGTGCCTGCTCAGTATCGTAGCGCTCTATCACTCGCATTGCTCGCATTGCTTTTTAAATCATTTGTGCCTGCTCAGTATCGTAACGCTCTATTGCTCGCATTGCTAGGTAAAAAATAATTAGTGCCTGAATGTGCCGGTGTCACTGCCCATAGCGATATTACACGTTGTGCCCCAATCTTGTCCTGTTTCGCTTTTGTTTTTGCTGCCATTTTGTTGTTGTGCATCCTAGTCCGTCTCTCCACCCCGCTCACTATCCACTTATGACGAAGGCTTTTTCGCGCAGCATTGACGCGCCCTATGCGCGCCGAAGGTGCGCCAAAGGTAAGCCCGTCTACGCCCGTCCGCGCCTGGACCGCGCCCAGCGCCAGACCCCCTGAACCCCGCAATATCAAGTCCACCCGCATAACGTATGACGCCACTACCCTCTTTGCACTCAACACAAGACGTCTCCCAAATTGCCACCAAGCCGCCCCAGGACACACCCATGAGCCTTTCACCTACCACTCCTGCAAGTTCGACTGCATCAGGTCCCTCACTAAACCCACAAACGCCAAACATAGTCCAGACGCTAACCACCTGAAATGCATCTTGCTCAACACCCGCTCGGTCTACAAACACGCCATTGAACTATGGAACCTATTAGACACCACACTGCCGGACGTAGCCTTTCTTAGAGAAACCTGGATGAACGCCTCATCAGCGCCCGACATCGCCATAGCTATACCAGACGGCTACAAAATCATCCGAAAAGGACCGCATCAACCAAACAGGAGGAGGCATCGCCATCGTCCACAAGAACTCCATCCGCATCACGACCAATTCCGACGACAACCTTGTATCCGCCGAACACCTTCACTTCCAGATTCACACCGACCCTACGACCACACTCAGAGGCACCCTCATCTATAGACCACCAGGACCTCGCACTCAATTTAGCGAAGACATCACAGACTTCATCAGCCCACACGCCCTTCCCTCCGAGGACTACATTCTACTAGGAGACCTCAACTTCCACCTGGAGAAGAACAACAACAGCAACACCACCACCCTTCTGGACAACCTCGCCAATCTCGGACTCAAACAACTAGTAAACACCCCCAACCACTACGCCGGACACACACTCGACCCAATCTTCTCCTCCAGCAAGTACATCTCCTTCAATCACACCACAGGACTACATTGGACGGACCACAGCTGCATCCACTTCAACTACCGAAAAACCACGACCCACAACCACCCACAACAAATGCCCCGTAGAAACTGGAACAAAATTATCACCGACCAGCTCCCCACATCGCTAAACCAAAACCCCTCCACCAAATCATTGGACCCAAATCAAGCAGCCACCCACCTATCACAATGGATCACCCACAGCACTGACAAATTAGCACCCTTGAAAAACCATCAAAACAAGCCAGGTAACAAAAAAGCCCCTTAGTTCAATGACGACCTTAAAATCTCCAAAAAAAACTGCTGCATCCTCGAGAAGGCCTGGCGAAAAAAACCCAACCACAGACAACATGACCACCCTCAAGGACGCCACCCGCAAACACCACCAGCTGATCAGATCCTCCAAAAATTCAGCATTTAAGGATCGACTCGACAACAACGCCCACAACAGCAAGGAACTCTTCAACATCGTCAAAGAGTTTACCAATCTCAGCGCCGACACCAACGACATCACTCCCTCTCAAAACCTCTGCGACTCCCTAGCCTCGTTCTTCCACAGCAAAATAGCCGACATACATAACAGCTTCGGCGACCAGTCCACCCCCCTTACCTCAGAAACAAAGCCACCCACCGCCTTCCTTGACTGCTGGAACCCAATCAGCACTGAAGAAACCATCCGCTTGATGAACTCTATCCACTCCGGATCGCCAACCGACCCATGCCCCCACCACATCTTCAATAAAGCCAACCCCATCATCGCACCCCATCTCCGAGATATCAACTGCTCCCTCAACACCGCTACCTTCCCGGAAAGCTGGAAACATGCCGAACTCAGCGCCCACCTGAAGAAACCGACAGCAGACCCCATCGAACTCAAGAACTACAGCCCCATTTCGCTCCTCCCATTCCCTGCCAAAGTCATTGAGAAAACAGTCAACAGTCAGCTCGCCGCCTTCCTCGAGTCCAACAGCTCCCTCGACCTTTCACAGTCCGGCTTCCGAGCCAAACACAGCACCGAGACCGCCCTCATCTCAGCAACAGACGACATTCGAACACTACTCGACAACGGAGAAACAGCTGCCCTCATCCTACTAGACCTCTCTGCAGCGTTCAACACAGTCTGCCATACCACTCTTATACAACGCCTCAGCAACGTCGGGATACAAGGAAAAGCATTGGACTGGATCATTTCGTTCCTCGCCGGAAGAACCCAGAGAGTCCGCCTCCCCCCTTTCAGATCAAAGGCCACCAAAGTCATCTGTGGCGTACCAAAAGGATCATCGCTCAGCCCCACCCTCTTCAACGTCTACAGGAGCCCCCTCGCATCCATCGGGCACCAACACAACCTCAACATCGTTTCCTACGCTGACGACACACAGCTGATCCTTTCCCTCACCAAAGACCCAAACACCGCCAAAACAAACCTACACGAAGGGATGAAAGACGTTGCCGAATGGATGAAGAACAGCCGTCTAAAACTGAATTCAGACAAAACGGAAGTCCTTATCCTAGGATCATCCCCCTCCGCTTGGGACGACTCATGGTGGCCACCGGCCTTGGGCAGCGCACCCAAACCAGCGGACCAAGCACGCAACTTGGGCTTCATCCTGGATTCCTCCCTCTCAATGACCAGACAAGTCAACGCCATCTCATCATCATGCTTTAACATCCTACGTATGCTCAAAAAGATCTTCCACTGGATCCCCACCGAAACAAGAAAGACGGTCACCCAAGCACTTGTCACTAGCCGATTGGACTACGGAAACACCCTTTACGCCGGAACCACAGCCAAATTACAGAAAAAACTACAACGCATCCAGAACGCCTCCGCCAGACTCATCTTAGACATCCCCCGCCACAATCACATATCCGGTCACCTGAGAGACCTCCACTGGCTCCCCGTCAACAAGAGAATAACGTTCCGTCTCCTCACCCACGCACACAAAGCCCTCTACGACCTAGGACCCAAATACCTCAACACACGCCTGACCTTTTACACCCCCACACGCCAACTACGATAGTCCAATCAAGCCCTCGCCGCGATCCCACTCATCCAAAGATCCACCATGGGAGGAAGAACCTTCTCCTACTTAGCGGCCAAAACCCGGAATTCTCTCCCCACCCACCTCCTCCTCACACAGAACCACCTCTCCTTCAGAAAACAACTCAAAACTTGGTTATTTGATAAGTAACTAACAACCCCTCCCCCAAGCGCCTTGAGACCCTCTGGGTGAGTAGCGCGCTATATAAATCTTAACTTGACTTGACTTGACCTATTAACACTGGTTTCCCAGTATGCCAGATGATTCCCTTTTATATAAGTTACGAGGAACCTTGAAAATATACTTTAATAGTAAGAAATGTCACTATGAAATATTAGGAAAATGATCAGCAAAGTACACTGATATGTACTTTATGACGGTATTTTGTGGTGGTCATGATATTTTACTTGGACAAAATATGGGATATGATGAGACAAAATCTAATAGTAAGTATATACCATATATACGTCAATCACCAAATAGTGACTTCGCCCTGTAATTGACACTAACTACAAGCTGTCACACGTACCTTTATGCATGATTGAAAAAGAGAGAAAATAATATCTCTGCTAGCATAAAATTATAAATCATGCAAGTCAATATATTCCATTATTTAATCATCAGTGGATGTCAACCTTCATGAACACTAAAACTCATCATGACTGGATTCAATTGTTAAATTGTGAGTACTTCAAAATCTTTGCCCTCTGTAGAAGTGGTTGGTGTTTTGGTGTTCCACAACACTAAGTAGAGGTTTTCATTTTTTAGAGGCTTTTGGGACAGACACATTTAACATGTGTAACTTTGAAGATCAAAAACAAAAAAATACCCATTACTAAAATCCAATTACCCCAACCCAATAACAAGAAACCCTTTCCACATTTTGTTCATGTCTGTCACCATTGGACCTTTCATTTCAATGCCCCCATCTCTAGCACATAATTCTGATTTCTCTAGAAACATTGGTACGATACTATGGATCCAGCACTCTGTATGAAAGTTACAAAGATTCATGGCACTTTTAAAGAAATGTACAACTGGCCAATAAACTTTTAACAAAAGTCAAGGGGAAGGCAAGTATCTCAGTCTTCAGCAGCAATACAGATCGATATAGATGCACAATGTCTCCTAATAAAGTATTATTTATAAGGTTGATTGTTATATCCCGATTCAATTTGACATACTTTCCAATGTAATTCAAAGTACATTCTAGCCTCTGCCTTGGGAAATCACTTCCTGGGTGTCAGCCATGTATTGTACTTTAATGTTTGCAATGGAACCAAAATATTTTACGACAGATGCATTTCAGCCTATTTTTTTATGGCACTGTCTTTGTGTTTTCTTTATTGCTATGTTTGTGTGCATATTCAAATTTAGCAGTCATGTTGGACGAGTATGTTTTTTTAAAGTCGTCATATTACTATTAGGGTGCCACAGTTTCTGATTCTTTCTTAATAGGTTCAAGACTCCAACTTGTTCAGAATCAAGCTGCTAGGCTTATTCTTAAACAAGCAAAATGGCAGTCTATTAGACCTGGCTTGAAACAACTTCACAGGCTGCCTGTTGAACAGCGAATTGCGTTTAAAACTGGATGCATTATCTTTAAAACCTTACAGGACATAGGTCCGAAATTTATAAAAAAACCTTGTTTCAAGGTATAACCCTTCATTAAATCTTCGTTCTGCTTGCAAATCTTAATTGGTTGTTCCGTCTTTTAAGAAAAAACGCCTTGGCGGCTGCTGCTTTGACCATCTTTCAGCTACCTTTTGGAACTAGCTACCGTTTTCTTTAAAAAAGAGTCCAGATCTTCTCACCTTTAGACACTCTCTTAAAACATGGCTTTTTAATCAGGCTTACTGTTGAGTTTTGCAATGTGTTATGTTCCCTTCGATAGCGCCATGAAGCCCTTGGGCGTACGAGCGCTTAATAAATAAATTTTAACATAACATAACAATATATTTAAGCATTAATTTAATCTGTTAATCACTATCATTATTATCATGGCGTGTACCTCCTTCTTCTTGCATCTTGTATCTTCAGTCATCATAGTGCAACAGTTAATTTCTTATATGTCTTTGTTTCCTGAAAATACATTAGATCCTGATATTCACTCATGCATTTGGACACAAGCTGTCTAATGCACTTTATTTTTATCTTATTCTGTTATTCTTATTGCTTCCTCATTGTATCTTTTGTAAGCAGTTGTAGCTCTTATTTTTTTTTAGCTTTACGAGCAGATTTCTGAAATGATTACCCGTTTTATAAGCAAATCTTATTATTCTCTCTAAACAATCCTGTACGGGTCTTATCCGTCCACATGTCTATCACTTTTGCCATGGTAAAATAAGAGCTTGTGAATGTAAATATATATTTCCCTGTATGCAATAATTCAATGTGTACCTCTTACTATTTACAGCTTTAGATCTTGCTTGCTCTAGTATCACAGCGCAGTAAATCCTCAAAATTGTGAAATAATTTCTAATTTTCCTCCGCAATTTCTTTATAGAGATTATCATGTTAATGTGTAGCCTTTGACTGTAGAGTAAACACTTAATTACAGTTAATGGGTGTAATATTTATTTCTATGTGTCTGCTGTCAATAGATAGCAGTTAAGAAGTGTACACCTTCTAGTTTGATTTCAAAATCTAAATCTGAATCATTTTCCTATGGCTTTCCCAAGTTCAATGTAAATTGAACAAGTGAGTTCCCACAATTAAACTCCTGATGAATATGAAATATGTAAGTTCTTGTTCAGTTCTGTACCAGATTCCAAAACGATCACAACACATATCATATAAAAAAATTTTGCTAAGACAATGTTTAGGGAAAAAATTGTAAATGCAAGTATTGACATAAGATCGGGCTATGCATTATATATCGCTCAACACATTTTTTGTAAATAGTATTTTGCCTTATATTTACAGTAAACAGATGAGTTTTAAAATGGTTTGATAAGTTTTGTATTGTATGCAAAACATATTAATGTCCAGAAGTCTTAAGTAGTGGATTCTAAACAATAACTGAGAAAGAGATTTTGTTTTAATGGAAGTGTTCTGACCCATCTTATGAATTCTAATAATCTAGGGCTCCAGCTCACTGAATTGACAAGTGGGACAGACAAGAATATCTTGAATTCAATTGTGACTGGTCTGCAGTCATTTCATTTTTAGCTGCCATGACTTTTTTATAATGCTAGGTACTCAATATAGTTTGCTATATGGGGCTGGATATTGGGGACAGTGCATGGTAAAATGTTTGTCTATTGCAGAAAACACATTTTTCAAATATTTTCTGTCCCTCCCTTAAGCCGCCATGTTCAAGTAAGACATTAATTGCTCTGTATATGTCTCAGATGGAGCAGTATTTTGATTCACTGTGAGAGATCTCTTTTGCAGGGAGGGCAGTGATTCACTCCCATTTTTTAAACACCTAAAATATTTATAGTGTGATCAAGTTCTCCTAAATATCTGACACTTTCTCCGCCTGCTAATGGCAGGTATATTGTTAAGATGAGGTTTAGTGGGTACATAGAGTTCCAAATCTGGAGTCTCTCTTATTGATTACGCCCAAAGGCAATACCTATCTTGCATACAAAAAAGCCAGTGGCTGCAAATTATATCTAGAGATTGTGAATCTTCCTTCCATTTGATGACTGTATGTTAAACTCTGGTTGGGAGTACTACCTGTCAGTAAGGATCACCGTAACAGTGTGAGAATATTGTAATTACTCAAGTTGATCACTATTGTATGCTGTATTGTGTTTTAATTAGTTTACTTGTATAATGTATTAGTGCAATGTTTCAATGATTTTATATTTGTTTTACCCAAATCAAACAATAAACTTAAATTTCAATATAAGAAGTACTAACTATATTAGAAACAAGCCTTGACATTTTTCCAGCATTTGTAAAAAATTATGAACATATTTTGATAAATAGCTGAAGTAAGGCAAAGTGAAGGTGCTGGCTTTTCATGCACACTATGCAGTACCAAAGCATCCGTTTTTGTGCAGTCAATGCAGAGTTTGTTTTACTTTTGATAGTAATGCAGTGCAAAAAAAGTACACAAATAGCTTTGTATTCAAAGTCAGCTCCAAAACCAGGAACTGGCTGGGCATTCCAGTACTTTGTTCTAGCAATGAAGTGGCTCGTTTTGGTGAGTGCATGCTAACTGCTTTGGGATGTTGAGGCTGTAATCTAATATGTAAGACTTTTGGTTTTGGGATGCATCATACTTTTGGGGTGAATCATATGAAAGGCTACAACTTCGGAAATTCAGCTTTAAGAATCCTCAATTGAATTTGCATAAGTGAAAGGTTAAAGTATATAGAGTATCAAATGCCATAATTCTCACTTAACTCTTTTTACTACTTCCAGATATGTTTTCAACTGCAATGCAAAAATTCCACTCCGCCATAAGAGGGATGACTATAAGGTGTTTGAGTGTGCCAAGATCATTGAGAGTTTTGCCAGCAAAGCCCGAAGTTTGGTCCCAGTACGGTACGAGGTTATTGTGGTAACTGGTTTCGAAAAGGGGGCTGGGACGGACGCCAATGTCTCCATCACTATTTTCGGCTCCAACGGAGACTCTGGTAAGCACCGGCTCACAAAAAAGTTCAAAAACCTGTTTGAACGTGGGAAAACGGACAGGTTCTTTTTGGAGACGCTGGATCTTGGCGAGCTGAAAAAAGTGTTCCTCGAACATGACAACAGCGGCATGAATCCTGGCTGGCAGGTGGAACGTGTGGAAGTGACAAATACTGCTACTGCTGTGACCACTATATTCCCTTGCGGCAAGTGGCTGGACACAAACAAGGGAGACTGTCAAACATCCAGAGACTTATTCCCCAGATATTAAGCACTGGTCCTGCAGTGGACCAAATGAACTTCTGCAATGAGATTTACATTTTTTTATGAGATTTTAAAGGATCTTCCAAACATTTTTAAGCGATTTATTTTTTACATCAGTGCACATATCAGTTTAAACTGAGACATTATGCACTAGCTGCATCAAAGTTTTTTTTTAACTTAAAAGATTCTGAAAGGAAGAGGTACTGTTTTTTAAGACAATCAGAGTATTTTGCTATTATAAAAAGGTATTAAAATCTTGATTATTCTTCCATTTTGAGTATAGGGTCATTCCAAACATTGTCACTTGGCCAATATTTGACATTAATACTCATTACCTCAAGAACCATTTTAAATGACTGCTGCATTTGAAAAAAAACTTTCTACTCGGATCAGAATCAAATACAATAAATGTCTGTTTAATCTTACAATCTGCATGTAAATATTTGTGACCACATGAGTAAGTGGCATGGGTGTGTTAGTAACAGTGATTTCTGACATGATCTCAAAATATGTAAAGTGTTGGATTATTTTGCCTTCCATCCTTTGCTGCCAAATTTGATCATTCTTATTTGTTAGGGCAGCAATCAGCTGGAAATCAATCTTTGTTAAATTACAATTTTAAGAATCAAGGTTTTTATGTTTCGCTTTCATAGGACACCATTAGCAAGAACAAGAGGTCTGTAATGTCAGAGCCGTATAAAAACAGGCCTCAAACTGGTGCTAATCTGCCTCCTCCCCCGGGTATCAAGAGATCCAGTACAGGCAGTGAAATAGCAATTAACGATGTGTAGAAAGGTAATGGAATGCCATGCGCCACATCCCCTGTCAGTGTGTCTACACAGAACCCTAGTATTCCAAGCTACACTCTTGTTTTCTGTTTGATGTCACTTGGAATACCTGTGGAAAGCAACCTCGTTATTGACAAGTACTCAGTTTATATATTCCAGCTAATAAAATGGAATGCTGGTTTTAATACCCTTATCTTCATGTTATTTCGGTATCATAAACCTAGCTAAAACGCCTCGGAGCATTGAACAAAGTCAAAGGCAAACTTAAAATTAGCATGTAGGAATCTTGAGTTGTGGCTGGTTAATGCATTGTGATGTAGTATTATTTACCCCCATGGCTGCTGGCCCCCCTCCCCGTTGCCGAGCCGTTTTTGGCTATTTGGGGTAGTTTTCACTCAGGGCTTCTTAACTTTTTACCACATAAGGTATCCAGAAGAAAATTGCAACCTTTTTTCCAACATTCTGGGGATTCAAAAGGTATCCAGGGTTTGTGGATTCCCCTGGAAGGGAGCAAGAAAATAGCCATAATATATAACTAAATTGTGAGTTTTGGGGAGGGGGGCAGGAGAAAAGGGCTCTGGGTAAAAGTGTTTGATGTATTTTCCTAAAAATGGCGTCAACAGTTTGCTGTTCTAAAGTCGCCATCTTCCCTGCTTTCAGGAATATGCAAAGCTGAATCAAAAAGATATTTTTTTACCACCGTTTTGGCATTTGTCAAAGAGGTAGCTAATTGTTCCTATTTTTTGTTTTCCTTTAATCTACTTCCATTTTGTGGTGGAAACCAGTGTGAAACTCATGGGTGACCCCAGAAAGCTATATATTACTGAAAAAGTAAACACAATTCCAAATTCAGCAAGGGGTCATTTGTGTAGATCAGTCACGGTTTTTCCAAAAGAAACTAATGGCTGAAATAAAGAAATATTGAAAATGAGTAGGAAAAAGCAGCCCTTTGTGGCAATGTTTTCATCTGTAACTTTTTGTCACGATGGCCGATTTGCAAAAGCAATGTTTTATTACGTTTGCTAGACCATTTCAGTTGTGTGGATATATAGGGTTTGTAGGAACTCCAAGAACCTGAGGTACCCAGAGTCAACAACTGAGCTGCACTGTACAATGGCTTTTCATTGTGTATTGAGTAAAACCTCTCACCAAGTTGTTTTAATCAGAATCCTCTGCAAATCTCAAACTTCACCTAAAAAAAAAAAACACATTTTACTTCCATTTGTGTGAAGGAGAGTTTTGGGAATCCGTGAGGAGCCACAAACGTCTAGTCCATGGTGGTGTGCCTTGCATGGATCCCATGAGTTGTTTTTTTACCTACAATGCCAAAAACATCTCATACTTTGCCTGAAATTATGCATTTTCCTTACATTTGTGTGATGAAAACTCTGGAATCTACAAAATTCCTACCATCCAACATTGCCCCACTTGTAATGATAAAAGCAGTGCGCCACTTGTGTGGCTGGGTCCAGTGCCTGTGACAGGAACATATCAAACCAAGGTTAATGGGAGCCCTTGCATGGTGCCTCCCACTGATATCCGTTTGATCAGTTTCTGCCTCAGGCATTAGGCCCAGCAACACAAGTGGCATAGTGTTTTATCACCACAAGTGGGGTAATGCTGGGTAGTAGGAATTTTTTGGATTCCTGCAAATTCTGGAAGATTCAATTACAGAAATGTAAGGGAATGCGTGATTTTAGGCAAAGTTTGAGGTTTGCATGGCATTGTGAGGTAAATATATCTTATGGATTTCACGTAAGGCACACCAACCCGGAATCACCTGGTTGGCTGTGGCCGAGCACGGCTCCAAAGTCTGTTGCTACACCTAATGCTGATCCCTCCACATAGCTCTTTAGGGTCTTTTGTGTCAAGGTCCCTTGACCCACCCACACAAGTAAGATACCATTGTTATCGGGAGACTTGGGGGAATGCTGTGTGGGAGCAAAATTCCAGATGTTTTCCTCACAAAAAAATGTGTTTTTAGTCAAAGATTGAGGTTTGCTGGGCATTGTGGCAAAGAAAATAGTGTGAGGTGCATCTGAAGCACGATACCCTAGACTCTGCCAGATGTCTAGTTTTCAGAGCTGGCTGGGTCTGGTAGGTTTTTCCAGGTGACAGTCTACCCAAGCCCAAAAAGTGCACATTCACCATTGCAAGTGGGACAATATTGGGAGATAGCCACACTCTACTTGGCCATACTTAAAAACAGCACCCAAAAGAATCAAATGTCCTTTCACTTGCCACTGGACTGGGATGATTCAATCTGCAGGGGAGCAGAAACAATGTTGAGGGTTTAGGGGTTAGGGGTTAGGGTGGGGGCTCATGTTAGGATGGGCAAGGGCCAACCCATTATTTTATTTAAAGTATATATTCCTGCCATACAGTAGGCTTTCTGGGGCAGAAAGACTGTTGACCTATTTAGTTGGGGTGGGGGCATAGCCATGCCCATGGTGGGCACTCCTCACTTCAATATTTAAAAAAAAAACTTTCCCTGGCGTTTAGTGGGCTTTCTGCCCTCCATGAGGGGCACATCGGAGGTTATTACCCCTATCAGCTCCCAAAGGGAGCAGATAGGGGCTGACTGTTGCCCCATTTACATGGTGTGGGGACATGACCATGCCCATGCTGGGCAGCCCCGCCTTTATATTAAAAAAAAATAATCCTGGTGCCAAATGGGCTTTCTGTCCCCCCTTTCCCCGGGAGGTAGATTGGCGGTTAGACTCTTGACCGATTTGTTTTGGTTGGGGGCATAGCTATGCCCATGATGGGCAGCCCCCACCCCTATACTTTAAAATGAATACATTTCCTGGCAACTACTGGGCTTTCGCCCCCCCCCGGCGGGCAGATCAGTTGTCCCATTGATTTGGAGTGGGGTCATAGCCATCCCAATGCTGGGAAGCCTGCACCCCTATATTTTCATATAACTAAAAAATCCCTGGTGTCCAGTGGTGGTGGGTGGGGCAAAAAGACTAAAATGTACAAATTACCAAGGGGGGAGCTCATGCTCTTGCCCAAGGGGCAGCTCCCCCTATCCCTGATCTCTAGTGGGTGGATCCCTTCTTGGGGATCGCTCTCCTGTGGCCATCCCCAAGCATGGATCCTCTGGGCAGAGGTAACATTACAAAGGGGAGACTCTCGACTTTCCAGCGATACTCTTCCGTGAGAATCAGTGCTTGGCGGGCTAAGATATGCCCAGGAGCAATGATTCAGTGAGGTGAAATGAGCCCATTGGCTAGTTTTACTTTCACCATTACTGCAATGACGTTGGCGCACCCTAATCATCACTGCAGAAAAAAAAACAATCAGGCTGCTCGGGAAGCTCTTCCCAAGCAGCCTGATGGGGCATCAGAGGAAGCTTTAAGTACCTCCCCCCCGCCCGCACTGAGTCGGTAGTGCGGCTGTCGCCCATTGGCCGACGGCTGCACTTAATGGTTAAAAAGATGAGTCTTCAACTGATTTCTAATTTGGAGAAACATTGGGACGGTCTTTTCTGATAGGGGGATGTTGATCTAGATCCTCGGAGCATAGATGGGAAAGGCCTGTTGTCATTTTTTGTTCTTTTTTACACTTGTTAATCTGAAGTCTGAGGCTGTCCAGGGTGCGCATGCGCTGAGAACCACTAGAGATTGTGAGCTTGTCTCCAAGATACATCGAGGTGCTGGTTGTGATGATTTGTAAATTGTGCAACTTGTTTTAAAGATGGTGTAGGCTGGCAAGGGGAGTCAATGGAGTTCAATCAGGATGGGGATGAGGTGCTCGTATTTCTTCAGACCTTGGATGAGATGTGCTGTGTAGAATTGGTTTGACTTCCTTTGGAAAAGAGAGCTGGTTCAGGCCGTCCTTGTTTTTTGTTCAATGGGTTCCTTGAGGGAGAGGTTGGCGTTCAGGGTGAATCCAAGTGATTTGGCATTCAGTGAGAGCTGAAGTTCAATACCATCAAGGTTCATGTCATTGATCCAGATATGTACTGTATGTTGTTGTTTGTCCGTGGCAAATAATAGGAATTCTGTCTTGTTTAAGATGAGCTTCAGGTATGAGCTGCAAATCCAGGTCTGGGTAATGTGCTACTAGTGTTTGAGGTGGTGGATGTCTGAAGCACATTAAACTTTCAATTAGAGTTGTGTATCATCAGCATATTGGTGAATCTTGATGCTGTTATCTGTGCGTGGAGCACCAAGCAGCTCCATGTAAAGATTGAAAATGACAGCAGACAGTATGAAACCCTTTTTATTACCTCAAGCACCTTGAGGGGAACAAACTTGTGCGGGTTGGAAAGAAAGGAGGAGAACCAATTACGGACATTGCCAGTGAATCCCCTTCACAATTCAATGGTGTGTATGAGGGTGGCATGGTCCAGCAATATCAGGAGTAACATCTTTATCTGTGGTCAAAGGGCATTTGTCTATGATGTGTAAGGTGGCAGACTCTTTGCTGCACCATCATCTGAAGCTAGACTGGTAGTAGTGCAGAAAATAGAATTGATGTGAACTTGAAGTTGAACAGAGACTGCTTTTACAATGATCTTGCCGATAAATGGTTGGTGAATGATGGGACAGTAGTTTGCGGGATAATTAGGATCTAGTGTAGGTTTCTATTATGAGTGGTAATATCTGTCTGGTCTCAAGAGCTTCTGAAAGATGCTTTTAGTGAGGGAGGCATTGACAATGAAAAGTAAGGGAAAGAGAGCATGCCCAAAAAGAGCTTTGATGAAGGACGATGGGAAGGCGTCATCTTCATAAGAAATGGTTTTGAGGTAATTGAGTATGTCAGCCAGATCTGGGAGGAATAGGGTTTTGAAGGCTGACCACTGTGGGATTCTAGAAAATGGGATGGGTGTGAGAGATTAACCAGGATTGGTATCATGTATGTGCTGTCGGATGTACCGTATTCTTCCTCTGACATAGAGGTGTATTGTATTGCACTTTTCTGTGGAATGAGGAATAGGTCGGTCCGGCGGGGTTGGTGCAAGGCTCGATTGTCTTGAACAGGGTTCTGCTCCTGTTGTTAGCTTAATTGATGGTGATAGTATAGTACTTTGCTTTGGCTGGTGTGATGATGTGAGGAGCTGTCTGTGTGTTGCACAGAAGTCCTTCAGTATTTCAAGGTCGTCCGGGGGTCTGCTTTTTTTCCATGTTCTTTCTTGTCCGCAGATGGATCGTTTATTGTCTCTAGAATACTAGGTCTTTAGAATACTAGGATGCTGAAGGCTTTGGTTTGCACTTGGGGTGTGGATGTTCAGATAGCTTTTCAAGAAATTCTGAAGCTGTTTAGACAGGAGTTGGCATTGAAATGGAGTTAATGGGGTGTCCATGGAGAAGTCTTTCAAGAATCTGAAGACTTGGTCTTCTCTTTCAAGTTGACCTTGGTTTGTTGGCAGTGCACTGAGCAGGGAGATAGGAATGGCAAAGTGGTCTTTCCAGTCAAAGGGTGTGGGTGGGTTGCATTAAACTGTTGGTGATGTTGAGAAGACAAGATTGAGGATGTGGCATTTGCAGTGTGTTTGTTGTGTGATATGCGGTACCCCATTGAGGGTATTGATGAGGTTTAAGTCGTTACACAGTCAAAATATCGAGTTGTAAATTTCGACCTACCAAAATATCGTGTTTGAAATTTCGAAGGTACAGAATATCGATGTCAAGAATATCGTTGGACAGAATATCGACCCAAAGGTAAGTAATATCGAATTCATTTATATCGATGTAAGTAATATCGAAGTTAGTAATATCGATAGCATATATATCGATGTAACTAATTTCGATGTCACTAATATCGATATTTGTATTATTTTTATGTTTTTATTTATATTATATGTGTATTATTTTTATATATTAATACATTTATTTTTAAGTAAATTATATGTTTTAGTACCAGAGCGGGTTGTGGGTTTATAGGGGAATAGGATGGGAAGTAATTTAATTGTAAAAAATTAATGATTTTTGTATGTATAATTAATTTTTATTTAATTATTAATTGGCAATTAATTATTTTAATTGATACATTAATTATTTAATTGGTAATTAATGTTCATTTTTATTAAATGTTATGTTTTAGTACCGGAGCGGGTTGTGGGTTTATAGGGGAATAGGGTGGGAAGTAATTTAATTGTAAATAATTTTTTTTATGTATAATTTGTTGTAATTACTTATTAATTGGCAATTAATTATTTTAATTGATAGATAATTATTTAATTGGTAATAAATGTTAATTTTAATTAAATGTTATGTTTTAGTACCAGAGCGTGTTATAGGGGTATTGGGTGGGAATTAATTAAATTGTAAATATTTAATTATTTATACATTTTTTCTTATTTATAATTAATGTATTAATTAATTATTATTTGGCAAGTAATTATTTTAATACATAATTAATGTATTTAATTGGCAATTAATATTAGTAATTTGTAATTATTTTTTATTAACTAGATAAATTCATTAATTAATTGGTAAATATGTTTTTAAAATTTTTAATATTTTGTATATTGTGTCTTAATTTTTAATTGTGATTTAAATTAAAAATATATTTTTATTTTATGATAAATAGTTTATTTTTTTATATTTATTATTTGGTGAGTAATATTTAATCATTATTATTTAATGGTGTTTGTTGTTAATTTATTGTCAATTAATTATTCAAATGTAATTGGTTTTATTAATTAATTATTGTTTTTTATTGATGTTGATGTCTTAAAAAAAATAATTATACATTATTTCAAATATAAACATTATTTATAAGTATGTTAAAATAACATTCTACGCTATTAAACGCTTTCCCTACTGTTGCACCCTTTGGATTTGGAATAGTAATTTTCCCCCCTACGCTATCCAAAGCTTTCCCTACTGTTGCACTCACTAGAGTGGGAATAGTAATTTTTCCCTCTACGCTATCCAACGCTTTCCCTACTGTTGCACCCTCTGGAGTTGGAATAGTAATTTTTACCCGTACGCTATCCAATGCTTTCCCTACTGTTGCACTCACTGGAGTGGGAATAGTAATTTTTCCCTCTACGCTATCCAACGTTTTCCCTACTGTTGCACCCTCTGGAGTTGAAATAGTAATTTTTCCACCAACGCTATCCAACGCTTTCCCTACTGTTGCACCCTTTGGAGTTTGAATAGTAATTTTTCCTCCTACTCTATCCAATGCTTTCCTTACTGTTGCACCCTCTGGAGTTGGAATAGTAATTTTTACCCGTACGCTATCCAACGCTTTCCCTACTGTTGCACTCACTGGAGTGGGAATAGTAATTTTTACCCACCCGCTATCCAACGCTTTCCCTACTGTTGCATTCTCTGGAGTGGGAATAGTAACTTTTCCTCCTACGCTATCCAACTCTTTCCCTACTGTTGCACTCTTTGGAGTTGGAATAGTAATTTTACCCCTACCCTATCCAACGATTTCCCTACTGTTGCACCCTCTGGAGTTGGAATAGTAATTTTTACCCATACGCTATCCAACGCTTTCCCTTCTGTTGCACTCACTGGAGTGGGAATAGTAATTTCTACCCACCTGCTATCCAACGCTTTCCCTACTGTTGCACTCTCTGGAGTGGGAATAGTAATTTTTACTCTTACGCTATCCAACGCTTTCCATAATGTTGCACTCATTGGAGTGGGAATAGTAATTTTTACATTCCCGCGATCCAACGCTCTCCCTACTGTTGCACTCACTGGAGTGGGAATAGTAATTTTTTTCTCTACGCTATCCAACGCTTTCCCTACCGTTGCACTCTCTGGAGTGGGAATAGTAATTTTTCCCTCTACGCTATCCAACGCTTTCCCTACTGTTGCATCCTTTGGAGTTGGAAAAGTAATTTTTACCCTTACGCTATCCAATATTATTTATATTTATTTATGGATTTAATATGTTAAATAATGTTGTATTTAATTATTTTTTTAAATATTGAAAGTATATTTAATTGTTTTTATTTATTAAATATAAGTATGTATTATTATTTATGTTATTATTTTATGAGTGTTGATGTACTTGTAATTTATAGTATTTGTTAATGTTTTAATTAATTAAAAAAATAATAAATATTATTATTAATTAAGTATATATTGTATGTTTAATTTTTTTTTTTTCAAAACCGTGTTTATTAAGAGTTCAATCAAGATTCAGGACAGCCCTCCACAGTCAGGAGGAGACTGTCAACAACACAGACAGAGAAAGGCATGGTAGTGAACTCAGAGTTTTATGGAAACAAAGGGGCACGCCCCTAAACCCCCCAGCCCACCCATTCCCAACAGCATCCCCCAACACCCCTTCCAACTACCCACCCCTTATCCCACCCTAACCCAGTGCACGTGATCGCTAGTCAGCAACAGGAGACGGAAGCAATGTCAGAGTTGGCTAATAGCCTAGGGCCCGGGGTCCACATCAAGGGCCAGCACATCATCAATGTCAGCTGGGGGATCGAGGTCCAGACCCCTGTAGTCTGCCCACCGCTTCCAGATCTTATAGTGTTTCCGGGGGCACCCCCTGGCCTCAAACACGGGTAATTCTAAACCCATCAGATAGTCTAAACCTGCCCTCCACGCACTCAGGGGGGGGGCACGTTCGCACTTCCATGCTTGGGCCAGGTCACGCTTAGCCACCACTAGTCCCAACAGCAGTAGGTGGCGCTTGTAAATGTTACCCCCAACATTTTCCAGAATATGAAGGAGACCCAGCCTAGGGGTACGGGGAACATCCCACCCCAGCACTTCCGACAGGCAGTCCCACACACCCGCCCAGAATCGGGTCAGCCTCTCACAGGACCACACGGTATGGAAAAGCGTCCCCCTCTCAGCACCACACCTCAGACATTCAGGGGCAGCTATGAGGCCCGCACGCCACAGCCGCTCCCTAGTATAATAGGCCCTATGGAGGTATTTAAATTGAATGAACCGAAGACGGACGGCTATAGCTGCACTCCGAGGGGATTCGAGGGCCTCCCGCCAATCATCATCATCCAAGGGGCCCACATCATTCTCCCAGGCAGCCTTCAAAGTCGAGAGGGAGGGGGAGCAGTTGACGACCAGGGAGCGGTATATCTGGGAGACTTTCTTGTCGCCCAGGTCGCCCATAAACAATTTAGCCTCAAGAGGACTAAAGTCGGGGAGCTGTTCCAACCCCACTAGGCTGGGGCCAAGGGCATGTCGGAACTGAAGATAGCGAAAGAATTGGGACCTGGACAAATTATACTCGGAGCTAAGGTCCTGGAAGGACTTAAGCGTGGTTCCGTTGAGAACATTACCGAGGGACGAGATCCCGATCACGTCCCAGCCGCCGAACCCGGACAAGGAGGCCAGCTCTGGTAGTAGACCGTTATGCCACAGCGGCGTCTCGGCCGTCAGCCTGCCCCACCACCCCATGCGGCGCAGAGCCTGCCGCCAGATCGCGAAGACCACCCGGGTGACCCTTGGCAAGGCCCTCCTCCGCCTGGCCGAGTACAGCAGGGTGTGGAGAGTGGCACCGCCCATCAAGGAGTGTTCCAGTGCATAGGCCGGATCGCTACGATCCCCGTACCACCACTCGTTGAGCACTAGAAGGTGGGAGGCCTGGTAATACGATAGCAGGTCCGCGGACGCCAAGCCGCCACAGTAGGTAGAGAGGAAGCAGGTACGCAGTGCCACCCTAGAGGCACCCCCGGCCCACAGAAATCTGCCCAGCACCGAGTTGACACCACGGAACCACTGCGGGTCTATTTTATACGGGTGATTCTGTAGTTGGTAGAGGAGCCGAGGCAGGGCCACCATTTTGAAAATAGCCGACCGGCCATAGATATTGAGGGGCATACGCGTCCAGGTCTTAACGTCAACCTGGACCCTGTCCCACACCGGCTGGATGTTACGATCCCATGCCACAGCAGGCGAGGCCGAGAGGTAAACGCCCAGGTACTTCATGCCGTCGACCGCCACCTGAAGAGACGCAGCCCACTGGCAACTCACCGAGGCACCCCCCAGAATCCACAGGGTTGACTTGCGAGGGTTAAGAAAGAGCCCCGACGTCTGGCCGAACTCCCGCATTATGTCGAGTACACGAGGCCCTGTACGGTGTAAGTCGGTCATGAAGAAGAGCACGTCGTCCGCATATAGGGCAATGCGGTCCGAGTGGCCAGACCCCCACACAAAGCCCCGATAGAGCGCGTCCTGGCGCACTCGGGCGGCCATAGGTTCCATGGCCAGCGCGAAGAGGTACGGGGAGAGGGGGCACCCCTGACGAGTGCCCCTGGCCACGGGGAATCGCGCGGAAATCGCCCCAGAGACGCGCACAGAAGCGGTGATATCGGTATAGAGTAGCTTTACATAGGAGACGAAAACCGGACCCAGGTTCAGTAGTGGCAGGAGGGTAAGGAGGTAGGTCCAGCTGACCGAGTCAAAGGCACTATCTATGTCAGCCAACAACAGCGCCGCCTGGTCCCCAGTCGTCCCGATCGCGTCAATCGCCGCCTGCGCCCGCCGAATGTTGTGTCGCGTCGCCCGGTGCGGCATGAATCCCGCCTGATCCGGGTGGACAAGGGCCGATATGTGAGGAAGCAGGCGATTCGCAAGCGCCTTGGCCAGGAGTTTGGCTTCAAAATTAATAAGGGAGATGGGTCGGTAGGACTCGTGGCGCTCGGGGGGTCTGCCCGGCTTTTGAAACACCACAATCTCGGCGTGACGCCAGTCCGGGGGGAGGCTACCCCGCTCCCGAGCCAGTTCCAGTGCCCGCCTGTAATGCGGCCCAAGCTGCAGGTGGAATTTCCGGTAGAATTCACTGGGGAACCCACTAGGCCCAGGTGCTTTACCCGCATTGAGTTGACCCAGCGCGTCACCCAATTCCTCAGCTGTCAGGGGGAGATCCAGGGCATCGCGGACCTCATCAGGTACCGCTTGCGGGCGGACCGCCGCGAGGTAAGCCTCAATGCCATCGGGGGAGAGGCTCTCGCGAGGGGCATACTGACGCTCGTAGTAGCGCGCGAAGCTCGCAGCAAGGATCGAAGGGTCTGTCATTGCTACCCCCGCGCCGTCGACCAGCCCCGGTAAAGTGATCGGCTGAAAAGTCTGCTGACACAACCGGTGTAGCATGGTGCAGGACTTGTCGCCCCACTGGTACACCCTACTACGCGTAGCCAGCCACGCCTGGCGGGCCTCATCCAACAAGACCGAGGAGTAAGACTGTTGTGCTTGTAACAGCAGCCGCAGCGTCATATCATCGGCCGCCTCCCTGTGTCGTGCCTCCCGCCTTTCCACACTCTCCGCCGCAGTGGCAATACTTTCTTGTCGGGTCCGGCGAGCAGAAGCGCACCAGGCAATATCGACAGCCCTCATGGCGGGTTTCATGGCCTCCCACACTGTCACTGCATCAACCTCCTCCGTTAGATTGTCCCGCCAATAGTGGGCGATCGCACTGCGCAAATGCCGAGAATAGCCCGGTTGCTGCAGGTGCCATGTAGACATCCGCCACCTGAATGGTTGGCGCGCCTTGCAAAGGTCAATTTGAACCGCCACAGGGGAGTGGTCGGACAGCCCGCGGGGCCGGATCGCCGCCCCCTTTACTCTATCAAGGAAGGTCCCCGGTACAAATACACAGTCTAAGCGTGAGAGGGAGCCATGCACAGCAGACACATAGGTGTATTCTCGTCTCTCTGCATGAAGGTGTCTCCACACATCCACCCATCCAAGGCCATCAATCATTGCACTCAGCTTCGTAGGCGAGGCCGCAGCCGCGACCCCCTGCCTCCTCTGCCTGTCCAGAGCCACATCCAACACATCGTTCCAGTCGCCACCAATTACCGCCAGAGAACGGGGAAGTTCGGCCCACAGGGTAAACAGTCGCTCCGCAAGGGCCCACTGCAGCGGGGGAGGGGCATACACACTACCAAGGATTACGGGCTCCACACCAATCTTCCCTTGCACAAACACAAACCGGCCCTGTGGATCGAGCCACTGACGCTCATGGGTATAAGCTAGTCGTTTATGAACCAGGATGGCCACCCCCCTCGAGCCCCTGGCAAACCCTGCATGAAACACCTGGTGGAAGCCAAACCTCTGTAGGCTCAGAGCCTTCGTACCCAGCATGTGCGTTTCCTGGAGGAGGAGCACGTCAGCTAGGTCCCTTTTTGCCCAGCGGAGCACAGCCCCCCGTTTGATCTTGTCCAGGAGCCCCCGGACATTCCAACTCAGTACGCGCATGAGAGCAGTAGATGGCACAAGTCGTGGGGCGTCAGCCATTGTCCCAATGGGTCCGTGTCCACAATCCCCGCAACCCAACCCAAACTCCCAGCCCACCAGCCGCCGACAGCATACGAAACACGTGCATCCCACAGAACACATTCCCAACCCCCGCTACCCCACTAGTCCCAACCCGATCCCCCAACAACCAAACACCCCAGAACCCCCCTCCCCCACCCCAATACCTCAATAAACAATGAAGCATCTGTCGCGGTATACGGTACTTCAGACCCAAAACACGGCGTCTAAAGCCAGTCATACCAATGGATCCCAACTAGTCCCCCCTTAAAACCAACCAGGCACACTCCCAGAACCACCCCCCAACCCCATCCGGAGGAGGCAGCCCATAAAGTGCACCCCGAACCCACTCCAGGGAAACAGCAACATCAGTAGTAAGGCACCACAAACCAAGGGGTGTCAGACCGCAAGCGTCCACACCCCCACCAGGAAAGGAGTCAATACTGCACCAGTCAACGGCTGCTCCATCGGCCAGAGTTCAGCAGCCACGGGGTAAGGACATCGATGAGAGGCCGCCAGTAGGTAGCCCCGGCCTGCGACAATCCTGAGTCTTCGCCAGGCTATTCTGGGTCAGGTTGTGTGTCCCCCAGCAAGGGATCCCGGGACAGGGACCTCCGTCGGGAGCGGGATTTGCGATGGCGTTTCCCCTTGGCAGGCGGGTCGCTCCGGTCCGGCGAGGAGCCACGTGGCGACCCGGAGTGCAACCCCGGCTGGACGTGTGGGCGAATCCTGACAGTTTCATCAGTCCAATTGAAGACGGCCTCCGGTGTATCGAAGAAGAGAGTCTTTGAGTTGAAGACCACCCGGAGGCGAGCCGGGTACAGCAGTGAATACTGGATCTTGAGACCTCGCAGCTTGGCCTTTGCCTCCAGAAAGGAATGCCTCTGCTGGTGAACCAGTTTGGTGTAATCAGGGAATATCATAATCTTATGGTTGTCATAGAGCAGCGTGTCCTTGAGCCGCGCTTCCCGGAGAATAACATCCCTGTCGTGAAAGTTAAGGAGCCTTGCGATGATCGGGCGGGGTCGCTCCCCAACCGGCGGTTTCTGCGTCAAGGTGCGATGCGCGCGCTCCACCACAAAGCAGCTCGACAGGGCGTCCGGGGGCAGCCAGCTCTCCAGCCACCGAGACAGGAAGACATCCATGGGCCCTTTCTCACAGTCCTCCGGAAAGCCAACAAAGCGCAGGTTGTTCCGTCGCGCCCGCCCCTCGGCATCTTCCACCCGCAGTGCCAAGCCTCGTTGAGTCTGTTCCATGTCGGCAATCTTCTTCTTAAGGACGCCAACATCACCCTCCACTGTCGTGACCCTGGTCTCCGTCTCCGTTATGCGAGCGACTGCGTTGCGGAGGTCCTGGCGCAGAAGCATCACATCGGCTCCCACCGCTCCAATTTTCGCATCTAACATATCACGGGACTGGTTGATGGCCGTCAGCAGCGCCGCGTTGTCCGGTCCAGCACTCTGGCCCCCGCCAGCCGCTCCAGCACTTCCACCGGGGCCGGTAAATTTGTCGATTGGCCCAGTCTTTGTGGCGGCCGTGCCCCTGGTCATGGCGGCGGCAAAGGCGATCTACCAGTAGCACGCACCTGTAGGGGGGTCGCACCGCTCGAGGGTCCCTCGCTCAGGCCCCAGCCGGGGCGGCCGAAGCACACCAGTCCACTCAGGATCTCGCCGTCGCCGAGCCGTCGGTCACAGGGAGGGACTCAGGTCGTGCAGCCCCGCCAGATCCCAGCGCATGTAAGCCTCTCCCCAGGTGTCCGACTCCTCCGATCTATGCCAGTGGAACCAGCGAGCCCCAATGTACGTAGGGGCACAATGTCCTGCACCTGCTCCTGCACAGCTCGGCGGTCCCCACAGCGGGCCGGCGCCCGGTCCACACCGGTCTCACCGGCGCCCCCGGCTCGTCACGGGCACTGGCCGCCCCCGCCCGACTCGCCTCGGTCCACGAGGGCGGAGGGTGCGGCGCGCACCGACGGCCTGGCACCGCGGTTGGCTGCAGTGAAGAGCGCCGTGCCCGCCGGCAGCAGAATGCGCCAAAGGATGTAGGGCGCTGCAGGCGCCAACAGCGGAGGGTCCCAGGATCAAAGGGTCCACGATGTGCGGGGGCCGCCAAACTCGAGGCCCCGGCTCCGCCGAGGTCAGGAAGGCCGCAGCTCCGCCAAGGCTCCCACAGAGGCACGGGCCCCCACCGCTGGCAATGTGGGGAGAGATAGGGCACTCCTCGATGGGCCGCTGGTAGTGGGTAGCCCTGGAGCGCCGTCCGGGAGCGGCGCCGTCTGCCCCGGGTCCGGCCCGGGCACGCCAAAATTGAGGCCCCGGCCTGTCCGACGGGCACCAGGCCGCTCGCTTCACCCACTCGCCTCTTCGCGCCAGATGGTCTCCGCGCTTCGTGTCGGGCACCGGACGGCTCCTAGCGACGTCCGCTCGGGTCTCCTCGGTCGTGGTACACTCCGTAGGGTTCAGGGACCAGGATAATGCCAGGATAAGTGTCGGGCCGGCGGGAGCTCTAGCAAGCCACGTCCGCCATGATCGCCCGCTAAGCCACGCCCTCCTTGTATGTTTAATTTTAATTAAATGTTTAATATTAAATATGTATGATTTATTCATTTTAAACATTATAACATATTTTTAAATACGTTTAAATTATATATAAGTATTATTTACTTAATTTAACTTTTTTTTAACAGAAAAAACCCCAATATTTTTAATTACGATATTTTTAACATCGATATTTTAGTTTCGATATTTTTGTACTTACCATGTTGTAGATAGGGTGTCAATATACTTGCCTTCGATATTCCAGCGTCGATATTATGTCCGTCGATATTCTGACCCTCGATATTCTGTCATAGATTCTTTAAGTCTGTATCTCTTGTTTTTTTTTACCATTTATTGTGTGGGAGGTTGAAATCACCCCCAGAGCTTGGTGTGGGCATGTTGGATTAATGAGATGGTGAGGAGATCTGAGAATGCATACCGCCAAGAAGATTATGTACATAGACTAAGTACCGAAATTGGGAAAAGTAGGATCGCTGGAGCCCAAAGGCATGTTTTAAGCATAGAAACTTGGTGCTTACACCCAGGGATAAAGACATTCAGAGGCCTTAACTTGGAGTTCAGTTCTTCACCTGTTTAGCTAGAATGTCTGCTATACACCAAGGTATCCAACATACCTCATTCTGATTGCCAGATGCTTGTATTTACCTCTTATACAAGCTGACTGAAATACATTGAACAGCAATTTGTTTTTCTTTTATATTTATTTATTGGGGATATTGTGCTCGAAGTTAGCTATAGCTTGTGCCCCCGCCAGGCAGTTTTCTCATCAATATTTTAACTCAAAGGTTTCAGTTATATTATCAATGATGTCAAAGAAGATGCCATGAGTGATGCAATATGTGGGATAATTTGCAGTGCATGGTGAGGGCTTGAGTTATAGTTACCTTAGGGCATGAGTTATAGTTACTTGAGATCACTATAACTGCTGAATTTCTATGGTTTTGAGTGTGTAAAATCTGACTCTAACTATAACATCCCTGTAACCTTTGGGTTTTGGGTGAATTTCTAAGGTTTTCTTAATTCTATTTCCTAACTATATTTGTCCCTATAACCTTTGTTTTTTTTCCGTGGGTTTCTATGGCTTTTTAATGCCATTTCCTAACTCTGTCACTGTAACCTAGGTGGGTGTGTGAGTGGCTGTATGGGTGTGTAGATGGGTGTGTGAGTGCCTCTGTGGGTTTGTGACTGGGGTAGGAGTGGCAGTATGATTATGCAACTGGGTGTGTGAATGGGTTTCTGAGTCTGTTAGTGGGTGTGGCTGTATGGGTGTGTGAGATCTGTATGGGTGTGTACATGGGTGTATGAGTGCCTCTCTGGGTCTGTGAGTGGGTATAGGAGTGGCTCTTTGAGTGTGTAACTGGGTGTGTGAATGGTTTTCTGGGTTTCTGAGTGTGGGTGTGTGGAGAATGTATGCGTGTGTAAGTGGGTGTATGAGTGTGTGTTTGTGTAGGTGTGTAAGTGAGTGTGTGTGTGTGTGTGTGACTAGCGGTGTGGGTATGCAAGTGGGTGTGTGAGTGATTCTATGGGTCTCTGAGTGGGAGTGTGAGTGGCTGTACGGGTTTGTGAGTGGGTGTGAGTGTTCTGGGTCTCTGAGAGGGTATGTGAGTGTCAGTATGGATGTGTGAATGGGTGTGTCTGGTTGTGTGTGGGAGTGCTTGTGTGAGTAGGTCTGTTAGTGGGTGTATTTTTGTAAAATTTGGATCTAGATCTGCGCTCACATGGTGGGGATCTGCAAATCCTCAAGCGCCCACTAAAAAACATTCTGGACAATTTCTTGCCTATAAGGGGTCCCTCACAGACCCCTCCATCTGTGCCATCCAGTCAGTATACCCCTATACAGACCCCTTTATATTCTATTTTCACTCCCCCCCCCCCGCCCAGGAACAGTGTCTCGTCTGACAAAATGGGAGCGGCAACTTTTCTGTCAGATTGCAGTAAGCCAATCACTGCATTGCTGTTGACGCATGGATCCACGTCTCTAGATATACATAAATCTTTTTTCTTTAATAACTCCAGAACTTCTGAACAGATTTACACAAAATTACAAAAAGCATTCTTTCTGGACTATGAGCTAGCCTTCTGCCAAATTTGGTGTAATCAGTTCATCGGTTAGGGTTGTAGTCTTATCTAAAAACTCTATGTTAAATTGCATTGGGAAATGCGTTTTGAGACCTCCCTCTTTCCCGGCCCCTGCTTGAGGAATCACCGCAAATATTTCCAGACACCAGTTGTGCCTGGCACACTAGTTTTGAAAAGTTTGTGAAGATTCGTCAAAGGGTAATCATTCAATCAATCATAGCATTTGTATAGAGCGCTACTCACCCGGGCGGGTCTCAAGGCGCTAACCAACGTTATTAGCTAAACTAAAAACTATTTCCTATGGAACTAGGCCCTAACTAAGGCCCTGGAGTGACAGGGTAAGTGGGAAGGTGGAGCTAGAAAAATGAACTCTGCCATAGGGTCAGGGCATAAGAAGGAAATGGTCGCTCTCATACTGACATGATTGATTGATTGATTGATTGATTGGGCAACAAATGCCCGGAGGTGTCAAGGCACTGAAAAGGTTAGTCCGCCAGGGAGCAAGAGCATCAACCCTATAGTAGAAAGAAGACCTTACAAGGCAAAAAGCCAGGTCTTCAGGGACTTACGGAAAGAGAGGTGGGCTTCCAGGCAGAAAATGCATTGAGGGATAGTGTTCCAAAGCGTAGATGCCACCACACTACAGCAAAGGCTCTCCATCCCCATCTGGCCTTGTGAAACCTCGGAATAACCACCAGGTTTTTTCCAGTAGAGTGCTACTGTCTACTGGGAACATTCCGCTGGAGAAAATGATTCATTCCCACTGTGCCTGAGTTGTGAAGAGCCTTGTGAGAAATACATAAGGCCTTAAACACAATTCACTTGGTAGTCGTGAGCCAATGCAGTTTCCGAAAAGCAGCAGAGACTGAGTGATATTTGTGAAGGTCTTGCTGCAGCATTCTGGACAAGCTGCAACTTGTCAATGGCTGTCTTATTGATGTTCCGGTAAGGCACACTGCAATAGTCCATCCTCGACATAATCAATATCAAAGAAGCTTGTTTACGCGCCAAGAGGAAGAGAAAGTGAAATACATTCCTAAGGGTCTTAATAACCAAAAAGAGAATGATACTGTCTTATTGACCTGGGGATTAAAGGACAGATTGTTGTCAAGTAGAACACCAAGATTTGTTGCCGAGTCGGCCACCAGGAATGGGTCCATATATCTGGCTGACTACCAAAGATAAAAACCTCTGTTTGTCCCCATTCAATCAGATGTAATTAGTTACCATCCATTTGGCCACAGCCTGCATGCAATTGTTGAAGTTAGCGGCGGAGGCCTCAACATCCTTTGTGATAGACACAATCATTTGTGTGTCATCAGCATAGGATAGTGCCTGCAACCCAAAAGATCTAATCAATTTAGCCAGTGGTGAGATGTATATATTGAGCTAAGTGGGGCTAAGAGATGAGCCCTTTGGGACCCCACACAGAGTAGGTGTGGGGTTAGAGTGGAATTGGTCCACCAACACTGTCTGCGATCTATCCGTCAGGAAGGACGGTAGAAGCTTCAGAAATACATCTGTAACCCCAATTTCCTGTAGACGGTAATCATCCGGATAGGAAATATGGTATCAAGGGCTGCAGACCGGTCCAACAAAATCAGCACAGCAGTCTGCCCCCCATCAACAATGGTACAGATGTTGTTGACTGCAGATAGTAGTGCAGACTCAGTTCCATGGTTATTCCTAAATCAATACTGGGAAATATCAAGCAGATGCTGCTGTTCAAGGTAGGTCATCAGCTGAGCGTTTAGATGTTTCTCCAAGATCTTATCGGGAACAGGTAGTAAGGAAATAGGCCGGTAATTTTTCAATTCATAGAGGTCCAAGTTTGATTTTTTAAGCAAAGGCTTAACAATTGCAGTTTTCCAGCTTTGAGGGTAATATCCAGAGGAAATGGCCAGATTAAGGGTTGCTGTAAGGTGGGGAATAATGATATCCCCTCCCAATTTGATCGCTTGCCTTATCCATCTTGTGTCTGTCTTGCCCCTTGAGCAAACCCTCTTTACTTGCCTTCTTCCACTGCTCACTTTTAGGCACGTGTTGACGTGGGCAGGATCAGAGGGGCACAACGTGCCTCTACTTTTCGAGTTATGAAAAACGGTTCCCCTACTTTTTTTGTAAAAAGACAACCGTCCTGGGATGGTTAGTTCTGATAGTTTAAATGCTTCAGCTGAAGCATCATTCGGTGAGTCTCTTGTGCTGTGAAACCGAAGCCGAGTAGACAGCTAAACTAGCCTTCATACCTGGGTGCCTGCTTGCCTGAAAGAATTGCAAATGTGTGCAACGAGTTAATCTGCAAATGTAAATGTTGCTTGCGATCCGGTATTGGCTTTAAGGGATTCAATCACTCAAAGCTTTGTGATGACTAAGATTTATTCTTTTTGAGTGGTAATGCAAAGAGTTAACAACTTAGCTGTGAAGTGCATGTTTTTAATTGTATTTATTTAGCGTTTACTATTCCTGACCAGGTGTTGAAGGGACAGTTATGAGAAAAAATGGATTGCGTACAGTCTGGGTATTATGAAAATGAATATCTGATAGAGACTACTAGCCACAAATTCCTTCACGTAGAATTATCCCCAGGCGTGAGACTGGATACGGAAAAAATAATTTTTGCCACAGCATCCCTGCGCGCCGGGGGGCGTCACCACGCAACTCCGCCCCTGCGTTGTCCGCACACAGGACGCCAGCAAGGTCAGATAAGTCCTACCCGGGCGCGCCTACATAAGTTTTTTCCTTTTCCGCGTACAACGTGGATCTGGAACGTGCTCTGGGCCTGTTTAGGCCTTTCCCTTTATGCTATTGCATGTGTGTGGGGACAGTGTGCAAATGCCTTCAGGCTTTAAGACGTGCCCGTCTTGTGGACGCCTGATGTCGGCAACGGATCCTCACCCCATTTGCATGTGGTGTTTGAGGGAACATCACGACTTCACGGATTGTGAGGCGTACCAGCAGATGAAACCGAAGTCTCGGCGGGAGCGCCAAATTAAACTTCGCTCAGCTCGCATGTCCAGGTCGGCGTCATCACCCTGCCCGGCCTCTGCGGAGGGTTTTCAAACCCGCTGCTTCCCTCCTTGACATCATCTCTGTCCCAGGTCGCAAGAGCGTTGCTCACCTGTCGGTAAGTGTCGCAGTTTGTCCCGGAGGGTCGGTTCCCACCCTGTTGGGGGCACGGGCTCTCCGCGGGTGGTGCAGCCCCGCATGTCGTCCCCTTATCCGCTGTTTCCCAGTGTGGGGGCAACTAGAGCCCAGATGGAGACATATGTGGTGGCTTTGCAGGCCTAGCTGGCTTCTCCTCCTCCTCCTTTGCCTCCTGGTACGTCAGCGGATCCCTTGCTGTGTGCGTGAGCCCTCCGTGGCATCGACGGCTGCTCCGGCCCTGGCGCCGACTGGCTCGGATTCAAGTTTGGAGGATGTGGTGCTGTTGGGGTGCAGCCCTTCAGGGGTCCCTCCTTCGGACCACGGTGCCTTTTGCTTCGCCGCAAACTCCTGCGGGAGTCCCAGTGGTGTCACGGGAGGATGCACCCCCGAGCCCCTCTCGGTCCTCTGGTCAGGTGGCAATCCTGTCCGAAGCCCAGGTGACGCCGCTACGGCGCAGGTGGCTGCTGGCCCTGGCAGCGCCACAGGGGTCGGTGGAGGGCCCCTCCAGTCCCGTCACAGGTCGAGGCTGGCGGGGGACTCCTCGTCCTACCCCGGGTCCCTCTTGTCCCTCCACACAGGGGGCTGCCTCGTCAGAGGTCAGGTCAGTGCTTTTCCGGCACCGCTCCTTTGCAGCCCCGTCTCCGGCCCAGTGCTGTGCGCTGTGACGGAGGCCGCCCTGGTGTCTCCCCTGGCGCCAAACGATGATGTCCTGCCTCAGATTGCGAACTCTACGGTGCCAGGCCGACGTCGGGTCGTTGACTCGTCTTTGGGCACCTCCTCTTCTCCAGAGGTTCGGCGCTTGCTGGTTTCATCCTCGCCGGAGACGGGCCGCCGCATCGTGGCTTTTCCCCCAACGTCGTATAAGGGCGTCTCTACTCCGTCTCAATGGCCGCGGTCTTTGCCGGAGGAGCCACAAGTCCCCCACTCCTCGGTCCCTCTTCCTTCTGTCCGGCCCTGGCCCTTCCTTCCTCCGGTTGGCTTGGGGATGGCCGCCTTAGCTTGCAGCCGTCGCCTACCGAGGAGCTGCTTTCCTACGGAGGCGGGTGCGGCCTTTGCTCTTGCTGTTTCCACAGCTGTGGGGATTTTGCGCATGGGTGATCGAGCTAACCATTTCCCCGCGGATCATCTTCTGGAAGTTCTTCATCAGGGCTCTGGTGGTAGGGAGCTGCTGCTTCCCTTCAAGGGTTCACTCCATTCTTCTCTTTTGGGGACTAGGGGCCGACCCGCTACGGGGGACCCGGTGCCCCAACACCTTCTGCACCGCCACCATCCGACGCCGGTGTGTCTTTCCCTCCACCCCTCTACCAGAGGCCCTCTTTTGCAGAATGCCTTTCCCTCTCTGCCGCCGCTGTTGTCTCCCCAGTCACGGGAGGCACGCTGGCTGGACTCCTGGGGCCTCAACCAGTGCGGCTCTGCGGGCCCTTAACACTCTGTGTGTTTTGGCTAAGGCCACCTCTTGCTTGTGGGACTCGGCGGAGTCCCTTATGTCTGCCGCCTCTCAGGAGGGTGCCTGGGTTGATTTGAGGCACCATGTGTTGGAAGGCCGGGAGCTGGCGGCTTTAATTTTTCGATCCGCTCTGGACATCTCAGAGGTGCTGGGTTGTGCCATGGCTTCTTCGGTTGCCCTTCATCGTCATGCCTGGCTTCGAGACAGTGTGTTCCCGGAGAACGTTCAGGAACGGCTGGTGGACCTTCCTTTCGATGGTGCTCTCTTGTTCCACGCCCCTGCGGACTCGGCCACTCAGAGGTTCTTGGTGGGGCTTCGTCCTCCTCCTTCTTCTCCCCCTCAGTGACCTGTGAATTGATCTGGTTCTTGGAAGTGTTCTTCTGTTGGGGGCGGATCGCCCCAGTTATGTGTTCTGTGTGCTTTTTGGCCACTCGAGTGCTCCTTGTTGGGACTGTGGTTCTGTTGGCTGCTGGCCGGCCCTTCTTCTTCACTGTTTGTTTTTGCTTTGTGTTTTGCTGGCCTGAGACTAGGCCTGCTGTTTTTTCTCATTAGCTGTTTGACATGCCTTCTGCGGGTTTTTCCGCAGGTATTTTCTGTTGTTCTCTGCTGCGGACATTGTTCCCAAGAGGTTCCCATGTTTTGGGACGTAACATGCCCTATGTGGGGCAATGGTAGCTGTTATATTGCTCTGTTATGCGCTGGGGAGTTGTGATCGCCTTCGGGCCTCTGTTCCCCGTGGCATTAAGGTATGTTGTAATTGCAATCCTCTTGCAGATGGCGTTGGATGGCTAGAGTTGCGCCCTGGGGTCGCTGCGCGGTTCGTCTGGTCTGGCCTGCTGTCTGCGGCCCGGCGTCTTGGCTCTGTCTGGTTCCACTTCTTTTTGGACTGTGTGCGGACTTCTCCCTGGAGCGTGTCTGGACCCTTCTTTGCCTTCTTGCTCTCAGTCTTCAGCTGACGTCTGGCTTGCCGTGGGTGCATCCTTACGTGGTGCTCTCGGCATCTGGCTGTGCTTGCGGTGACGACCTACTGTCTTTTACACCATTGTGCCTTCTTGGCGCTCTAGTGGGACAGTAATCATTACCTTGTCCGCTTCTTCCAGTGAGCCTTCCTTCCGTTCTACCTCTCCTCCCTGGGGATGAGATGGTTCTTGTTGTTTTTTTTTTTTTTTTTTTTATAGAATTTTATTGAAATCATAAAAAGCACAAATACAAAGAAAAACCCAAGCTTCCATATACAGTACACAGGTACATATTACAGTACTCATCAGTCGTCATAGAAGTGATCATACATTTCCAACATACAGTTAAACTCCCCCTCTATACAAATGAGTTTGTTCGGAGATAATTTACCAGATACATCCAGTAATCTCTGGGTTTAGATCCCGTTGGCAGCTCTTCTTCATATGTCTTAAGAGTGTCATTACAGTAGGCCATATCTTTAATCCACAATTTAACCTGTTTCCCCAACACAATGATAGTCTGCGTTTGGCCAGGAGGAGTGCAATGCTACAGAATTGACGCTTCGTAGATTTAACAGTAGGGACCAAGCCTAATAGGCATGTACGAATTGAACACTCAAACGACACTTCCAGCATGACACTCAAAAGTTATATAAACTCGTTCTAGTAAGTCCTAATGGAATTGCAGGCCAATGCCAGGTGAATAAATCCAGCGTCTTCCATCCCACACCTCATGCGCACCTGGAATCTGCACGGAGCCCATATTTATATAGCTGCGCTGGGGAGTAGTATGTTTGGTGTAGGTATTTATAATGAAGTATATGAAAATTACCATTTGGCGTTAACATACTAGTTATGTTACAACATATCGCCCACCCCTCCTCTGTGAGAGGCGAATCCAGCACAGCATTCCATCTTGCCATTGCCTTGTGTGTAGTGTCATCTATATCTTCTTGAAGACAGGAGTATAAACGTGTTACCATATGGGAGCTACTTGACGTTGTAATAAGCATTTGTAGTGTATGAAGTGACTTTGGCTCGCTAGGGTAGTCTGGATACAGTTTCTTAATGGCGTCCTGCAATCTATGGTAGGTGAACCGAAAAAGAAGAGTTTGGTTACTAATATACATCAACTCTTGAGGCTCCACAAGGATACCATTAGCATAGAGGTCTTCCAACCTATCAATACCCGCCCGATGTAGCAAGTCTGTTCCCACTTTTTCCTGCGTAACTGATAACTCAGGGTGACACAATAGTGGCATAGCCGGCGCATATATTGGCAGTTTCTTTGTTAATTTCCCCATCTTGTGCCAGGCCGCATTTGTTGTATCAATTGTATTAATGGCACTGAAATGTATGCGGGCTCGCAGATGCGGGAGGATAGCTTTCAGTGGGATAGGATAGGCGTTACCGTCCTCTATAGCAACATGGGGTATGTATGGGATGGGATGATACCAAAAGTGCGCATATTCCGGCTGGGCACATAAATAATAGAGAAGGAAATCAGGAGCCTTGAATCCTCCCTTAGCAAATGGCAGTGTTAAAGCACGCAATTCAATACGGGCTTATTTACCCCATATGAGACGATTAACAGTAGCAGTCAATCTTTGGATCACTGTTTTGGGCGGAATAATAGAAGTGTTATTAAAAAGGTACAAAAGCTTAGGAAGTACGACCATCTTCACAATAGCCAGTCGACCCACCAATGATAGGGGTAAGTGTATCCATTGATCTACTTTGTCTTCCAGGCTACTAATTGAAGTACCATAATTTGATCGAATAACCGTTTCTGGATCACGATGAAACCACACCCCGGGTATTTGACTGGATAGGAGCACCATTCAAGAGGGTATTCTACTTGATGAGGAAGAGTAGAGTCCGTTAGAAAAACAATGAGAGATTTAGACCAATTATTTTGCAGACCGGAATGGCGCCCACATTTAATAAATTCCCGAAGTTGTGGGTACAGAGTAGTAGCCGGATTTTTAACATATAACACCATATCGTCTGCGTACAGTGAAATATTTAGTGGCCGTTGTAAAAACTGTATAGCAGCTCATTTATGTCCCTGACGTATTTTACAGGCCAGTGGTTCTAGGGCTATGGCAAAAAGTAAAGGGGATGGGTGCAGCCCTGCCATGTACCTCGTTCAATGTTGATGGGGTCCGACACATATTTGTTAACGCGCTGTTGGTTTTGTGTATAAGATTTGAATCCACTGTAAGAAAATAGGGGGGAATCCCATCCTGCATAATATAGTATGAAGATACGACCATTCAATGGAGTCTAACGCTTTTTCTACGTCCAACAAAACAGCAATCGCCGGTATATTCTGGGCCAAATAGTGAGAAATCACAAAGAGTGTTCGAGTATTGTGGGCGGTGGACCAACCAGGAATAAAGCTGGACTGATCCGGCAGGACAAGTTTGGGTAATAACGGATGAAGTCTTTGCGCAAGCAACTTTTCCAAAATTTTAATATCCGTGTTTATGAGGGATAATGGCCTTTATGATTCGCACTTCTCTGGGTCTTTATTAGTCTTCAATAGAGCAATAATCATGGCCTCTCGTAGCGTGGGGGGAAGAATGTTAATACTGTGGGCATCTCCATACATTCAGACAAGGTGGGATGCAAGTAGATCAATGTATGCCTTATAAAATTCGCTTGTAAAGCCGTGCGGCCCCGGGGCCTTACCATTGGGCAGAGACTTTACTATGTCCGTGACTTCTTCAACAGTCACCTGTTGCGCTAGATACTCCCTTTGGGCATCCGATAGCCAGGCCAACTCTATATCTTCCAGATATGCCATAACCGCTGCTGGTGTAGCCGTTTCACGGGATTTATAAAGATCACCATATGTGTTCATAAACGCAGTGAGTATGCTTTGTGTACCATAATGTGACACGCCATCCTCATCTGTTATAGAAAATACCGGTGGCGCCTTATGCCCCGCACAAACTTTGCTAGCTAAAGTGTGCCCCGGTCTACCTCCCTCGCCATATGTTCGTGCATCATGACGTTTTGAGATATATTTTAGTTCATCCTCCGCGAAGTTCTGATACTTTGCCAAAATTGCCCGAATATCACCGAGGACGGACATGTCATTCGTCTGCTCGTATTCTTGCTCTAGAGCACTTAATCAGCTTTCTAGTTGTGTTAGTTGCGTGTGGATATCCTTGAGAAGGCCTGCGTTCACACTAATGCAGACCCCCGAATAGAAGCTTTAAAAGCCTCCCACTGCAGGCTAGGATCTTCTGTAGAAGCCTTATTGATATTAAAGTATTCAATAATCGTCTGCGCTATAGCCTCAGAGTACAGGGGGTCCAGTAACGCTTTAGCATTAAATCTCCACACATATGGTGGTGGCGTGTAATGAGGAATGTCAATACTTAGCATCACTGGCTTGTGGTCAGACAGGGTTTTGGGCAAATGTTTAATTTGCTTGGTCCAATTCATAATCCCCTCCATTCCTATGCAATAGTCTATTCTAGACCAGCTATTTCTGGCGGTCGAGTGATATGTGGCTTCTTTAAGATGTGGATATCTTGCTCTCCAAATGTCTACCAATTTGGCTTCTGACATAATAGCCTGCATCACATTTACCGCTTGCCTATGCGGCTCTCTAGAGGCGTCTGATCTATCTAGGTAGTCATTTAACAATACATTTAAATCCCCGCCCCACAGTATTGTTGTCAGGGAAACCCTCCAGTCCGTTCCACAAAGGTTTTTAAAAAAAACAGGGTCATTAACATTAGGGCCGTATGTGTTAATTGTACCTATACCGTGTCCGCGAAGGAGCCCCACCACAATAATATATCGTCCCATAGTATCAGTCAGGGTATGCTCTACATGAAAGCGTATTCCCTTTTTTACTAAAATCAATACATCCTCCAGACTGGACTATGGAAACGCCCTGTATCTTTGCGCTCCGAAGAAAGTGACAACAAAGCTCCAGGTTGTGCAAAACGCTGCCGCCCGGATTCTTACTGTCACCAAGAACCGTTGCACGGCCAAGCCAGCCATCAGAGCACTGCACTGGTTGCCCGTTCTGCAAAGAGTGCAGTTCAAGGCTCTCTGCCTGACCCACAAAATCCTCCACGGAAAAGCTCCCCCTATCATTAAGGACCTCATTGTCCCCTACACCACCTCTAGAACACTTCGATCCTCCAATGCCCACCTAACCCTGCCACCCAGGATCAAGAAAGTGCGCTCCGGAGGCCGGCGCTTTTCTTACAACGCCTCCAAATTGTGGAACGCACTCCCTCCTGACCTCAGATGCCCAACCCAATCTTTTGCCTTTCCGGAAGCTTTTAAAGACTAGGCTGTTCCCGTAACTTTCCTCTCTTGTTCTCGCCTGATCTTCTGTCAGCGCTGGGACGCTCCCGGGCAGCCATGCACTTTAGAAATCTCTTAACATTTAACATTTAACAGTAAGAAGAGTATGAGGATGTCAAAGTCGTCTCCTCCCACCTTCACCATATTGTACTGTTAGCGGAGGGGGCTAAGAGCGACTCCTGTATAAGAGCAATATGTATGTGTAAACTGTTCAAGTAGGCAAAGATCTGAATTATCTTTCTGGGGTTATTTAACCCCCGGACATTCCAGGACAGTAGATTCAATTGTGAGGGTTGCAAACTATCCATCTGCGATATTGCTAACTATGCCTGAGGAATGAGCGCCCCGAACAGGGAGGCGTCGGACGTATACTATGACTGTGAGTAGTACAATGTCGGAGAATCGGAACCAGAAATTGTGAAACCTTGCAGTGTCCTGCAGAATAGGAAGCTTGTGAAACAGCAAACATTCCCCACCCCCACCCACTTCGGCATCCCAATCATACCAAAGCTGTACCCATACCAACATTAGTGAAAGAAACAAGAAACTGTGTTGGGTAGCACCCTCATTGGGGGATCCTCCGAGTACACGCATCGACATCCACCTAGGCAGATGTGGTCCGGTATTACATTAACGAACTGGGTGCATATGATCACACAATAATAATGTCAAACCTCAAAGGAACATTATCTAGCTGTGTGCTATCAACTCAATCTGCAATGAATCACTCATCTTGTGGTCAACACATAGTGGCAACAGACAACAACGCCAATATAGCATTCCGCCCTGTAGAATGGCACCATAGATTAACAGTCACGTCCAGCCTGCAGGAAAAGACTTCAGTTATGGGAATTATTGGAAAAGTCTACCCATTATTAGGTTTATAAGCCCGCCTGGTGTGCCACATAGTCAGGGCTGTCTCCCACACATGCAGGTGATGACTTACCACCAATAAGCGTCTGTACAGATCTCTTACCAGTACACCTCCGGATTTTTGTTATGGACAGGTTTCAGGTTACGCTGCATAAGAACTGTTCAACAACCGGGCTCCCGGGCTATGTCATGAGTTCATCAAAAAACGTCTCATCTAAGCCGCTCTACGTCGAAACATCCAACGTAACGAACCTCTTGAGTATGACACAACCGTGAGTGGTCGCTCCACTTTGCCCCCATCCCACCAAAGTCTAAACCTTAAGGATACTTGTACTGGGTTAGCTGGTCATATTCGAAGGTGATATAATCAGTGTCCTGATCTGTTTCCCTGTCGCTTTGTCTGTTTCGTCTGGTAAGTGTTTTTTTTAATGAAATCCTGTGCTGCTTTTGGAGATTGCAGGATGGAGACGCGTCCCTCAGGTCACCCACAATCTGGCCGGATATAGCATTGCGTACTCAATGCCCAACTCCCGTAACTTCTTTTTGGCAGAGTTAAACTACCTCCAAGCATTTTGTACCGCCAGGGTGAAGTCTGGATAGAACGCCAGATCATTGTCTTGGTAGTTGCTTTTGTTGTTTTTCTAGGGCGAGTCTCAGAACGGTGTCGCGGTCCCTATAATTCAGAATCTTGACAATTATGGGCCGTGGTGGAGTGCCACGCGGAGGCTTGGGCACCAAACAGCCATGCGCTCGCTCAATGATCAGTACTGGGGAGAAGTTATCAGCTCCAAATATATCACGTAACATATTTTCCACATAGATTCCCAGTCTTCCTGTGTTTGTACTTTCAGGAATGCCCGCTATGCGGATGTTACTGCGTTGCGATCTTGCCTCCAAATCTTTTGCCTTACTTTGGATCACTTCCAGGATCTTCTCCATGCCAGCACACTTGCGTGATGTGCTGTGGGCCTCATCCTCCACCGCAGATATACGTTCCTCTGCTGCATCAATTCGTTTGCCTTGCCTGTCCAACTTACTCGATATGCTGTCCACTCGCTGGGTGAGAGAAGCCAGCTTCCCATTAATGGCCTGAAGACTTTGCTGTATGGCCTGAAGAGCCGTCTCCATAACTGTGCTCGTGGTTTGCTCCGCATCCATTTCCGTATCTGAGTGCGCAGTCGCCCGCTTCGGATTGCGTCTGGTGTCAACAACTTTGACTGTTGTTTGTCCGGTTTACCCATAGCGGTGGAATAAATGAAAGTAACACAGAGTTGCAGACCACGCTGTATTTTCAAATTCTGTTCTGCTGGACCGTCACGGTATCAGGTGATTCAGTGTATGCGGCTCATCGTCTCAGATCCCACATCAGCAGTCACAACAAATGCCCAGCGTCACCGCATAATCTCAATTTCTACAGCAGTCCAGTATTGTTGTGCAGTAATTGAAAGTGGTACATATGCAATCAACTTGTTTAATAGTGCTGACGATGTAGGAGCATTCCCCGTATCTGCGCTGTCATTCACACAACCTGAGGCATCAATTTTGTACCGCAAAGGTATCACAAAGCGCAGGCCGGTTCCAACGTGCCAACATTGAGAGTGGGCACCCAGTCATATCAAGATGAGCGCACCAGCACATATCACCACCGAAGCCGTCTAGCTTGAGTCGCATCTGCATTGCAGGTTACCCTCGCCAAAAGTACAGGGATCCTAAATGATAGCAGGTGCCGCTCAAAGCGGGGAAAACGGCAATCTGATGCACCGGCGCCTATTCTTCAGATCATGAGGCGCACTGAGTTCAACTAGCAAGGCGGTATCCAGGCATCTCACCAGAAAGCGGCCGCAGAAGAGATATGCACTAGTAGAGATTCTGACGTAGGTAGCGGGTAGGCATCAGATCAGGCCTGGTTGACTACTCGCCCTCATACCCGCACATATGCGCCGGCAGCGTACTGTGATTCTGGGCAAATCACTTCATCTCCCCGTGCCTAAAATGAATGTGTGTCCTCATGTAACGTAACTGGTGCTATGTAAAGCGCTCTGAGACCCGATTTGGTTCGGGTCTAGTTTGCGCTATATAAAACTCTGCAAAAAAATAAATAAATTTAAAACTCGAGCCCACCATTTTGGTCATGTCGCCGATACTACGCTGGGCGTGGTATTGCAGTTCCTCAGAGAGTGAGTACAAGACCCTCGGCACAGCAGCAAGCTCTCAATTTCACGTAGTTGCAGCGTTCCGCGTACTTGCCCAATATTGCCAGATCTTCAGCTACGCCGGAAGGAGCCGCACACGTCCCGCAGTGAATTCTCCGCTCCAGCCGCCATCTTAGGATCGCCGAGCACAGCCCCGCCGCAGCACAATTCAAGTCTGTTTCTCACCGCATACTGCTTTATTTATGAAGCCAGTATATTCCACTCATTGCTCAGCCACTCCAACACATAATGCACTGCGTTTTAGCAGAATAAAGCACCCATGAGAGCATGTAAATGCCCGATTCTGTCCCTGACCGGCGGAGCAGCTCCAGAGAGCAGCCATCATGCAGCGTGCCCTCTAACGCCCCCCCGGTTCTTGTGTTCTTGCCCCCCTTTTGGGCGCAGTTTGTCCCTGCGGAGCTTCAAATGGTTCTTCCTGGGTGACCTTGAGCTGTTACTTTCCGGCTTTCGCCTGCTTATTGCGTATGGCGCCGTTCTGACCGTTCTTTGCCTTCTGGCTGTGTTAGGCTCGGCGGCCCTCTTTACTAGGTGTGTTTCTGGTGGGGGGAGGTTTGCCTTTGCTTTGCCTCTTCTCCTTGGAGTCTAGATTGTTCTTCTCCTTCGGTGCTCCTCTTCCTTGACTTGGCCTTGGGCTGAGGTTTTGTTGCCTTGTATGGGTGTGGGGTGCTTTGGCTTCCTTTCGCCTTGTCTTGTTTCTCTGCTGAGTGAGGACGGCATCCCCTTCGGGGTTGGTGGTCTTCTGCTTGCGGGGGTTCCCCTTGCTTGGGGACGGGCTCCTCGTCCTGTCTTTGGGACTCAGCCCCTGTGGGTCCCGCTGTTATGACCGGGCGGGTGGGGTCCTCTCGCAGACCATCCTTCCCCCTGGGAATGGCTAGGGTATCTACTCTACGTGAAGGAATCTGCGGCTAGTACTCTCTATTAGATGTACGAGTTACTTTCCTTCTGTAACGATGTATCTGGTAGAGACGATTCTAGCTGCAGATTCCTTCACGACCCGCCCTTCCTCCCCGTTCTGCGAGGACCCTTTAGCATGGTCTTCTCCATTCGCCTCCCTGTGGGTGGCTATGTCTTCAGTGTGTGCATTCTGTTGCTCTTTTCTGGCAGGATGTTCGTCCTGTTTATTTGTTCCTTCCTCCCCTTTTGGCGTTTTGAAAGATCGGTTTGTAGGTACTCCTGTGCCTTTGTGTTCCAGTTGCCCCAGGTTGGGGCCTACCCCCCCCTCCTTCTCTTGCTCCTTTCATTGCCAGGGGTCATGGCCCCCCTGCTATCCTCTAGGTTGGGGTCTTGTGGTTGGGCCTCTGCCCTTGTTCTTTATAGGGGTGTCCCATTCTGTGTTGGGCTGTCTGGGAGTCTTGTTGTGTCTTGTTTATCCCAGACTGCCTCCACTTCGTGTTAATTGGTTGGGGTTGTTGTCCTGTTATATGTTTCCATGACACTTTTCATGTTTTGACTCCAGGGGGGCTATCTTTTTGCTGACAGGGTTGTTGTTCAGGGCTATACTCTGTTCTTTATTTTTTCCCTGCCTTTGGGTACTGCAGTGTTTGGCACTGCCCCTTATGGTGTTTTTCCCCCACCATTCCCTTTTTTCTTTTGCACACTGTTCCTATACTCTCCCAGTTTTGTCTGATGGCTTCATGTTGTGGCACGGAAAAGTTCTCAGAAGAAAACTGACGTAGGCGCACCGGGTGGGACTTACCTGACCTCGCTGACGTCACATACCCGGACAAGCAGGGGCGGAATCGTGTGGTGCCGTCCCCACCGGCCGCAGGGATGCTGTGGCAAAAATAATTTTTTCCGGATCAAGTCTCACGCCTGTGGATAATTCTACGTGAAGGAATCTGCTGCTGGAATCGTCTCTACCAGATACATTTTCACCGAAGGTAAGTAACTCGTACATTTTGGAACCACCATTTTATCTTCAAACGTTTAGGCACATTTTGTAGCAGTCTATCTCATACTGTGTGTAATTCAAGGTTAAAATAATGACTTACATATTCACAGTGCATTCTGTCACAGGCTGTGACATCATAACATTAAAAAGTCATTACTTTCCACTGCACGAACCAAGATTTAATTCTGTGGCTCTCTGGCTACACACAGACCTCTGCACTAATAGAGGTTTCAGAATGTACTTTAGTGCATTTCTCACTATCAACTTTTTTAATGTAATTTTCATTTAAGCTGCGCATTATTTTATATGTAGTTACATGACATTGAAAGACCAAAAAGAGTACAGAATAATTACTTTTTTTAGCCGCACCTTTGAACCCGCCCTACACTCACTGATCCTGCTCCCATTGCATGCAGCATCACAGTTCCCATATTTTTTTAATGCACTTCGACCTCTGCTTTTAGGTAATTACCTTTTTCTTTGGCATTAGGCCCTCTACGGAAGAGGATGTATTTCACGCTGTCACCCCAATGTGCTTTACTTAACACCTCCCCCCTTCCCCCCCCAACACACACACACTGCTTAATAGCTGCGCTCTAAGAGGGGTTAATTTGAACAATTCGCTGTGTGCTGCTTCTTTTTTAATTAATTCGAATCCTTTGGCCATACTTCACGGATTTACCTCATATTTTTTGCCACAGGTGGCCGAAAAAGAGGGCATGGTCGAATTCACAAATGAAGAGAGCTTATTAATTAATTCATATTCATCATTCGTGCATTGGGTCTGGGATCTGCAATCTTTATTTTCGTTTGCCTGTTTTTTGTGCCCGGTGAAAACTACGTGCCTGCTCAGGGTCGCAGCCCTGCTTGGGGACGCAGGTGGTGATAGTACAGCATGGCCACGCCTCACCATTAACGCTCATGACTACCTTTGGTTAGCTCCTGGTATCCGCAGGGGGCCGCATTGTTTGCCTTTTCCTGGTTTGTTTTTTAATGAACTACTGGGCTTCATAACTATGAAATTCATAATGAGAGCATGCAACCATTGTTTAAGTGGTTCATAAGGCACTGATGAGCAGACTGGCGGCATCTGTCTGGTGGTTTGTTTGTAAAAAAAATACTGTGTGTTGTGCTTTTCCCACTGCCTGTCCCCATCAAGCCTTATCTGTGTTATCTATTCTGTTCCGCCCTTTCCCCCTCCATGGCTGCTGCCCAATCTTGGATTGATTGCTCTCTCCATACCCGGCAGCTCTCCATCCCCTCACCATTGCACTGTTTAACTAAAAAAGAGTAAACATAGCAGGGGTTGATTTACAAGCCCATGGCACCGCTGGTGCATCACTTTTATTGATGCACCAGCAGCGCAATGTACTTCCCCATATTTACATGGCCATGTTAAGGTACCCTACGTGACTTTTCATGGCCTTGTAAATTTGTTTCCCTTTCACGCATTACTCTGTGTGAAAGGGGCATTCCATGGGTGTTGCTGTGCGTGTTCCCACACAACATCCATTTAACTTGATGCATTCCCATATTTACAGCATTTTGTAAAGCCAACAATGCTTCAGAATCCTACGCATCCCCACGGGAGGCGTAAGGAGGCACATCGAGGGGAAATTCTTGTATTTCTTCTCGTTTTTTTTCCTCTTTGCGAGCTGACTTCTTTAACACGCATAGAAAAAGTAAAATGCTTTAAATTATTGATTCACCTTCCTGCACAAAAACAATCATGTCTCAGTGCACGCACCCTTGCAAAATGACGCAAGGGTGTCTGCACTGGCGCGCGGCTGCTGTGTGCGCGCAGGGTAGGAGTACAGGAATGCGCTGGATCTGAGAGATATGGCGCATTCCTGCCCTTTTATTTTGACGCACAGCAGCGCAGCAGGAAGGCTTGCTATGATGCCATGCGTCACAATATTGTAAATGAGGCCCATAGTCCGGATCCTATAGGAAGTTGATTGTGCCAATGTTCATGAGAAAATGCTTTTATTGCATTTCCAGGTCAGTAACAGTAATGCAAACATAATATGGCTCTGCTCTCTAGCCTACAAGCAACTCTGACTCTATGCGCTTCAGGAGCTGAATAATGCCCCCCCCCCCCCCCTTTTGTTCATACTGTCTAGCACTGCAATTTTAGCTGATGCTGTGCAGCATGAATTAAAGACACTGGCAGAGCCAATAGTCTCTAAGGCGCGACCTATTGACTGTGTCAATGCTTGTTTGAGTATGTTATTGTTTTCGTCTGAGGAATCTTTGGCAAGATATCTGAACAGTCATGTTTTTTTAAAGCATGCTGTGCCCCTAACATCGGTAAAGCACTTATAATAGAATTTTTAGATACCTTTGGGGGTTGTGGGTCTCCTGCATTAACTCGTTAAACGTAATGTCCTGGTGTGTGTAAAGCACAACAAAGGGGGGCTGCCTTGATCAGAGCAGGATCTATTTATTACAGATATCTACAGTGGGATGGGGCAAATGGCATGCTGGGGCTTGCACTTCTCCCCCAAATGATTATTGTATGCAACTGGTGCACTTCAGAGCACACCTTGCCCTTAACACTCAAAAGAGGATGGGATGAATACACAACCTTGAAAGCGCTTGGGCATTCTCCGCCTAGGGATTGTGTTCCACTGTGCATTGTGTCAACTGTCACTGTAGCACATGCTTTCATGCAATGGCAACAGCAATGTAAGAATGAGGTGACATGTCAATATATCATTTTAATATAATGGCATTGTGGATGCTATCATGGTAATGTGTATGTTGGGGCACTGTGAATGCGATCACCGAGGCAATATTTTTTCCCTCACTCTTCTGTCCGAGGCCTGTGTCTGTGATATCAGGACCCTGAAGCCAACAGGTATACTGGCAGAACATCACTTGGATTTATAGAACTCACATGTACAATTCGGACACTTGGGCACTGAATAATAGATGTTTGATGCTCAATGGTACTCATGTTATTGCCCTTGGAAGGTGACACTGTGTGGTCCCATCAGGATTTGAACCCAGCACATGGATCATTACTTATAATCTGAGCAATGGCCAGTGGCAGGTGGTGAACTTTCAATGTCGTGCTGCTAAATATCTGCTTTGTATTGAACTAAAGTGAGCCAGAATTCTATTTTTGGTGTTGGCGACTGTGGAGAGGTGATGGTGATGATGTGGGGCCGAATTTTGACACTGGCATGGACAAATTGTTCATTCAAAAGCCCCATTTCCACGTTATGTGGCTAATGGTCTGAGCAGCAATAAAACATTCCAAAATGTTTTGGATTGCCAGGCAAGCCTTACACTCCTCATGATTTTTTGGGTTCACATTTCCCAAGAAATCTTTGAGATAACTTAAGCAAAATAGTCCTTTTTGAGTACAATCTACTGTAAGTGGCTCTAGAGCTGTATTTTGGCTGTAACTTTAGGAATCAAATGATTCCTGGCAGGCACAATAACATTCTCGAGGGGTTGGGGATGGAGAAGCTTAGACTGATGTTATGATACTATCATAACAATTATGAATATAGACTATAAAATGTCTGATCAAATATTAAAACAGCACCCATTGTAACAGGAATCTTTCCAAACTGTGCGTTAATTATTCCTCAAATATTAGAGTGACATGGAGGACAAATAACAACGGAATGGAATGTGGCTCCAAGCGATCAGCAGTGTCTGGGATTATTTCAATGACTCCTTCTATCACTTGTTCCTCGTTGCAGTGGGTGCCCTAAGTGATACTGGTATGCCCAGTGCCTTAAGACTCAAGCTTCATTTTACTGATTAGGCTAAAAAAAGGATGAACTAATCCTAGTCTGGGGCTGCTTCTGTTCTCTTCTGGAGGGGGCTTCGCCTGACAGTTCAGGATGGACTGTTTCCATGAGGAGCATCATCAGTACTGATTTGCATATGGTGGGTCTCTTACCTAGTGTGGCATGTTGGGCAAAACATTATGGATTTGGATTTGGCCCAAGGAATTGCCAGTGGCTGAGATTAATGCAAGCATTTTTTAGATCGAGGACCATAGGCTGCGCCTGAGCAGTTCGGTCCGAAGATTTAATGTTTTTTAGTTAGGGGGCTTGAACCCGCCCCTCTTCTCCATTGGCTGGCCTCGTAAATGCTGGCCAGCCATTGGAGGAGAGGGGCGTCACTCCGTTTAAGCACCGTCTTTTTCGGATTGGGGGGACGTGTTTTTTCATTTCTTTCTCGCTGTGACGTCATCATGAAAAAACACGCCCCCCCAGTCTGAAAAGGACGGGGCTCTTTCACGATCCCTCCCCCAAGGGAGCTGTGCCCTCTGCTGCAGGCCCTTGTTAGCTGATGAGCTTCCTGCTTCCCTGAGGACCACAGATCACTATCTCCCATCCATCACCCCTGTGGTCACTCACACAATCCCAGTAACAGTTTATCAAGCCCAGTACCCCCTTCTCAGACATCCCCGCTAACCCTCGCCCTCCGCAGGTCTCCTTGGTGACCCAGGGATAGAATTAGAGTCCGGGAGCTCGGGGAGAGTCACGTGACCGCAGGATGAACACAGAGGTTGGGGCGGGTTAAAATATGTGTCCAGGAGCAACAGCGCCGATCTGTCAGTGCAACCGAGGCGGGACGGAGCAGGGCACGAAGGAGCCGTTTGGAGAACAGGGACTGTGCGGTGTCGTAACCAAGCAACAGTAAGGCCTGAGGCGGTACTTCCTGCCAGGTGGTGCTTCCGCTTCCTGTGTGTGCAGTGGAACCGGAGCCGGGAGGAGCTCTCAGAAGGAGCATAGTTCCCTTCAGTGCAGCTCACCGTCAATTTATATAGGCTGGCCACAGTGCCTGGATACTCTTCAGGGTGATTAGCCACGCTATACAAATCCTGATTGATAGATTTATTGAATGACAGGCTGGGACGATTACACCTAGGCGATGACTGCATTGACATATCAGAAATACAAGAATGACAACTTGGATCATGTGGGCTGCAGACAGGCAGAGCATTAAAGAGCTCAAAATGGGACATATTCGTCAAGAGTCAGATAATAGTGCATAGTCTAGGCTCCTGGCACCAAGGACAGCCTGACAGAGTTCATGAGTAATATTTACTTCACCATACTGTCTATAAGGTGAAGGTAATTCACTGCTGCTGGACTGGAAAGCAACTTTACAAGGGCTTTATCTTTGCACTTTTGGCTTAAAAAGCCAAGAAAGCGGAGATAAAACTTTCGCCCTATTTAAAAGAGGGTGCTAACATGCATAATCACATGTAAGCACCCTTTTTCCCCAACGCCTCCCTTTGCATCTCTAATGAGATGCAGAGTGGGCGTCACTGGGCGTGCCCCAGATGGACTACCTTGCAAATATCGCTGATGTTCACTTAGCGATATTTACAAGGCTGCCCCAGCATTTTAGCACACATTAGGTTTTGGAGAAAACTGCTGTTTTCTCCAAAAACTAACATCTGCTAAAATGCAGACTTACTTATCCCTAACTTTGGGGGGGATTATGATGATACGACCCTGTGGGTCGAATCAGCAAGGATTATCGCCGTTTTGCAGGGAACATCGCTGGAAAACCAGCGATGTTCTCTGCAGAACAGCAATAACCTCACTATCTCTGGAATTTTTATCGCCCTAGAGAAACGCGTTGTTAATAACGCGCTACCGGGGCGATAAATTCCAGAGATAGCCTGCGATAACAAAATTATCGCTAAGCATGACCACTGATAATTATCACTGGCCGTTGATAATATGCCCCCAAGATTGTGCGTGAGGCACTATCCATTATTTCCTTGATGTTTCAGAAAACTTTAAAGCCTCTCCTCAGTCCCTCCTTTTGTGGTCTCCCACCTCTCAAGTTTTGCTTCTCATACTTCTCAGTCTCAGTTTTACCTTCTTCCAAATTTCTCTTTCCTTTTCTTAATCTCTTGTTCTCCTTCTCTCTACTCACCATCTCTATCCTACCACTCTGCTCCACCTCTTCCTCCTGCTCCCTCCTTTTAATCCTTATTTTCTCTCTCCCGCCTCCAAGTATCTGCTTCTGTAGTTCTCCTTTCATCACTCCTCTATTTGACATTTTCTGACCCTTCATTATTCTCTCCGATCACCTTTTTCCCTTCCTTTTGTCTCCCCCAGAACATCACAGTCGTTCTCTCCCATAAACTTTCTTCGCATGTGTTTTAGCCTGTTCTCTCATCATGTTCTTCCCTGTCTGTCCCTCTACTCCTCTCTCTTCCTAGTTTGTCTCTTCCCCTCTTCTAGCTCATTTTGTTTCTCTCTTCTCCCTCATATCTCTCCTTAATCTCTTCTCTCTCATTTTCTCTCACTTCTCTCACACAGCCCTGCCTCTTTCCTGCTCTTTCATCGCTCTCTTGCCTCCATTTTTTTCTCTCTGACCTTTTAACACTTCATCCATTTCCTTTTGTCTCTTTCCCTCTCCTTCATTCATCTTTCTTCATTCTCTCTCCTCTCCCTCACTACTTTGTCTCAAACACTGTTCCTACTCTCACCTTCCCCTTGCACCATGTCCCTTTCTCTCTCTGCTCTCTCTGCTGGTCCTGAGAATGAAAGACTCTCTGCCATAGCAAGTACCCCTGACCGTAACGTGCATTTTGACTGTCATACATGAAGAACACTTAAAAAACCTGGACCGTTTAAAACGTAAGTGATGGCAAATAAATGTGCATCACTCTTTGAAAATGTTGCTTGAATATGAATTTACCTTGAAAAAAACAAAAGACAAGAGGTGTTTGGCAAAAGAGAAACAGTTGGTTTAATTAAAGACTTCGGACATGAACACAGTTACAGAAGTGGGTCTGAGGGCTGTCTCAAAGTGCAATCACATTCTGAGCAGATTTTTATACAGTTTTCGGGTATAATAAAAATACTTCAGGTGAACCTTATTTGGTAAAAGAATGCAGGCCTTGTCTGTGGAGTAGTAAATAAGGCCCCTGATAACACATGTGTGGACACCGTGTGGGCCAGTGGGTAATGTGTCCATATGTGCGCAATGAGCGGGGCGTGATCACCGTGTGTGCTGTGTCTTGAATGACTATGTGTTCCTAACTTCGTGTGGCATCTGACTTTATGAATGGGAATGCACACACCCCTCAGGCAATGCGTGCTTTATTGCGGCCAATCTCTCTAGATCATTGTGGTGTTGCTGCACTTATCTGTGGGATGGACCTGAGTTTCTTGTTCGAGCGTTTGTTTGCCGGCTACATGCCATCCCACCAATGATGTGTCAATCAGTTACCTCAGGCCTATATCGCAGAGCCTGCCTGACCACGTATTTCTGAGTCAGGATTGATGGAGAGTTCATGACGGGTGAGTTTGTTAATAGTGATGCGATTTCGCTCGTATATGCGAGTGTATCCTTATAAGCATTGGCATCGATGTTATCAATAGCAACAAAAAAGAACCCACTTTCAACATATAAAATGACATTTTGTTCATTATCACGGAATTGCTGTTTTAACGTAGTGACACATCAGTCCCTTGTTTTAGTTCTCAGGACACCTATGATTTGTAGCCTTACGGATTCATGCAGAGGCAAAGACCTACCCTTGAAAGGTGCAATGGGGTCTCAGGGAGAGGAGACCAGTTTCCTGCGACAATCCTGATTCCACGACCAGAATTCCATTACGACAGGGCAGAGTGCTGCTGCTGGAAGGGAAGACAGCATGATAACCTTGAGGCACTACTCACACAGGACTAGGGACCTCATTTTCAGTATTTTAACACATGGCAACGCAGCAAGCCTTCCTGCTGTGCTGTTGTGCATCAAAAGAAAAGAGCAGAAATGCGCCTTATCTACAACATACGGCGCATTCCTGTCTTTTTTCCCTGCGCTGGCTCACAATGGGTTGCCATGCGCCAATGCCCATTGTGATTTATCGCGCCGAAGGCAGGAGATAAATCTAATATGATCAGAATCGCTGACCTGCCACCATCCACAATCATCCGGAGCTGATCCATGGCCGCGGAAGGGCCGATACAGTTCCATGCCCAGGTCTAAAGCTAAACTGTTCCTTTTCCAGCAAGGAGTAGTGTTCTAAATGGCGAGAAAGGATTTTGCTAACATGGCATTCCAGTACCTTTATCAGAAAAGGCCCTTTTCTCCCTTGTCCGTCTCGCCTTCCTTTCTATCTCTCATCTCTCCTTACCTCTCCTCACTTCACTACACCTCCATCCCCTGTCCCTTCCCCTCCCATTCTCTTCACCCTTGCCTTCCCTAGCTGTCCTTCTCCTCCCCAATATCTCTCCTCTCCTCTCCTTCCCTATCTCTTCTCTCCTTTGCCCTCCCCTTGTTCCTTATGTCTACTCTTCCCTTTCCTACCTCATCTCTCTTTCCTTTCCTTTCCAGGCAGATTTTTGGAGTAGAAAGAGCTTTTAGGCTTCAGGGATGAGTGTTGTTTAAGTGTGGTGAGGGATTTAGGGGACAGTGAATGATGGTGTTTAGGGGTTAGCGATGGATGTTGTTTATGGGTGGTGATGAGGCAGAGAATTAAAAGCAACCGAAGTAATTGTCTGACAATGTAGACAATATAAATTTGAAATAATGTCCCCTGAATTTATGCACTGAAATACATTTCTCAGACAAAAATGTTTCTGAAATTAAGATCTGTAACCATTGCATTTACACATAATACATAAGCATTCAAAAGCCAATTTCGACCAAAAAGATGTTCTATGAATTGGTTTCTACAAAAAGGTAAATACCATTCATTCGGAAAATTTCCATTTAACAGTTTAGATTAAATGTTTTCTCACTACTGATATTCCATATAATCGCTTTTCTATGAAATCACATGCAACCGGATTTTGCACCTTAGTTGTCAATCAATTAAAGAGTGAAGAAAATAAATCGTAAACAGGTTCTACAGTTATTGGGCATGAAAATACATCTGTTCCACTAAATAAAAGTACAGTGTGTTCCAGCAACATAATGAATAATGTGGCAGAGGGTAAGAAATAATGTTCCCCAAATTTTCAGGTCACTCAAGATTCCAATCAAGGGGCAAAGTTAAGAGAAGTATGAAGCATATCACAGACAATTTAGGTATGAATCGAGTTGCTCCCAATACCACCCTCAACCATTTATCTCCACTATGCGCAGTTCCCAGAGGAGTAGTGCAGTATTTATACAATTGCCTCATGAATACACCCAATATGTTAAAGTACTAGCGAATGTGCCAGTCTTAAAGGAATGTCAAAGAGAAGATAAGCATAAATTAGGGAATAAAGTGGATCGTTGGCTTAGGAAGCACTCTGGTTGGGCAATGATCTATATAATGAGGGTTATTATCAAACCCTACCTCTGAAAGTTGGGGACCGTGTAAACATATTATTGATCAATTTTTATTCCAAAAGTTTTCAGCAACGATTTTCATATGTGGTTGACAAACTGGATAGTGAAATTGATTGGATAGCGAAATGGATTGATTAGAAATTGTCACATGCCTTCAGCAATTGAAGGTGAAGCATGCTGGGAATGTCTGGCGTATGAAGCAAACCCACAAGCCATTTTAATTCTTTTAGCTCTCTGTGTGATACTATTAGGACTCGGTTAATCTCAAAGAACACTCCCTCACATGGACAGCAGTCTCGCTGGTTTAACTATGCTTGTTCCAACTCATATAAAAAGCTTTATGTCACACTTAAAAAAACATCCCACGATCAAGGGAAGACATTTGGGAATGTAGGAAAATATATCAGAATATAATCACAGAAAGAAAGAAGGACATCAGAGAAAAAGCTTGGAAAGATCTGCTGGTAGCCAGTCAAACAAGCATTGGCATAGCCAATAGGTCTCGCCTTTGGCACCTTCTAAGTTATTAGCCATTCAACAGTTAATGTTGTTGCTGTAAGGATATTGTGCTGCATAACTAAATACTTATAAGGTCCCAAAGGCGAGACCTATTGGCTATGCCAATGCTTGTTTTTCTGGGTGTGGCCTGGGGACTCCAGATGTGCATAGCGGGTATCTGGGATGTCTGGCTTGCAGGGTATCCAGCATGTTGGTAAGTGAGTGCATTGACTGGGGCTAATGGGTGGTGTAAGCGTACTTCCTGTTTAAGTTATTGTGTTTTAAATGTGCGCAGTTCGGGGTTGAGTGCTCTTTCAGTTGCCTGCATGAAACTGGATTGCTCTCCCAGTAGGAATTCATAGCCCAGAAAATACCTGCAGTTTAGTTCTGTTTGCTAGCACCATAGAGCATGCACGTTACGAACACATAACAGTATCACAACATGAACATAAAATAACACCGCAAATGTAGCATATCATACTGTGACACCAGAACGAAATCTGCTATTTTTTACATCACATGTACTGGGGATTGTACACGTTAAACAGTTGATTTTGGAATACATCTATGACTTATGACAAAAGTCTAACAGAGTCACGGTAAAAGTATTCAACTTTACTGTGAATATTTGTTGGAAGGTTTTAAATGCTGATTACGCTTAAAATCCTTTATACTCCTAAGAAAGCTTTGATCTGAACCATCGCGGTTGCACCGATGTACGACGATTTCACACCCCAATTTTTAGAACTCATTTGCAAAGTTACTGATCTCCAACCCGCTAAGGCCATCGGATTTTCCAGTCTATTATGTATGTATTTTCTTTTGATGTTTTAAAGAGGCAGGAAGGACATGATGTAGCAGGCAACGCCACTTAGGCTGGGAGATGGAAATAGAGACGAAGAGAAGGGGACAGATAGGAAACGAACAAGGGGAGAACGAAGCAGAAAGAATGTTGGAGCAAATCCGGAGGTGCACGGACATGGACGCCGACAGGGAAGGAAGAGCAAATCTACTGCATAACAAAAGAAAGTCAGTTGCAGCCGGTATTTAATTTGAGCTGGTAGTTGTTTGCCGGGGGAATCCTTGCATCACATTTCATTTGCGGATAGTAGATGAGGAAAAACACACAATGCATGGAAGATAAAGAGGGAAAGGGGAAAAGCAGAAACCTGAAAGAGTGAGAGTTTCTGGTGTTTAATTAAAGAGGTCTGAGACTACAGACAGTCAATAGTAGTTCATACCTACAACCGCTAAATACTTAAAATGCCTATGGTATTTAAATAGCACCGGTGAAGCCGCGATAGCAGCAGAGTGTTTAAGGGTAACTGTAACATACCTTTTGTGCACAAAATGATGCAACACTAGTGAGCCAGATGATCCCCAGCTCAGCAGTTACCGGCGCTCGAGAAAAACTAACGTAAAAAATAACAAGCCTCGGACTGGTGTGCGTGAGTGGTGCGCACGCGCGTCTCTGCAAGTGCTACTTTGCTGCCGATCAGCTTGCTGTAACACGCGTGCGCTCTTGTGCGCGTTCTAGCGAGCTGATCGCCGGCAAAGTCGCATTTCTCAGAACTACTAAATGTCTCAGCCGAGACCAGCGCATGCGCTGGATCAGGCCAAGACCTAAATGGACCTTATTGGTGCCAGACAGCATCTGTGACCCTGAGGGGACTTTACATTTCAGTCAGTCCATTCAGGCGGATGAAGTAAGTGCCACTATTAGAAACAGTCTTTCCAGAAAAGCCCTAGGCCCAGACACACAACCACTCACACACCCACAATACTACTCAGGCCCATACAAGCACTCACACACACACACAACCACTAACATACCCACTTACACACCCAGACAACCCCTCACACACTCACTTACACACCCAGACAGAGAAGTGTGGCTCAGGGGTTAGAGGCGGCAGACCCGGAAGCTGAGATCGGCCCTGGACCAGGGTTCAATTCCCCGCCTCGGCGGGTCTTGGGCTAAAAAAAATTCCACGGACTCGATAATTCTCGCTCTGGTGCCTTCTCGACTCACGGATTCACACTCTGCGACTCTGGGCAATAGCTTGCTTAATCTCCACAACAGCCCCTCGCGGCGGGAGGCCTGGCTTTCACCTTGTGGATACCCTAATAATAATAATAATAGAGAGCTTATAGAGCGCTCAGTAACGCCATCTCGGCGTGTCCCCGCACTAAAAGCTACCAGCGATCACCATGAGAGCCTATGACCTACACAGTGTATAGTTGTGTTTTAAGCTTGGCCCTGAACAGCGCTTCACTGCTCTCCAGTCTAAGAGCAGGAGGAAGTTTGTTCCATTGTTGAGCTGCTTGGAACGCAAAAGATCGTCCACCCATTCTAGCCTTCCTTATCCTGGGGACTGTCAGCAGCCCGGCACCCTCCGACCGGAGGGTCCTTGTTGGTTCATAGCGGCTGACTAAATCCCTAAGGTAGGCGGGCGACCTGCCCCAGACAATTCGGTGACAGAAGAGGAGGCACTTAAACAGCACACGTTTCTTCACAGGCAGCCAGTGAACCGTATCCAGCGCCTTTTGAGAATTAGCCGGGGTTATCTCACAGGGGAATACCAGGACGGGTTCCCTAAGCAAGCGCTTAGATACCGACCTCGGTCAGTGATTTGCGCTATATAAATACATGTACATTTACATTTACCACTCACACACCCAGACAACCACTCACACTTACTCATACACCCACTCACACACCCATACACCCATTCACACACCCACAAAGCTACTCAGACACCGACGTATACATCCATAAAACAACTCATACGCTGATACAACCACTCACACATCCAGAAAACCACTCACAACCCCATTCACAGACCCATACCGCCACTCACACATCCACTAGACCTATACAGCCACTCACACACCCCCTAACTGGCAGATCCAAACAGCCACTCACACTCCCATACAGCCACTCTGACACACTCACACACTGATAAAGCCTCAAACCATTCAGATGAAATATGTTAGAAACAGTATAACTCACCGGACAGGTCATTGTGCTCCTGCCTCCCGAAATCATGCGACTCTGCACTTGTTTGAACCCGTTCTTATTCGCATCACGAGCGGGACTTCCAACTCATTAGGTCCTATCTAGTGACCTATTTACCCATTACGAACCCACGCGTTGAAGATTCTAAATTACAAATCGTTGGCGCCAGCTCTTACAAGCGTTTTCAATATCATTGCAGTAATGCGAATAAGACAATGTATAATTGTACTAAATTAAGACAACAATGATTGATTAAAAAGTCCTGAAGATGATGCCTAGTATCTAGTGCTGGCATCGAAACGTCGTTGACACCCATACGCCATATGCAATATGACTAAACAATATTGTAATGTGCAATGGTGTGGATAGAAATGACTTAAGTCTGTAAAATTCTAACACAAAAGTATACAGACAGATTTTACCTTGCCCTTTGGCCATTCTGTGTTCGTTGTTTTATCTCAATGCTCTGTGGGTCACGGCTGTGCCCACTTGTCATCTTATGTTTGAAACTTCTTCGCATTCTATTCTCATATTGAAAATAAATTAGTGTCCGGGAGAACATAAGACATACTAGCTATTCAGAGTATGATTATTCCTTGTTTGTAATTTTTGCTCCAAAAATAGGGACCACTATTCTCATGAACCTGAACACTAGCAACTCAAGACTGGTTTTGACCTATTAGGCTCTTCAGGGAGGTATAGCTTGGTTTCAAAGACAGTATGCATGGGACTAGTGCTTAATCTGAGCCGGTGGTTTACGGTGCTTGGCACCAGCACTTAATTGCTTTCGGGTGCTCAGTACCGTGAACTAATTGCCAACACCACACTTATGACAGTCTGCCACATAATGGCGCAACTCATCTAATAATAATAATAATAATAATAATAATAATCTTTATTCGTCATATAAAAATTAGACCATAAAAGAGACATCATGAGCTGCATACACATCAAATATAAACATTATTAATAAGAAGAGCCAAATGAACATTAAAACAACACAAAATCCATACAATGTTGTTATCCCATTGGTCTCTAAAATTCATAATACAGCCAACGACCTGTGCTTCAGATTAAAAAAGGAAGATAAGCGATAAGATCCTCAGTTACCAAGTTAAATGCTGAGCCTGGCCCTGAAGAGAAAACCCCACAGTTCAAACTTTTATGGAAACCTCACACAGTGCAAAAATTAGCAAAAACTCTTGCAGACTTCAGGCATCCCTAGTGTTTCTTAACTTTAAAGCAGATTTTTAAAAAGTTAGAGACACAAAACATTTTGTAAAAACATCTGATGAGAGTTGTAAAAACAATAATGCAACGCATGCATGCTTGAATCTCAGTTTCTTTAAAAGCCCGATTAGGAACACTCTTCTTGGGTATAAGTAGAGCTGGCAGAGGAGAACAAAATGTAAGGTATCCTGTGGAGACCAATTGTCGCAGCCACAGGGTTCTTTATGTTCAATGTGTACCATGAAGCCAGGGGGTACTGCCAGTAGGTGGTGAAATAAGTTCAACCTAAAACGTGTAATTAAAAATCTGTTGTGTGCGCTGATTATGAGGGGTAAATAAGGTTCCATACACCGCACTGACTTTACTAAAATGTGTTCTCTAACAGTGGGTTTTTTAAGTTCTCTATCCTCACTTTGTGCAGAGACATATTTAAACAAGCATTTACAATGCAATGGTTTCGCCTTTACAAAAGTTAGAGCTATTGGCATTGCTCATGACATTATTTTTATTTATGTTTTTTTTTAAAAAACATAAATAAATGGCATTGTCAGTTACAATGCCAATAGCAGGGCAGGAGAGCAAGCACAAGCAACGAGGGGGCAGGATAGCAAGCACAAGCAATGAGGAGGGGGGGGTGGACAGCAAGCACGAGCAACGGGGGGCAGGGGAGCAAGCACAAGCAACGGCAGGACAGCAAGGGGGGCAGGACAGCAAGCACAAGCAACGGGGGACAGGGGAACAAGCACGGAGAGGGAAGGACAGCAAGCACGAGCAACAGGGGGCTGGGGAGCAAGCACAAGCAACGGCAGGACAGCAAGGGGGCAGGACAGCGAGCACAAGCAACGAGGGGGGGCAGGACAGCGAGCACAAGCAACGGGGGGCAGGACAGCAAGCACAAGCAACGAGGACTGGCAGGACAGCAAGCACAAGCAACTTTTTGTGGACCTGTGAGATTGTCAGGTGGACAGGGTCATTGTCTCCCTTGGCCCCCCCCACACACACAGAGCCCCACACACACACACACACCGAGCCCCACACACACACACAGAGCCCCACACACACACACAGAGCCCCACACACGCACACAGAGCCCCCCACACACACACAGAGCCCCACACACGCACACAGAGCCCCACACACGCACACACACACAGCCCCACACATACACACACAGAGCCCCACACTACACACACACACAAAAAAATCAAATGGCACACTTTTTTGCTTACATTTCCTTAGTCAAGATTTGAAGACATGAAAACAGTTTATGTAGCAATTTTACGGAACCTTTGCACAACACACATAAATTAAAAATAAAACGGATGAGAGCAAGGCTTGAGACAAGGATTCATTCAAGAACACACGAGCAGGCTATATGAATCACTCTGCAACTTCCCGAACCCAAAAGTCCGACACTTTTCAGCGGCTGGGGGTACCGCAAAACTGCATGTAAAGGTAAAACTCCACCTAAAGTAGCCAGGGGCTCACGAAATATGCATATATTCTAAAGAGAAACTGGGATTTCCTCACTCCAACTTATAGCTAGATATGTTTTCATCAATGCGACGTCACAGAACTCCGTCCTTCGAAATTAAGGTTAATTATCTTCATCAGTGCTGCACTTTAACAGAGCTGGGTCTCCCTGCAGAGGGTGAACTGACAGGTGGGCGCAGGTGTGACAACGTAAGGGTGCAAACAAATACAAACAATGTGAACATCTTTAAGAGGGAGGAGGGGCTAAAGGGGGTCATGGCAGAGGGTGGCAGTGGTGTAGCGAATAGTGCGGTTGAGTGATGAAAATTGGTAGAAGGGATGGGTGCAAGGTCAAAAAGGGAATGACGGCTGGGTGGATTGACAGGTTGCAGGGTGGAACAGACACGGTAGAGCAGGGTCATATGGCCAAAAACTGTGGCACAAGTAACAGGCGGGCATATAGTGCGAATGAAGGGTGGCACAAGTAAGAGACAGGGGTTTATAGTAGGTATGACGGCTGGCACAAGCACTAGAGGTGGAGGTACTGCCAGGAGGGTGGTAAAGAGAAAATATAAATGGCACAGACTTGAAAGAGGGTGGTGGCACAGGAGTGTGGGTGGCAGTGCGAGCAAAGTGAAATAGGCAAGAGGTGGACTAGACCACCAGGAGGGTGCTAGAGGAAGCTGGCCATGTACAGGGAGTGAAGCCGGAGGGGAGGTGGTGTAGGCAGGAAGGTGAACAGTACAGAGATGGTGGATGCAGACACAGAATGAGAAGGAGGGGTGATATGGAGAAGGAGGGGTGATATGGAGAAGGAGGGGTGTATAGACAAGAGTGAGGCACAAGGTACAAGGAGCAGCAGAGGTGTTGGGAGGACACGAAGCAATGCGGTGTGTGGGGATCGGACAGGCAGGAGGGGGCAGTGAGGGCAGTGATACGGGAAGAAAATCGACGGGTAAGGTGGTGCAGATGAGAGTCAGGCTTTAGAAAAGTGGGACAGGCCAAACGGAGGGTAAGGGGCACAGCAGCGGGGTGTGAGGGGATGGATAGGTGAGATCCTCCAGGCAGGGAGGCGGGTGCTGTACTTGTAACAGCTGTACGAGGAGATGGTGCAAAGGCCAGGCCAGCACAGACCCTCTGAACCCCCGTTCTCACTCACCGCGAGCCTTCTTGTTTGGAAACAGCCGCTCAGCCTTCTCTAGGAAACGCAGCGCCTTGTCTTGATGCCCGTTCTGGATGGCAGTTAACGCTATGGCAATACAGCGCTCTACTTCGTCCCTGTTCGATTCCATTGCGGAAACAGTCATCGGGAGTCCTGGCTCCGGTCGACGCCGCCTGCTGATGACGTAAACCGATTGGAAGAGCGATGCAGTTCAAAGGTGTCACCAGTTTCAGTGCTGACTGATGCGGTTTCTTCTGACCATGGAAACGAAAGAAGGACTTTGTGCCTCCCATGGACGCATCCTACTGAAAGCAACATCTCACGTTGACTTCTTAGACACACATACTTGCTTACGTTTGGAAACACTGTTGCTCTGCAGCGGTTAGACAAAAACATTATGCTTTCGGTGCACAGCCCGTCTTTCCGTGCAATGCATTTCTTCTGTCTACTGTACAAAGAAGGCAGAGTAGAGCGCACATAGCAACAGCCCGGACAGCTGATTGGGCGGTAGGCGTGGTTCAACGCTTCCCTGCTTGCAAGGTCTACTACAATTTCCTGTCTGTTTGGCAGTAGTATCAGGTTTTCTCTTTCTGTGCTTGTTAACTCAGCTGTGTTTGAGCGATTTAAGAAACAATTTAAGAAAAAAAACAGCACAAGCAGTAGAACTCAACAGCAGGCGATAACAAGTCGGGCTTCCCTCCTCCGCTCTGGGGGGGGGGGGGGGGGGGCGGACGGGAGAGGACGAGGGGGGCGGGAAAGGTCACGGACGTCGGGAGGGGGGCGGGAGAGGACGAGGGAGGCGGGAGATTATTATAAGGAGACCCGAGCAGCAAGGGAGGTGCCGGCAATGCCGGACCAGACACGGGGGCGTTCCCGGCGTCCCGTGACGTCGGCAAAAGCCAAAGAATGTCGGGAACGCCCCCGTGTCTGGTCCGGCATTGACGGACAGGCCCCTCGTCCAATGGCAAGGCTCCGTTTACGGAGCCAGCCAATCAAGGACGAGGGCCGGACAAAGCCACCTTACAGTTCTCAACAGGATTTCGCCTGCGCCGAAAAGATGCGCAGAGCGCATCTTCGGCGAGGCGAAACCTAAAAACAGGTCTTTGCTAAGAGCTTTTTACTGTGATCCCATCATATCAGAATCAGTGAACAGATCTGCTCGTCCTAATGTGGTGAGGGTGTCCTTTACATATTTCAACCATGGAATTTTTAACGTGTGATCCAGAGAGAGACAGTCCTGGATTATCAGCTTATTAAAGCCTGCCTCATCGCTGGACCAGATCTTAACCCGACACAGTAGGGGTTGTACAGCAGGGATTTCACAGCAACCATATCAGGTATGTACTTGGACCCTAGTTCCTCATGAACAAGGTATGCAGGGGTGCTACGAGGGACTTTCAGCAAGCGCCTATAATATATGTCTTCTTCAATTTGTAATTTATTAACCACCTTAAATCCCCACACCTCACTACCATATAAAACTTTGGAACTGCAGAAGGAGTTATACAACATTAAAATCGTCCCCAGTGACCAGTTACCTGTCTACGCACAAAGTTTGCAATTGCTCCGGTGGACCTTGTGAGACAAAGGCACTTCTTCTCTAATAGATGTTTAAAACTCAGTTTTTCATCAAATAAAATGCCCAAGTATGAGAAGGACACATACTTTCAATAAAGTATGTGGGCCTGCTTTGTAGGTTTTAGGCTTCCTGCACTTCTTTCCAATTTCCATGATATAGGATTTTGTTAAGTTAGGGGACAAGTCCATCTTATTCATAAATGTCATAAACCCATCTAATTAAAGCTGCAGATACTGGGATACGAGCAGCATAAGGCAGAAAAGGGACAAATCTTGTACCTATCCTCCGGATGTCTGAGTGTAATGCAGTCAGTCCAGAATCAAGACCATTAATATATAATGTGAACAGGAATAGCGCTGAAATACAACCCTGTCTTACCCCACTAGAGCAATTAAAGTGGTCAGTGGTATTCCCTTCCTGTGTGTATCTAACTACGGCAGTGGTGTTCGAGTGTAGGGCCATTAGGGTGTTAATTCTTGCCAGGTCCACCCCAAGTTCTCCCATAAGATTCCAGAGTTTGCAGCGATTCACTTGGTCGAAAGTCGCTGTGAGGGCCAGAAAAGCGAAATACAATGTCCCTGATTTGGCTATTGTGTACTTAGCAGTAACAAGATTGAGGCATTGATCTGCTGTGGATTTACTGGGTCGGAAACCATATTGTAAATCCGTTATTATTCAATTGGCCTACGCCCAATCCGCCAATCTGTACCACCAGCCCCAGACCCTTCGCTGTCACATCAATAAGGGATATCGGGGGATAACAACGTGGGCTGTCTCTATCTCCTGTCTTGAATATCGGGACAATGGTGGCAGTAGACCATGATAATGGCATTACTGCTGCTACTGCCACTTTTAAAACCCTCACTAGGAGAGGTGTCCATACCTCTGTGTTGCATCAGAAGAGGTCTGGCGGGATCCCATCTGGAATAGTGTCAACCTGCGCCCAACGTAGCCGCCTGCCTTGGTCAGTTGCGGAGATCGTTCCCCCAATTATTCTGTGAGGTGCTGGGTGATACAGAAGGGCAGCAAGTGGCACGGTCACAGGATTAAGACCGCTGAATATACTGTGGTCAATATTAAAAAAGGGTTATAAATCTCCTCAATGTGTGGAATACAAATATCAAATCAATAAATGATGAGCAGACACTACCTTTATAGGTCGGGGGCACAGCTGTATCAGGGAGAGTGGCAATCAGGTTCAATGTATGAGTTTGACCATGGATGTTTGGGAGGACATACAAATCCCACCATTCCTGAGTGTGTTCCAAATGTAGGTCCTCTCTTAATGTACAGGTCGACCCGTCACAATGAATCACCCTCAAGTTAGGGCACAGGTGGCAATCAAAGTCTCCAGCTAAAATTAGTTGAGACTGTGACAGACCTTTACTCTGTATTTGCTCCAACCGTCTACTTAGTTCATTGAGGCTGGCCGATCCCTGTGAGTGTTCACATTATAAAAGTTAATTAAAACTCACCGGTAAGAGTTGCTTGAGAATGTTAGTCATGAGACATCCGAGTCCCATGACATAGTCTTCCACCTACATTGAATCCTAAAGTCTATAAGCATAATTAGTCCCCCTCTTGCTCTCCCTGCACTCGACCTTAATGCTGGGCAAAAAAAAGTTTTGTAACTTTCTAAGAAGAAGTTATCAGCTAGCTCCCACGTTTCCTGGATGCATATTATGTGGAAATCTCTAATGTAATGGACCCATTGCTCATCTAAAAACTTACTGGCTACACCTGCCATGTTCCACAAGACAATTTTAAAATCACCCACAATACGCCCCTCCTGGGAGCAAGAAGGGGCAATAGTAGCTCTATCTAGACTGACCATTCCCAACTGACTTTGATCTCTGTACTCATAAGAAGTTTCTGTTATTAACCCAAAGTTAGTCTCCACCATCACACATGGTTTGTCAAGAGGTTCAACCCGGTTGTCAGTAGCTCTACCTGTACCCTCCCCTTCAGGTAGTCGATCTATGTCACTCAGGTCCCTTAACGGTGCACATGCATTTCTTAATGTCAGGGGTCCCCCACCCAGAACAGGGCCATCTTCATGCACAAGATGGGATGATTTAGGGCTAGATGGTGGCCTATAAAAGAAGCCCAGTGGTAATGGTCTAATCCCTGATTCTGCTGAAAATTATTGCAAGGAGGGGAATAGGTTCTTATGGACCAGTTTGGAGTACCTCAGCGTGACAATTACAGTGTCTCCAGAGAATGTTTTCTTGTTCCTACCAATCCATGCTACCCTCCTGGCCATCAAGATGTGCCTGGGCTCAGAAATATTAAACCCTGCGTGTTTGCATAACCAGTGGGTCACTTTGTTGATCAATTGGACTGTGGACTCCTCCTGTGCACTGTATAGTCCTGGAACACCTAACTGGACCACTATATAAGGACAACTTGCTGGTGGGAGGTCTATGATGTCAGATTTCAGGTATTAGGGGCAAACTGAGTAACCCCACTAACTGACTGACTATGCAATAGGTGACCACTATGGAGGCCCCTTTGATTCATCTCGCTGTTATAGGAAGCCACTGGTCCAGGCATAGTTGACCCGGAGATCATGGCCTGTGTCACAAACTCTGTTACACCAGGAATTACTTGAGGGATCTGGGTCTCGATATGTGGCGCTACAGGAAACTTTACAGGGGGAGTAACCTGTTGGGCATCCTTATTGTAGAAAGCTACGCTCTGCGCGGACCGGCTAAAGGGAGGCAATGCTTTATCAATTTTAGCGAGCCCTTGTATCAACCAAAACTTTTGAGAATTCATTAAAAACGTTATTCAGTAGGCCAGTCACTGTTTCCACAATTGTTTGCTTCAGGGGCCCCCACAAGTCTTCTAAGTCCCCGGCGACTATAATATCTGAGCCTACAATACCTCCACCTGTCTTCCTGGGAAACATGTTCCTATTTACTTTTCGTTGTTTCTTCGGGTGGGAGGGCCACTTAAATCCGTGCAGTGAATAGTGGTCGACATAGCCCTATTCCGTGTTAGTTAGGCTGGTGCCTGGTTTAGAACCCCCTGCTTCTTCTGCTTCCTCTTCTCGACCTTGAACCAGGGCACCCTCAGCTACCTTTTTAGCCACCTGGACCATGCACTCCTCTAAGAACGGTGCAACTGCCCCTGCCCTTTACAGTGAGAGCCACCTCTCTGCCTCGTCTCTTTAGTGATTACCCGCATCTCTTTTACCGAAAATGAATCCATCCTTCCCCTGCTTGAGACCTGTGGGGAACACATGGGGCACCTTTCTTCTTAGCCATGATGTTCCTAGTCAGTCAACCTGATAAACCCACCTAAACAACACAGGCAGAAACGCTTAGGGGGTCTTACAGGGGAGAGAGGCATAGGCTAGCCTAGGGCCAAGAGCATGAGCCTGGCCCGGCCTCGATCATCCACGGACGGGCGCCGAAGGGCCCACCCTTGGCCCGGCATCGCCCTTGCGCGTCCACGTGTGCTCCTTGCTGCGGGAGCCACAAGCTGATTTTAACCCCTCCTGTGCTCATGATGAGCTGAGCTCGTCATGAGCCATGGCGCTCCAGTGCAAATGGGAGGGGGAGGAGCAGGGCGGGGGGTTGTAATGTATGGATTAGGGACTATAACAGGTAAGTAAACTTATAAATAAATAAAACGAATTTCGTTGTGTGCACTGCATCACCAAATGCGATGCAGTGCACACAACGAAATTCGTTTTATTTATTTATATGTTTACTTACCTGTTATAGTCCGTAATCCATACATTACAACCCCCCACCCTGCCCCTCCCCCTCCCTACGTCACCACCCTGCAGTTACACCTACTACCGGCCGTGCCTGGTTCCCACGCTGCGGGAGCCCCGAGCTGATTTTAAGCACCTCCTGAAGCGGGATGACAGCATTGGTGGCAGCAGCCGCGTTGCACAGTGGGGGACGGAGTCCCCTGCTCCTCTCCTAAGTGGTTGCCTGGTGGCGGCTATGTCGGGTTCCTGCGCTGCGGGAGGCCCAAGCTGATTTTAAGCGCCGTCTGGAGCAGACAACAGCATTAGTCGCAGCGGCCGCGTTGCACAGTGGGGGATGGAGTGCTCTACTCCTCTCCTTAGTGGTTGCCTGGTGGTGGCTATGACAGGTTCCCATGCTGCGGAGCCCCAAGCTGATTTTAAGCGCCTCCTAGCGAGGGACGACAGTGTTGGCAGCAGTGGCTGCGTTGCACAGTGGGGGATGGTGTCCCCCTGCTCCTCCCCATAGTGGTTGCCTGGTGGCGGCTACGACAGGCTCCTCTAATTTAGACATGAGCAGAAAAACGCCTATTTATGAATACAATATACCTACAAAATTACTAATGCCTGCCGCACTTGCTGGTGAGAAAGATCCTTAGTAGTTGTTTTGGCAGTGATGACAGTCATGACGGGTGGTGGAAGCTGAAGAGGTGCCCTGGTCAGGGCCCTGGCACTAATAATTCTACAAATTAAGCACCGCATGGGACCTATGTTTGGGCAAACCCATTCCACATAGGGTGCCACACTAAAGTATACAAAAAAGAGATGAATAGAATACTTGAATTAATCTCATCCACTGCCAATTGCCAAAAATTGATTTTGCTTTGGGCTGCACCAAAAAAGTAATGCATCCCTGATATAAAATCTTAGTAAATGTAGGCTGGTATGTGCGTAACGTGCTGAGCATAGCATGCAGGACATTCAGGCATTCGTCTGTGCTTATTGTTCTGTAATTTGAGTTGGAATAAACGCTGATCACCTTCTGTTTCTTAGAATGATGGGGTAAAAGGAGGTATGCAAAAGAAACAATTGATGGATAGAATGCTGGACAATGCAAACATTCACCCTGAGTCACAAGGATCTGGGTTTAATCCATCATTCTTTTGTTCACCACCCCAGTTTAGACCTAGACATATGCAAATTAGTCTTGACCCTGTTCCTTAGGGGGACAGTCCAGCCCGAACTGCCAAGCCAGGTTCTCCCCGGACCAGAAAAAAGCATCCTGGGACCGGTTTCAGGGCATTACCCTTCATCAGCCAGGCCAGCTTGAATCCAGTGGTGTGGTGAGCACGAGACTTGTTTACATTGTCCAGTATTCAGTCCATCAATTGTTTCTTTTGCATAAGGGTAACAAGAGGTAGCATAATTTGTTGCTGTGATGGGTGACACCTAGTCATATGCACAGGTATAAGACCACAAGTAGTAAGAAAACAAGAATCACAATGAAGCAAACCACTGGTGTCGTGTTTATATCTAGGACCCTAATTCAATATTCCCGATTTATGCCCTTGTGAGGTTATAATCAATAATATCCTGATAAAGGCATAAGAATCAGATCCATATTCAGTAATAGCCCATGCAGTCCAAAGCACCGCACGGCTAGTCCCATCGACTCCTAGAAAGCACAATGCGTTCTTTAAACAAACCAAGCCTCCAGCATCCCGGGAAAATCCCCCCTGCTTTACTTTTGATTTGAACAAGAACTCCTGAAGTCCAGAAAGAATTGTACCTTCCAGGTATAAAATACCAACAGTTGCCTTTAGCAAACACACGGTGGTTTGGAGCAGAGCGGCCATCTACTTGCCCGAGAGCCCAGCTGATGCAAGAGCCCACGGAAGCCGCCCCTCCCGTATGACGCACCGAGAGAGACGCTGTCTTTTTCTCCAGCCGAGAAAATCCAGCTCCGGTGTTTCCAGCCTACCCTTGCGGGTTGCTGGGATATTGAGTCCTGAGGAAAGAGATACCAGACCTCCAACATTCTATTACCAAAGTACCATATGGCTAAGAAACCATATCAATGCTTTTACAGTATTATTTCCTAATACTACTTTTACTGTACGCACTTTACTTTACTTTAAGTATTGCAATTGTGGCAATTCATTTCACTTGCATGAGAAAGAAGACTGCTCAATAAATAACACCTTTTATTGAAAACGCCTGTCTCTCTATTTCTCTGCATTCTGGTGAAACTAAGTATGCACTGCTGACTGAGTGAAATAGCTGTCTATTGTTTTCACACGACTCTAGAGATACACTCTTATTCTGAGGGAGCAAAGTTGTCATGTTTATGCGGTTGTCGGAAACTGAATCCCTTCTTGTCTGAGCCAGGGAAGCTCATCCCTCCCTATTCATTCAAGAAAGTTTCCAGTGACCTCTGAGCTAGCTGGCGCAAACCTAAATTAAGTTTAACATAGTCAGTAGAGACCTAGATGACCTCAGTCCTACGTCAACACTGCTGTTTATGTTATTCTAATGTGCAGAGCCTATTGGGAAAATAGGAACTACACTACACTGGTAAGTAATGCGTTTAGAAACAATAGTTTGTGGCAAGCAACAGCGTATGCACTGTCTCAAGTGAGACCTAAAAAGAAGTTCCCAAAAATGTCTGAAGTCCTAGGTTCCTGAGGTGCAGGTGTCTATGTGTTTTCTGGTGGAGAGAGCCCATCGTTCACTGACCTCGTGCCCATCCTCCCTGGAGCTCCACCATGATCGATAGTCAGAATCTTTCAATTCACTGATAGTAGTGACGTGATCCTACGGGCAGCCCGGAACATAGGTAGAGTGAAATGTGAAACATCCCCTGTAATAATATTCCCAGATTACACTAAGAAAGTGCAACTATAACAAAGATCTTTCTGAGAGATTAAATAGAAACTGTGAGCTATGGACTTCGATACATGTTACTCTTCCCAGCACACCTTAAAGCGGTATATCAAGGCAAATCCTTATTTTCTTACACCCCACAAAAGTGCCTAGGCTTAGCTGGAAGAACAGCCTATCCACAGACAGACTCAGACAGTATCCCATAAATCCCCTGATAACAGAAACACAGTAGGAAGTTGGAAACAGCTCATGAAGTGACAACGAAGGAGCGGCGGTACCATAGATCAGAGGAACTAAAAATGCACATCTTCCTCTCGAGAGGGCCATTATGGGAAGCGATGGGGCTGCAGCAGACGAAGCTTGAGCACCAAAGCTTTGCAAGGGGATGGAGACAATATCAGAGCTCACATGATAAACTAATACAAAGGATGTCTACGTACTCTAATAACTCAGCTTTGGGTAACTTTACTTCACTGTACTCTGCTCACGGCCTGAGTGACCTGGAGGGCAGGAAAGCAGGCAGTCTACCCAGCCCTACACTGTCATTTATACCTGTGGCTAGAGTTGTTCCTCATGTTGGGGCAACAGACATGTCATGCACTGTGAAGGTGGTTAGTAAAAAAAACACCACATGGTAAGGTAGGGAGGTGGTGGGGTTATGTTACTGGCTGTTGGTCACTCAGTGCAATTGGAGTCGCATTTGAATGTACAGGACCGCCCCACAAGGCAGACAAGCTAGTGTGAAAACATTGCCTGGTACAGATGACAATGTCACACGCTGGCTCTCATGATGTGGAATGTCAATGGGTTGGGGAACGAAATTAAAAGGGGGCTGGCAGCTAGGGCATTCACATTATATATACAGCTCTCGTATTCCTACAGGAAACATACCTCCCTGGAACACACTGTCCATTTCTTTGGAGGGGGGAGTATAGGATGTGTAGTCATTCAGGGTTCCCAGGGGATTGGGAGGTATCTCGCCTATCACTGGTGAATACCTGGCCATCGAAGCGCTGGTACGATGAATACTCATGGATGCACAGATGAGGGGCTGGGCTTGGGAGAAGGGATGAGGGAAACACATGACATAGTGCTCTATTCAGCTAACCATGAGGCATCGTTGAGCAGATTACGAGTGACGCACTCTATACATACCAGAGACACGCAGGATTAAGAACTAACTGGGAAGAGCTCACTACTGTTCCCGATGGGAGAATGGCAACCACGGGAGATGCTGCATAATGCCCGAGGGTGGAAACACAGCCTTTTAAATACCTAGGCTTGTGGATCACTAGGGACGAAAAAGCAAGCAACAAGGATCATTAAAACCCTTTATTAAGTAAACTAGGCACAAACATAGCACACTGGAGCCAAATACCAATCACAATACCTGGAATAGAGGCAATGTTTAAGATGATTCCATTTCTAGATTCATATGTATACTACAAAATTCTCCAAACAAGATCCTAGCCCTTTCTTTACCAAGATGGACCACCTGTCAAGGACACTACTCCGTGGGGGAGGAACACCGCAGATTGCACCGAGCACTCAAGATATGAATGGGGGATTGCATTACCAAATATCCAGGAATATTATGGGATGGGAGAATAGATTGTCTCACAAAACACCTCTATGGATGGGAGCAGGACTAAGAGAAGTGGCTAACTTACCAGCCTTTAAGAAGTGGGACATAATTGGCATTATCATCGTTAGAACATGTTAGGATGTGAATGAGATAGACTCACTTGAGCAACTACAGAAAGAGTCTGAAATGGCCTCATCGCAAACATCCAAATACTTACAGTTACGACATGCATTACAATCCAGAATTGCGGCCAACGAAGAGACGAAAGAGCACTCCCCTCTTGAGTGAAGACAATGAATTAGAGAAGTTGAGAGAAAAATGGCAAAACGAAATCCGAACCTTAGATAACGAAAAATGGGGGAATGCACTGAGATCTCAAAATGAAGTGGCCATAAAAGCCAGCTACAGACTCATACAATTAAAAATCGTACACAGGATATTTTACAGTATAATTTTGATGAAAAAATAGACCGGGCTAGGACTGAGTGGTGCTGACAGAATCGGGCACTTTCTTGCCCCAAACTTCAAAAATACTGGCAACTGGTAACATAAAGGCGAGAGGAGGCCACAGAGGCTCCACTTGTACTATTACGTATATGGAAAGACTCTGATGTAACCAGCTACAAAAAATTGTTAATAAACTTGAAGAAATTGTTAATAAATTTACAATATGTGGTGGATAACTCGTCATAGCCCAGAAATGGGGAAGCGTGATACCTCCCACAATACAAGGCTGGGAAAAGGATATTGATTTATGCATGGCCAAGGAGAAAGCAGTATACAAAGACTGAGGCCGTCACATATCATTTGAGAAACTATTGGGCAGATGGATAGAAGATTGGAAGGAAAAAAATAGGACAGCCCAAAATAGATGGGTTACTTTTAGAGCCAGTGGTCAAATGAGATTTTTCTGCAAAAGTTTGAGATTTTTGGAAGAATGTCCGTAGAATCACTGGCTCGTTCAAGTGGAAATCTGAAGGGATTCAAATGATTAGAGGGAGCGTTCCATACTTCTTGAAAATATCACAGGGCCAAAGATTGTTGATTCCCAAATTAATTTTTTATTCACGTTTTCGTTCATCAACTGACGACAGCTTCCTTAGTGAATTTCAACATAAATGAATCCGACGTGTTTCGTCCAATGAAGGACATCATCAGGGCTTTTAATAGTTTGTTCGACAGATAAATCTCTCTAATCCCAGTTTATAATAGGTATTGACCACAATTCGATATCTCTTTAGAAAATAAGATCCAAGTTAGGACCACAACTTCCCTTTGTTTCTTCACGTCTTCTGTTAAATTCTCATTTAGCTATCCATAATTCCCTTCCGCGTTTCTTCAAATACTCACTCTCTATGTTTCCTATTCAGGTCTCGTTTTTCCTCTTGCTGGCAGTTCCTTAATCCAACAACAAAAAGTTCAAATGCTGGAAGTCTCAGTCAGGACAGAAGATATGCCCGTCGCCGCTGACTGAGACTTCCCGCATTTGAACTTCCCTATTGTCCGCACGGACTGGAGTTGGAATAGAAAATTATACTATTCCAACATCCAGCACCCCCCCTCCGCAAGTCGTTGTTCCGACTTGCGGAGTAATTGTATGCGGAATCACAACGCAGTAATGGCACGTTGTGATTCCCTGCGGAGAGAAATACAGCGGGATATTATCATACATTCGTCCCAGCCCCACATTTAAGTACCACGATGGCGGAGATCTCCTTACTGGAGTAAATGTCCTGAATAGACCCTTGAGGAATGGTTTTAGAATTCAACTAGACCATAAAGAAGGTGCATTACTGGACTGTCTAAACCTGGAAATTGCTGCCAGTTGCACTGTGATGGAAGAATGAGTCTAGCTGGATCTTGCCAGGAGAAGTAGATATAGAAGTATTTGCTCCGACTGCGATGTGAGAGAGTGGGCATTAGATTTGGCACATCAAAGGCAGAAGCTTTTCGATTTGAGTTTATAAGTGTTGTTCGTGGTGTCCGCCCTTGGTTTGGCAAGGATTTCCCTGCAGTCTGAAGGAATATCTAACATGGCAAACTCATTGAACTCAGGAGCCAGGCCTATAAATGTAGCGATGTTGGGTTGGGATGACGGACCTGGCCCTGGTTTATGGTCAGCAGTTTTGATATCGATTTGAGATGAACGTGAGGTTGTTCTGACAGGAGCAGGATGTCTGTGAATCAGAACCGCCCCCCCCCCCCGCACCCGGGACCAATGGAATCAGGGGAAAAGCGTAAGCATAGATTCCGGACCATCTCATCAGAAGCGCATTCCCCTGGAACCCTCTTAGGGATGCCAAGTTGCCTAGAATGGGCATTTCTTGTTCACCTTTGTAGCAAACAGGTCTAAGAGGTTGTCCGTAATGTGCTGGTTGAGCTTCCACTCCTGGCAAGGGATATTGGTCCTGCTTAACGAGTCTGCAAGGATATTGGAAACTCCTGGCACATGTTCTGCTTTGAGCGTTATTTGATGTTGAAGAGCCCAGTTCCAGATATCTTGCACTGGAAGAGATAACCGTGGTGAACGTTTCTCCCCCTGCTTGTTGAGATAAAGCATGCTGGTTGTATTGTCTGTGTGTATGACCACCGATGACTGTTCTATCTTGGGGAGAAAAGACTTTAATGCTAAGGTGATAGCCTTGAGCTTGAGCAGATTGATGTGCATTTTGTTTCACCTGGACTCCATTTGCCACTTATTTGTACGTCTTGGAGGTGAGCAACCCAACTTTCCAGGGAGGCATCAGTTGTCATGTCATACTCAGGAATTTGTGATATATATGATAGACCTCTGGACAGGTTTGATGTTTGTGTCCACCAAGTCATGGCTTTCCTCATTGATGAAGTTAGTCAAATGAGGTTGGTGCCATTGTTTGTTTGTTCAATTCATCTTGCAGGGGATGCATTTGTAGTCGGCAAATCGGAATAAGAGGGAAGCAGGAAGAAATCATTCAAATGAACGATTTGTAGATCCGGACAGAAACTGAATTGTTTGTGGACTATCTGTGAGCTAATAGTCGAATCTTTATTTGCCTGTCTTGGGAGGGAAAGCCTTTGTTTTGTACATTATCGAGGAAGGCTCCCAAGAACGTTGTTCCGGGATGTAAGTGATAATTCTAATGGTTGACTGTGACACCTAGTCTGGGGAACAATGGGTGGTATGTGGCCATGGCTGTTGGTGCGGGCACCTTTTATGAGCCAATCGTCCAAGTATGGAGCGACTTAGACTCCCTTCTGTGTGAGATGGGCTACCACTCGGGCAAAGATCTTAGTGAAAATGTGTGGTGCTTATTTTAGTCTGAATGAAGGACTTTGAATTGACAGTAGGTGATGGCTCCTTTGAAGCACAGGAATTTATGGTGTCTTGGGTGGATCAGGATTTGGAAGTATGCATCTTGGAGGTTCAGGGCCATCATATGATCTTATTTGTCGAGTAGGTGTAGTATATCTTGGAGTGTCATCATGCGCAAAGATGGTTTCTTTATAAATTTGTTTAACTACCGCCGCTTGAGGATAGGACGCAAATCTCCTGAATTTTTCCTGATGAGAATGAAACAAGAGTAGAAGCACAATCCTTTCTGTAGTTTTGGAACCACTTCTATGGCTCCCTTCTTCAGCATGATGGATATTTGACTTAGGAGTTGCTTTAAGTGGGGAGGAGGTGGTCCTGTTGGTGGGATGGGTTTTTTTTGGTACAAACTCAAGGGCGTGTCCTCAGATCACATCGAGCACCTAATTGACGGATATTATCCTGGACCACTGATGAAGATGATATGAAAGTCGACCTCCAATATGGGCTGCTGAAGAGTAGGAGGTAGTCGGCACTAAGTTGTGGTCTCTGTTTTCTATTAGAATCCCTGCCGTGGACAGATAACGTCCTCTGATTGAATGTTTATATGCAGACACTGGTGTTTGTTTATATTGTTGCTGTTAAGAATACCGGGTATGGTACCGTGTCTGGCCAGACTGATATTGTTGTCTGTAGGGTTGGTAACAGCCTCTAAAGGAGTAAGCTCCTCTGCCTCTGGCTCCCTGTAAAGGCTGCTTCCTAAATTGTAGAGTCCCCAGGAACTTTGCTGTACCCGTGTCAGCCTTGATAGACTGTAGCGCATCATCCACGTGTTTGCCAAAGAGCGATTTGCCACCAAAGGGCTTGTAAAATATTTTACTTTTAATCTCTGTGTGGAAGGAAGTGGATTTTAACCATTCTTTTCTGAAGAGGACAGCTGCTCCTGCAAGTTGCATGAGTCCATTAGAAGAGACATCAATGGCACAGTAGATTATCTCTGCTGATATTCTTTCACACTCTTGCAGAATTTTAAAGACTTCCAGTTTGGCTTCTTCTGGTAGCAAGTTGATGTAAGTGGAAATATCCAACCACGTTCGGCCTAAGATAGCCAGTGAGTTTGCGACTCTGACCATCTTGGCTGCCATGGAGTAGAATCTTTTCCCGATATTGTCGAGCCTAGATGCATCCCTGTCTGGGGGAGAGGAAATCAGGGTTGATGGGTTCTTAGAGCGCCGTTGTGCTACTTGGCATACCACAAAGTCTGGTTTTGGTGGCCCAATCAGACAGTTGGAGTCATCAGGTGATTTGTATTTTTTGAGACATTCTTACAAAATAAGTTCAATAATAGGAATAGCCCTCACAGATTTTTGGGTAAATCACAGAGGAAACAATCTGCTTGCTTGGTGAGAAGTTCAAATCGTTTGGCTACCCTCTACATTAAATTAGGGAAATCGCCAAAGTCCTCTCGCGAAAAGTCTAGTGGTGCAGCTGCTGGTGGGGATGGATTTGGGTGGGATAGTCGTTCCACTCATTTGGAATTAAGGTATTGTCTCTCATTTTACCCTCTTCCCTGTCTTCTTCCATAGAAGAAGCATCGTCAGCTGGGGTGTCAGTCAAGGTATCCCCTTATGTTGGTAGAGGTGTGACAGGTGACATCAAGCAATCGTGAGGGCTGTGGGAGCAGTGTTGGCGTTTGCAAATATGGCACAGGCTTTGATGTTTGAGGCATAGCAGTCCCAGGTGCAGATGGTGGAAACCTGCGGTAATAGTCTAGGAGCACACTTTGCAAATTTCTCACCAGTGACATAGGCATTAGAATAGAAGGTTCTTTTTGGTCTTGCAATGAATACTCATCTTAGTATTGCTTCTAAGACGAGTGTTTTCTCGCAGAGTAATAGTGCTCCTCATGATATGATACTGCTTGACATCATTCTTGAAGTCTTGCCATTTGACATACAGTTGGGATGGGCAACGAGCCATCCCAAAGGGATCCACATCATTGGAGTAGTAATAATAATAATAATAATAATAATCCACATTTGTAAAGCGCACAATCACCCGTATGGGTCTCTAGGCGCTGGGGGCCGTCGGGAAGATTAAGCAAGCTATTGCCCAGAGTCACATGGTGCTGGGCTGATCTGCCGCCGGCCCTGGGGATCGAACCGTGATCCCCAGATTCCGGAGTCAGTCACCCTGGCCGCGGCGCCACACCTCTCCCACTCACCCTGGCCGCGGCGCCACACCTCTCCCAGAGTAGTCATCCTCTTCTAAGACGTGTGCATGTTAGAAGGGCAGCACCTTCCTTGGAGAGGTGTGGGCTAGTAAAATTGTGTCTGAAGACGATTTATACCCAATACAAAGAAGGGTGTATCTGTTCCTATGCAAATTCAGCACAACTTAAATGTCAACAGATTTTCTCACCAGAGGACGTCAGGTAGACCGTTCTGAAACCAATGAACGCTGGAGCCAAAGGTCACTATTCGAAAGGGAACAACAGTGGATTTTCCGTCTGAATACATACATGACTGGAATGAATGATGACATTCCTTTGCACAAAATTAACAGATGAGACCTCTCTACACAATGGCACATGCCTCCTGAACATATGGAATCTTCATTAGGCAAGAAACCAATAAATTTAAATACTAACACATGGCCTCAATTGCGACTCTCGGCCTGTCGTGTAGTTCCTATAAACCTATAGAAGATCTGCACGTTTAGACAACATAAACTGTCGGATTGGTGTCCAAACTGATTCCAGACACCCCCACAGCATATGTTCACCTGTATACCAGCTAGCTCACAGTGCCACTATGTGCCCCTTTCATCAAGGAGTAAATAGTTTCTGGCAAAAATCGAACATGATAACCCGGTCCCCTCAGGGATCGTGGAACCAGTACAGTACTGTTCGCTCAGTGACTAGTGCTTACTTTGTCTCAGAGAGATACACAGACTAAATGATGGGGACGTTTTCAATAAGCATTTATTGAACCAGCGTCATTCTAGTGTAAAATACGTGTGCTGCAACAGCCATAATACAGAAACAGATATATATGGTTATAAGTACCAGCAGAGTAAATAGATGGTAGAATTCGACCATGATGCTAAAACAATGAATATATACATGCATATAAATACATGACAGTAATAATGTATACTCCTATGATGCAAACCCTAACTAGATGTACCTAAGCATGTATGTAGGTGTATAGCAAGAATCTCCCTAGGATAGAGCCAACCCCATTACCTGATGTGAGAGAATGAAGGACCCCATCTTGGTCTTGAGTTGGACAACCCACGAGGGATGCTGGAGTATCTGCATGCAGGTACCTCAACATCTTGTTTCGGCATGGAAGTCTTTCTCCTCTTCCTGGCTCAGTGAAGATGTTGTGTTTACCTACCAAAAAGGTACCCTCAGGGGCTCTACCTTGCTGTGTCATGTTGGCCGAGGATGACGATACTGATGAACCTTATGCACAGTTATTATGCAGAGGATGGTAATCCTACTATGATTCTGAGAATCCTCATGCATAATAAATGAGGCTAGTTTTTCAGAGAAAACCACACAATATTTTTGCAGCACCTAACTAGGTAAAAGGTAAGCACCAAAACCGTTATTCAGTACAATGGTGGGGTAAATGTAGGTGAAAGATTAGGAGACTACCCAGGCCTGTATTGTGGAACATTGCAAATTAAAACACCCGGGACCAGATGTATCAAGGCTTTTGCGACTCGCAAAGGCCGAAATTCGCTATTTGGAAATCGCAAAACGATATCTTGATACATACGGCCCCTAGTCCTCGTCCGACTGGACAATATATCACGCTATATCAAAAAAAGGAATGTCCTAATCAAGGATAAAAACATTGGAGTATAAACATATCTAAAAGCACTGAAAATGTACAAAATGTCATAAAAACTGCTAATAAAAACGTTATAAGTCCTTTAAATAAGCATAAAGCTCTCTAAGTCCTTAAAAGTAGTTCATATAAAGTTTGAGTAACTGAGTACGCCTGAAAGCCATGGTACTCAGTAAGAGCGAGAGAGAGAAGAAAAAGAAAATTGTTATAAAATCCCAATTTCTGTTGTTTTGGCAAAGAGGCCGAATTGTTCCCAGCACATGGAGAGCCAAATGTTTATGTGTCCTGTGTGGGAGATGAAACATCACTGCTGCTTATCTACGCACACAAAGGTCCCTGGAACACCTCACAGATCAGATCAATCGAGCAAAGGTGATCTTCTTCAGTTCGCACAGCCGATGCTGAGGAGGTATTTGAAACATCTATAACCTGTGTGCCTGCAGTAGAACCAGTGTCCAATCCAACAGGTTGCTCTAAGAATGCAGACATCAACATGGGAATACGCTGAGGACACTGCACTACATGGGCCTTAAACGTGTTCGACAATACATCCACGTCCAGAGGAGCAACCAATGGAAGTGTTAGACAGGGGTCCAACACGCATTCTTGTCCGCAGAACAAGCTGTCGAAAACAGGCAAAACAAGGTCAATCCAAACTGGTCAGAATGATAGGAACCAAAACTCAGTTAGCTACTGCAGTTGAGGTGCGCCCAGTTGGTGTACCATGCGGTCATGGCAACGTCGCTCCAAGACATCTCTTTGGTGATTGGGACGTCCATTGCAAAACAGAAAAATAAAAATCAGGATACCCACTATCAGTAGAAGGATTAGCGGAAGCCCTCCAAAAACACTTCCAAATACGAAGTGTATGAAAGTTGGATTCACTCCGAAGACTGTCTGAAATGTGCTTAAAAGTCCCGAACCTATGGTCTTAAATAGGTGTACGATTCCCTTTGTATCAGACATGTTAAAGATACGCTGTACCATTTCTCCAAAATGGAAAGGGAAATTTGTTTGTACTAGTGCCTGTATCTCAGCTGAGGCCCTTGCAACCTGAAGATCAAAAGTCTCTCGGGCCGAGGTTAAGTGCGCATCCTTCTGTAAAAGCATGGCTTTAAGTCGGCTCAGAGAATCAAACCGTATAAAGGAAACATTCAACAATGGCCATAATGGCGCCTCCCTGACTGTGTGGAACGGTGGAAACAATACTTGCATTCAATACTTGGATTCCACAAGTATCCCTGGAACTTACTATGACAAGATATGCGATGCCTGGAAGCATCCCACAACAACCTTGATCATTCAGCATTAAGTAACTCCCATTCAAGAGCATGGGGTTGCCCTCGGAAATTTCAGAAATTATGGGCACCATGGATAAAATACTATGATCCGGAGGTGGAAGGGGATGCAAAGAGAGGGGGACTGTTTTCTGGAAGGTCAGGGAGGAACCTTGAATGATGCAATGTATGTCCCTGCTGTTAATAACCACATGCATTATAACTATGGACCTTTCTCCAGGTACCCTTGGATCGTTCAAGCCCATCTGCAGATCCACATACAAGGGACATTATACTAGTGTTGTTGGACAATTTTTGTGCATTGTGTACTTATGCCTTGTTTAACATGTTTAACATGTTATTTTATTTTCAAAATAAAATATATATTTTTTTTTAAACTCTCGCAGTCTGTAATGCTGAGAAATACTTCAGCGTCCCCATTCCTGCATCTAAATCTATACAGTAAGTCCCAAGATTCATGGATGGAGTCCTTTCCCATCACGTTATGCCTGCCTACTTGGTGGTATTCTAAGCAATACAGAAATTGGAAAGTTGTTACTGGCATTGTTATACGGCCATGAATTAACCATTCTGTGGACGGTGACTCTGCCATGGTAAAAGGTAATTGGTCTAATTTTTTAATGTGCAGCATTGTATATTTTATATCTCTTTGTGCCATTATTGTCTGCCTTTCTGTTAGATTATATGCATAGAACAAAGATGTACTGTTAATATATCGCCAGGGCATATAACCAGAGTGCATGACTGTAGTATCCAGCTTAATAATAAAAAAGATTGCAACTGCGATTGCCCATGTTGTAGGATGGGCAAATCCTATTCCATTATATCTACAGCAGAAATCACAAGGTAGCCCAGCGAATAAATTCTGGATGTTAGTGTGGTTATGCCATTGTCAACCACTGCCAAAGCCTTTTCTAAGTTAACTCTGTCAATTTCACGCAATCTCTCAGCAGCTTCCTGTTGAGATATTTTTCTAAACTCCATTGTAAATAGCATATAAGAAGCGTTTACGCCGTGGTTTCCGGGGACCTACCAAAAAATCCCTTAAATCCATGTTGTTTGAAAGTAAAGACAAGTGTTGTTTCACCTGGGACAGTATTAAGGTTCTTAGCCAGTCTAGGCATAACTTCCTAACACTGTAGGATGTCACCACCCCCGGATTTTCTCGTTGTACATAGCGTTGGTCAGGCCAATGGATACTAAATACTCACAAGCATACAGACAACAATTTACATCGAAGCAATGTAGATAAACAGGATACAACCACTCTATGTGAAAACACTCTCAAAACAATTCAAATTATAAAAACAATTTATTAAAAAACATCACATTAGATAAAAACAGAAATTTGGGAAACATATAAGGACAGTGTAATAATCAATAAAGACAACAACATTCAGTAAAAAAGGCCGGTGATTCGAAGAGGAGTACGCAGGACGTCTGACGATCCTAAACCCAAGAGGGATCTTTGAGAAGATTCTCGTTACACAGCGGGTATCTGTGTGTAAACCCCGGGACCCACGCTGTAGATAAATTGCAGAGGATCATGACCGAAGCATAAAGTGTAATTCCCCATTTACTGCGAGCTCACGCACTAGCAATTTTAATCAATTTGTACAGTCATCCAACTGAAGAACTATATTACCATAAAGACGTAGTTACGCCTTACAACAGTATATAGCTCCCTAATGCGTATTTGAACGCATATTTAAAAGAATTCGCTGGACGAATTCCTCGGCTTGACGCATAGGAGGCAGAACACCCCATGCAATATAGGCCATACTCTTCATATGTCTGAGAATCTATTTGGGAAACTGTATTGTTCATTGTCCTGATGAAGGCGGATTAATATGCTTACACCGCCGAAACGCGTCGACGCCTAAGGAGTGAATCTAGGAATATACATGAAGGGGGAAACCAAATTTGTCTTTCTATGAATGGTTTCTATCCTTATCTTCTTGCACACTCCTTTTTTACTGAATGTTGTTGTCTTTATTGATTATTACACTGTCCTTATATGTTTCCCAAATTTCTGTTTTCATCTAATGTGATGTTTTTTAATAAATTGTTTTTATAATTTGAATTGTTTTGAGAGTGTTTTCACATAGAGTGGTTGTATCCTGTTTATCTACATTGCTTCGATGTAAATTGTTGTCTGTATGCTTGTGAGTATTTAAGTACTGCTGCTATTTCACCCAAAGGGAATCTCTGTCTGACTAGCGTCATTTGTGGTACCCTATCCCTTTGGGTTTGGGGTCCCTCTCTCTTTTATTAGAGACAATGGATACTAAACCCTTCTGTGGTACCATTGAATCTTGACTGACACCTATTTGTGTTGATAGGTCAAACTAACCATCCCTATCTATTGGGGTCCGAGGAATTGTATGAAACCTCATGCATGATGTCATCTAGCGTACCCTCACTGTGTTCTGTAAAATGTTGCCATCCCTCAAAGTGTCAAAGCGAGGGAATACGAGGTGTGTTCAAGTCCTTGACCTTGGCTAACCGAAGGCAGGGAGTCTGTTGCACAGTGTCGTTCCGGAAGATAATTTGTGTGGTATGAGGCATGCTCTAAATAGGGCCTCAGTTCCCTATATCTGCCATTCTTTAGTCCACCAGTCTGAATTTATGTTTATAGTGTTTTTCCATAAATCAAAACCCTGTTCAGACAGTTGGAAGATAAAGGAAGCAGAATATATCGGTTTTGTGTTGGTGAGCATATTTTTCTTTGCAGATGGAGGTGAAAGCATATAATAATATAAGTGTGGATCTGATGTATTAAACCCAGATAAATAAGCAAACGTCTGTGCAAATGTTTGTGAACTACCTTTCGGTGGTGTTGGGCATTTTGCCCATTGGTAGTATGTGAAAATATTACGTGGGTACTTGCTTTATGCAAAAAACGAAGACAATAATATTGGTAACAATACATGGTGTCAAAATCAGATGTATCATCAAAAATTTTATCATTTGAGACTCCAGCAGATTGTTCTAATTCAGATCTCATACTTTTTAAAGTTTCAAAGTCCCAATCGTCAGAGTATGTACTGGAGGTGATGATATAATTCAAAGAAATTTTAAATACATGTAGTATTTTCAAAAGTTCAGGGATACCAAATACATTATATGAAACCCTACCCCAAACTATTCATTCAGGAACCATAACTTCTGTAATGTTCACAAAGGACAGGTCTCTTTGTTCATAATCAGGACCAAGTTCACATGTGAAACTGTGGAGCATTCTAGGAGATAATGTCCATTCAGTAGTAAGAAAAAGACAGTCCCTAAACCTACCCAGAGGACTAGGAACAGTAGACCAAGTGCTATCCAAAGCAGTAACCAGGGTGAAACAATATAAGTCTTTTTCAGCCAAAGGTACAAATCATGAAGTTGTTTATTGCAGGAAACTGGATCTGGCGGTGACTCGGGTTCACTTGAATCCAGAAAGAAGGTATAAAAATTGATGAAATAGTCAGATGCAGTTTGATCTATATTTGGTAGCTTAGCAGGTTTTGTTGAACTGGCAGATGTCTACTGTAGAGGCATATTGATGTAGATGTCGGTGTTAGGCCGAATTGAGAACTGTGTTTTATTTCTATTTAGTTGCTGTTCAATTTGAACAGGTATGCGTTCAATTTAATTGTTGGTAAATCAACTACTTTGTTTAAAAGACTCTTCAAATGTTAATAGTCTTTCTGTCTGAGGAGATCCATGGCTACACAGGAACCCACGCGGCTTGCTATTTAGTATCGGCCACATAGTGTGGTTTGATCAGATCAATGGAAATGAATCTCTTTTCTTTTTTACTGGCAAGAGGCAGAAGACATTTTGTTCTTGTTCCTTCGACAGCCAAGACAGGTACAGGCGTTCTGTAAGATGGACCAAATTCTTTCTTGTCCATAATCTTTTTTCTGACTAGATCCCCGGCTTTTGGGACACAGATAGGTCTTGCCAAAACAACTTTAACTTCCCCAGTGGCGGTGCGTTTTACTTGGACGTTGCTTTGTAATGCCTGGAATTCATTGAGTTCCTGTAAAACAGCCAAACGATCATTGATGTCAAATGCTTTTTCATCTGCCACAATCAAGGTCAGGTACCCACATTCTCATCCCAAATAGACCCTCGTAAGGTGTACGTCCTCCTGTAAAAGATGAAAAATTAGTTGGCCCCTTGCTGAAAGAAAATATTAAAATTGAACCGTAGTTTATAATAATTTCTGTCTTTTAACCTGCTTGCAAACAAAATGAGCCCAATAGTCATAATGAAATGTTGCTCCATGGTGCACAGCTGGTGCACAGAGGGTTACATTAAGTTGTCTGAAATTCAGCTGAAACCAGAAAAGAATGACAAGTGAACATGAACGTGCCCATTCTGTTCTTGCTCCAAGTTGTTTAATGATTCACTAGCCTTTCACCTTTGTACAGAGCCAGTTCAGTCAGTTCAGCGAGCTCTTTCTAGGAATCGTTCGCTGACCTAGGACGTGACAAGTTTGGCCTGCCCTTGCCCCGTTAAGTGAAGAGGCGAATTGTTTGCTCAGCACAGATAGCATAGATAGCAAGTGCGTCATTTGTGTTGGAAAGCAGAAAACACGGGCCTCTGCTGATAGTAGATCAACATTGCATATTGACATTTCAAGATAACCGGCCAAGGCAAGGCTGAAAGTCAGGAGATGGTAGTTTAAAGATTAACCTGTAGCTGCATGGTCAGATGTGTCGCAAATAATGTAAATTGTGAACGTAGACATATTTCTGAAATGCACCTTGATACTGTAATGTACACGTGGACCTAATTCTAGCATGGTCACACCATGATGTAATAGTTAATTAATAACAAGCCAAGAGTCTGTGAAGGTATATAAAGACTGATTTCTTTCTGTAACACCAGATCACTTTGCACTCCTGCAAATTGTCTCAGCTGCAGCTTTATTGGCAATAAAGCCACTTTCTTTTGAAACCTTGTATGTGCCCTTCTTCTTCTCCCTATTAATGAATTTTTTTGCTTTAACAGATGGTGCCAGTGACTCGACAGGAACTGATGGTCTCTGCAGGGGATAAAGTACTGCTGTCTTTGGATTCTTCAGGAGCCTTCATGTCTCGGTGTATTCTGCGCAGCTACTGAGAGGACTTGTTTCCTGACACGCCCAGATGACAAGGCTCCCGTTGATAAGCCTTTGACAAAAGACACCACCAGCTTCCTTTGAGCCATCAGGTGATTTTGCCACAGCTAAGAAGGGTGCATACAACGGCATACAACTGGTCTGATGATCAGGTAGGCAGTGCTTAATTGCACTGAACTCAATTTTATCAATTGAATAGTGTTTTTCTAAAATACATCAGAAAGTACAAACTGAGATTCATTAGGGGTCTCTAGGGGAGGTCTGAGGGCGCCTTTAAGATAGGTGCCTGAGGAGGACTGTCCAACCTGTGAAAGATCTTAAGGATCCCAAGGACAGGAGAAAGGACAGTGGGTGGTCGCTTTTAGGAGAGGGACCGTGGGTGGTCGCCTTTAGACAGAGCATGCTTCTGAAAGACGTCTAAAAATTAAAAATACATATGCATATTGTTGAAATAGGTCATACAACTGTATCTTGCAAAAGTGTTAAAAAATAGTATAAAAAAGTGTGTAAACTAGTGTACAATCGTGTATTTTAAGTGCACTTTAAAATAAAAGGAAATAAAAAAAATAATACATTTAGTAACTAAATAAAATTCACTATGCTTAGCAAACTATTTTTGAGCACAGCTAAAGGCCGCAGGGCAGCCTTAGATGTCACTCAACCCACACCTCCTCGTGGCACACCAGCATGGTACGTGTCACGGAAAAAAGGGTACCATACAGCTATTCATCTAGATCAATGGACTCATTATACCAGGAAAAATCCTGATCTACAGTGGCCAGAATATGGGACATTTGACAGAGCTAAAATGCTTTATTTAGAAGATTGTTTAAGGGAACGTGAAAAGAAAGGGAAGAAAGTACATTTATTACAGTGGGATGCATTTCATGCATGGCGGTCATACGCCGCTAACAGATGGCCAGGAGAACCTAGGACAACGAAAGGAAAAGCTTTGGCACATGATAGGGAGAAGGCAAAAGAAAGATGTGTAACAAGTTGTAGGGAAAAAGAAATGGAAATGGACAAATGCCTTACAGTTCACAAGCCTATACCAGATGTGTACCCTACTCTACCTAATGCTCCCTTAGAACAGGAGGATACAGAGGATCCTGTAATAGAAGCGCTATTGACAACACCACCACCATACAGCCCACAAACAATGCAAACTTCATCAGCACCACAGACACACACACCACGAGTTACATCACCAACTAGTAAGACAGTACCTATACCACTACAAGAAACGCCTCTTTCTACCTCTGTTAGACAAGGGTTACGGCCAAAAATAACAGAAAAAGAACAGAAAATGATACACGAATGGGTGATGGAGGTTATGAAAAATGGTACTTCTACATGGCGTAGTGCAAAAAGCCGCTTCCCGCCTGAATTCACGCCTGCACTTCAACGCAGTGCTTTGGATAAATTGGACAAGAAAAGTTACAGCTGGTTTAAAGACTGGGAAAAATATTGGCCTGAGGAAGACAGCTACCCCCAACCTGACAGATTACCCCGTGCTCATAGCAGCACAATATCAGCAGCAATAGATGATGTAGGAACAACAAGCACAGAGATATTAGAGGCTGTCCAGATATTAGCTGAATGGATAGATACTCTTCTGATACTAGAACGAAAATGTACTAAACATAAAAAAAGCAAAGAGGAGGAAGCTAGTACTCTTTCTCCTACTCACAACTTCCCATTAAGAGAAGTACCAGGAAGTCAGGAAGGGAAGCCCACTATTAAAGTTCACACGCCATGGTCACATGTTGAATTACATAGATTTGCCCTTCAGTTTCCAGACATTAGACAAGACAGAGAAGAATGGTACAGACAGACAGAAATAATACTAAGAGTTGGAACTCTCACACTGGATGACATAGAACAAATGTTTTCTATAATATTGCCACCAGACATTTGGGGAAAAATAAGGAGAGAGGATGATGAATTGTTAAAAATAAAATGGGAAGATATAACTTCAGTAACAAAGAAAGGAGGAGATGATATATCAGATGATATTAGAGACTTACCAGCAAAAATAATGGCTAAAGTAAATACACTGGTCCCCAGAAAACAAATAGACTGGTCAAAATTAAATGCATGCATTCAAGACACTGAAGAAACAGTATCTGGGTTTTTCGCTAGAATACAGAAAGTCTTCACAGCTTCAAGTGGTTTAGATACTGAAAAGGAAGCAACACAAAGTGCACTTGTCTCTTGTTTTGTAAATAATTTAAAACCATCAATTAACAAGCATTTACAATGCAACGGTTTCGCCTTTTGTAAAAGTTAGAGCTATTGGCATTGTAAATGACAAATTTTGTATTTATGTGATGGTTTTGAAAACAGATAAATAAATGGCATTGTCATTTACAATGCCAATAGCTTAATCTCTCACAAATGCGAGACCTATTGCATTTGCACACATTCACAGAGCACAAACACACACACAGAAATGGGGGGGGGGGACGAGGAGCAAAACCAAGGCCCAAGTGATTGGTTCTTTCTGAAATGATAGTGATGAGCTAAAACGATAGCATGGAATGCACTGCTAGTGATTTAGAGTAATTCAAGCATTTCCACGTGTCACTTTTATTCTCTCCCAGGAATGTGCTGCCATCGTTCTCACCTAAGATCCCGCTACTTGTTAGACATGAGGGCTGATAATCGAAAAAACAGGTGTAAGAGCTCATATGTTGAGTAGTTCTTCTTTTTCAATATGCATTGCGGTGAGTGTATGCGTGTTTGTGCTCACATCAATAAAGAAGGGAGAATTTCGAATATATTTGTAAATTAATCCACCTGCTCTGGCCACTCCCCACTCCTCTCCCATCCTGCATTGTTATGGTGGGCGAGAGGGTTTAGTATTTAACTGACAGGGGAAAACTTGGTCAGCCGACGCCATGAGAGTCAAAGTAGATGCAATGCCCCCATGACTCTCCAGCCGCACTCTGGGACTGCATACCTTTGCTTCGCCCACTCGGGCGACCTCATAGACAGTGGTCATTAGTAACAATACTGTTTGCCAGAAATATCATGACCAAATTATCATTTATAAAGGAATTGTCCAGGCTGCCTGACAAGAGGGTCAATTCCCCCCCTCTGCAGCCCTGGCCTTTAAGAGCCAACATAACTTTCCCAGAAGTACTCCTATAAGTGTCTGACTTTGCCCCAGCAAAATTAGCTTTTGAAAATATATGGCATGTCAGCAATACTCCTGACTTCATAATGTAGAGCACATCCATGACAACTATGTCACCAGCCTAACCAAAGATTCTGTGTCTTGAGGTGTTTACAAAGAATCCAGAAGTTAGCCCGTAGAACAGCTCCTGCACATAAACCTATAAGAGAACATCTTGCTGCTTTGAAGGCCTTTCACTGGTTGCCCATTACAAAGGGAGCCACCTTCAAAACCCTGTTTATGCCACACAAAGCCATGAATAGAACAGCACCAACCTTCCATCAAAAGATCAACACACATACCTGAAAAGATTACCTCGCTGTAGAATGACACCACAACTGGTTTTTCAGACTTACAAAAAAAAAACATTGGTTGCACATCTTTCTCTGTGCAAGCAGCAAAACGATGGTGCTCACTCCCAGTGGATGAAGGGTGCGTTGAAGCTCACCTGACATTTAGGAAGGCAGAAAAGACCTGGTTCTTCCTCTCTCGAATCAACTGACTGTACAAGTCACGCCACAGAGCACCAGAATCAGAAATAAACTCATACAAGATCAACCAACCACACCTTTTCCAACACGTCCGGGTTATTTCAGAGGCACCCCCACCAACATGCATCCTGAACAAGCGCCGCATTCACTCAAGCAAAGGTGTAACAAACAAACTAAAAACACATATTAGCCGGTTGCATAAACTCAACCTAATAGTCCGCGCACAGCCAATACTGTAAGCAGCTCGCTCTTCTAATTTCTACCAAACATAACTAATCACTAAACAAAACCAAAACACTAATCCCTCCCCCCTAACAGTGAAACTGACTGACTATGGGCTTCAAGCGCTGATTCCACTCCCTCGCGAGGCCCAGGGACTCTTTCTCGTCCCCGGGGCCGCCTCGCGTCTTCCTGGGATTCAGGCGCACCAAAGCACACCCGCCGTGCAGATTGCACGCGTCCCCGCCCCGGCCGGTCCCCTTTCCTCTCCCGCCCACTCTCGACAATCCAACGAGCGGCGGGGGAGGCGGTGAGGCTCACCTGGTGGGGGGACGGCTGGCCGGGGGTGCGGGACGCTTCCAAGTCCCTCGGCGGGGTCAGATCTCGTCCCCGGTCCCGGCGGTGATTACGACAATTCTTCGGCACCTCCCGCACCTTCAGTGGAGGCAGCCTATCCTGTCGCGGCCCTCTAGTCGAGCCCCTCTGAGCGCGAGGCCGCCAACCAATGGCAGCGCGGCCTCGCCGATGACGCTCCGCAGGCTCAGCCAATCACGGCACACCACAGCTGATGACGCTGCGCCGCACGGGCCAATCCCGTCGCGGCGTTAGTGAGGGGGCTCGGCTCCCTCAGCCAATGGGGTCGCGGCGGCTTCGTTCTTCGGCGCGGCAGCTCCTGGACCTCGGAGCAAGTTGCGGGGGGGTTTCCTGGCCCCGGGCCGCGGTGGTCATTTGGCGGCAAAGGGTTTCCAAGGGCGCTGGTCTCGACTAGACCCCCCTCTCGACCAGAATACTCGCTGTACTAATGCCAATGCATTGACATAACTGCTGCTCAATATTGTGAAATGAGATTACGCTAACGTTTATTTTGTGCAGCATATCCAAGAGACAACTAAACTATTATGATTTAATTTTCTACACAACGCAAAACTGAACAAGTCAGGTCCCGGGCCGCGCTGTGATTGGCTGACGTCACGGGGGTGTCCCGGGCGGCAGCCAATCACAGCGCGGCCCGGGAATGACGTCACGGGGTGTCCCGGGCCGGCAGCCAATCGCAGCGCGGCCCGGGACAAAGGGGCGGGGCTTAAAAAAAGCATCAGAAACGCCCCCGAATCGCGTTTTCGAGAGAAAGCGCGATTGACAGCCTCTGCCTCCCAATGGCTATCCTCCATTTATGGAGCTAGCCAATGAGAGGCAGAGGCGGGGCCGACATCACTACTGAAGACAATAGTTTTCAAACTGGGAGGGGCACTTCGTGCCCCTCGCCAGGTTCGAAACCTAAAAAAGGGATTCTAGAGTACAACCCTACTTGGTCATGCAAACCGCTAACAGAAGTTTTACAATTGGCACAGTATTACGAAATGCTAGGTAAAAAGGAGTTGGAAAGTAAAAATAACAAATTAAAAGAGTTAAAAACTAAAGTTTTGATTCAGCAGGCAAACCAGTATAGCGGCAAAGGACAAAAAAGTAGGGGTAGAGGAAGAGGCCGTGGGGGCCCACAAAGGTCATTTTCTACTCCCCCTACACAGCATACCACCACAAATGAACAAGCATACACACAAGGATGCTTTAATTGTGGGGGTCAGGATAACTGGAGAGCTCAATGCCCACACCCCGTCAAGCAGTCACAAAGAGGGGGTGGGATGGGAAGATCAAGAGGCCGGGGAAGGAGCATGGGAAGAGCTGGATATCAACAGCAAGGACGTGACTCACAACATGGCCCTACAGAGTATCCCCCCAACACAAATTTCTTTGATAATGAACAAATACCAAAAATGCAGGTGCATCACCCTTATGATGGAATATATCAGGAAGGGCCCCAAGGGGAATGGGACTATTATGCACAATAGGGGGGCCCGATAGAGTTAATACAGAGGATGGTAATCCCTGTAGATCCCACTGGACCATATGTGAGGGGTAAGATTGAAGGTACACCTGTGGAATTACTAATGAATACAGGGGCCACCAATTCCTCCTTGACCAAGAAAAAGTTTCCAGATGTTCCTCTCTCGGGAAAAATAAATAAGTCAGTGGGATTCACCAACATACTTGTAACAAGCCCAATTTCAGCACCCTTGAAATACAGTATAGGCCCAATTCAGGACACGCATTCATTCCTTATATCAGACAAATGTGCATTTAATTTGTTGGATTGGACTTGCTAAAAAAGATGAATGCCACTATTAAGTGCACTGCAGACGGAGTTTTCTTGGAAGTAGATGGACCAATGACAGAGGAAATGGGCAACTGTTTCCTATCAATAGGAATACAAAATATTGCCGCACAAATAATGGATCAGATAGATTCAAGGATATGGGCAAAACACAAAAATGACACAGGGAAAATGAACATCACACCTGTAACAATTACAGTCAAACAGAATGTAAAATTACCAAGAATACCACAGTACAAAATAGCTCCAGAGGGTCTAAAGGGATTGCAGGATATAATAGCTGACTTACTAAAAGAAGGGATTGTTAAAGAAATATCAGGCAGTCCTTGTAACAGCCCTATTCTTCCGGTCTTAAAAAAGAGCGATGGAAATACTAATGAAAAAAGTTACAGATTCATAGTTGATCTAAGAGAAATTAATAAAATAGTGGTGCCACAGTTCCCAGTTGTCCCACATGTAGTATCAATATTGTCAACACTGTCACCAGAAATGGCATATTTTTCTGTAGTGGATTTGAAGAATGCCTTCTTCTCAATTCCAGTAGATGAAGGTAGCATGTACCTCTTTTCATTCTCTATAGGCGGGAGAACTTATTGCTTCTGTAGGGTCCCTCAAGGGTTCACCGAAAGCCCAAGCATTTACAACCAGGCCTTAAAGAGAGAACTAGACACATTCAATTTATCACCTAACTCTGTGCTAATACAATATATTGATGACCTGCTGCTTGGTAGCATCTCTGAGGCACAATGTACAACTGACACCATTAATTTGTTAAATTTCTTAGCTGAACGTGGTCACAAAGTTTCACCAGAAAAGATTCAATTTGTTCAACAGGAAGTATCCTACCTAGGACACATCCTGTCGAAAGGGCAGAGGAGATTGGATGATAAGCGCATTAAATTGATTCTACAGACACCAGTGCCACGCACCCAAAAACAGGTGCAAGCCTTTTTAGGCATGGCCAGTTATTGTCGACATTGGATTGCTAACTTCTCCTTGATTTCAAAACCCTTATTGGCCCTGACCCACAAGGACACGCCCGAACCTCTTCAGTGGTTGCCAGAACATGAACAAAGCTTCCTTGCCATTCGGCAAGCTCTCTGCTCTGCTCCTGCTTTAGGCCTACCAGACTATTCTAAGTCTTTCCAACTCTATGTTCATGAGTCTGACGGGAGTGCTCTTGGGGTTCTATGCCAGCAGTTTGGTGACCACAAAAGACCATGCGCATATTTCTCTGCCACCTTGGATACTGTAGCCAAGGCTTTACCTTCCTGTATACGTTCTGTTGCAGCAACCGCCTTAGCACTACAACGTGCAGAAAGCATAATAATGGGACATGAAGTTGATGTCTATGTTCCACATGCCGTAGAGCTGAGACACGTACGCAGCACCTCACAAATGCCAGGCTCACGCAGTATGAGATCTGTTTATATGCAGCACATGTGACACTTCACAAATGCAATGTGCTTAACCCTGCCACTCTGTTACCTATTCCCACTGATGATCTAGTGGACTCAGACCATGATTGTATTTTGTTAACTGAAGAGCAAACAAAAGGGAGAATAGACATGACGGACATAGCCTATGCAGATGCAGAGGGAGAATTGTGGGTGGATGGTTCCTGCCTTAGAACAGAGGATGGAAATACATCAGCAGCCTATGCAGTTGTAACAAATAAAACTGTAGTTGAGTCCTGTAAGATACCTGAGTTGTCTGCACAAGCAGCAGAACTTGTGGCACTCACACGAGCTTGTGAATTATCTGAAGGAAGGTGTGTTAACATATATACAGACAGCCAATATGCCTTTAATGTGGCACATTCCTTTGGAAGACTCTGGAAGGAAAGAGGTTTCATTACCTCACAAGGCACAAAGATACAGCACGGAGTGCTTATCACCAAATTACTTAACTCCCTGGCACTTCCAAAGAAATTGGCCATAGTTAAATGCAGCGCTCACAAAAAAGTTACCGACAAGGTAGGCCAGGGAAATGCATTTGCTGACATAACAGCAAAACAGACAGCAAGAAATAATTCAGCACTAGTACTAACTGTCCAAGAATTACCAGATGAAGTGAAGTCACTAGATCTAACAAGTGAAGGTATAAGACTAATGCAACAAGGAGCAACCGCAGAAGAACAGATGAGTTGGTCAAAGAACGGGTCATTTGTTCAAGGATGTTGGATGAATGGCGCCAAGGATAAATATATGTTACCAGACAGGATGGTCTACTCTATGTGTTTGGCCATGCATGGCCCAGCACATATATGCAGGGATGCAATTGTAAATTGCATGGACAAATTCTGGGTGAACAAGAACATAAGAAAAATAGCACAGGAGATATGTCAAACATGTATGGTATGTGCACAGTACAATGTGGGTAAGACTGCCCCAGTACCCAAAGGCCACTTTCAGAAACCAACAATGCCATTTGAAGCCCTGCAAATAGACTATGTGGAGATGCCCCCTACAAATAAGTATAGGTATATCCTGGTGGTGGTGTGCATGTATTCAAAGTGGATAGAGGCATATCCGGTGAAACACAATGATGCCATCTCAACAGCCAAGTGCTTGATAAAGGAACTGATCCCACGTTTTGGGGTCCCAAAAACAATATTTTCAGACAATGGCAGTCACTTCTGTAATGAACTAATAAAGGTTACATGCAAAGCCTTGGGAATACAGCAGAAGCTACACTGCGCCTACCATCCAGAGGCCGCTGGCGCAGTGGAAAGAAAAAATGGCTTGCTCAAAGCCAAAATAGCAAAAATATGTGCTGACACAAAATTGACCTGGATGGATGCCTTACCTATTGCCCTAATGAGCATGAGGAGCACACCAGATGCCAAGACCAAACTCAGTGCACATGAAATTGTCACTGGGTTGCCAATGGTAGCTTGGGGAATTCCAGACAAAAATGCTCTGCCTACGATGACGAATGAACTGTTGAATGATTACTGCATGTCACTTACATGTACTCTTGCTTCTGTCAACCAGCACGTGAAGGGAGCCCTTCCAGAGCCGCTGCAGGTCGAGGGGCACATGTTCAAGCCCGGTGACTGGGTGCTCATCAAAGCATTCCAGAGGTCCAACTGTCTCCAAGCTCCCTGGAAGGGACCACAACAGGTACTACTCGCCACAAAGACAGCAGTGAAGTGCACCAACAACAAATCTTGGATTCATGCCAGCCACGTCAAGAGGGCACCTCCTGAGACTGCATCCAGCCAAGACCCAGGTCAGCAGCACATGCCAACACCAGAACTGATCAAAGAAGAAAAAAGGTACAATTTGAGATCTACAAAGAAGAAGGAGATGAAATGTCAGTAATTCTGGTACCTGATCTTCTGCAGGAAATAGATGAAGTACTACTATTAGATATTATCCTAACAGATATTTTGACGACGATTTTTGACTTTGAGAATAGCAGTGAAGAAGACAACGAAGACGCACTCAGTTACCTTGAGGAAGTATTTAGTCAGCTAGAATACCAACTAATGCAAGATTTAAATAGTCTAGCATTACAAGAAGCCTTGAATAGAGTAATTGCTGACTGAGAAAAATAAACTAGGGTATATTGCACACTACCACCAGGAATAACTGCCTGTCTGCATAACAGAAAGAGACTACAACAATTCATCAGGGAAGTCCTTAGTAAAAAAAGTGGGCCAGTACAACGTTGAGTAGATGAACTGATCCAGGAGGTATTTGCGAGTCCTCCTGTAACTGCATAGTGCTCGTGCCACTGCAGCAATTAGTAGATGAACTGATCCAGAAGGTATTTGCGGGTCCTTCTGTCACTGCGAGCACCCGTGCTGCTGCAGCAACCAGCAAAGGACTTGAACGGATCCAGAAGGAGTTTGCGGGTCCTTCTGTCACTGCGAGCACCCGTGCTGCTGCAGCAACCAGCAAAGGACTTTTTCTAGATCATCAGGACAGCCAGCTTCAGAAAGATACATTTGGGGTGAGGTATAGTGGACACTCCTGTAAATGTAAATGTGGCTGCACTAACAATTGATATTCATGATCAAAGGGTCGTGCCTTATAGGAATTACATGCATATCTTTGGGAGGAGAGAAGTACCAAAAAATACTCAGAGACCATCTGAAATATTAACGAATAGCTGTTCGCAATATATTTTATACTACAGCCTCACCTTACATGTGTTTATACTTTTCGTGTGTTTAGCTTATATTATAGTAAAGATTCATAGTGATAATTCACAACATAGTGTCATCAATAGAACTACATCCAATTAAAGAAAGTATAAGAATAGAAAGATATGGATAGGGAAAATACAGTTCTAAAAATGAAGAGAAAATGGTACAAGTCTAAAATGTGCATATCTGGGGTGATATTCTGTCTGTTATTATTAGCATTAATTACTGTATATCTATTAGATGTGTTCTATCCCATGGAAAGTTGATCCCAACACCAACAACACCTGCTACAATACCTGCATACACTTTGTCACCTGAAGAAATAGCCCACAGAGAAGATATGCACCACAATTCCTTTGTGACTTTGATGCATCATACCAATAATATATTAACAAGGGGAGATTGCTGGATATGTTTGCAATTCCCAGCTTCTGTAGACCAAAGTGTGCCCCTGGTTCAAGTCCCACTACCGTTTGCAGCATCCTGTTATGCCATTTACATAACAATAGTAAAAATAGAACTGATAGCTGTTTTGCAGAATTTAAAGAAAAGTACTGCTGGTGCAGGGACAACTATGGCCCCACCTGCAGGGACATTATATAACAAATATATGGCAGATATTCTGACACTAGGGAACTGCACGGAAGTGACAGAACCAAATGCAACATTTCCCCTGTCTGACATCTTTACCCCGCTCTTTCCAAATAAGAATACAAGCATTAGGATAGCAGGCCCATCAAAAGAAGTAAATAAGAATATACCATTTTTAAAGTTAAAATTAAGAAAACACAACGCAATAGGGAGTATATGTATTAAGAGTAATGGGACCTATCAGGTGGGAAATGGCACAAATTGTAACATGGCATTTGAAATGACGGCCGGAAATATTAGCATTCCACTTTACGTAGGTGACTCAATTTCTTTCATTTGTGGAGAGAAGGCTTATACATGGCTTCCAACAAATTGGGGTGGTTGTTGTCACCTAGGTTTTGTATTACCTGCTATAGCAATAAAAGACACAAGAGAAGTTCGAAGGGACATGCAAAGACATGCACCACGGCGAGGCAGGAGAAGTGTGGATGTGGATCAAAGAGATACAGCATCACAGATAGCGGGTGACATATTTAAAGGAGTGATACCATGGATTGGTCCAGCTATCAACTCCAGGGATATACGTAGATTATCCAGGCTACTAGAAGCAACAATAAATGAAACAACAAGTATACTTGAAAATATTACAGTAGAGCTTCAAGCTGTGAGATTAGTTTCGTTACAAAATAGAATGATTCTCGACATGATGCAAGCAGAAAGGGGAGGAGTCTGTGCAATTATAGGGGCGTCCTGTTGCACCTATGTCCCGGACTCCTCTGTTACTGTCAGGGAAGCAATAAAAAGATTGCATCATATAGGTGTAGAAGCACATCAGGATTCTGGTACATGGGATATAGGAGGTTCACTTTGGAGTTGGTTGAGCGCATGGGGTTGGAAGATAGGAATGGTGTTCATAACAATTTTCCTACTAATAATAGGCTGTTGTCTATTAGTTAATTGCCTGCCAATGTGCTGTCAACTATTGGGACAGCTGACAAAATGCCAAGTGAGGAAATTAAAGGAAAAAGAAAGAATGCTGATGCAAACAGTCACTACTGAGTTAATGAACATAGACATTTCTGACGATGATAAGAATGAACAATATAATTATTAAATTGTGATATGCTGCGTGATGAAATTATTTTAAACTGAGGTTCAAAGGGTCGATTTGTAAAAGATGAAAAATTAGTTGGCCCCTTGCTGAAAGAAAATATTAAAATTGAACCGTAGTTTATATTAATTTCTGTCTTTTAACCTGCTTGCAAACAAAATGAGCCCAATAGTCATAATGAAATGTTGCTCCATGGTGCACAGCTGGTGCACAGAGGGTTAAATTAAGTTGTCTGAAATTCAGCTGAAACCAGAAAAGAATGACAAGTGAACATGAACGTGCCCATTCTGTTCTTGCTCCAAGTTGTTTAATGATTCACTAGCCTTTCACCTTTGTACAGAGCCAGTTCAGTCAGTTCAGCGAGCTCTTTCTAGGAATCGTTCGCTGACCTAGGACGTGACAAGTTTGGCCTGCCCTTGCCCCGTTAAGTGAAGAGGCGAATTGTTTGCTCAGCACAGATAGCATAGATAGCAAGTGCGTCATTTGTGTTGGAAAGCAGAAAACACGGGCCTCTGCTGATAGTAGATCAACATTGCATATTGACATTTCAAGATAACCGGCCAAGGCAAGGCTGAAAGTCAGGAGATGGTAGTTTAAAGATTAACCTGTAGCTGCATGGTCAGATGTGTCGCAAATAATGTAAATTGTGAACGTAGACATATTTCTGAAATGCACCTTGATACTGTAATGTACACGTGGACCTAATTCTAGCATGGTCACACCATGATGTAATAGTTAATTAATAACAAGCCAAGAGTCTGTGAAGGTATATAAAGACTGATTTCTTTCTGTAACACCAGATCACTTTGCACTCCTGTAAATTGTCTCAGCTGCAGCTTTATTGGCAATAAAGCCACTTTCTTTTGAAACCTTGTATGTGCCCTTCTTCTTGTCCCTATTAATGATTTTTTTTGCTTTAACACTCCTAGGGAACTTCTTGGCATGTTATTAAGTGCCCTCTGGGTCCCATAGAGGTGAATGACCCAACTACCACCTGAGCCTAGTACCCATGCTGTTAAGAATTGCTTTAAGTCCTGGTATTTCCTCTCCACCATCAAATTTTCCTCAAGTTGATACAGAAATAAATACCACACTGCAACACCCAAACTTCCCTTAGCTTCCTTCTAAGCCTGAGAGCTAAATGTGAGGCCACAGTCAGAATGTAATGTGCCAATTGAGTAAGTCCCTATAAAGACCCACACATCCTTTATAACAGTTCAGGCGTCAGCCGAGTGCTGGGGCCAAACCCACAGGAATCTAGAGCATGAATTCACTGCTGCCAAGATGTACTTGTAAGCCCCATCAGATCGTAAGGGGCGCAGTGATCCAAATAGACACATGTGAGTGGTCTGTCTGATATCGGTAGTGATGTTTGTGGTGGGCACGCTACAGTGGCTGTTTATAAATTTTACACTTAAGAACAAATGCTCTTGTCTGTTTGGTAAGACCTGCCCACCAATAACGTAGTTTTAGTAATAAAACTTTTGTAGTAATACCTGCGTGTGTTGAACCCAGACCCTTGTGTGCGGCTAGAATTAAACCTAATCTGCAATCCATATTTGGTATTACTCTATCCCCCACTCCTGGAATTTGAGCATACGGAATATTTAGCGCACCTAACTTGTAGGAGAACTTGAGTGGAAAGCCTAATGGCACGGCTAAGCTGTTTTAGTGTGAAACAATGACAGCTACCATTATCTGTCTGTCTATCCTCGTGCTAAAACGAGTGATTGCAACTACGGCATTAGTTCTCACTGTTGCCGTGGCGGCTTCATCAGCCAATGAATTCCCTTCAACATGCACGTCAACACTTTGATGACTCAGCGTATGAATCAAGTGAGCCTGTAGCAAGCCTTTTTTCAGCTCTGCCACCTGTTCCCAAAGCAACGTATGCTTTATTGTGTAACATTTTGAGTGCCCAGTAGTAAAGATAGTCATTGTATGGCTGGACACAATAAAATGAATCGCACACAATACGTGTGAGGTATTCTCAATCTGTATTTTTTAGTGCCAGTATTAGAACTTTTAGTTCTGCCAGCTGAGCCATGTAATCTCCGAGAGACTGTGCCTGTGTATTGCTAGGACGGAACTTGCCATCCTGCACATGTCTTTTTACAAGTGCACATCCTGCGCTGTATTGCTGTTTACTTCCTACAGCAGGCTGAGAATATGCGTCACTGTAAATTATGTATTCATACTGATGTAGAGGCATAACTTAATTTGGGAGAGGATATTCTTGTTCGTACTACAGAAATGCTTGTGTCTTTGATGTAGAATTAAATTTGTAGGCTACATCCATGGCAGTGAGAGAATTAGCCAGTTGTATCTATCGCGGATGCAGTGCTTTTGCGTTTGGAACGCTCGCTTTTGTTACAGCCTCTAAGGCTGGAAGTGGAGTCATGGCAATTATTTGTTTCCCCTGAGCTAGTGCTCTTTCTCTCACTACAGCAGTAGGAACTGCTGTCAGTATTGTTTCAGTTGATGCAAAACGCATTTCTGCGTTTGTATACAAATGTGATCTGTATGCAATTGGTACAATTTCGCCTTCATTGAAGTTTAGGTAGATTTATCCTGTATTTTACACGGATTACCAAATTTGCGATGTTTACACCTCTGTGTAAGTGTTTGGAAGCCATCATGTCCACTTGTAAGGAACAAAGGATATCTCTGTGTGATCCTGTGTCCAATGTCAGGTCTGAAAGGTTTTAGTTTTTCTGCAGAATCCAAATGTATGTTCTGCCAAAATTTAGGAATCCTAAAATGGATTGTTAATAGTCTTTAGAGGTTGGAGCAGCGCACACGTTTCTAAAAAGTTAGCTGCTAAGGCTTTTTCCTTCACTTGACAACTCATATCCCAAAAATAGGACATTGAGGTGGGCAATTTTTGATTTTCTACAGCTACATTTGTAGCCCTCAGAGGTGAACCCCAAAATGATGTTGTTCAATCTGGCCAAATGATCCAATAGTTCATCGTCCATCAGATAAATATTATCTACATAGGATTATGCCTCATCAAAATTTTGAAGCAACTCTGTTACTCTCGCTGAAAACAACCCTGGGCTATTTTTCTAACCTTGGGGCAGTGTACAAAATTGATCCGAGAGCCTACGGCTGAAAATGCTGTCAAATATCTGCTCTCAGGTGCTATATTTTTGCACAGGAATCCATTTGAGACATCTAGTGCTGTTTTGTATTTTTAGGCATGATGTTCTTTCATCAATGCGGCATTCTGTACTGCAAATGTCTTTGTGCAAGTGTTCAAATGCCTGTAGTCTAAAACTAGACTATATTAATGATTAAGTTTCATTACAGGAAGCAAAGTATTATTGTCAGACTTCAATTCTATCAAGCTCAATAGGCTTACCAGTACTTGCACGGGAACAGAGATGCTAGGTCCCAAATCCCTCTAAGCAATGCTCACAGGTCTTAGTAAAAACCTCCGGACATTACCTCTGGGGACGGGGCAATTGGATAAAATAATAAACAAGAAGAGACTGGTCCTGAGCTGGCTCCTTCAGTCGGCTAATTTGCTGAAGTCTTCTCTCTCTTCTATGGAACCTAAGGAAGTAATACACCGTTACAACCTATCCTTCTCTTTCTTAGTCTAGCCTTACTTAATCTCTTAAATCTCACCTACCCACACTCTTCAGGACTCTAGCTGCTCTTTTGTCTTTTCTCTATGATATTCTTTTTGTCTCGCTCATTAGTTGTTACTGCATGGAAAGATAATAGGATTAGTTTTTTCCCTGTCTGTCTGTCTAACTCCTTGTCTTTATTATGATTATGAATATATACTCACTTACTTCACTAATTTTATGAGTTCTTTTTTAAATGTATCCTTTTCTACTTTTTCCTTTATTTCCTGCTATCTTGTTATGTGTCTTCAACTCCTTAACACTGTATTTAGTCTCTTTTTAGAATTCAGAAGTTGCGTCACATTTCTAGCAGTCTCTGGTGAGTATTAACATATTTACATTGAGTCCTTACACATTCTTAGCTTCCATTATCTTCTCATTAAACCTTGAATTCTCTCATTCGTTTTAGGCTCAAACTGAAGACCAATGGTTAATCTCCAATTCTGGTAAGTATAACTCTATGGCTTTTACTACATTCATTAAATGTCACTTAGCTTTCAATCTTCATTCAGCTCTCTTGCTGCTCGAAATTCAGCTCTCCTCTCAGGCGCTCTTGACACTGCTCTGGCGAAAAACACTGTGAACTGGAACTCGCCCTTGACTGATTGCACCGAGTATTTCCTCAAGAACCTCTCGAATATTCTCAAGATACCCAACAGCGTCGGGTTATAAACTTTTGTGACTAGATTTTAACGTTAACTAGGAACTCAAATCTTAGGCTTCTTGGTCGACTGAAATCTCTGGTGAAGTGCGCGTTTCCTGTCGCGCTCGCGCTGCACCTTGATTTCTCTGCAGCTGCGGCGAAGAGATTAGACCGCCAACCTGTCTCTCGAAAATGGCGGCCATCTTAGTTCTCCTATGCCGAACCCGCTGAGTCCAAGTGCCATAACTTTGTGAATCTTGGCACAACCAGGGCAAGTCAGTGCCACAAGTTATTAGACCCTGTGTAGGGGTCCTGACAGTACCCCCCAATAAGGTAGATTCCCCCGCTCTGGGTTTCGTAGGGAACCGTTGGTGAAAGGACTTAATTAACCTGGGAGCATGAACATCTGCATCCAGTTCCCAAGACCGCTCCTCAGGACCATAACCTTTCCAATCTATTAAATAGTGCAGTCTTCCTTTAGATCTTTAGATAGAGCGGGCCTAGTCCAAGGAATCTAAAATTTCTTTTACTTCGAACTCCGTTCCTGTTTCTAACTGGATTGGTTTTGGAGGTGCTTGAGTTCTCAGATCTGTGGAAGCTTTCTTTAACAAGGAAACATGAAAAACTGGGTGAATCTTTAATCTAGGTGGTAGCTTCAATCTATAGGTAACCTGATTGATTCTTTCTTCAACTTGATAAGGGCCTATAAATCGGGGTTGAAACTTCCTGTTTCCCTTTAATCTTAGGTTTCTTGTGCTCAACAAAACTCGATCCCCATTTGCTTAAAGAAGGACCTTCTCGTCTTTTTCGATCAGCATAACTCTTATATTTTTCTTTAGCTAATTTTAGGTTGTATATAGCCTTTTGCTGGATTTGTTGTAAATGCGAAACTACCTCTTAACCGCTGGGACAGTTATCTCAGTTTGTCTGATAGTCGAGTTTGGGTTTCTGCCATAATTTAGGTAAAAGGGAGAGTACCCAGTAGAACTATTCCTTGCATTATTGTGGGCGAATTCTGCCGTCCACAGATAATCTGACCAATCTCCCTCCTGCTTCAAAAGAAATAGTCGTAGATATTGTTCTAGTTCTTGGTTTACCCTTTCTGTCTGCCCATCAATCTCTGGGTGGTAACTGGTGGAGAATCTTACTTCAGTTCCTAATCTTCCATAAACGCCCACCAGAAATGAGATACAAATTGGGACCCTCTGTCTGAGATCACTATTTTAGGAATTCCATGTATGTTAACTACCTGGGAGCTGAATTGGTCGGCTAGTTGTTTAGCAGAGGGAACCCCTTTTAATGCTGTAAAATGAGCCATCTTAGAAAAGGCATCTACAACTACTAGAATTGTATTCAAACCCTGACTATTTGGTAAATCTGTGATGAGATCAAGTGTGACTGTGTGCCATGAATAAGGTGGTGTGGGCGAGGGCTGCAATAGACCCTTTGGAGCCTGCCGTTCCGACTTTCCCTGAGCGCAAATCTCACAGGACTTAACATACTTCTCAATATCTGAGGTCATCTTCGGCCACCAATAGTGTCTTTTGATCAACTCCTCAGTCTTGGCTTCTCCCTTATGCCCGGCTAACCTGTCATCATGGCACTCGCGCATTACTTGTTGCTGTAATTCTGTAGTGGGAATATACAAAGTGTCTTTGAAGTATGGCAACTGTCGAATGATTTTTCTGTTCTCGTCTTCCTTAACCCAATCTTGCATTGCTTCTGGACTCATAACTTTTGCGATAGTCGTTTCCAGATTGATGGAAGTAGTGACTCCAATTATCTTTGCGTTCGGAATGATTGGTTGATTCTCTGTAGGAGTTTTCTGAGCTTCTGTGCCGATCCTGGATAGCGCATCCGCTTTTCCATTTTAAGCCCCAGGACGATAAGTGATTACGAAATCGTAATCAGTAAAGTACAAGGACCACCTCAATTGTCTTGGTGTGAGCGTTCTGGCAGTTTTCAAGAATTTTAAATTGCGATGGTCGGTAAACACTGTCACTTGATGCTGGGCCCCCATCAGGTAATGTTGCCACTCCTTAAAGGCGTCCTTAATAGCTAGTAGCTCTTTCTCCATGATGGTGTAATTAATCTCGGCCGGAGTCAGCTTTCTGGATCTGTAAGCGAACGGATGCAATTGACCTGTGGTCTTGTGTCGCTGGGATAATACTCCACTCACAGCTTGATCCGAAACATCCGTCTCAACATAAAAAGGCTCCGATGGGTCCGCATATAACAGAATAGGTGCTGAGGTGAAATCTTCTTTCAAAGATTGAAAGGCTTTCTCAGAATCTTTTGACCATTCAAACTTGACTCTTTTCTTCAGTAATTTTGTGAGAGGGAGAATTTTTCTGGAGAATTCACTAATGAACCTTCGATAGAAGTTAGCGAACCCGATGAAGCTTTGGACTTTCTTCACACTGGTAGGAGATTTCCACTTCATAGCAGCTTCAATTTTTCGTTGGTTCATAAGTATTCCAGAGGGAGAAAGAACAAAACCCAAGTACTCCACCTGCGAAACATTGAAGGCACACTTCTCCAATTTTATGAACAACTTGTTTTCCCGCAGCTTCCTCAACACTCCCCTCACCTGCTCTTGGTGTTTTGTTACATCAGAAGAATAGATCAAAATATCATCAATATATACAATCGCGCACTGATCTAAAAACTCCTACAGGATGTCATTGATGAAATGCTGGAAGGCAGCTGGGGCATAGCATAATCCGTAGGGCATAACTTGATATTCAAAAAGCCCAAACCTAGTCCGGAATGCCGTCTTCCACTCATCACCTTCACGCATTCGTACTAGGTGATATGCGCCTCTTAGATCTAATTTGGTGTAGATTTGTGCTCCCGTTCCATAAATTGATCTCCCTATGCACACTGAGCATGGATCCCTTTCAGAGATTTAGCTATTTGTTCACGGTGCACATGGCACCCTTCCTGAGATTAATCCACCTCTGCCCAGTGCACATGGAACCGTCACCCCAAGCACCTCGCTCACTCCTCCGTGTGTGAGTCCAGGCTGCCCCTTTCCCACCGAGTGCCGCCGCTGCCCGCAGCTGTGCTCCTGGTCCTGCACTGCTGCTGGATTTGCCCTGTTGCACTGTGTGTGTATTCTTTCCCGTTTGTGCTCTGCCTTAGCTGTACTGTGTGTGTAATTTCCCGGTTTTGCTCTGCCTTAGTTCTGCCTTATTTGTTTTCTCCCTCTGTGCCCCTTGTTGTGCCCAGCCCCTGCTGCGTTCCCGCCACCTCCCCGCTCCCCACCGCTGCCCCCCTGCGGCCCCGCCCCCTTCCCCCGGTCGCCCTTCCCCATTCGCCACCCTGCTCCTGCCTCCCAGCTGCTCTTCCCTCCCACTGGACAATATAGGGCGGAGGAGGCGCGGTGGTGAGCAGTGATCTCTGTCCCTCGGGGCCGGTCACCCCACGCACCTCGCTCACTCCTCCGTGTGTGAGTCCCGGCTGCTCCTTTCCCGCCGAATGCCGCCGAGTGCCGCCGCTGCCCGCAGCTGTGCTCCTGGTCCTGCGCTGCTGCTGGATTTGCCCTGTTGCACTGTGTGTGTATTGTTTCCCGCCCCGCTCCCGCCTTCCAGCTGCTCCTCCCTCGCTCCGCCCCCCCCACTCTCCACATATGGCAAAGTGCAAAACGTGCAGCGGTGACGCGCACTGGGCGCGCCGATTGTGCGCCGAAGGCGTGCCAAAGGTAAGCCCGTCTGCGCCCGTCCGCGCCCAGCGCCCGAAACCTGGCCCCCGTAGACACCAGCCCACCCGCCGGACCTACGACGCCACCGAACTCAACGCACTCAACACCGGCCGGATCCCGGGATGCTACCGAGCCACCCCGAGACGCACCCACGGACCCTTCAGCTGCCACTCCTGCAAGTTCTCCTGCATCCAGACCTGCACCGCATCCACCAAGCCGAGAACCAGCAGCAACCACCTGAAGTGCATCCTGCTCAACACCCGCTCCGTCCACAGACACGCCGTGGAGCTCTGGAACCTCCTCGACACAACATCACCAGACGTCGCCTTCCTCACGGAAACCTGGATGAATGCCTCCTCTGCGCCCGACATTGCCATCCCCATCCTAGACGGTTACAAGATCACCCGGAAGGACCGCGGCAACCAGACCAGAGGAGGCATCGCCATCATCCACAGGAACACCATCCGCATCACGACCAACTCCGACGACACCCTTGCAGCCGCCGAACACCTGCACTTCCAGATCCACACTGACCCCAAGACCACCGGGACCCCCGGGACCACGCACACAATTCAGCAAAAGACATCGCCGACTTCATCAGCCCGCACGCCCTCCCCTCCGCTGACTACATCCTCCTCGGGGACCTCAACTTCCACCTGGAGAATAACAACGACCGCAACACCGCCACCGTGCTGGACAACCTCGCCACCCTCGGCCTCAAGCAACTGGTGACCACCCCCACCCACTACGCCGGACACACACTCGACCCCGTCTTCTCCTCCAGCAAGGACATCACCTTCAGCCACGCCACCGGACTCCACTGGACGGACCACAGCTGCGTCCACTTCAGCTACAGAAAGAGCACGATCCACCACCACCAGCAACAGGTTGCACGCAGAAGCTGGAACAAGATCACAGCCGACCAGCTCGCCGCATCCTTAAGCCAGGACCCCCCGGCCAGCTCAGCGAACCCCAGCCAGGCCGCCAACAACCTCACGAAGTGGATCAGCAACTGCGCTGACGACCACGCCCCACTGAGGACCCCGCCCAGCAGACCCGGCAGTAAAAAAGCACCATGGTTCACCGACGAACCCAAGAGCTCCAAGAAGAACTGCTGAGCCCTCGAGAGAGCCTGGCGCAGGGACCCTACACCAGACAACAGGACCACCCTCAAGCTCACCACTCGAAAACACCACCAACTGATCCACACCACCAAGAAAACCGAATTCAAGGAACGAATGGACAATGCCCACAACAGCAAGGAACTCTTCAACATCGTCAAAGAGCTCTCCAACCCCAGCGCCGGAAACAACGACATCACCCCATCACAAGACCTCTGCAACTCCCTCGCTGCCTACTGCCACAACAAGATCGCCAACATACACAACAGCTTCAGCACACAGCCAACGCACCCCACGACAGCACCTGCACCCCCACCACCACCCTCCGCGCCTGGACCCCGATCAACATCGAGGAAACCCTACGCACGATGAACTCCATCCACTCCGGTTCTCCAACCTACCCCTGCCCTCACCACGTCTTCAACAAGGCCGACTCCATCATCGCGCCCCACCTGCGGGACATCATCAACACCTCCTTCGACACCGCTACCTTCCCGGAGAGCTGGAAGCATGCCGAACTCAGCGCTCTACTGAAGAAACCATCAGCGGACCCCACCGAACTCAAAAACTACCGCCCCATCTCGCTCCTCCCGTTCCCGGCCAAAGTCATTGAGAAGACCGTCAACAAGCAGCTGGCCGCCTTCCTCGAGATGAATGGATCCCTCGACCACTCGCAGTCTGGCTTCTGGGCCAACCACAGCACCGAGACCGCCCTCATCGCAGCCACCGATGACATCCGAGCCCTGCTCGACAACGGGGAAACAGCGGACCTCATCCTCCTGGACCTCTCCGCGGCATTCGACACTGTCTGCCACCGCACCCTAGTGCAGCGCCTCAGCAACGTCGGAATCCAAGAGAAGGCACTAGAATGGATCATCTCCTTCCTCTGAGGTAATATAAAATTTTATAGTCAATTGTGTCCCCTAACGTGAACCCCACCGTCTCCATGTACGAGCTTAAAGTGCATGTAACTTCCCTCCTCGACATGCTATGAAGACGCAAATACATTTGCGTCCAACGTTAACAAGTCCTCTTTCAGATCCACCATGAATGGATCGATAATTCAGTTCCTAAGTATGCCTTGCCAACGTCTTTTCATGGTGCACTTCCACGTTTTTCCTAGCCCTGCAGAGCTAGGCCCTGATTTCTGCCATCAAGCCCTTTCTGTTCTCTGCCTCCTGAAAAGCTGCAACGTGGGATGCCTCCCTGACCTCTGTCCTACTCCCTGCGCGGCGAGCGGTGCCCGGCTCGGCCTGCTTGCTTGCCAAAGACAGTATTTTGCCTTCAAGTTATCAGTATAGCCGAGTTCAGCTCCTCGAAAACACATTCCAGTCTAGCAGAATAGGTAAACATTTCCCCGGCTGCAGAGCAAAGGGCCCGGCCTCTCTGTCTCCATGCAAGTAATTCATTGCTCCTGTTACCATGGTAGGCCCATGGCCCCTCGCATTACACGCAGACACGTAGTCACATATGCACGCATTAATAGTCAGTATAGAGTAGCCTCTGCCCGAGAGACCTTTCCTTCTAGATAATATAGTTCCCCAAACACGAGATATCAGATATGATTTAGGAACGAGTTGATCTGACATGCCAGACTTTCTGTCTCTTTCCTCTAGTGCTAAATGTCAAGTCCCCTGCACCCTCCAGCCTCACGTCAGTCACACGTCATGCTGCTGCGCGCGCATCCTTGCTACAGATTTCTGCTGACTCTGCAAGATTCCATTATGTATCCACCCACCTGTGACACTTTCATGTGACGTTTTCTAGCACACACCTCTGTGTTCGCCCTAGTGCACGCCTTCTGATTACGTATTGCTACGCACATGTGTTCTTATCTCGTTTCTCTCAGCTGTTACGCCTTCTGTATTGATCACCATTCTGTGCATTAACTATAAAAGTTGTACTCTGTCAATAAAGTATGCTCTATCCCTTCCTGATCCTTTATGGTGAAAGGAACATGATATCCTGGTTCGAACCATTCCATTTTATGGAATAAAACCCATTTTGAAACTCAGCTGCCACGGACTTTGTCTCTTTATTTTCAATTGAGTTATTTTATTGAACTTTACTGCATAGAAATTCCGACGGTAAATATTTATTTACCACATTAATTTGGCGCCCGAATAGGGACCCCTCCCCCACCCCACGCGCCGGTAGGTGCGTTGCAGGCTTTGCCCCCTGCCCCAGCCAAGACGGACAATTACGCGTACCCGCAGGATTTCCTGTATCTCCCTCAGGCCTACGGAGGTGACGGAGACTGCGATCAGCACCCAGACGAGGCGGTGAGGAGTGCGGAGGATCCCGACCAGAGCCCAGCCAAAGAGAACAAGGTCCGAGGTATCTAGAGGCCCACCAGTTCCGAAGTATCTACGTCACGAGTCGAGTCGAGTCCAGTCCAGTCCAGTCGAGTTTCCGAGGCCTTCCGTTCCGTGCTTCCCGGTGAGTACCGTTGCTGGGGACGCATCTAGACGGGTGCATTACTATGTATCCGGTAAAGACGGGTTTGGGTACACAGACCCGGTCTGCACTGTTTTAGCAGTGTATCTGTACTGTTTAGCAGTATATCAAGACATTCAAGGGTTCGATTTTTGTTCTCGTTTTAGAGTTCAAGGGTAGTCAATATGTGTTCAAAATGTTTTTATGTGATTAATGTCGTGGTATGAGTGACTGTTTGATATACATTACTGTGTTTCTGTGTTAAAAGTGTGTTCAGGTTCGAGTAAGTATCGAGTACCGAATATCAAGATGCCATTATTCAGCAAATTAAGACAGATAGGAACTAGGAAAGGGATACTAGAGGAAGCAATTCCTGTCCCACCCAGGGACACTCCTGGAAATTTTATGTACCATAAGCATGGTTTCGAGGCCATACTGTACCTAGATTTATGGGCCGATTATACTAAGAACCTAGAAGAGAAATATAGATGGCCCGTTACAGGGACATGGGATGCAGATTGCATCATGAGAGTAGAGGAAGCGCTATGGAAAAAGAAAGCCAGACAATCTCAGAAAGATGCCATAGAATTGTGGCGTAAAGAATCACATAAGCGAACAGAAAAAGAATTCAGAAAAGCAGAGAAACATAGGGAAGATTCAGAAAAAGCCCGAGAAAATGAATTAGTTGAGGAAGGTATACGAGTCAAAGCAGAACAAGTAGACCGACAGCGAAATACTCTTGCGAATGGTATGTATCCTCTTTTGGCCGAGGGTTTACCTAAGGCCACCCCGGAAGTACCGAAAGATCTGCCCCCTCCATTAGTTCCGACTAAATTACGCCACAAGACCGCAAAGGACATATTCCTTTCTTCCTATTTAGACGACGTAGCTCCTGCATATACAAATCCACGTGTCCATGTACCACCTGCTGATGGCACCCCGCCCCGAGATAATCTACCACTTCCGCAACAACAGACTCCTCCTCCCGTTCCACATCCTGCGCCTATTGCCCCAGCCCTTCCTGCACCTATTATTCCTGGCATTCATCCACTAAATCCTTTTGGACCTGGCACCTCGGGAGGTGCGACAGGAGGTTTTCAAACACCGCCACAAACACATCGATTGACTTATAGGGATTTAGCAAAACAACGTACACCTCAAACAGCGAGTTACAACATACTTAAAGAGCCTCTCACAGACTGTAGATATGATCCAGTACCCGGTAAAGACGACAGAATGATGCTAGCATCAGTACGTCTACGACGAGTTGCAAACTATTTAATGTTACTACCAGGAATGATTGATCATCTAGACAGAATATATCATTTTGTCCAAACGGGGGAAAGTCCTGAAAGTATTGGCGAGGCCATGGCATACCAGAAAGTTGACACTCAAAGTATGATATTACGTTTCTTCATAAACTGCTTGATAAGAGACCAAGATAGGCCTGGTGTAGACAAGGAAGAAATGAACGCACTTAACAAATGGGGTCAGAATATAGCAGACGGAAAGCATGATAAACAGAATTGTATAGATAACATGTACAGAAGGATCCGAAAGGTGGTAGTAAAAATACACGAAAGAAGACAGCCTGAAAGAGAAATAGATACAGACAAGAATGAATCCTCGGAGGAGGAAGAACAACCAGAGACCACAGCAGAAGCATTGCAATTACCAGCTAGAGAAAGAGAAATGATAGCATATGTAGGTAAGGGAAGACCCTTTAATAATACAATACGTCCGGTACGTCCAGAAAGCAAGAGACTTTTTCAAGCAGCCATGTCAAATCCGAGGACTCCTGAACATTTGTTTCAGGCTACCGATAAAATACTTCAAGATCGAATGGGGTACCATGTACTCAATTCCATGGATGAACAAGAACTAGCCCGGTCCGCCGTGCAATGGGCTGACAATTCTAGTATGTATAATGATGATACAGTAGCTCAGACGTTTTTGAGCCTTTCCCCTGATGAACAAAAATTAGCTAGTGTATACATGATTCAGCATCTCATTACATTGTTTAAAAGCCAACATTCTGATCCAGGTCCCTTACCGGACATATTGGTAGAACTGCTCTCTAATAGATGGAGAGGCCTAGGTACTGATTTAATTAAAGAAATTCTAGAACATAGACACAAGTATAGTACTTTTCTGAAACCACAGTTTATGTCAGCTCCACCACCCCCAGAAAGAAAAATGTTTTACTTCGACAGACAGAATCCCTTACGAGAAGTACATCCAGTAAGAAAAGAAGATGACACACTAGAACGTGTATATGTATATACACCCCTCACTAAAATAGAATTGCTAGAAATGAAGAAACTAGTACCCTGTCACGATAAAGACCCTGCAGGTTTTCACAGAGAAATTAAAGATATGCTACTCATGGGTGACTACACGTACTCAGATATTATGAAAATGTTAAAGGTACTGTTGCCAGCTGGCATTTACGAGAAACTCAAAGAGAAAGAATGGGAGGTGGGAGATAAAAAGATTAATTGGACCGAAATAGAAGACGAGGAAAATGGTCGTACTCCAGGGTTAGGCCTTGGGGAAAAAGCTAAAGCATTACCAGGATTAATTGTACAGGTTTTGCCAAGATTATTGACAACGAAAAAGGAAGACTGGGACGCAATCTCAGCCTGTAAACAGAAACACGATGAAGACACTAGTGATTATTATTCTAGATTCGAGAAATGTTTTATTATTAATAGCGGCCTGAAACCAAGTAGCGAGTCATACCCGCACCTTTTTGTAACCAAATTAGTCGAGAATTCCCTGCCCCAGGTTAAGAACCGTGTATACAAAGTCGAGAGTACATGGCAAGCAAACTCACCATCCCAAATGTTACAAATGTTACAGTACCACCAGAACAGAATTAGAGAAGAACAAGATCACGAACAAAGACGTATGAAAGATACGAAAATGAAAATGTTAGTCGCTCAGTCAGTCCCAGCTGACGGTCAGAAAAGGGGTATGACACAGTCTAATAATTCGGCGGCTCCTGTTAAGGGGACATGCAACTACTGTAAACAGCCAGGTCACTATGTAAATGAATGTGCAGTCCTGAAACACAACATATCCACAGGTAAAACTAAAGAGAGACCCCGTCAGCCTAGACAGGACCAGATTCAACATCAGGTCCAGCAACATGTTCCACAGAACACCCAGCCAATGCATGCTCCACAACAGACAGTACAGACAGTAGCGGCACCACAGCCACAGCCTATTGCCGCGACACAGCAAGTTTCACAACAGATGTACCAGTATGCACAATCTGATTACCCCGATTATCAGCGATACACATGAAACAGCCTAGAGAGGGAGGTTGGCTTGCCTCTTATTGAAATTCCTGTAGATCAAGAGGGTCCTTATGTACATAGTCAAGTATTAGGAAAGGATAGAAAGTTTCTGATTGACACAGGGGCAAGTCGAACAACAATAAGTCACAGTGAGGTTCCAGGGGCACCCCTCTCAGGCTCACAGAATGTTTCCCTTGGTTTTTCAGGACAGCCTATTGTTAATGAAGTATCGAAACCTGTTCCCTTAGCAGTTGGTCCATTGTCACGCACTACAGACTTACTACTTACGAAGTCATGTCCCGAAAACTTGTTAGGTATCAAGACACTGAAAGCTCTAGGAGCAGTAATATGTTGTTCTCCGGAAGGAGTTAGACTATTTCTACGTGACTTTAAAGGTCACTATGTGTTACGAGATTTTGATGACAGATTGAAAAATGTACCAGACCATTTGTGGGCAAAAGGCCCAACTGATGTAGGTTGTATGCACATTACACCATACTGTGTTACACTCAAGCCAGGAGTTGTACTGCCCCGAATCCGACAATACAAGTTACCACCCGATGCTGTAGTGGTTTTACTGGAAATCATTGAAGAGCTCATTGCACAGGGAGTGGTTGTAGAAACCGACTCCAATCTATGTAATTCCCCTATCATTCCGATTCTTAAACGTACTGACCCAAATGCACCACCAGTTTATCGGTTGGTGATTGATCTGCGAGAATTAAATGAATGCATTGTGCCACAGTACCCTGTGGTCCCTGACATCTCATCCTTATTGACTGCTATTGATTCAGAGGCGACGTTCTTTACTGTAATTGACCTCAAGAACGCCTTCTTCAGTGTCCCCATTGATCCGGAAAGCCAATATCTTTTCGGATTCTGTTTAAATGGACGAAGCTTCAAATTTGCACGCGCACCTCAAGGATTCACAGAAAGCCCCAGCATCTACAGCCAAGCATTGAAAAGACAACTTGACAGTATTCAAATGCCAGTTAACACTGCCCTGCTGCAGTACGTCGATGATCTGCTGATCACAGCTCGTAGCGAACCTGAATGTGAACACGCATCACTGACAGTCTTACATTTTCTGGCTGACAAGGGAGACAAGGTTTCCCCTTCAAAGTTACAATTCTGTGTTCAGCAAGTGGTGTACCTTGGGCACTTGCTGTCCAAATGGGGGAGACAGCTAACACCTGACCGCATCGAGTTAATTGCACACTTACCGCAACCTACGACACAAAAGGAAGTGCGGGCCTTCATTGGCCTCACCTCTTACTGCAGGCAATGGATTCCCCAGTACGCATTTCTAGCCAAGCCACTTATCCAGTTGACAACACAGGAGGCAGCGACTTCGACTGTCCTCCCTTGGACTCAGGAACACACACAGGCTTTTGATGAATTAAAGAAAGCATTATGTCAAGCACCAGTTTTAGCAACACCTTGTTACAGCAAACCTTTTACACTCTTTGTTACAGAACGTGATGGTACAGCATTGTCTGTCCTCACACAAGATCAAGCAGGTTCACATAAGCCTTGTGCTTATTTTTCGAGTACATTAGACCCAGTAGCCCAGGCTCTACCTGCGTGCTTAAAATCAGTTGCAGCAACAGCCTTAGCAATCCGACAAAGTGATTCCATAGTGTTAGGACATCCCCTGACAGTACAAGTTCCACACTCTGTGGAAGTGCTTTTAAACAGAACACAGACTCAACACTTGACTATAGCACGACTGACAGGTTATGAATTGACATTGTTCCAGCCACACATAGAAATCAGACGCTGTAACATACTCAATCCTGCCACATTGTTACCCTCGAACATTACAGATCCAGTTCCACATGACTGTATAGAGATCATTAATGCAGTAACAAAGCCCCGACGAGACTTGACAGATGTTGCACTGACAAACCCAGACCTGACACTTTACGTGGATGGTTCATGTATGAGAACAAGCACAGGCGAATTAGTGGCCGCATATGCAGTGACCACTGAAACTGAAGTCAAAGAAACACACCGTATTGATACATTGTCTGCTCAAGCTGCAGAGCTTATTGCTCTGACCCGAGCCTGTATAATAGCCAAAAACAGGAATGTTAACATATACACAGATTCACGTTATGCATTTGGAGTTGTACACGACTTCGGTGTACTCTGGCAGGAAAGAGGTTTCTTGACCTCTCACGGAGCCAAAATACAACATGGTCCCCTCATTCAAGCACTGTTAGAAGCAATACATCTGCCTTCAGCCATAGCCATCATGAAGTGTAAAGCACATACTAAAGTTATCGATACCATTTCCCAGGGTAACGACCTGGCAGATCAAACCGCGAAAGACACGGCTCTGACTCATACACATGCAGCTGACATGACAAAGACAATAGTTCCGACACCGACACATTGCATGACAGTTAAGGATCCCACACTAGATGTACTTGACATACAGACACATGCTACTCCAGAGGAAATAAAGAAATGGACTGAACTAGGAGGGATCCAGACAGATCAGGGATGGATGACGAAGGGAAAAGCCACATGGTTTCTCCCCGACTCTATGGTTCAAGTTATGATCAACACTGCACATAGTCCAGCACATCTGGGAGAAAAAGCCATGTTAGACAGTTTACAGAATCTCTGGTACAACAAACATTTACGAGCAGCAGCAAAACAGAAAGTGCGTACTTGCATGATCTGTTGTCAGTTCAATCCAGGTAAAAGCATTCCCGTAGAGCAAGGTGGATTCAATCCTCCCGATCACCCTTTTGAAGTCCTCCAGATGGATTATATCCAGATGGAACGATGTCGAGGATTCAAATATGTCCTCGTAGTTGTTTGTGCACTTTCCCGTTGGACAGAAGCATATCCAGTCCCAGATTACACTGCTCTGACCACTGCCAAGCAGCTGGTTCGTGAATTCTTCCCACGGTACGGTTTGCCTCGTGTCGTGTACTCAGATAACGGCCAACCATTCTCGTCCGAATTAATGAAGCAGGTTTCGCTCCTGCTAGGATATCAGTGGAAATTCCACTGCGTCCGACATCCCGAGGCGGCAGGTCTCGTGGAACGCCACAATCAGACACTTGATGTAAATAATTAATTTACTCTCTTAATTTCTATGCAGGTAAGTACTTAATCAATAATAACTCAATCGAAATGAAGGAAAACAGAGTCCGTGGTGTAAGAGTTTCTAAGGGTTTTATTCCTCATAAAGGAATCAGGATATCATGTTCTGACCACCACACAGGGTGTCAGAAGGGATAGATGAGCGCGCTGTCGTTTATTGACAATACATAGCTTATATACTTGATTTACATCATAATGTTCAATGTAAGAGGCGTAACAGCTGAGAGAAGACAAGATAACAGTATACACGTGGTGCTAGTACATCATCAAGAGGCGTAAACTAGGCGTAAACTAGGCGTGTGTGCTAGAAACGTCACTGATAGGTGACGCAAATGGGTGGCACCAAGGGGTGGTGCTAACAGAAGGTTGCAATGTCAGCAGAAATCGGAAGCTTGGATGCGCGCGCAGCTGCATGACGTGTGATAGACGGGGTGCAGGGGACTTGACATTTACATTGACGGAAAGAGACAGAAGTCTGGCATGTCAGATCAACTTGTGCTTCTATCATATCTGATATCTGATGTTTAGGAACTAAGCTATCTGGGCAGAAAGGTCTCTAGAGTAGAGGCTATTCTATACTTGCTGTGAGTGCGTGTATAAGCGCCTGAGTGTCTGTATGAGAAGCGTGGGGCATGGGGCCTTCCATGGAAGCATGGCAACAGAGGCTATGAATTACTTGCATAGAGACAGGTCGGCCCTTTAGCCCTGTAGCTGAGGAAGGATGTTTACTGAAGCTAGCAGGCTGGAATGTATCTTCGGGGAGGAAAACAGATAACTCGAAGGTTATAGTCAATCTTGGCAGGCAGCAGGCTGAGCTGAGCACGGAGGGCCGCGCTAGAAGTAAGTCAGAGTTCACGGGTACGGGGGCTGCTTGGGCAGGGGCCCTCGCAGTCAGAAGCCAGAAAAGAGGCTCGGTGGCAGAGATTCAGGGCCTACTTTCAGCCAGGCTGAAAAACGTAGGAGTACACTTCAAAAAGACGTTGGCATAGCATACTTAGGAACGGACCATCAAACCCATTCATGGTGGGTCTGAAAGAGGACAAGTTAACGTTGGACGCAAATGTATTTGCGTCTTCATAGCTGGTACAGGAGGGAAGTTACATGCACTTTTAACTCGTACATGGAGTCGGTGGGGTACTCGCTAGGGAACACAACATGACCATAAAATTTATATTACCTCATTCCCTCCTTGTTCCCTACGGACCCTTCATGATATATCGATCCTCATAAATCGATCGGTTTGTTCTTGTAACATTATATGTTCATCTTTCTTTCTCTGACTGTTCGAGAGACAACTGGAATGCTCAATGCAGGATGTGGCACACAGTCCACATATCGCTGGCCCACACTGCAGGCACAGGCAACAACTGAATACTATAACAAGGCCAATGCCTAGGAAGGATAAGATCTTCCATCCCCAAGCTGTCAACGTAGTCCAGAACCAACCGGACCAAGTCCAGGTGCCTGGATTCTGATGTATCTGATTGGCAATTTTATGTAGGCGGGTAATAGCTTGATAGACAGATGGTGCGTTTTGTGGAATGAAAACACAGCAACTTGACCCGATGACCTTACAGGCTCCACCTCTATCTGCCAAGATGACGTCAATTACAAGACGATTTTGAAGGACAACAGTCCGTATAGCAGACTGCTCCTCTGTTAAGTTACCTAGAGCGGAGGCAGTTTCATTCACTACTGCTTCAAGTGTTCTCGTTAATCTGCGTATTAATTTACTGTTTTGGACAGGTCCTAGGAAGAAAAAGAATCCTTTATTGAAATCAGTGTACTGTTCCCATGCCGTTTCTGTGTAGTCGACAAGGGGAATATCTCTTTTGGGTCTATTCGGTGCTAGATTCGTATTTCTATGGTAATCAGGGGGAGCTAGGAAAACAGGTGGCAGAAGGAATGCAATGTAACAGGTACCATCCCAATCTGGAGGTAGACGTATGTATGCGGTATGACCACAAACAAAGTAAGAATGACTGGTAGCTTTAAAGGACGATGTACCATGGTCACTGAACTCGACCACAGTAGTGCATTTACTATGACCTACGTGTACTGAACCTTTCTTGCTAACACATAATTCACCTGTAACTGGTAATACTAACATATGGGGCAAAACTGGAGCAGCTTCAGATTCAACAGTGAGGATCATAAGGCTAATTGTGTAATTACCTAATCCATATACTTCGTTTTCTAGATCAGTTCCTATTCGAGTGGGAAGTCCCTCTTTATCAGGATAACAGACGTTGAGCAGGACTAAGTTCAAGTTTCCCCAAACCCAGCCCCCATCGAAAACAGCAATATCAGGATCTAAGGAATTAATTATTTTAAACCATGCTCCACAGGAGCCATTGTGAGTGAATGGGTACGGAAAGAGGGGCAGAGCTCCCTTGTAATTCTGGTAGGGAGGGAGTCGACCGCATATCCAACAGTCTGTAGCATTATTTGTCTGATGGGAATGGTGTAACATACTAATGAATGTATTGTTGCGCAGCGCAAGTCTGTAAGAGAGTTCATGTGCGGGAAGTTCACTAAAAGTGTGTTCAGCAGAGACATTGTAAGCAGATTGTTCACGCCTGAAAATAGGCCAGTATATGGGTAGCAGAATGCTGGCAATAATGAGTAGTATACTGAGAATAAACATGATTATTAGTGTCACTATGCAGTGACTACGAAGCGATTTGCAATATGTTCTTTTCTTTTCCTCTCTCTCTCTAACTCGATCTAGGGGATACATGTCAGAAACTATTTAACCGATTCACCTAGGGGAGGACTTAAACAATTAAACTGTCTGACTTGCTAGATCGAAGCTTCATACGGTAAAGTTCTTGAGGAGTCTTTTCTCTTTTAGGCACAGTAACGTCTTGTGCTTCGACACAGTCTTTGGTGGGGGTGGACGAGTCAGAGTCCTGTTTCAGTCCGTTTTTTAGTTCATTGCATAGTTTGATGTGACTCGTGTGGACCCACCCCTTTCTCCCCTCGATTTTCACAGCGGTCCTGGTGGTAAGCAGAACGGTCTTTGGAGACTTCCAGCGGGGCTCCAACGGACTTTTCCGGTCGAAATTCCGGACGAGTACCAGGTCCCCTGGACGGACCTCATGCGCCTTTACATCGGTGTTGTCAGGGAAGGCTGCGGCAACCTGTGAACGACATGATTGGAGTGCAGACATCAAGGAGGCAAGGTAATCTGTCAACATGTTACAATCAACATCAGTGATCTTTTTCGGAACGGGCGTCCCCCACATATTCGGTGGTCTGCCAAAGACCACTTCGTACGGGGATAGCCCTGATCTTGAGTGGGCGACCATTCTCATGTAGAATAGTGCCACGGGCAGGGCGACTATCCAGTCGACCCCTTTTTCCTGACAGATCTTGGCAAGACGGATTTTTAGTGTCTGATTATGCCTTTCTACAAGGCCAGCTGCTTCGGGATGTCGGACACAGTGGAACCTCCACTGATATCCTAGCAAGAGGGAAACTTGTCTCATCAACTCGGACGAGAACGGCTGTCCGTTATCTGAATACACGACACGGGGCAAACCGTACCGTGGGAAGAATTCACGAACCAACTGTCTGGCAGTGGTCGGAGCAGTGTAGTCTGGGACTGGGTATGCTTCGGTCCAGCGGGACAGAGCACAAACAATTACAAGGACATACTTAAATCCTCTACAGCTATTCATCTGGATATAATCCATCTGGAGGACTTCAAAAGGGTGATCGGGAGGATGGAATCCACCTTGCTCAACAGGGACGCTTTTACCTGGATTGAACTGACAACAGATCATGCAAGTACGCACTTTCTGTTTTGCTGCTGCTCGTAAGTGTTTGTTGTACCAGAGATTCTGTAAACTGTCTAACATGGCTTTCTCTCCAAGATGGGCAGGACTATGTGCTGTATTTATCATGACTTGAACCATTGAGTCGGGGAGAAACCATATAGATTTTCCTTCGTCACCCAACCTTGATCTGTCTGAATCCCTCCTAGTTCAGTCCATTTCTTTATCTCCTCTGGAGTAGCATGTGTCTGGATATCAATTACATCTAGGGCGGGATCTCTAACTGCCATACACTGTGTCTGTACTATTGTCTTTGTCACATCAGTAGTCTGGGTGTGAGTCAATGCTGTATGTTTTGCTGTCTGGTCTGCCAGGTCGTTACCCTGGGAAACAGAATCTGTGACTTTAGTATGTGCCTTACACTTCATGACTGATATGCCCGAGGGCAAATGTATTGCTTCTAACAGTGCTTGAATGAGGGGGCCATGTTGTATCTTGGCCCCATGGGAAGTCAGAAAACCTCGTTCTTGCCAGAGGACTCCGAAGTCGTGTACAACTCCGAAGGCATAGCGGGAATCTGTGAATATGTTAACATTTCTGTTCTTGGCTAGAATACAGGCTCGGGTCAGAGCGATGAGCTCTGCTGCTTGAGCAGACAGCGTGTCAATACGATATGTTTCTTTAATTTCAGTTTCAGTGGTCACGGCGTACGCGGCCACTAATTCTCCTGTACTTGTTCTCATGCATGAACCATCCACATAAAGTGTCAGGTCTGGATTTGTCAATGGGACATCTGTTAAGTCTCGTCTAGGCTTAGTTACTGCATTAATTATTTCTATACAATCATGCGGGGCTGGATCTGTCATAACTGTAGGTAACAATGTTGCTGGGTTCAGGATGCTGCAACGTCTGATTTCTATGTGTGGCTGGAATAGTGTTAATTCATAACCTGTCAGTCGTGCTATAGTTAAGTGTTGAGTCTGAGTTCTGTTTAACAAAACCTCTACAGAATGTGGTACTTGAACTGTTAACTGATGACCTAAAACAATTGAATCACTTTGTCTTATTGCTAACGCAGTTGCTGCTACTGACTTTAAGCACGCAGGGAGTGCTTGAGCTACTGAATCCAATGTACTAGAAAAATAAGCACAAGGCTTATGTGAACCTGCTTGATCTTGAGTGAGGACAGACAACGCTGTGCCATCACGTTCTGTAACAAAAAGAGTAAACGGTTTGCTGTAACATGGTGTCGCTAAAACTGGTGCTTGGCATAAAACTTTCTTTAATTCTTCAAAAGCTTGTGTGTGTTCCTGAGTCCAAGGGAGGATAGTCGAAGTCGCTGCCTCCTGTGTCGTTAACTGGATGAGTGGTTTAGCTAGAAATGCATACTGGGGAATCCATTGTCTGCAGTACGAGGTGAGGCCTATGAAGGCCCGCACTTCCTTTTGTGTCTTGGGTTGCGGCATGTTCACAATTAACTGAATGCGATCGGGAGTGAGCTGTCTCCCCACTTTGGACAGCAAGTGACCCAAGTACACAACTTGCTGAACACAGAATTGTAGCTTCGAAGGAGACACCTTGTGTCCCTTGTCAGCCAGGAAATGTAAAACTGTCAGTGATGCTTTTTCACATTCGGGCTCACTTCGTGCGGTGATCAGCAGATCATCGACGTATTGTAGTAAAGCGGTGTTAACTGGCATTTGAATACAATCTAGTTGTCTTTTCAGTGCTTGACTATAGATGCTGGGGCTTTCTGTGAATCCTTGAGGTGCGCGCGAAAATTTGAAACTGCGTCCATTTAAACAGAATCCGAAGAGATATTGGCTCTCTGGATCAATAGGCACGCTGAAGAAGGCGTTCTTGAGATCAATTACAGTAAAGAACGTTGCTTCTGAATCAATAGCAGTCAAGAGAGATGATATATCGGGGACCACAGGATACTGTGGGATAATGCATTTATTCAATTCTCGAAGATCAATCACCAGCCGATATACTGGCGGTGCATTGGGATCAGTACGTTTAAGAATCGGAATGATGGGTGAATTACAGATATTGGAGTCGGTTTCGACGACCACTCCTTGGGCAATGAGCTCTTCAATGATTTTCAGTAAAGCCGCTACAGCATCGGGTGGTAACTTGTATTGTCTGATTCTGGGTAATACAACACCTGCCTTGAGGGTAACGCGGTATGGTGTAATGTGCATACATCCTACATCAGTTGGGCCTTTTGCCCACAAGTAATCAGGTACATTTTTCAATCTGACGTCAAACTCACGAAGAACGTAATGACCCTTGAAATCCCGCAGAAAGAGTCTAACCCCCTCCGGGGAGCAGCATATTATAGCTCCTAGAGCCTTCAATGTTTTAATTCCTAACAGATTTTCCGGACATGATTTTGTTAGTAACAGGTCTGTAACGCGTGATAATGGACCCACAGCCAGGGGAACTGGTTCTGATACTTCATTTACAATAGGCTGTCCTGAAAAACCAAGGGAAACATTTTGTGAGCCTGAGAGGGGTGCCCCTGGAACTTCGTCATGACTTATTGTAGTGCGACTTGCCCCTGTGTCAATTAAAAACTTTCTGTCTTTCCCCAATACTTGACTGTGTACATAAGGACCTTCTTGATCTACAGGAATCTCGATAAGAGGCAAGCCACCTTCCCTCTCCAGGCTGTTTCATGTATATCGGGAATATTCGGGGTAAGCAGACTGGGCATACTGGTACATCTGTTGTGAGACTTGCTGAGTTGCAGCAATGGGCTGTGGCTGTGGTACTGCTACGGTCTGTGTTGTCTGTGCAGATGCATGCATAGGCTGTGTATTCTGTGTAGACTGATGCTGGTTATGGTCTTGTCTAGGCGGATGCGGTCTTTCTTTAGTTTTACCTGTCGCTATGTTATGTTTCAGAACTGCACATTCGTGTACGTAGTGACCTGGCTGCTTGCAATAATTGCATGTCCCTTTAACAGGAGCTGCAGTGTGACTTGTCTGGGTCGTACCTTTCCTGTGACTGTCGGATGGGACCGTCTGGGCTACTAACATTTTCATTTTCGTGTCTTTCATACGTTTCTGTTCCTGATCTTGTTCTTCCCTAATTCTATTCTGGTGATATTGTAACATTTGTAACATCTGGGATGGCGTATTTGCTTGCCATGTACTCTCGACCTTATACACTCTATTTTTAACTAACGGTAGGGAATTCTCGACTAACTTTGATACAAAAAGATGTGGGTACGACTCGCTACTTGGCTGGAGGCCACTATTGATAATAAAACATTTCTCGAATCTTGAATAAAAGTCGCTAGTATCTTCATCATGTTTCTGTTTACAGGACGAGATTGCATCCCAATCCTCCTTTCTAGTTGTCAATAATCTGGGCAGGACCTGTACTATTAAACCTGGTAATGCTTTAGTTTTGTCCCCAAGGCCTAACCCTGGAATCCGTTTTTTCTCTTCGTCTTCTATTTCTGCCCAGGCAATCTTTGTGTCTCCCACCTCCCATTCTTTTTCCTTTAATTTCTCGAATATACCCGTAGGCAATAATACTTTCAACATTTTCATGATATCATCATATGTATAGTCCCCCATTAATAACATGTCTTTAAGCTCTCTATGGAAACCTGCAGGGTCTTTATCATGGCATGGTACTAATTTCTTCATTTCTAACAGTTCTAATTTAGTCAGAGGCGTGTGCACGTACACGCGTTTCAAAACCTTGTCCTCACCCATAACAGGGTGTACTTCTCGTAAGGGGTTCTGACTTTCACTACCACCCCCGCACTGCATATGGTACATTTTCCTTTCTGGAGGTGGGGCGGGGACATATTCAGAGCTTACAAAGGTATCATATCTGTGCCGTTGCTCTAGAATTATTTGAATTAATTTAGTGCTTAGACCTCTCCATCTATCCATCAGTAGTGCTTCTAGTGTCTCGTGTAAGGGACCTGGATCGGAATAATGTTTTCTGTACTTAATGAGAAGGTGCTGAATCATATATACCCCTGCTAATTTCTGTTCGTCGGGGGAGAGGTTCAAAAATGTCTGTGCTACGGTGTCATCATTATATATGTCGGCATTCTCGGCCCATGATACAGCTGATCGGGCTAGTTCTTGTTCATCCATGGAATTGAGTACATGGTACCCAACTCGATCTCGAAGCCGTTTATCAGTTTCCTGGAACTGATGCTCAGCAGAATTCGGATTCGTTAAGGCAGAGAAGAAAACTCTCTTGCTTTCTGGACGGATACCCTTCCTAAGATAAGTTCCCTTACCTACATATGCTATAGTGCTTGTAGTCGGTTCTGGTTCTTCATATTCTTCTTCCTCCTCGGAGGGAGCCTTTTCTTTCTCTTTCTCGTGTACTGCTATCACTGCTTTCTTAATCTTTTTATACATGGCCTCTATGCAATTTTGTCTGTCATGTTTTCCATCAGCTATATTTTGACCCCACTTGTTCAATGCATCTAATTCACTCTGATCTGTTCCGGGCCTGTCTCGTTCTCTTATTAGACAATTTATGAAAAATCGTAGTATCAGTGCTTGCATGTTAACTTTCTGTTTCTCCAGGGCATCCTTAATACTGTCGGGGTCCTTTCCCGTTTGAACGAACTCATATATTCTATCTAGGCGCTCCTTCATTCCTGCATAACATAACAAACTATCAGTAGCAGATCTTAACCGTAATGACGCTAATATCATTAAGTCGTCCTGTCCAGGTTCTGGATCATATCTACAAACTGACATATTTTCTTTTAATGCATCAAGGCGGGATGAATTGGAAGAACGGGGGGATCTGTGCGTAAGAGGACTCTGCATACCTCTGAGATTTAATCTGTGAGTCGGTGGCGGGGTCTGGAGACCCGCGGTCGCACCTCCTGAAGCGGAAGCTTGGGCATTATCTCTGTGTGTAGTCAGTATCTGAATTTGTCTTTTAGTAGGATCTGATTGAAGTGGTTTCGGCAAATCAGTTTTAGGTGAGGGAAGTGGCGGAGCTGGCGGAACGGAACTAGTCTTTTTCGGTGTCGGCTGAGCGTGATCTTGGGGAGCAGTACCACCCCCGGCCCTGTCAGTAGGCAGGGCACGAACAGGCAGATTGGTGTAAGCTGGCGCTACATCTTCGAGGTATGAATTTAGGAATATGTCTTTAGTAGTCTTATGCATTACTTTAGTTGGAACTAATGGTGACGGCAAATTTTTCGGTATTTCTGAAATGGCGTCAGGGGTACCATCGGCCACAAGATACATGTTGTTCACTTTGCCATTTTGGATACGATCTATTTGTTCTACTTTTACTCGAATTCCCTCAGTAACTAATTCGTTTTCTTGGGCCTTTTCTGATTCTTTAAGCCTGTCTTCTCTACGGAGTGCTCTATCAGCACGCTTACGTGATTCCTTACGCCAAAATTCTATGGCGTCTTTCTGAGATTGTCTAGCTTTCTTTTTCCGTAATATTTCTTCTACCTTTATGATGCACTCGGCATCCCATGTTCCGTTAACTGGCCATCGGTATCTTTCCTCTAGGTGCTTGGTATAATCTGTCCATAACTCTAGATACAAGATGGCGTCTATGCCATGCTTATTATACATGAAATTACCTGGAGTGTCCCTAGGGGGGATTGGAATCTCTTCCTCTAACATCCCTTTCCTAGTTCTTATCTGCTTTAATTTGTTGAAAAACGGCATTGTGCCTACTTGATACTGAAATGCTTGATCCTTAATGCTTAATTTTGCCTGTAACTATTTAAACAAGAAAAACACAATAATGCACAAAACAATCACATTCATACCACGACATTAATCACATGAAACATTTAAAGACATAGCTAACTTCCCCCTACTCTGAATGTACCGCTCAACGATACAGATACACTGCTGTAACAGTGCAGAAATTCGGAATACTTTATATACTGCTAAACAGTACAGATACACTGCCTAAAAACAGTGCAGACCGGACTTGCGTACCCAAACCCGTCTAGATACGACCCAGCAATGGTACTCACCGGGAAGCACGGAAAACAGAAGGCCTCGGAAAACTCGACTGGACTCGACTCGGAACTTCGGAAAACTTCGGAAAACTTCGGAAAACTTCGGAAAACTGGTGGGCCTCTTCACACCTCGGACCTTGCTTCTTTCGGCTGGGCTCTGGTCGGGATCCTCCGCACTCCTCACCGCCTCGTCTGGGCACTGATTGCAGTCTTCGTCACCTCCGTGTGTCAGAGGGGGGATGCAGGAAATCCTGCCAGTACACGTGTAGTCCGTCTAACTGATGGCAGGGGACACGGATTGCAACGCACCTTCCGGCGCGTGAGGTGGGGGAGGGGTCCCTATTCGGGCGCCAAAATGATGTAAATAATTAATTTACTCTCTTAATTTCTATGCAGGTAAGTACTTAATCAATAATAACTCAATCGAAATGAAGGAAAACAGAGTCCGTGGTGTAAGAGTTTCTAAGGGTTTTATTCCTCATAAAGGAATCAGGATATCATGTTCTGACCACCACACAGGGTGTCAGAAGGGATAGATGAGCGCGCTGTCGTTTATTGACAATACATAGCTTATATACTTGATTTACATCATAATGTTCAATGTAAGAGGCGTAACAGCTGAGAGAAGACAAGATAACAGTATACACGTGGTGCTAGTACATCATCAAGAGGCGTAAACTAGGCGTAAACTAGGCGTGTGTGCTAGAAACATCACTGATAGGTGACGCAAATGGGTGGCACCAAGGGGTGGTGCTAACAGAAGGTTGCAATGTCAGCAGAAATCGGAAGCTTGGATGCGCGCGCAGCTGCATGACGTGTGATAGACGGGGTGCAGGGGACTTGACATTTACATTGACGGAAAGAGACAGAAGTCTGGCATGTCAGATCAACTTGTGCTTCTATCATATCTGATATCTGATGTTTAGGAACTAAGCTATCTGGGCAGAAAGGTCTCTAGAGTAGAGGCTATTCTATACTTGCTGTGAGTGCGTGTATAAGCGCCTGAGTGTCTGTATGAGAAGCGTGGGGCATGGGGCCTTCCATGGAAGCATGGCAACAGAGGCTATGAATTACTTGCATAGAGACAGGTCGGCCCTTTAGCCCTGTAGCTGAGGAAGGATGTTTACTGAAGCTAGCAGGCTGGAATGTATCTTCGGGGAGGAAAACAGATAACTCGAAGGTTATAGTCAATCTTGGCAGGCAGCAGGCTGAGCTGAGCACGGAGGGCCGCGCTAGAAGTAAGTCAGAGTTCACGGGTACGGGGGCTGCTTGGGCAGGGGCCCTCGCAGTCAGAAGCCAGAAAAGAGGCTCGGTGGCAGAGATTCAGGGCCTACTTTCAGCCAGGCTGAAAAACGTAGGAGTACACTTCAAAAAGACGTTGGCATAGCATACTTAGGAACGGACCATCAAACCCATTCATGGTGGGTCTGAAAGAGGACAAGTTAACGTTGGACGCAAATGTATTTGCGTCTTCATAGCTGGTACAGGAGGGAAGTTACATGCACTTTTAACTCGTACATGGAGTCGGTGGGGTACTCGCTAGGGAACACAACATGACCATAAAATTTATATTACCTCACACTGAAAACACGTCTTGCTAAAATTTGTGCCGAGAAAGGGGTCGACTGGATAGTCGCCTTACCAGTTGCATTGTTTTACATGAGAATGGTTGCACACTCCAGAACAGGGCTATCCCCGTATGAGGTGGTCTTTGGTAGGCCACCGAATATGTGGGGGACGCCTCTGCCTCGAAAAATTACAGATGTTGATAGTAATATGTTGACAGATTACCTTGCCTCCTTGATGTCTGCACTACAATCTTGTCGTTCACAGGTAGCTGCAGCCTTTCCCGACAATACCGAGGTGAAGCCGCACGAGATTACACCGGGAGACTTTGTTTTTGTACGACATTTCGACAGGAGAAGCCCGCTGGAGCCCCGCTGGCAGGAGCCGAAGCTCGTCTTATTGACCACGAGGACGGCAGTGAAGTTGGAGGGCCGAAAAGGATGGGTCCACATGAGCCATGTTAAAAAACTTTACGGATCGCCGCCAGAGACTGACTCTTGCCCCCCCTCTAAGGACTGCCCAGATTCCAGTGACTCTAAACTTCCCCTGGTAGAGAAAACTCCTCAACAAGAGTATAAATTAAAGCTGAGGTCTAGCAAGTCAGACAGTTTAATTGTTTAAGTCCTCCCCTAGGTGAATCGGTTAGACAGTTTCTGACATGTACCCGTTAGACCCCAATAGAGAGAGAGATAGACAGAAACAGCTCAAGAAACGAGAATATTGTAAATCTCTTCGTAGTCACTGTATTGTGACATTATTGATTATGTTTTTTCTGAGTCTTACGATTATTGCTGCAAGTATTCTGCTCCACATGTATTTCCCTCTTTCCATACATGCACATTTCTTTTCAAACAGCACTGTCGAGCATACTTTTAGTGAACTACCCCCGCATGAGTTAGCTTACCGACTTGCGCTGCGCAACAATACTTTTATCAGTATGTTACATCATTCTCATCAGACCAGCAATGCTACCAATTGTTGGATATGTGGTCGACTTCCTCCCTATCAGAAATACAAGGGAGTCTTGCCCCTCTTCCCGTATCCGTTCACACATAATGGTTCCTGTGGTGCATGGTTTAGTTTAATAAATTATTTAGACTCTGAGTCCATAGTTTACAAAGGTAGTTGGATATGGGGAAATCTGAACACAGTTCTGCATAAAGCATGTTACCCTAACAAGGAGGGTCTTCCACAAAGGACAGGGACCGATCTAGAAAATGAAGTATATGGATTAGGTAATTATACACTCAACCTAATGATTCTAAATGTTCAGTCTGATACAGGACCAGACTTACCCTCTATGTCAGTATTACCCGTCAAAGGCGAATTATGTGTCAGAAAGAATGGTTCAGTACCTCTAGGTCATAGTAAATGTACTACTGTGATCGAATTCAGTGATAAAGGCAAGTCTACATTCAAAGCTACCCGCCATTCCTATTTCATTTGTGGTCATACAGCCTATATACGTTTGCCACTAGATTGGGATGGGACATGTTACATTGAATATTCCTTCTGCCACCTGTTTTTCTAGCTCCACCTGATTATCATAGAAACTCCCATCTAGTTCATAGACCCAAAAGAGATCTCCCGCTTGTTGACTATACTGAAACGGCATGGGAACGATACACAGATTTCAATAAAGGTTTCTTTCCCTATTTAGGTGCTGTCTTTAACAGTAAATCTATACGTCACTTAAGCAGAACCCTCCAAGCAGTAGTGAATGAAACTACTTCCGCCCTAGGTAACTTGACCGAGGAACAGTCTGCTATGAGACTTGTCGTTCTTCAAAATCATCTCGTCCTTGACGTCATCCTGGCCGATAGGGGCGGGGCCTGTAAAGTCCTCGGATCGAGCTGCTGTGTTTTCATTCCAAATAATGCACCGTCAGTATATAAAGCCATTACACGTCTCCATAAGATTGCAAGTCAGATACACCAGAATCCAGGTACCTGGACTTGGTCCGGTTGGTTCTGGAGCGTGTTATCAGCCTGGGGTTGGAAAGTCCTATCCTTCCTCGGAATAGCCCTTCTCATAGTATTCAGTTGTTGCCTATGTATACAATGTGGGCCGGCGATTTGCGGCTTGTGCGCCACATCCTGTTTTCCTCATCCAAGTCCACATTCTAAATCCCGCCTGAAAAAAGAAGAGCAAATGATGTTATATGAACAAATAGATGGACTAATGAGGATCGATGTATCATGAAGGGTCCGTAGGGGACAAGGAGGGAATGAGGTGATATAAATTTTTATAGTCAATTGTGTCCCCTAACGTGAACCCCACCGTCTCCATGTACGAGCTTAAAGTGCATGTAACTTCCCTCCTCGACCTGCTATGAAGACGCAAATACATTTGCGTCCAACGTTAACAAGTCCTCTTTCAGATCCACCATGAATGGATCGATAATTCAGTTCCTAAGTATGCCTTGCCAACGTCTTTTCATGGTGCACTTCCACGTTTTTCCTAGCCCTGCAGAGCTAGGCCCTGATTTCTGCCATCAAGCCCTTTCTGTTCTCTGCCTCCTGAAAAGCTGCAACGTGGGATTCCTCCCTGACCTCTGTCCTTCTCCCTGCGCGGCAAGCGGTGCCCGGCTCGGCCTGCTTGCTTGCCAAAGACAGTATTTTGCCTTCAAGTTATCAGTATAGCCGAGTTCAGCTCCTCGAAAACACATTCCAGTCTAGCAGAATAGGTAAACATTTCCCCGGCTGCAGAGCAAAGGGCCCGGCCTCTCTGTCTCCATGCAAGTAATTCATTGCTCCTGTTACCATGGTAGGCCCATGGCCCCTCGCATTACACGCAGACACGTAGTCACATATGTACGCATTAATAGTCAGTATAGAGTAGCCTCTACCCGAGAGACCTTTCCTTCTAGATAATATAGTTCCATAAACACAAGATATCAGATATGATTTAGGAACGAGTTGATCTGACATGCCAGACTTTCTGTCTCTTTCCTCTAGTGCTAAATGTCAAGTCCCCTGCACCCTCCAGCCTCACGTCAGTCACACGTCATGCTGCTGCGCGCGCATCCTTGCTACAGATTTCTGCTGACTCTGCAAGATTCCATTATGTATCCACCCACCTGTGACACTTTCATGTGACGTTTTCTAGCACACACCTCTGTGTACGCCCTAGTGCACGCCTTCTGATTACGTATTGCTACGCACATGTGTTCTTATCTCGTTTCTCTCAGCTGTTACGCCTTCTGTATTGATCACCATTCTGTGCATTAACTATAAAAGTTGTACTCTGTCAATAAAGTATGCTCTATCCCTTCCTGATCCTTTATGGTGAAAGGAACATGATATCCTGGTTCGAACCATTCCATTTTATGGAATAAAACCCATTTTGAAACTCAGCTGCCACGGACTTTGTCTCTTTATTTTCAATTGAGTTATTTTATTGAACTTTACTGCATAGAAATTCCGACGGTATATATTTCTTTACCACACCTCGCCGGAAGGACACAGAGAGTCCGCCTCCCCCCGTTCAGATCAGAAGCCACCGAAGTCATCTGCGGCATTCCCCAAGGCTCCTCACTCAGCCCCACCCTCTTCAATGTCTACATGAGCCCCCTTGCGGCCATCGCACGCCAACACAACCTCAACATCATCTCTTACGCCAACGACACCCAGCTGATCCTCTCCCTCACCAACGACCCCACCACCGCCAGAGCCAACCTACACGAAGGGTTGAAAGACGTAGCCGAGTGGATGATGAACAGCCGCCTGAAACTGAACTCAGATAAGACGGAAGTCCTCATCCTGGGATCTTCACCCGCCGCCTGGGACGACTCCTGGTGGCCCCCTGCCATGGGCAGCGCACCCAAACCTACAGACCACGCACGCAACCTGGGCTTCATCCTGGACTCCTCCCTCTCCATGACAGACAAGTCAACGCCGTCTCCTAGTCGTGCTTCAACATCCTGCGCATGCTACGTAAGATCTTCCGGTGGATCCCCACCGAGACCAGGAAGACGGTCACCCAGGCCCTCGTCACCAGCCGACTGGACTACGGCAACTCCCTCTACGCTGGAACCACCGCCAAACTCCAGAAAAGACTGCAGCGAATCCAGAATGCCTCAGCAAGACTTGTCCTGGACATCCCCCGACACAGCCACATCTCCGGACACCTGAGAGACCTGCACTGGCTCCCAGTCAACAAGAGAACCACGTTCCGACTCCTCACCCACGCACACAAAGCCCTACACAACCAAGGCCCAAGATACCTCAACAACCGCCTCAACTTCTACACTCCCACACGCCAGCTTCGATCAACCAACCACGTCCTCGCCGCCGTCCCCCGCATCCGAAGAGCCACCACAGGAGGAAGTTCGTTCTCCTACCTGGCCGCCAAGACATGGAACTCCCTCCCAACCCACCTCCGCCTGACCCAAGACCACCTCGCCTTCAGGAAGCAGCTCAAGACCTGGCTGTTCGAGCAGTAGAGGACCTCCCCTCCCCAAGCGCCTTGAGACCCTCCGGGTGAGTAGCGCGCTATATAAATGCTTTGATTGATTGATTGATTGATTCCAGAGATTCATCTTCCTCTACACAGTGCACATGGAACCCTTCCAGAGATTAATCTTCCTCTGCGCAGTGCACATAGAACCGTTCCAGCAATTCAGCCACCTCTGCAGTGCGCATAGAACCGTTCCAGATATTCATTTCGCTCTGCACAGGGCACATGGAACCCTTTCATAGATTCATCTCCCTCTGCACTGTGAACATGGATCCCTTTAACAGATTCATCTCCCTCTGCACAGTGCACATGGATCCCTTTCATAGATTATTTTCCCTGTGCATGTTGCACATGGAACCCTTCCAGAGATTGAGCTGTCTCTGCAAGGTGCACATGGAAGCCTTCCAGAGATTAATCTCCCTTTGCAAGGTGCACATGGAAGCCTTCCAGAGATTCATCTCCCGTTACAAGGTGCACATGTAAGCCTTCCAGAGATTCCTCTCTCTCTGCATGGTGCACATGGAACCTTCCAGAGATTCCTCTCCCTCTGCATGGTGCACATGGAACCCTTCCAGGGATGTAGCTGTCTCTGCATTGTGCACATGGAACCCTTCCAGAGATGTAGCTGTCTCTGCACAATGCACATGTGCAGCATGCACTGGATAAATGAATCTATGAAAGGGATCCATGTGCACTGTGCAGAGGAAGATGAATCTATGAAAGGGTTTCATGTGCCCCTGCAGAGGGAGATGAATCTCTGGAACGGTTCTATGCACACTGCAGAGGTGGCTGAATGGTTCTATGTGCACTGCGCAGATGAAGATGAATCTCTGGAACGGTTCCATGTGCATGGTGCAGAGGAAGATGAGTCTCTGGAATGGTTCCATGTGCACTGTGCAGAGGAAGATGAATCTCTGGAACGGTTCCATGTGAACTGGGCAGAGGTGGATGAATCTCAGGAACTGTTCCATGTGCACCGTGAACAAACAGTTAATCTCTGAAAGGTATCCATGCTCCGTGTGCATATGGAGATCAATCTATGGAACGGTTCCATGTGCACAGTGCAGAGGTGGATAGATGTCTGGAAGGGTTCCATGTGCACCTTGCAAAGGGATTTGAATCTCTGGAAGGGTTCCATGTGCACCGAGCGTAGGCAACTAAATCTCTTGAAGGTGTTCCATGTGAACTGTGCACAGGGAGATCAATCTATAAAAGGGATCCAGAGGGAGATGAACCTGTGAAAGGGTTCCATGTGCACTGTGCAGAGGGAGGGCTCCTTGTGCACCGTGCAGAGAGAGAAAGGAATCTATGGAAGGGTTTCATGTGCATTGTGCAGAGGGAGATGAATCTCCGGAAGGGTTCCATGTGCACAGTGCAGAGGGAGAGGACCTCTGGAAGGCTTCCATGTGCACCTTGCAATAGGAGATGAATCTCCAGAAGGTTCCATGTGCTCCTTGAAGAGGGGGAAGAATCTCTGGAAGAGTTCTATGAGCAACCTGCAATGGGAGATGAATCTCTGGAAGGCTCCCATGTGCACCGTGCAGAGGGAGAGGAATCTCTGGAAGGTTCCATGTGCACCTTGCAAAGGGAGATGAATCTCTGGAAGGCTTCCACGTGTACCCTGCAAAGGTAGATAAACCCTGAAAGGCTTCCATGTGCACCGTGCAGCGGGAGAGGAATTACTGGAAGGTTCCATGTGCACCTTGTAAAATGAGATGAATCTCTGGAAAGCTTCCATGTGCACCGCTGCACATGGAAGCCTTTCAGAGATTCAACTCCCTTTGCAATGTGCACATGGAACCCTTCCAGAGATTTTGCTGTCTCTGCACAGTGCACATGGAAGCCTTGCAGAGATTTCTCTCCCTCTGCGTGGTGCACATGGAACCCTTCCAGAGATTTAGCTGACTCTGCATTGTGCACAAGGAACCCTTCCAGAGATTTAGCTGTCTCTGCACGATGCACATGGAAACCTTTCAGAGATTCATCTCCATTTGCAATGTGCACATGGAACCCTACCAGAGATTAAGCTATCTTTGCACAGTGCAAATGGAAGCCTTCCAGAGATTCCTCTCTCTCTGCACAGTGCACATGGAACCCTTCCAGAGATTCCACTTTCTATGCATGGTGCACATGGAACCCTTCCAAAGAGTCATCTCCCTCTGCACGGTAACATGGAATCCTTCCAGAGATTTAGCTGGCTCTGCACGGTGCTCATCAAAGTCTTCCAGGGATTAATCTCCCATTGCAAGGTGCACATGGAAGCTTTTCAGAGTTAATCTCCCTTTGCAGGGTGCACATGGAAGCCTTCCGGAGATTCATCTCCCTTTGCAAGGTGCACATGGAACCTTCCAGAGATTCCTCTCCCTCTGCACGGTGCACATGGAAGCCTTCCAGAGATTCATCTCATTTTACAAGGTGCACATGGAACCTTCCAGAGATTCCTCTCCCTCTGCACGGTGCACATGAAATCCTTTCAAAGTTCATCTCCCTTTGCACGTTGCACATGGAACCCTTCCAGAGATTCATCTCGTTCTTCAAGGAGCACATGAACCTTCCAGAGATTCATCTCCCATTGTAAGGTGCACATTGAAGCCTGCCAGGGATTACGCTCCCTCTGCACAGTGCACATGGAACCCTTCCAGAGATTTATCTCCCTCTGCACGATGCACATTAAACCATTCCATAGATTCCTCTCTCGCTGCACAAGGAACCCTTCCAAAGATTCATCTCCCTCTGCACGGTGCACATGGAACCCTTTCACAGGTTCATCTCCCTCTGGATCCCTTTTATAGATTCATCTCCCTGTGCACGGTGCATATGAAACCCTTCCAGAGATTTAGTTGCCTACGCTTGGTGCACATGGAACATTTCCAGAGATTCATCTCCCTCTGCACGATGCACATGAAACCCTTCCAGAGATTTATCTCCCTCTGCACTGTGCACATGGAACCCTTTCACAGGTTCATCTCCCTCTGGATCCCTTTTATAGTTTCATCTCCCTGTGCACGGTGCATATGAAACCCTTCCTGCGATTTAGTTGCCTACGCTCTGTGAACATGGAACCCCTCCAGAGATTCCTCTCCCTTTACAAGGTGCACATGGAACCCTTCCAGAGATTCAACTCCCTTTGCAAGGTGCACATGGAACCCTTGCAGAGATTTAGCTCTGTCTGAGAAGTGCACATGGATGCCTTCCAAAGATTCTTCTCCCTCTGCGCAGTGCACATGCAACCCTCCCAAAGATTCCTGTCTGCACAGTGCACATGGAACCCTTCTAGAGATTCCTCTCCCTCTCACGGTACACATGGAACCCTTCCAGAGATTCCTCTCCCTTTGCAAGGTGCACATGGAACCCTTGCAGAGATTTAGGTGTGTCTGAGAAGTGCACATGGATGCCTTCCAAAGATTCTTCTCCCTCTGCGCGGTGCACATGCAACCCTCCCAAAGATTCCTCTCTGCACAGTGCACATGAACCCTTCTAGAGATTCCTCTCCCTTTCACGGTGCACATGGACCATTCCAGAGATTTAGCTGTCTGCACAGTGCACACGGAAGCCTTCCAGAGATTCATCTCCCTTTGCAATGTGCACATGGAACCCTTCCAGAGATTTAGCTGTCTGCACAGTGCACATGGAAGCCTTCCAGAGATTCATCTCCCTCTGCACGGTGCACATGGATACCTTTAATAGACTCTTCTCTCTCGGAATGGTGAACATTGAAACCTTTCAGGTATTATTCTCTCACTGCACAGTGCACATGGAACCCTTCCAGTGATTCCTATCTCTATGGTTGGTGCGCATGGAACCCTTCCAGAGAGTCATCTCCCTCTGCACGGTACACATGGAATCCTTCCAGAGATTTAGCTGTCTCTGCAAGGTGCACATGGGAGCCTTCTAGACATTCAGCTCCCATTGCCAGGTGCACATGGAACCTTCCAGAGATTCCTCTCTCTCTGCACATTTCTCTCCCTCTGCACGGTGCACATGGAACCATTCTAGAGATTTAGCTGTGTCTGTACAGTGCTCATGGAAGCCTTCCAGAGATTCATCTCCCTCTGCAAGGTGCACATGGAACCTTCCAGAGATTCCTCTCTCTCTGCACTGTGCACATGGAAGCCTTTCAGAGATTCATCTCCCTTTGCAATGTGTACATGAAACCCTTCCAGAGATTAATCTCCCTCTGCACAGTGCACATGGAACCCTTTCACAGGTTCATCTCCCTCTGGATCCCTTTTATAGATTCATCTCCCTGTGCACAGTGCATATGGAACCCTTCCAGAGATTTAGTTGCCTACGCTCTGTGCACATGGAACCCTTCCAGAGATTCCTCTCCCTTTGCAAGGTGCACATGGAACCCTTCCTGAGATTCATCTCCCTTTGCAAGGTGCACATGGAACCCTTGCACAGATTTAGCTGTGTCTGAGAAGTGCACATGGATGGCTTCCAAAGAGTCTTCTCCCTCTGCGAGGTGCACATGCAACCCTCCCAAAGATTCCTTTCTGCACAGTGCACATGGAACCCTTCCAGAGATTTAGCTGTCTGCACAGTGCACACTGAAGTCTTCCAGAGATTCCCCTCCCTCTGCACAGTGCACATGGATCCCTTTAATAGACTCTTCTCTGCGCCTTGTGCATCAACAGCTGGCGGCATTAGACCAAGACCGAGCGGAATATGCGGCACTGCGAGTGCGACACGCGTATTACACAGGGGGTGATAGGTGCGGGTGACTGTTGGGGTGCGCTCTCCGTTAGCTACAGCAGCGACACACGTGCAGGAGATCCATATGCAGGGAGGGGAGAAAGTGACCGAAGGCGGAGCCATAGCCAAAACCTTTAGCGACTTCTACACCACGTTATATGCGGGGGCCCACCTTGACCCCATAGACAGCACAGCATTTTTAGACTCAGTGTCTCTTCCGTCCTTGTCGCCAGATCAGTCGGAGCTATTGGAGAGGGCGATCCGTCCCGAAGAGGTTATATCGGCGATCTCACGCCTCAAACTTGCTAAGGCGCCCGGTCCAGATGGCTTCACTGCCATCTTCTACAAGACTTTCTGCTCCCATATAACCCCGTTGTTGACCGCCCTTTTTAATTCCTTTTCCGATACCGGTGCTATCCCGCGGGATCTGATGGGTGCCACTATATCAGTTATCCCTAAACCAGGGAAGGATCGAACGCAGTGTGGAGCCTACAGGCCTATATCACTCCTTAATATAGATCTCAAACTCTATACTGGCATACTGGCAGCGTGGCTAGGTCCGCTCATGCAGGGACTGGTCGACCCGGATCAAGCCGGCTTTATCCCGGAGTGACAGACCGTCGATAACACGAAAAGGACACTCCACCTGGTTGAGCGGGCCATTAGGTTGCCAGGAGAATTCCTGATGCTGGTGATGGACGCAGAGAAAGCGTTTGACCGAGTCCACTGGCCGTACCTGAGCAGGTCCTCACCAGGGCGGGGCTGGGGGTTAAATTTCGCAAGTGGGTCCTGAATTGCTACACCTTCCCCACAGCATTGGTGCGCGTTAACGGCTGCTCATCGCCCACATTCCCCATTGAGCACGGAACTCGGCAGGGGTATCCGCATTCCCCCCTGCTCTTTGTGCTGTACATGGAACCTTGGGCACAGGCTATGCGAACGAATCCCAAAGTACGAGGGATTAAATTTGAGGCATATATTCACACGATCAGCTTATATGCCGACGACGTCCTTCTCTCCTTCTCTTCCCCTGCCGGCCGGTGTGGTGGTCCTGGAGGCGTTTGCGAAGGCCTCCGGCTTTAAAGTAAATATGGCAAATCATTGGCTCTTAATCTTTCCTTGGAAGCACAGACAGGTGCTTCACTGGAAGCGCAGTTCCCCTTCCGTTGGGCGGACGGTGCCGTCCCCTACTTGGGGATACAGCTGGCAGCCACACTGCAGGATACGGTGCGTATTAATTACGCCAACCTCAGTCGCACTATTCGCACAGAGCTGGGACGATGGCGACATCTCCCGCTTTCCTGGCTGAGTCGGGTGTCGGCGGTGAAGATGACGATCCTACCACAGATCTTGTACATCTTTCGGGCTATCCCGCTCCGCCCCCCTGAGGGCTGGATCCGCCGTACGCAGTCGGAGTTGGCGCAGTTTGTTTGGAATGGGAAACGGCCCTGGATTAAGCTGAGGTTGGCGATGCTCCCCCCGGAGAGGGGTGGCCTGGGCCTGGCGGACTTAAAACTCTATTATCAGGCGACCCAACTCCGGACCCTGGTGGAATGGAGTAAATGGGAGTCGGAACGACACTGGCTTTTTCAGGATCGGGCGGTGGCGGCGCGTCCGTTGCAGGAGGTGCCCTTCCTTTGTCGACACCACCGACCCCCCAACTTGTACGCCTCGTTTATCACAAGAGTTCCGCTTGAGATTTGGGATCAAACTTGTACCCTGCACGGCTTGACGTCGTTTCCTTCACCCCTCACGCCCTTGTTAGAGAACCCTGATTTTGGCCCGGGTAGAGATGTTCGAGCATTCGCACGCTGGAGCCCCGCGGGCTGCAGATGCCTTTTTCACGTGTATTCAGGGGATGGAGTGACACCTTTCGAGGAACTCCGGAAGGTCTATGGCTTGCCGGAAACAGAGCGCCTTCGGTATCTTCAGGTGCGGCACTGGGCACTCCACCCCCTAACCCGGGGAGAAGCGAATCGCAAGCTTAGTAAATATGAATATTGGCTTCTTTCGCGCACTGCAGACAAACGACTCATTTTGGACATCTATCAACTACTCTTGGACAGGTACTCACACGTTTATAACGCAGGACGGGTGAGGTGGGAGAGAGAACTGAGGCGGAGCTTGATTAACAAGGAATGGGACGGCATTTACTACCGCGCCAGACACTCGGCGTACCACATGGGGTTGACGGATACCTTTACCAAACTAGTGACCTACTGGTACTATACGCCTGAACGACTGCATGAGATGGACCACACCAGGGACTCTTCCTACTGGCGGGGCTGTGGGGAGAGGGACACATTAACACACGTACTGTGGGACTGCAGACACATCCAGGATTACTGGAAAGCGATCCTAGACGAGGTGGACAATCACTTTGAGACGGAGATCCCTCGATTCCCGGCTTATGTCCTGTTGGGGCTTCCCAATGCCCTTACCTTCCCCTTGAGAGCACGCAGGGGCAGACTAATTGCGATAGCGCTGGGTTCTGCTGTTCAGGTTCTGCTGGCTTTGTGGCGCACCACGCAGGTCCCCACCTTACAGGGCTGGTTGGATCGGCTCTGGTCTGTCCTGGGTATGGAGAAATTATCCCTGGTGAAGGCAGGGGAGGGGAATATGCGGAGCTATGGCAGCCCTTCCTATCCCTCTTGGCCACTGAATTTCGAGAGGTAAATTGCCCAAGATATTTGCGATTACTCCGCTTGTCACACACGAATGACTGAATTGTGTAGGTGTGTATGGTTGTATGTTTGGTACGGGACGTTGGATCCGGAACAAGGGATGGGGGTGGGTAGGTCAGGGAGAAGTTGTGGGAGGGGCGGGATGAGGGTGGGATTACCCCTCGTTGCGGCTCTGTGGACAAGGGGTTGGCTCCAACTGTTAGGCCTGCAGCTTCTGAGGACTATTGGACGATATGGAGGTACCCTACAGTGGTGTTTCGTTCATTTTGCTATGATAATCGGCAGCTTGCCACACGTTTTGTACAACGAAACTTCTCTGCTTTGTGAAAGAGCCTTTCTTTATGCCATAAAAAGATTTAATACTAATAGACTCTTCTCTCTCTGAACGGTGAACATTGAACCCTTTCAGAGATTATTCTCTTGCTGCACAGTGCACATGGAACCCTTCCAGTGATTCCTATCTCTATGGTTGGTGCGCATGGAACCCTTCCAGAGAGTCATCTCCCTCTGCACGGTACACATGGAATCCTTCCAGAGATTTAGCTGTCTCTGCACGGTGCACATGGGAGCCTTTTAGACATTCAGCTCCCATTGCCAGGTGCACATGGAACCTTCCAGAGATTCCTCTCTCTCTGCGGCGCAGCAGCCAGGGTGCCTGACTCCGGACCACACGGCTCACAGTTTAAACCCCCGGCTCTGGCGGCAGGTTAGCCCAGCACCATGTGACTGGGCAATAGCTTGCTTAATCTTACCGACGGCCCCCAGCGCTGGGACACCTCCGTCGGAGGTAGCTGTGCGCTTTACAAATGCTGGCATTTACATTTATTTTATTTACGGTGCACATGGAACCCTTCCAGATTTTGCTCTTTCAGCACTGTGCACATGGAACCATTCTAGAGATGTAGCTGGGTCCGTACAGTGCACATGGAAGCCTTTCAGAGATTCATCTGCCTTTGCAATGTGTACATGGAATCCTTCCAGAGATTTAGCTGTCTTTGCACTGTGCACATGGGAGCCTTCCAGAGATTCCTCTCCCTCTGCACCGTGCCTCTTTCGACGCTTAATTTCACTGCTGTGCCTTTAGCTGGAATGCTTTTCATTTATTATGTGAGCGGTATTATTTGTCTTATCTCTCCTCTCGCTGACATGCTCTGAAATCTTTCTCGACTGCTGCCTCTGCCCCCTTCTTATTATGAATATGAATTGTGTGTAATAAACAGAAGAACCAACCGGCCCTACCTTTTGTCCAAGCATTGCATGCGGCTTCACTCAGCTGGCAGCTTCCTTTGCTGAGCAAAGAATAAAACCCACACGGCACACTCTCCAGCTGCCAATACTGCAGAAACCCGAACATGCGCTTCTTGTCTTCCAAGAGCAAGGAGTCTTCTCGTTAGAAGAAACAGACGCCATCCAGTAAAGCAGCACAATTCACAGCACTGGCCTTCATTCATGAAAGATAAAAGTGTGGAACCCTTCAAGAGTTGCATTGCATTAAAGACAAACATTACACATTCACATCTGTAAGTGGTGGTGTGAGTCCGCGTGTACACACACAATACCAAGGCACTGTATGGCGCCTACACCATTTTGTTTTATTTTTCTCTCTACAGCCAAACAATCCACTGTTTAACAATGCTTTCATTTCAGTGTATACTTCATGCTTCTGCACATCTTCTGGATAAGTTCATGATGGCAATTTAGTTAGAACTGAAGGTTCAATGCAGGTTGGGCGTCTGCTTATTGGGTTGGTGTATAAAACCAAACCTTGGACTATATGCAAACGAGAACTCCGGCTTGATATGGCCCATGGCTGGGCCCTCACAAATTCAAAACAGTAATAAACAGGTTTCTACGAGGAATCCCAAACTTACTTCTTGGTACCTTGTCACAAGCAGCAAGAGTGCATTGTTACATCAGCAGCATCATCAAAACAGCATTTCAATTAGGAAAATCCCAAACCCATGTAACTAACAAAAATAAAATGCAATCAATAAAAAGACACCAGCATGAATCAAATGGGATATATTAATCAGGATATTATAAATTGTTCCATAGAAAATCATAGGAACCGAATGTACAGTGAGTCAACGGAATGGTGAGGGATGCACCACTGGCATTCCCCAGGCCAACAGTGCAATTAGGATGAAAATAAGCTGATAGTTTGCAATGGTCAAGCATTACGGAGGACCTTGTCTTAAGCATTCTTTGCAGCTGAGCAGGGTTGGGTAAGTGCGCATGGTTCATCCCGGTCAAAAATATTACCTTAGCACTTATACATTTTTGAGAAGTGAGAAATCTTCAGTAAGGCAAGGTTGGAGCTTGGAGACTGTAATAGAAAATTCCCAAAATCCCAACTTGAGTTGTAATTTTTTCTTGTGACGTTCCAAAGGTTCACGCACATAGGGAAGGACTCCTGGAGCATCAGCCCATCCATTCAAGCCTATTCCTCCCCCGCTTCTAGTCAGAACCAGAGCCAAATGTCCAAGTCACCGCTAGTTTTGCTGCGCTTTTCTTCTTGACCGATCCATCTGTTGCCTGGATTTTCACGACTCGTTGTCTTGAAGAAAGTAGTTCCAGAGCAGCAGGTTTCTCCCATTCAGAACCTGTATCCTCTTCTGCTTGTGGTTCAGAAAATCGAAGATTACATGGCAAAGTTATATTTCAGACTCCGATGACCTAACATTTGCTAACCAGAGGTCCCGCTGGTTTATACTATGTTAAATCTGGCATTTTAAATTAAAAAAAATTTAGCTTCTGATTTGCTTCTGATGGCCCCCCTGTGTTTGCTACTCCATTAAATAGCCCAATCTTTATTAGGAAATAAGAGCTTTTGATCCTTCCTCACCCCGGCCCAACTTTGCCTTCCTCGATAGATCTGCATGAATCTTGAGACTCCTGCACTTAGTTTTAGTTGATAGATTTCTGAACATTTCATGCATATTTGACAAACAGCTCTAAAGTTATGAGCAGCTGAACACGACACCAAGTCAAATTACGACTTCTTCAATTCTGAAGTATCGGCTGCAGAAGGTGTGATATGCTATAAGCAAGCTTTAAATGCCGAGAGTCTGATACAATTCATACAGATTGGTCAAGTCAAGTCACAACATTTGTAATGCGCACATATCATGTCCAAAGAGTCTAATGGCGCTTGCAGACGGCTCTGACGGGGGATGGACAGCTGAGTTAACAAAAGAGCCAAGTCTTGAGTTGAAACAGATGTGTTCTGAAGTCATACGCAAGCTCAAGGGCATTTTGTTCCAGAGGTTGGGTGCCAGAAAGGAGAAAGCACGACCCCCGTTCCTGGTAGTTTGAATTCTCAGCGGGGTGAGCAGTGACTCAGAGCTGGATCTAAGTTGCCTACTCAGCACTTACCAAGTAAGATTACGGGACCAGTATTTAGGGCCATTCCCATACATATGTTTGTGCGCCAAACACAATGTTTAGAATTTTTTTTTACAGGAAGCCAGTGTAGGCTTCTAAGGCACGGGGCGGATGGCGACCTTCGTGGTAAATCTAAAACAAGTCGCGCTGCAGTGTTCTGCAGAACCTGTAACTTTTTAAGGTGGTGCTCATTTATTGCAAGTAATAGCGAGTTCCCGTAGTCCAGCCTATTTATAATGAGACCCTGTACCAAGGGTTTTCGTGCTTCGGCTGGTATCCACTTGAAAACTTTGCGCAGGCTGCGCATGATTCCAAAACAGGTTCCTACAATGTGGGTTATTTGGGTTTTCATGGAGAGTTTGTTATCCATATGAAAACCCAAATTGCGCACCAATTCCTTGGGGGCTGGACAGTCGCCCAAGTGTACAGGCCACCAGTCCTGGGTCCAATGTTCAGCGGCTTTGCCAAACAACATGACTTCTGATTTGTTGCCATTTAGCTGCAAGTGGTTCCTGCCCATCCAGTTCTTAACCTCAATCATACAGTTTTTAAAGCAAACTTTTGTTTCATTAATATCAGGGACAAGAGTGACCAGAATTTGAGTGTCGTCGGCATAGGATAAAACATCAAAGCTGAACACTCTGATCATATTGGCCAAAGGCGCCATATAAACATTAAAAAGCGTAGGGCTCAGAATAGAGCCCTGCGGAACACCCCTTTTGACAGGTCGAGTACTTGCTGTATTCTTGCCCACTTGCACAGTGGTTGTGCGATTAGATAGGTAGCTGCTGAACCATTCCAGTACCTGCCCTCTGACACCAATCTCCCATAGCCGCTGAATCAAAATGCGATGGGAGATGGTGTCAAAGGCAGCAGACAGATCCAGGAGAACAAGAATGGTTGCTTGATGTTTGTCCAGGACGAGCCTGATGTTTTCTGCGACCTCGACCAGTGCAGTCTCCGTGCTATGGGCGGCACGAAAGCCCGACTGTGAAGGGTCCAGCAAGTCCTTACTCTCCAGATAGTTCACCATTGTCCATTAACAAACGATTCCAATATCTTTCCAAAATAAGGCAAAAGGGAGATAGGTCGATAGTTCAGAAGAGTGTTAGCGTCAGCACCCGTTTTTTTCAGTATCGGCCTTACTCTCGCTGCCTTCCATGTTACAGGAAAATCGGCTTCCAAAAGAGATTTATTGAGGAGGCTGGTAAGACAATCCACAGGAGCCGGGGCCAATATGGTAAACAGTTTAGGGGATATCTGGTCATTAGGGGACCCTGATTTGATCTTTAGCCCTACTGCCACAGTCTTGTTATTGTCAAGCATTTCAAATGTAGTCCATCTGAAGTCATCCGAAGTGGGAGTTGGTTCTTGATACTGTGTTGGCGCTGTATCTGGACAGAAGGATTCATGTATAATGGTAATTTTATCCTCAAAAAATTTTGAGAGCACTTCAGTCCATTCTACAGAATCAGGGGTGGATAATGAATTCTTGGGAATGGTGAATTCTTTCAGAATGTGGTATAGCTCTTTGGAGGAATTTCCAGCTCTAATTATACGCTCCGCTAGGTACACTCGCTTTGCTGATTTTATGTCCCTCATGTAGTTAGTGTGCAAAGTTTTATATGTATTACGGTCAGTTGGATCCTTGCTTTTCCGCCATTTTTTTCTCAGCGGTTCTTGTGAGCGACTTGGTATTTTTTAGCTGTTCTGTAAACCAAATGCCGGCTTCCCTTTACATTTGACCAGGCGCCGGGGGCGATTTTGTCCAGTGCTTTTTCAATGGCTGTCTCAAGATTTTGTGCTGCTATACTAACATCGCGGTCAGATTTATAGAATCTGTCTGAAATTGGTTAGAAAAGGAGGATAGTGTAATCTTTTTCAGGGGTCTGCAAACTTTAGAGTCCTCTTCGCGGGTTGGTCCCGTGATATGGGCAGGGATGGTAAATTTCACTAAGTAGTGATCGGTCCAGAGCAGTGGAACCGGAGTGCACGTCCTGGACATTGGAAAACTCTCCCTTGGTCCCGGGCGGTTGATAGAGCAGGGCCCCCTTCCAGACCTCCTTTAAGGGACCGCAAATTTTAAATACTATGATTTCTATGCGGTCAATCACAGTGCTGTCTATGATACAGATCTTAGTGGTATGCGTTGCTGCAATCAATAATCCCCCACCTCTAGAGTCCTTCCTGTCATACCGAATTGTTTCCTACTGCTGGGGAAAAGCTACGTGAAGGTCAGGAGTGGCAGACTCATGTAGCCAGGTCTCCAATACAAAACATAGGTCTGGGGCTTCAGCGTCAAGAAGGCTCCATATTTCCAGCGCATGTCTGGGAATGGAACGGGCATTAAAGTATATAGCAGTAAGTTCCTTGGCGACTACAGTGGGTGGGTTGAGACTTAAGGAAGTCGTATTGGTCCTCCGGCCGAAGGATGAATCAGAGCCGAAGAGACACTGGAACCTGTCAATGTCGGCTAATAAGGCATAGGAGACTGAGGCCTGAGGGAGATTGAGGTCTATTAGTTCTTCCCTAGAATACCTGAAGGTTGACATATTGGTGCCTGTCATTACGTGCAGATGGGATAGACAGGGAGGAGACGCCTGCTGGATCCGATAAAGTCCTGGCGACTGGCGGCGTTCTGGCGTGGACAGGTGCAGACGGGCTTGCCTTTGGCGTGCCTTCGGCGTGTCCGCGCCTTCCTCCCGCTTATGTAGGGAGAGGGGGACTGAATCTAGAGCACTGCAGTGCCTTCTGGGATACGACCGGAAGTGAGGATTCGCCTGGTCCGACCCTCAGTTCAAGCGGCACAGGCCGTGACTGACAGGGGTCTCAGGCAGGCAAGGTAAGTGAATTACAATGCACAGTGATTTAAAAGGCAACTAAATTGATGCGGCGCAAAGTAAGAGCACCAGAATAAAAAAGGTTAAAAACACAGTTATTCTGCACACGCATTCGTGACACACTAGAATGTAATCAGGAAATGGCAGTGTTGCCGAACAGCATTATCCTCCAATCAGGGTGCCGCTGTGCGCGCCCGCACCTTCCTCCCGCTTATGTAGGGAGAGGGGGACGGGATCTAGAGCGATGCAGTCCCTTCCGGGGATACGATCGGAAGTGAGGATTCGCCTGGTCCGACCCTCCGTTTAAGCGGCACAGGCTGTGACGGACCGGGGATCCTCCAATCAGGGTGCCGCTGCGCGCGCCCGCACCTTCCTCCCGCTTATGTAGGGAGAGGGGGACGGGATCTAGAGCGATGCAGTCCCTTCCGGGGATACGACCGGAAGTGAGGATTCGCCTGGTCCGACCCTCCGTTCAAGTGGCAAATCAGGAAAATATATTTTAGTTGTCAACATATACAGTACAAACAATTAACGATTTAAAGAGGCCAACAGCTTTTTGTAACAGATATCTCAAACAAAATCTTCGGCGGGATTTATGACATACTAGAGAAAAGCCTTGTTCTGAGTAAAGTTTTAGCTACATGCCTTTAGTTTCAATCTCTGGCTTGCACCATGGAAATGCCATTCTTGCAGGAGTCCCTTTCTCTTCTCTCACTCCCATTAAGGCTGTCTTCCACACTATGGTCTGATTCATCTCGTCAACAAAGACATTTAATAACATGACTCTGATGTTATAGAAACTTCACTGGCTTTTTATCTGTGGCAGAATACAATTCAGAATTGATCGTCTCATTCACAAGGTCATTTCTCTCAAGATCCCTCCATACCTTGCCACACTTCTCACCATTACCAGAACTTAGGATCAAAAACTCACTCCTCCTGCAAGCACCAAAATTGAACACTTTCTCAGCATTAACCTCATCGATGCTCAGGATGGCTCATGGCTCATGGCATCATGAATCACGGTAGTCGTGTGCTCATGACGGCTGGGAGCTGTCCGATCATTGCCGCTCCGCCCAAGCGCGGTTAATTCCAGGGGCGGTGGGTAACATTTCAAAGTGGTGGGACGCAAAGTGATTTGCATACAGCACCGTAGGGTGCGAGCGCTGCGAGCGCGCCCAAACCCCAAAAGGGGGGTTTAGGGGGTTACCCCCCCAAGAAAATTTTGAAAAAAAAGAAGAAAAATCGTGCATTTTCAAGCAAATTTGAGAAAGCAGGAAGGTTATTAAAGCAATTGTGAAAGTGCAGTTATTACATTAATAGATGGCATAACATAGGTAGCTGCTTATTCAGTATAACCACAGAGCTTCATACATTTCGTCCTATTACGCTCAGGTGCTGAATTCAGACTATAAGACTTTCATGAAAATCTCAGCTCTAAGAGCAGAAGAAGTTGCACAGCAGTTGGGAAACAGCCTTCACAAAGCATTAGGAAAATGAGAGGCAATTACTTGAAAGCAAACTGAAAGCAATGCATCAAGTAGTAACTTAAAGCAATGCATCCAGCAAAACAGTGCATGCAGTCAACCATACAAAAGTAAACTAAAGCAAGTGTGAACCTGTGAACCTTCATTTTGAAAGCAGGGTGCTAGTCAACAGGCCAGTCACATACATTTAAACTGAAGAAGAGTACACTTCAGCATGCAGGCACCAACATAAAAGCACCAAGCTAGTCAAACAGTTTAATGAAAGAAAAATGAAAGCAATACATCCAGCAAACTAGACAGTGACTCAAAAAGTAAACTGAAGCAAGTGCACACTGAAAGGAATGCGCAGTCATAAGTCAGACATTCACATAAAAGCAACTTACCAAGACACCCAATCAATTACATGAGAAAACTTGAGCCAATGCACCCAGAAAACCAGACCAGCACACCAAAGCATCCCACCCCTGATTGGATGGCAGCAGTGCTCTTAGGGTCACCCCTCAGTTTTTTGGCACGGTTGAGCACCCCCCAGTTTTATGCCCTCTGCGTCTGAAGGGGACACAGGCAAAAGGGGTCATAACGGGACATCTGGCACAGCCACTTTGTAATCGAGGTCACCCACCCAGCTCAAGACTGAGTTACAGGCTGATCTTAAATCTTTAAACAACCACAAGGGTCTCCAGCTAGTTGGTTCTTGAGCCAAAAGAGTCCTCAGCTCACTGGGAGTCTTTACATCACACCTGAGATGACATGACAATGTCCCTTAATCCGGAGCAACTGTGGGGACTGGTCTGGGTCTGGATCTGACTTGGTACGAGCAGGAAACAAAAAGTAACGGGTAGGTGGTAACCCACTTCAAGTGAAGGAGCTGTAAGGAACCTAAGCGCACTGGTGTGGATACCACTAACAGGGCAGCTCTGGCTTTCTCAGGGTGGGTGTCAGCTGTGTGATGAAACCAGCATGTGAAGCAGTTACCTCAAACAAACTAAAACCAATGCACTCATCAAGACAAGGAGTTACATGAAATCAAATAAAAAACCACCATCAAGCCAGGTAGTCACCTAAAGGCAAATTGAAGTGACTGCACACTATGGGAAGTGAACTTCACCAGCCAGCCTATTACACTAAAGGGAAACAAAAGCAATGTTCCCAGTAAACAAGACAACATAAATTGAAAATGTTTCCCCGCAGGACCAACAGTCACAAAAAGTAAAGAAACAGAACGAAGTCAGAGGCACTCCAGGAATCCAGGAGAGTGGTCTGGTGGACTGTTCATGAAGGCTGAACCTGGTCCCCCAGAACGAAATTCAGCAGCTCTGGCGTAGTGCCACATCCCCCAATGAACACCATACTATCCCACTGAGACACCCATACTGCCTTCAGCTAAAACCCAGTTGTGCCCTGTTACATATACCTTGATGCGGCTCAATTCAAATTATGCACAAGAGTGATATGCTGCCTGGAAAAAAAGTACCTTCCTGGAAAAAGCAATCCCTCATATGGATGCAAGATTAAGTAAAGCATATGAAATGTAAGTAGAACAACATGGCTACTTTAACACTTTTATACTTATTATTCAGAAATCAAGAGTGTTTTTTACTGAAACTTTAAGCACCACTACAGATCCCTGGGGGGACCAGTATCACGGTGACCACGGTGTATTGCTTATATCCTGTGAACCGTGAGCAGTATGGTTGAAAAAGACTACATTACTCAACACAGAGCCACTGCTTGTTTTTTTTCCTGTTTCATTATTTTTCATCCTTCCACTCCCTTATTGTTTCGAGGTCTCAGTTACTTTTCTTTTGTCCTCCACATGATAAATGCGCCTTCCTTAAAGACGGATGTGTCCACTAAAGTATTAGCGTAGCTTTAGTTTAAACTATTCTGTCAGGGCTAGGTTTGCTACACAGTCTGGCCGTTGCACTGTCAAGCCAGAGTTAAAAATATATGTAGATTCATTGCTACCCTACTCCCATCGGGCTGCTGCCAGAGAAAAAAAACAACATAAATTATCTAGTTATATTAGAAACTTGAATAGTATTACAATGTTATGTGCACCCCTGAAATTTCAAGCTCAGGCAGCTGGATAAATAATCAAAATGCTCACAGCTGCGAGGGGGGCAAGCACTTTTTTGGGGAAGCACACAACTTCTGACCAATCAAAACATTTACTCCTGACTCCCAACATGTGTGTGGAGCCAAGGCCCCTCTCCTAGTGATTCTAACTTAATTGTCTGGCGACAGCTGGGGTGTGCCATTACATTTCCAGAGACTTCTCCCAAGCGCTCTCTCAGCACATATAACAGCGTCAGACACTATCATTCCATAGGACGTCACTCTTCACTCAGCTCCACACAGGTCACTCCATCTACAGTGGCCTTTTAAGTCCCCTTAACAGAGGGGAGAAGCACCATCTCAAGGGGATCCACAACAGCTTCACATGCTCCATATCAAAGCAGAGCACAGGAGAACATTTAGGAGTATTCCAAAGCACTCCCATCTGCACTGAAGCTCTACTTGCCTCTAAAGTAGACAAAGCAAGGAACCATCTCTTCAAATGTCCTGTACCATGCCTCCTACAGCAGTCAAACTTCACAGCAGATGAGGAACACATCCCAAATAAATTTGAGGGGGAGTGGGGAGGAGTGAATCGACATGAAAGCGGGAAGGACTGAGGTCAACAGGGAAAAAAGAAGAGGGGAGTAAGAAGGGGAAGATGGCAAATGATAAAAAGTGAAGGGAAAAGAACACAAAAGGAAAGAAAAAATAAGGAACAAGTCTGTCTCCATGCCAGCTACAGGTGCGCCTGCATCTACAGCTGAGAAAGCCCCATACCAGGACCACTTACAAAGAAAATCAGCCAATTCTTCTTACTACTTTACTATGAACCTATTACATAGAGTCCAAGACCCCTTACATCAAACCTGCCCTACAAAGACAGAAAACTTAAAAGCTCTTAGGCAGCCCAAAGATATTATCATAGTGGCAGACAACACATTGCACCCATCATGTGAAAGACAAATCACCCATGAAAGTTGCTAAGCAGCAAAGGAACAAACACTGTAGTATTGTAAGAACTGGTCTCTGGAAAACAAATCACACAAGGGGTGACAGGGACAACACAATGCACCAAATCATGGTAATTAGCCAAAACAAGTCAATTCTCGAGCACTACTTTACAAACACATGTTTAGCATCACTAAATCACGCAGCCTCCACCAGCATACCTTTACAAAACAGATGGACAAGAGAAACACTCATGGCCTATCTGCATGAGTCTACTTCACATGACACACCCACATACTCTCTCACTATTTCTCTCGCCCTGAGCAACCGGAAACAGACATTCCTAGTCCAATTGCATGGTACCACTTCTCACCCCGCATGCTTCCCACAAAAATAAATAAATGCAACAGCTGACTTAACACCCTGATCAGCAGGCAGTTCGTGTGGATAAACAGTGCGGAGGAGAGTTGGTTTTGGAGAAGCAAGATAAGTGGTATGTGCTGTGGTCATGATTGTTAAAGTGATACAGTTTTGCATTGCACTGTCTACATTGATAACAGTAAAATAAATTGCGCCAACAGGCTGAACACTCTTTTGAAGTCCAAAAGGTGTATTTTGCTTAACTCATAGCAGAAGGCTGCTGAAACTACCAACATATTTTCAGCATCGAAGTTAGCGTACTATATGTCCTTAAACAACCACCAAGAAAGCGGACACTTGGGTGAACTGTCTTCTTGTATGAAACATGCAATGAATGTACCTGCAAACGCCATGCATTTACAACTACAGGACTTACGTACAGTCACACTTAGCTAATATACACCCAGGTAAAGACGGCAAACTTTGCCCTGATCAGTCAAAGTCCCGGCTCTAAGACCTGTAACAAATCTACCTACTGTACACAGATGAAACACTGTACTGGGCACTGCTGATGCCAGCAGCCACTTGCAATGAAACCATAAGTACCAGCCCCATGACATTTACTGAATATCAACAGCAACTGTGGTCGAACAATTTTCACAATTGATTTCATTAGCATCTTGTCAGGCCGTACCGTACGTGCGTCACTATGCTGACTGTGGCCCACAACAGTGGATTCTGTTAAAAACCAAATGCTACAAGGAAGTGGAAAACTAAGAACATGGAAGAAACCCAGTACTGTTGGAAAACTCATTTGCAGGGCTGCAGGTCAATGCAGCTACAAAGAATGATACACGAAGCAGCACATTAAAAAAATCAGTCCTCCTTGGCTTGCTCGCTGCTCCTGACGAATGCCGGGCCACCCACACGCGTGGCATCGAATGGGATGCTGTGACGGTGGACCAGCCAATCCTGGCGCTGCATGCAGCACCAGGATTGGCTAGGGGGGCACATTTGCTGCTCGCCCTTAGGAAACCCGGGCTGTGGCAGGTGAACAGCACGACGCACGGATAAGCACCCCTGGGTTTCACTGGGGAACTTACAGTGCACATGCTTGAGAAAGTTGCCAACTTTCTCAAGCAGGGACTGCGCACTACGGTCTGCTGCAGCCTGAGTGCGTGGACTGTCACTCAAGCTGCAGCAGGCCACCCCCCCTGCGCAATTCAGCTCAATGTATTTTATTTACGGATACGGCCGGCGGCTGCGATGCGGGTCCATGGTGGCTGGTGGGGCTACGCCCCTATGCCCCAATGGACGCACCGCGGCTTGTTAATTCCCTGTCTGTGCGGGCGAATTAATTGGTAGGCGGAGTTCAGACGGTTCCCGGCTGTCATGAGCACACGCCCACCGTGATTATGACAGTCGAGAGCAGTCCTGGATACTTGAGCGCCACGCCCAGCCCCGCACCTCCCCCCCCCCCCCATCGCACCGCAGCGAAATTTGTTAAAACAGTCCTTCTCTTCCTAGCCTCTGGAACGGTCTTCCTCCTTCCCTCAGTACTTTGCCTGACTTGCTTTCCTCCAGGATTCTACTGAAAATATTTCTGTTCTGGATAGCTAATGTTTGCCCCATACCTCTCTCCTGCTGTCTAACTACTACGCTGTTCTGCTCGTCAGAAGATTTCTTTTGCATTGTATCTCTGGTCATTTTGTAAACCTCACTTTGACCTAGTTATAACTCGCTGTAGAAAATCATAACAAAATGAATACATAAATAAGCAGTATTACTTGGAAGTAGTGACTAAGAGGCACTGCTATGCCTACACATGCACTCGGGTTACTTACTTCCCCACAGTCTGAAAGGAAAACAACGTTTTTGCCATTAAAACCAAAGAAGATAAACTAAACTGTGTGTTATCCTGTTTGATTAATACTTTGTTTTGTGGTTATAAATAGTTTGGGTAGAAGGACGAAGCCTCTATGACGCATTTCTACTTTCAGGTGTTTTAACTGCAATCAAGAACACGGACTCAAAAGACATTGTCACAGAAATCCACTGGCTCAATAAAGAGAGGAGTTAAGCAGGTTGACTTATACAGCTGTAGATATACTTGTCAGTGTTCCATTTGTCGGTGATAATTACCATATGGCTAATTAGGATTAGCTGAACAATTCAGGTTTTGCTTGGAATACCATTACATATTTGCATTGATCCTGAGCAACAACAAAGATTTTTTTTCTTGGGTAATGCAGGAGGGCAAAGGGTTGCTTGTGAAACTAAACTTGAACTAGGAGCCAGCAACTAGATGTATGTACCTTTTTGAAGGTCACAAAGGACCTGATTCGCAGAATCGGGCCATTTGAAACCGGAAAAAAGGCTTTACCAATGCACCAAACCCTATTTTGCGATTCGGTAACCTATTCGCTATTTTGAAGGAGCTTGTTTAGGTCATCTCTTCCTAATACTGAATCACAGAGGTATATAGCAATGTTCCGTGACCGGACTGCGGTCGTGAAACATTCGTATTTTACCACCTACTTCAGGTAGGTGGTAACCCATCCGTAAATGGAAATTGGTCCATAAGGGACCCCTTCCCATTTGAAAATGGTAGTGAAAATATGTTTTCAGAGCAGGCAGTGGTCCCACGTCCCACGGCCTGCTCTTAAAAAAATGAAAAGAAAACGTTAAAAAAAAGTATTTTTCCATTTTGTGAAAACAACACCATGGGTGGATATGTACAGGCAGCAACTGCGCACCAAGGCAAACCCAATATTCCATAGAAACCATTGACACAAGGGATTCAACCAACTGCAGGTACAGATAAACATATACATACAGTTGCATATACATATATATCATATACATCAGGGGACTTATACATAGCATATTTTGGGATGATGCTCTCTTCACTGGCTTACCCTACCTCGTTTGCACTTGAGTCACTGAGGACACTTGCATTCACTGTTGTGTTTGGATTTAGAAACCCTTACATAGGTTTCCCGAACCATGCCCTTATATAGGCAAAACCTAATTTAGGCATAGTATCCCAGTCCTTATTTAGGCATCAGCCATGCTATCCAAATACAGGCATGGTCACCTACATCTGTCCATTCCAAGTCACGAGTTCTTAGAAACCAAACCCTTAAGCCATTGGGACTTTCCCTGCTTGGATTATTGATTTCTCCAAGAACTCATTTATTATGCATGAACAACTATTCCTTAGGGGTTCATTTATGACGTCTTCCTCTGCCCAACTTTACATCAATGCTAGCATTCCTAGGCACCTTCCAGGTATAAATATACCTTCACTTACCATGCGAAACCACGGCTCGGCTACACAGCTCGATAAGGCTTGCCACGGCAAGTTCGGATGGAATTCCAGTCCCCTCCTGACTCAATGACTAGTCGCTGTCATCCTGCTCGCAGAGAATCCAGCTTCCTGTGTCCTGACTCCCTACGCGGGGTGTTAGGGATTGAGATCCAGAAAGAGATTCCCACCTCTCCCATTCTAAGGTATGGTGCAGACTAGAACCTAGAGGGACTCTTGGTATACAAACGCAATACAAACTATAGCGTACCATACTATAGAAAATTGCACCTACTTCTTACCTCGTACTACACTTAGGTTAGGCACACTGGGGTAGAACTATTTAGAAGCACCAGACGAGTATTCACATTTTAGCCTGTGTTATTTATGTATGTTTATATGAATATATGTCATAGCTAAAAGATCATGCTGTTGCAGTATTATTTCTTCTTACTGCTTACACTCTACGTATTATATTTCGCATACTGTCTTGCGATTGTAACAGCTCATATCTCTTGCGCGAAAAATAAGACTGTTCAAGTAATCCTTTTATTGAAACACCCGTCTATCTGTTTCTGTGTAACTCTGAAGAAACTAAGCATGCACGATTGACTGAGTGAAACTGTTATCTATTGTTTCCACGATTCTGAGAACTGTTACGATTCTAAAGGAAGCAAAGTTGTCATGTTAATGCGATTGTCAGAAACAAATCCCTTCTTGTTTATTCGAGAAGTTTCTAGTGACCTCTGAGTTAGCTGGCACATAAAGTAATTAAGTTTAATGTACTTGATAGAGGTATACTGACCATAGTCCTATGCCAAAACTATAGTGTATATTATTCCAATGCACAGAGCCTATAAGGGAAATAGGAACTACACTACATGGTGCCCAACGGTTTGGTAAGTCACTAATGTAACACTAGATACTGAAGTAACTCAGTTGTGCTTTTCTCAGAGACCCCTACTCATAATACTCTATAAGATGTCTGGACCTCAGACTCAAGCAACTGGTGAACACCCCCACCCACTACGCTGGCCACACGCTTGATCCCATCTTCTCCTCCAGCAAGCACATCTCCTTCAGCCACTCCACCGGACTACACTGGACAGATCACAGCTGCGTCCACTACAACTTCAGGAGAACCTTGACCCACCACCACCCGCAACAGGTTCCCCGCAGAAGCTGGAGCAAGATCACCACCGACCAGCTCACCACCTCCCTCAGCCAGAACCCTCCCACCAACACGACGGTCCCCAACAAAGCAGCCCACAACCTCACACAGTGGCTCACCAACTGTGCCGATAACCTCGCACCACTGAAGAACCCTCCCAGCAGACCCGGCAGCAAGAAAGCCTCGTGGTTCACCAACGACCTCAAAAGCTCCAAGAAAATCTGCCGCTCCCTCGAGAAAGCCTGGCGCCACGACCAGACAACAGAAAACATGACAGCCCTCAAGAACGCCACCCGCAAACACCACCAGCTGATCTGCACCACCAAAAGGACAACATTCAAAGAACGACTGGACAACAACACCCACAACAGCAAGGAACTCTGCAGCATCGTTAAAGAGCTCTCCAACCCCAGTGCCTGCAACAACGACATCACACCCTCGCAAGACCTCTGTGACTCACTCGCCTATTTCTTTCACCACAAGATCGCCGACATACACAACAGCTTTGGCGCACAGACCACGCACCCAACCACCGAACCACCGCCCCCCCACCACCACCCTCTGCACCTGGATCTCGGTCAGCACCGAAGACACCACCCGCACGATTAACACCCCAACAGACCCCTGTCCACACCACATCTTCAACAAAGCCGACTCCATCATCGCACCCTAACTCCTGGACATCATTAACAGCTCCTTCGCATCCGCCAACTTCCCGGAGAGCTGGAAACATGCTGAGCTCAGCGCCCTCCTGAAGAAACCCACCACGGACCCCACGAACCTCAAGAACTTCCACCCCATCTCGTTCCTCCCTTTTCCAGCCAAAGTCATCGAGAAGACCGTCAACAAACAACTCTCCGCCTTACTCGAGATAAACAGATCCCTCGACCCCTCGCAGTCCGGTTTCCGAGCAAACCACAGCACCGAGACCGCCCTCATCGCAGCTACCGAGGACATCAGGTCCCTGATCGACAACGGGGAAACAGCTGCCCTCATCCTCCTGGACCTCTCAGCAGCCTTCGACACCGTATGCCACCGCACCCTGATACAGCACCTCAGCAACACCAGAATCCAAGGAACGGCCTTGGAGTGGATCATCTTGTTTCTCGCCGGAAGAACCCAGAGAGTCCGCCTCCCACCGTTCCGCAGCCACCGAACTCATCTGCGGCGTTCCGCAAAGATCCTCGCTCAGCCCCACCCTCGTCAATGTCTACATGACCCCCCTCGCAGCCATCGCACGCCAACACAACCTAAACATCATCTCCTACGCTGACGACACCCAGCTGATCCTCTCCCTCACCAACGACCCCGCCACCGCCAGAGCCAGCCTCCAGGAAGGAATGAAAGACGTCGCGGAATGGAAGAAGCTCAGCCGTCTGAAACTGAACTCAGACAAGACGGAAGTCCTCATCCTAGGATCATGCCCCCCTGCCCGGGATGACTTCTGATGGCCCCCTGCCCTGGGCACTGCCCCCAAGCCAACGGACCATGCACGCAACCTGGGCTTCATCCTGGACTCCTCCCTCATGATGACCAAGCAAGTCAACGCTGTGTCGTCATCCTGTTTCAACACCCTGCGCATGCTCTGAAAGATTTTCCGGGGGATCCCCACCGAAACCAGGAGGACGGTCACCCAGGCCCTCATCCCCAGCCGACTGGACTACGGGAACACCCCCTACGCTGGAACCACAGCCAAACTCCAGAAAAGACTCCAGCGCATACAAAACGCTTCTGCACGACTCATCCTGGACATCCCCCATCACAGCCACATCTCCGCCCATCTGAAAGACCTGCACTGGCTCCCCATCAGCAGGAGGATCATGTTCAGACTCCTCACCCACGCACACAAAGCTCTCCACGACATGGGCCCCAAATACCTCAACAGCCGCCTCACACTCTACACATCTACCCGCCAGCTCCGATCCGCCAGCCTCGCCCTCGCCACCGTTCCAAACCTAAGGCAAGGCAAAACCTAATTTAGGCATAGTATCCCAGTCCTTATTTAGGCATCAGCCATGCTATCCAAATACAGGCATGGTCACCTACATCTGTCCATTCCAAGTCACAACGAGTTCTTAGAAACCAAACCCTTAAGCCATTGGGACTTTCCCTGCTTGGATTATTGATTTCTCCAAGAACTCATTTATTATGCATGAACAACTATTCCTTAGGGGTTCATTTATGACGTCTTCCTCTGCCCAACTTTACATCAATTCTAGCATTCCTAGGCACCTTCCAGGTATAAATATACCTTCACTTACCATGCGAAACCACGGCTCGGCTACACAGCTCGATAAGGCTTGCCACGGCAAGTTCGGATGGAATTCCAGTCCCCTCCTGACTCAATGACTAGTCGCTGTCATCCTGCTCGCAGAGAATCCAGCTTCCTGTGTCCTGACTCCCTACGCGGGGTGTTAGGGATTGAGATCCAGAAAGAGATTCCCACCTCTCCCATTCTAAGGTATGGTGCAGACTAGAACCTAGAGGGATCTTGGTATACAAACGCAATACAAACTATAGCGTACCATACTATAGAAAATTGCACCTACTTCTTACCTCGTACTACACTTAGGTTAGGCACACTGGGGTAGAACTATTTAGAAGCACCAGACGAGTATTCACATTTTAGCCTGTGTTATTTATGTATGTTTATATGAATATATGTCATAGCTAAAAGATCATGCTATTGCAGTATTATTTCTTCTTACTGCTTACACTGTACGTATTATATTTCGCATACTGTCTTGCGATTGTAACAGCTCATATCTCTTGCACGAAAAATAAGACTGTTCAAGTAATCCTTTTATTGAAACACCCGTCTATCTGATTCTGTGTAACTCTGAAGAAACTAAGCATGCACGATTGACTGAGTGAAACTGTTATCTATTGTTTCCACAATTCTGAGAACTGTTACGATTCTAAAGGAAGCAAAGTTGTCATGTTAATGCGATTGTCAGAAACAAATCCCTTCTTGTTTATTCGAGAAGTTTCTAGTGACCTCTGAGTTAGCTGGCACATAAAGTAATTCAGTTTAATGTACTTGATAGAGGTATACTGACCATAGTCCTATGCCAAAACTATAGTGTATATTATTCCAATGCACAGAGCCTATAAGGGAAATAGGAACTACACTACATGGTGCCCAACGGTTTGGTAAGTCACTAATGTAACACTAGATACTGAAGTAACTCAGTTGTGCTTTTCTCAGAGACCCCTACTCATAATACTCTATAAGATGTCTGGACCTCAGACTCAAGCAACTGGTGAACACCCCCACCCACTACGCTGGCCACACGCTTGATCCCATCTTCTCCTCCAGCAAGCACATCTCCTTCAGCCACTCCACCGGACTACACTGGACAGATCACAGCTGCGTCCACTACAACTTCAGGAGAACCACGACCCACCACCACCCGCAACAGGTTCCCCGCAGAAGCTGGAGCAAGATCACCACCGACCAGCTCACCACCTCCCTCAGCCAGAACCCTCCCACCAACACGACGGTCCCCAACAAAGCAGCCCACAACCTCACACAGTGGCTCACCAACTGTGCCGATAACCTCGCACCACTGAAGAACCCTCCCAGCAGACCCGGCAGCAAGAAAGCCTCGTGGTTCACCAACGACCTCAAAAGCTCCAAGAAAATCTGCCGCTCCCTCGAGAAAGCCTGGCGCCACGACCAGACAACAGAAAACATGACAGCCCTCAAGAACGCCACCCGCAAACACCACCAGCTGATCTGCACCACCAAAAGGACAACATTCAAAGAACGACTGGACAACAACACCCACAACAGCAAGGAACTCTGCAGCATCGTTAAAGAGCTCTCCAACCCCAGTGCCTGCAACAACGACATCACACCCTCGCAAGACCTCTGTGACTCACTCGCCTATTTCTTTCACCACAAGATCGCCGACATACACAACAGCTTTGGCGCACAGACCACGCACCCAACCACCGAACCACCGCCCCCCCCACCACCACCCTCTGCACCTGGATCTCGGTCAGCACCGAAGACACCACCCGCACGATTAACACCCCAACAGACCCCTGTCCACACCACATCTTCAACAAAGCCGACTCCATCATCGCACCCTAACTCCTGGACATCATTAACAGCTCCTTCGCATCCGCCAACTTCCCGGAGAGCTGGAAACATGCTGAGCTCAGCGCCCTCCTGAAGAAACCCACCACGGACCCCACGAACCTCAAGAACTTCCACCCCATCTCGTTCCTCCCTTTTCCAGCCAAAGTCATCGAGAAGACCGTCAACAAACAACTCTCCGCCTTACTCGAGATAAACAGATCCCTCGACCCCTCGCAGTCCGGTTTCCGAGCAAACCACAGCACCGAGACCGCCCTCATCGCAGCTACCGAGGACATCAGGTCCCTGATCGACAACGGGGAAACAGCTGCCCTCATCCTCCTGGACCTCTCAGCAGCCTTCGACACCGTATGCCACCGTACCCTGATACAGCACCTCAGCAACACCAGATTCCAAGGAACGGCCTTGGAGTGGATCATCTTGTTTCTCGCCGGAAGAACCCAGAGAGTCCGCCTCCCACCGTTCCGCAGCCACCGAACTCATCTGCGGCGTTCCGCAAAGATCCTCGCTCAGCCCCACCCTCGTCAATGTCTACATGACCCCCCTCGCAGCCATCGCACGCCAACACAACCTAAACATCATCTCCTACGCTGACAACACCCAGCTGATCCTCTCCCTCACCAACGACCCCGCCACCGCCAGAGCCAGCCTCCAGGAAGGAATGAAAGACGTCGCGGAATGGAAGAAGCTCAGCCGTCTGAAACTGAACTCAGACAAGACGGAAGTCCTCATCCTAGGATCATGCCCCCCTGCCCGGGATGACTTCTGATGGCCCCCTGCCCTGGGCCCTGCCCCCAAGCCAACGGACCATGCACGCAACCTGGGCTTCATCCTGGACTCCTCCCTCATGATGACCAAGCAAGTCAACGCTGTGTCGTCATCCTGTTTCAACACCCTGCGCATGCTCTGAAAGATTTTCCGGGGGATCCCCACCGAAACCAGGAGGACGGTCACCCAGGCCCTCATCCCCAGCCGACTGGACTACGGGAACACCCCCTACGCTGGAACCACAGCCAAACTCCAGAAAAGACTCCAGCGCATAAAAAACGCTTCTGCACGACTCATCCTGGACATCCCCCATCACAGCCACATCTCCGCCCATCTGAAAGACCTGCACTGGCTCCCCATCAGCAGGAGGATCATGTTCAGACTCCTCACCCACGCACACAAAGCTCTCCACGACATGGGCCCCAAATACCTCAACAGCCGCCTCACACTCTACACATCTACCCGCCAGCTCCGATCCGCCAGCCTCGCCCTCGCCACCGTTCCACGAATTCGCAAAGCCACCGCCGGAGGAAGATCCTTCTCCTACCTGGCGAACAAGACATGGAACTCCCTCCCCACCCACCTACGGCTGACCCAGGACCATCTCTCCTTCAGGAAACAACTCAAGATAGGGCTGTTTGAGCAGTAGCGACTCCCCCCTCCTCCCAGCGCCTTGAGACCCTAGCGGGTGAGTAGTGCGCTATACAAATCTGTTTGATTGATTGATTGAGTGGGTGGGTGGGTAGGGTTAATATCCGCCATAGCTGAGTAGGACGAAAATACTATGTATTAGTTGTTTGATTTGTTCAACGTTGAAGGATACAGTGTTCCAAAATATTGTGCACCTTATCTTTGTTACCTTGAAACGTGTTCTGAATTTTTCATTAAACAATGTCCTAAAATGGGGATAATAATACTGTGACCGGTGAGGCTACGATTGACCCAGTCGTAACAGGTTTTAATCGTACAGGTTTTAATGAAACCGATGAGGAAGTTATAAACATCCCTCCAAATTTAAGGAGAGCCATCACTCTAAAACTTATAAAACATGGCCTAACACCAAGAGCAGTTTTCGTGATAGAGGCACATGAATCTTTTCAGACAGAGGTATTCTATTCATGGATAGTATTACCAGAATCAAATCCAGTAACAAAATTGTTTCACTTCTACAAAGAAGATGAACCACCTGAGGAATATATTCCTTTCGAGGATGTTGAAATTCCACCCACATACCAGGAGCATAATCTCTGGTTTAAAGGCTCCCCAAAACATTTCAATCACAATACCAGGCTCGGTCCACTAGGTAGACCAGGAGCAACATGGCCGATTTTAGCCAGCTACACACCTCATCCGGACATTGAAAAAATGTCAGACAAGGAATTACTCACTCAACTCAAAGAGTTGATATAAATTTACAGACAGTTAGTCCAATATGTAATGCAGACTTTTACAGTCCAACTGTCAATAACCATTCCAAATCAAACCTCTCACCAGGGGAATACACAACAAATTACTCCACAGACTTTACACGCAGTCATAGGTAAAATGCCCACAAATCGTGAACAAATTCGATTTTGGATATCTCAAAAAATTACTCAAATCGAAGCAGTATTTCCTAATACTAGCCCTTATGAGAAACAGAGAATCCTAACAATCTGTTTACAGAGGGGGATCACACCACATCTGAAAGACTGCACCACTTGGGGCACAGTCTTTGCTGCCAACTATACTAAAACACATGGTGTTCCATCTATTGTTTTAATACCCGATGTCCTGGAACAAATTTAAAACAAATATGGGGCAGAGCCTGCTCTAAATGTAGGTATGAAATTACTGAAAAACTTTGACTAGCTCTCAACAATAATATTATCTAATATTAAAGGGGAGGCACCATCATTGGCGATCCACCAACCTTTAAGGGAATTTGATGTAACAGAGCATCAACAAGAACGACCCAGAATAATTGAAAAATCCTAAGACGAATTAGGCAGAGACAGTTGAGGTGGAAAACCTTTGAAACCACAACTGTCTGGAGTTCCTGAAAAAGATTCTATTACACACATTCCTACATCTTCTAAAAAGAAGTGGGAAACTAATAAACAAAATTCAAAACAGAAACGTTCTGAATCCCGAGGTAGGTCTCCTCAAAAGGAGCCCTCTGAAAGGAGGTATAACCTCAGGAATAGGGATAATTTGAAAAAACCTGACAGGTATCAGGATACTGATACACGTTCCTCTCGTACCTTTCAGATATCATCACAGACATCCGAAAGAAGAGGACGGTCAGATCACAAAAAAAACGCTTGAAGTCCAAAGATGATCAACGCGTTCAGAAAAACAAAACAAACCTCAATTCTCCAAGAAAAATGTAGCAAGTCTGAAGATCAGACATGCAGAGAATTCTGAGAACACAACTAAAGAACGGAGAATGGGCTCAGACAATGCTGGACAGTGCAGAAGAAGTAACAATAGCTCGCCAGAACCTGAAGGAACTTCTGGAGACAGTGGACTTGAATGAGTACATACAAGTAGAGACTGTAGAAACCAGGGTTAGTTCTACACAAATGTTATATGAAATAACACTCCGGATGGAAGGAGACATACCAAGAAAAGGGAAAGCACTCTTTTGGGAGAGATTTTAAAAGGGCTATGGTATACTTCTAGCAGAACAGGACTGGCCACCAGAATTTGTCAGGGAGTGCCAACATGGCAATGACATCATTATGCTAGCCTTCTCCAACCATGTTCCAGTACATTTAAAATATACTTATGCCAGGAAATGGGGATTTGCCCTAGCCCCAGCATTATATAAAAATCATGTAGGATGGGATGAGGACTCACCTCATCACAAGATCCAGTTAAAAAAAATCGACCTACTGCACAAAGGCAGCACCCAATAAAACAAGAAGCAAAAAAAAACAGGGAAGGGAGATCTTAGATCAACTTGAATACCAAGGGGTGATTGAAACATGCACCTCCTCAATGAACAATTCTAAGCCAAACAATACATATCGTCTAGTTTTGGATTACAGACACCTGAACTCTTGTTCCAAAACATTTGCAGTACAAAATGCACATAGTACAGCATTAATGACTAACATTGTGCGTAAAAAATATAAAACCACATTAGACATTTCAAATGGTTTCTTTTGTCAAAACATAGCCCCTGAAAGCAGGTACTGGACAGCTTTCTCCATAATGGGGATCCAGCATCACTTTTGTTGACTCCCACAAGAGTTCAAGAACAGCCCAGTGTTTTTCTCAGCAAGGGTAACAGAGTTACTCCAAATTTATGATGACGAGGCATTGTCATATGTCGATGACATCTATCTGACAGACGATGACCTGGATAGGCGCTTCAACAGGGTGAATACCATTATACTGGGCTTCGCCTCTGAGGGCTACAAATTAAATTTCAAGAAATCAAGACTTGCCCACCTCAGTGTCCTTTTCTTAGGATATGAGCTTTCAAGTGAAGGTAAAAGCCTGGCAGCTAACTTTTTAGAAAAGTGTGCGCTGCACCAACCTCCAAAAACACTGAAAGATTTACAGTCGATTCTAGGTTTCCTAAATTTTGGAAAAACTTACATTCTAAATTACGCAGAAAGGGTTAAACCTCTCTATGAATTATTCAAACCCGATTTCAAAATCAAAAATTGGACACAGACACACAGATATCCTACGTTCACTTCAAGCTGATATGTTAGCACCAAATCACTTACAAACACGAGTAAACGTACGCAATTTAGTGATCCGAATCATTCAGGGTCAATGCGGATTCACCTACTTAACTTTTAACCCCTTGTATGCTGGTGACGAACCCCAGCCGTCACGCTCCGCGGTGCTCGTGTGCTGATGATGGCTGGGGTTCGTCACGGCCTCGCCCTGTTCGTTTGTTTACCGCACAGCGGCGGAAACGGGACAGCAGCGAAGGGGTTAATGAATCACATTTGTATACACAAGCAGAAATACGCCTTACATCAACAGAAAAAATTCTGACAGCAGTTCAAACTGCAAAAGAAAGAGCTCTAGCTCAGGGGAAACACATTATTGTCGTGACTCCAGTACTAGCCTTAGAGGCAGTTACAAAAGCGAGCATTCCAAATGCAAAAGCTTAACATCCAAGATGGATACAATGGGTTAATTCTCTTGCTGCAACAGATTTTGAATATGTTTAAAAACACAAGCATTCCTTCAAAACGAACACGAATGCCCTCTGCTTACTGAGATTTTTCCTCTTGAACAGTTCGAATTTATAATTTATACTGACGAATCTGCAAAACCCGATACCGGGAGTAAACAAGCTTATAGTGCAGCATGTGTGATTGTTAAAGGTTGTATGCGCAATAATAAATTTGAACCAATAGTCACAAAAACACAATCTCTAGGAGATTGTACAGCTCAGTGAGCTGAACTACAAGCATTCAAAATTGCACTTGAAAATATGGATCGCAAATTCCTCACACTTATTGTGTGCAATTCTTTTTACTGTGCTCAATCATATAATGAATATTTACAGAATTGGCTTCAAAATGGTTTTAAAGATGCAAAAGGTGGCACAATCAAGCATAAAACGCTTCGGGAACAAGTAGTTCATTTGTGAAACGGACTACAAAACACTCACGTAATACTCACGCTAAGTCATCAACGAGAAGGCGTTCACGTTTCAGGGAATTCATTGGCTGATGAAGCAGCGAAGGGGGCTGTGCTACCCGCTTCGGTAGCTGCGATCACTTGTTCAAAAACGAGAATAGACAGTGAGATATTATTGGCTGTAATGCTTCAAGCAAAGGCACCGGTATATAATTGATGCGAATAACGTTCCGTTTACTCGAATCCCTGGAGTGGGGGATAGGGTAATTCCAAACATGGAACGTAGAGCAGCTTTGATTTATGAAGCACATTTTGGGGAGGGTCTGTCACATCAGGGGATCTCTTAAACAATATTAACATTAAAAGAGATGTACTGGTGGCCTGGGATCAATACACTGATTTAGATCTTCATCAATAACTGCAGGGACAGCAATAGACAGCATAGTGCAGACCGTCATCAGACACCAGACTACGAAGTAGCCTGCCCAGTACAGATACCACTGTTAGACAGGATTAGTCTCTCTATGCGCAGGAGTCCTTTTGGACGAATGCAATCCTATATACATTACGTCAAGTTTCCTAAGGATGTGGCCTCAGGACTCAGCTTACGCGCGAACTGTTATAAAAGATTTGCGTGTCTTTATCGGCACATATGCAATAGGCATACTACACTCTGACCGGGGCCCTGCATTTAGCTCTCAAGCTTACAAAGAAGTCATGGCCAGTTTAGGCGTAGCATTGTGGTACTCCTCTCCATTCCATCCTGTGGGAAATTCTGTTGTGGAAAGGAAAAACCGGGACATAAAGCAGTCTATAACAGCTAGGGTATTAGGTTCGGGTGATGGATGGGTCAAACATCTTTAAGGGGTCCAACGCTCATTAAACAATTTGCCAAGAAGTTCTCAAGGGAGTGTCACTCCATATGAGGTCCTGTTTGGGACAAGAATGTGGGTTCCAGATCTCGATTACGAAGGCACAGTGATGGAAAATAAACCTTCTGGCATCAAAGATCGTTTGGCAGTTTTACAGTATCTAAAGCGACGTGTTCCTGAAGCCAACCACTACTGGGGAAAATCCAGCCGCCCCAGCAAGGCCTGTCTGGATCCCAAAAGTTGGGGATCTAGTCAGAGAGAAGATCGCGGATAAGAAGGCATATGGGCCTTCTTACAGACAACCAGTACCTGTCCTAGCCATCCACGGATCAAGAACAGTACTTCAGCCGCCCTTTGCTGGAAAAAAGGAGAAAAGATTTGTGTCCATCTACCTCATCATACCACACTATGTGGCCAATACTAAGCAGTAGGCCATGTGGACTCTGACCAAGTAGCAGACGTACTCCTCTAGCTACTATCCAAGAGGTTCAAACTGAAAGACTCATTACCTTCGAAGAGTCAGAAGTGAGAAATGAAGGACTAAGCAACAATGCTATGGAACTTATTCCTCTTGAAACCCAAATAACAGTTCCTCCTGATACACCGGTCTACACCAAAGTACACGTGATCAACTGGTTCCAGACATTTCAACGAATCCTGATGCAATTCCAACCATTGACAGAACTGCCTCTGGCTATTTCATTAACTTTGATACGTTTTCTGGGGAAACATCACTAACAACGCAACCATTACAACGCAAACCATTACAACGCATTGCGCTGGGGGGCGCTCTAGGATAGGGAATATATTTAATTTACTATCCAACACCTTCCCTACTATCCACGGGGACTGGAGTTGGAATAGTAAATTAAATAATTCACTATCCAGCGCTTAAAAGCACTATGCGTTGTAATGGTATGCGATGTAAAAACCGCGTTGTAACAGCAGGCGTTGTAATAGCCTGCGCTGTAACGTCACCAATCCGTTTTCTGAGGATCCCAGTGAACCTGAAACGACGCCAGCACAAAGAACTTTCAAAGAACAAGCAACACATTTTTTTCATCTCCTGAAAAAGACTTATCTGGTTTCACCATGGATGGAACCATGGATTGATTCTGGAATATTTTTCTTTCTGCTTTGGCTAGCTTTAGTAATGACTATGAGTATGCTGATAAATGGAATATATATTCAAATGGACACAGTAAGTAAAAAAGTGAACTTACTTCTGAAACCACACAAATCATCCCATCGTGAAGCAAGAGACTTGTCATCCGGGAACATCACCGCCGTTCCTATACAAGATGGTATCGTTTGGGACAAAACTGAATATGACATATTCGGCCTGTCAGAACTTTTGAAGATTCCACACCTATTTAAAATTTCATTAAGTGACTTTATTACCTCTAGTACCTTTTCTGATGATTGGGACTTTGAGACTGTTAATAATATGATGTCTGATCTAGAAAGATCAGCTGCATTCTCTAATCATGATTATTTAGAGGGAACAAATACGTACAGCCATTCATGGCATAAATATGACTGAATACCTCAGATCTAAGTCAGCACCCAGGAGACTATGGGTCAAGAATGCCCCCAGAATTTTTTTGCATGACCTAGCATTCCGCCGCGATTGGTCATCAATATCATGGAAATGCACGCTGGATTATTTAGTTTTAATCGTAAAAACAGCTAAAAGATTATCCAAAGCACTGTTGGTTCAAATCCAGGCATGTGAGAACGAGCTTAAAAAAGGTATAAATCCCTCTGTATATAAGAAAAAGTTAGAAGAAATCACAAAAGAAATGAAACACAGGAATACATCATGCAAAAGAAACTACAGAAACTGGGTAAAGATTTGAAAAGATTCAGTCAGGAAAGGATGCACCAGTATTCCAAACAAGACTACACAGCACCTGACCCCGGCTCAGACAATGATTCTACTGGGTGGAACTCTTCAGATGCCTCAGAAGGAAGCTCAGAAGACTTGACCCCCAAGAGAGGTCGTAATAACTACCGTTACCAACATCCCCGGAGAGGAAATAGATGGCAGAGACCATACTTACCAGGTAATCAAATGCCATTCTTCCAACCATACTTAACCCAGTATGCTGGATGGATGAACCCTTACAATCAGGGAATGCACCATTTTCCAGAGATGATGAATCCGCATATGGCAGTTACAGAGAACTTGCATCAACAGCCGCCTTTTTTTAGCAAGAGGCCAAAACCAACCACGGGCATGAAGAAAAAATCTGACATGGCAAGACCAGCAGCGCAACATGATGACAAGGAGCATGTCCTCAGACAAACCCAGCACGAGCAAGAACAGTCACTAATAGTGAACTTAACGGACCTGACCCTGTCTGAAGATCAAACTAGAGTATTGAACAAAGGCTTAGGATTCGTTCCTACCCCCTCCCTTGATACCTTTAAGTTGAAGTGTGAGCTGGCAGAATTCTGCAGAACCTTGAAACTAAAAGCTTATTTTGCAGGTGCAGAACCATCATGAAATGAAGGCGACACATCCTTAAGAAAAAAGTCCTCCTTCAATCCTCCGAACAGCTTGATCCCAATTGAGATACAAACTTTTGAGCAAGCTCTGCTAAAAGGAGTAGACACATTGAGCAACAAGAACAAACGACTGTTCCAAAATCTGAGCAAGAAGGAACGTCTGGCATTGGAGTAGTTACAACAAAATGACAAGATAATAATAAAACCTGCAGACAAGGGGGGAGGCATAGTTATCCTGAAGAAGGAGGGCTACGATCAACAGTGCCTCGCCCTTCAGTCTGATACAAAATTTTATAAAAAGATTCTGATTGACCCTACCCCCAGACTGCAAAACACCATTGCCACGATGATACATGAAGCAGAATTGAATGCATGGATCTCAAAGAAAGAAGCAGATTATCTAACAACTAGAGAACCCAAGATACCGTTCTTTTATTTGCTCCCGAAGACCCATAAGAACAGATCCCCACCACCAGGACGCCCGATAGTCTCGGGTATCGGTTCGGTATGGGAACCGTTGTCCAAATTTGCTGATGAATTTTTAAAACCTTTGGTACAAAAAACTCCCACCTATTCAAAGGATACTCGCGATCTCCTGACTCAATTGTCTGGAAAAAGCTTTAACACTGACACCACGCTACTCGTGGGCTTAGATTTGGAGTCCCTCTACACAAGTCTTCCACAAAGAGAAACTTTGCAAATGCTGGAAGATATACTATTTATGGAAGATTGGACCCACCAAACCCGAGACATTTTGTGCTGGAATGTTGCCGCGTAGCCCTGATGAAAAACTATGTTGAATATAACGGGAACCTGTTTGTGCAATGCCATGGAACTTCCATGGGCAGTGCTTTTGACCCATCGGTAGCGGGTCCCTATGTAAGCCAATTTGAAAGTTGTTTTGTACTCAACGACAACAATCCTTTCGTTTCCAGTATATCATACGGGAAACGATACATAGACGACATCTTAATGATCTGGAAAATCGATAAGGATCTTAATTTATTTATCGACTGGCTCAATGGCAGAGACAAATGGTTGAAGTTTATATTCACATCAAATCACACAAGTCTGGATTTTCTTGATTTAACAACCTTCATTGAAGGAGGAAAGATGGAAACAAAAACATACACCAAGCCCACAGCAAAAAACAGCCTCCTGTCATATAAAAGCTTTCACCCGAAACCCTTACGGGACAACCTACCATATAGCCAATTTCTGAGGCTGAAAAGAAATTGCAGCAGAGAAAGTGACTATAGGCTGCAAGCCCAAGAATTGAGTCGCAAATTGAAAGACCGGGACTACACACCAACAACAATATCAAAGTATCGTAAAAGCGCAACACACCAACCGAGAGAGTGCCTCCTTCGAACTAACACAAAAGAGCCTATTCCAGACTTAGTGACGTGTGTCACTACATATTGTCCAGCGACATATGACATACAAAAAATAGTCAACAAGAATTAGCGAATTCTCGCCACAGGTAAATTTGACTGGCCTAAACCCAGATTTGCAAATAAACGGACTAGAAATCTCAAGGATCTGCTTCTGCATACACGTCCAGTGAAACATAAGAAATCCATACAAAAAGAAATACAGAAATGATCCTTGTCACTGGCCACTACCCATGTGGCAATTGTGTAGCGTGCAAACTTACAATAACATCAAAATCCCTACAACTCACAGACTCCCTAAATTGGACACAACGGCAACACACTAATTGTAATTCTACTCATGTAGTTTACATGATATGGTGCCCCTGTGACAAAAAGTACATAGGGATGAGGTGTAGAAAAATTAAAACGAGAATTGAAGAACACAAAAGTAACATCAAATTAAAGAAAAACACCACGAAATTGTGTTCCCATTTCATTGAAGTTGGCCACAAATTTGAAGACTTGAGATGGACGGTAATAGAAATGCTTACTGACAAAACCACTAATGCAGATAGAGTACTGTTCGAGAAAGAGCAGAGATGGGTGAACCGTCTACAGACACACCTGACAGGATTAAATGATAACATACCTTGGCACCACTTTGCGTAGGGAACACTTCACTCTCTAGACTAAGAACCAGAGATACTATGTATTTACACACTATGATAATACAACATGTGAAAACTATTCCAGAGTTGACAACTATCTATGTTTTGGACGTATCTCCGAATATATTAAGGTTACACCTGACCTTTTTACCGTTTACAGATTCATGACCTCACAGATAATTGCCTTTCATATCACAACTAGAACAATGCCACATCATTAGAGCAGTTTACTATATTTCCTTAATTGGGCCCTCATGAATCTTTTTCACCACTTGTTTGACTCTACAATGTTAAGCTTAGAAAAGAGGTGTCTTTACCCACATTACCAACGTATGGTATGACCCACACCAATATTACCTACAAATACAGCCTCTGAATTTAGTATACGACAAAGCTTGAACTTTTTTCACCTTTCATTTAACTTCATTATGTTAATATTAGAAAAGAGGTGATTTCTCTAACTTTTTTAGTGTACAGCTTATTTAACATCGCTAAAAACAAAGCGTCAAAATCAGGTTTACAATAAAGCTTGCTTGGTTTTGAAGTTATCATAAACACACATAGTCCTCTTTCTATCTGGAGTGGTGTGGCTCACTGGTTAGAGGTGGCAGACCCGGAAGCAGAGAACGGTCCGGGACCAGGGTTCAATTCCCGACGCAGCAGGGTCGTGGACCAGGGTCAGCGGACTCGATAATTCTCACCTTGTGCATACTCTAACCAGGGATCACACTCGGCAACTCTGGGCATTAGCTTGCCTCATCTCTACAACGGCCCCCCACATTCGCCGGGGATGCCTGGTTTCACCTTGGAGATACCCAGTAGGGACCATCTCACAGGGCTAGCCAGGACAGGTCCCCCAGCGGTCTACAGTGCCACGACGCCTCAGGGCAGCAGTGCGCTTTACAAGACACGTACATTTACATTTACATCTTCACGTTCTGAAAAGGAAGAGGAAACCCGTCTCCGGCGTCCAGGGCCAGAGCCAGCACTAGACGCGGAGACTTTTCCTTGTGCGGGTGAGAATGGCGTCAGCAAGAAATACACACGTTTTCCTTACCGAGTGGTAAGATTTATGGCGTTTATAATTTTTCGCCCCCTCCAGCTCAGGACCAGTTAGTCCTAACGCTCCCTGTTGAAGCGCGAAGATTCCTGACATAAGGTAAACTTTACGCTCTTTTTCTCGGATTACCACACATTTTCTAGAAGTGCATTGAGTCACATCGTAGTAAACTAATTAGAAAGTGTAACTTAACTAATCCTTTGCTTGGAATTTGCCCTTTATAATCTATGACCAAGCATTATTTAACAAGCAAAAATGTTAAAGTAGTGTTGACCTTTATGAGAAACCGATCGAAACGAGCGCAGCATAATTATCACGTTGTGGCAATTTTCGAGGGACGCAGTAATTACGAACAATAAGCTACCATACATCATTCCGCATAGCACACAGTCTAATTATTGGGCCCAGCAGTTGGAGACCCTAACGATACACACAAGAGAACTTAGTTAGATCTTGAGGTTCGTTTAATTCCTGCAATGATCCTGTTTCACCTCAAAGTGTAGCACAGATTTCGGTGGTCTTTATTGGGACTGCCCCCATAATATTGGCACGCCCTTTCAAGATATCTCAAATGGAGATTTATATACAGTGCTGAACCTGCACCCCCATATTTGTATGTTTATTTCTTCTGTTTCTTTTATCACAGGAACCTTGACCGATTTAGAAACAGAGTGTTTAAGAATAACACTACTGAGTACTTCACAAGTAGTGTAAGTAACTGATTTGTTGTCCGTTTTGTTTGTCCTGACGAATGCTCCACAGACCCGGCTGGGCGAAATGGAGCAGAAACATGTCGACTTTCTCATATAAGTGATATAAAGAGATCCAGTAACACGATCTGAAATTATATCCACTAATTTTTAACAACAAAACCTCATTAAAGTTCACCTGCGGTGAAATTTTGCCTTTTAGACATAACCCTCTAACTCCCCTTTTTCACTTTTGGGGGTGCCCTTCTATCTCTGGACACTACTACCTATACCAGAGGTTGCCTCAGGTTGAGGCTGGCACGCAGCACAAATTTGGACACCCAATGATAATGCCGTAACGTGTATGTGGGGCGGATAAACGATATACACCACACAATTTACATAGCGTTTATGAGGGTGATTCAATCTAACCTACGGGTACGTAGTTACAAGTGTCCATTCTCTCACTTGATTATGTAGTAATAACACTACACAGGGGGAGGTCGACGTACATACTATTTTACAAAACAACAGATCAGATCCTGAATGGGAAAAATGGTCGCTATGGCCCACAGACACAAACACCTGTCAAGAAAGATTCTTAAACAAAATACAGGGTTTTACTTTCAATAGGCCAGACCCACGATATGTTCAATGATAGCATCCAGGGGTAGTAATAACATACGGTGTAGAAAAATTATGCCTTGATTGGTTATAGAAATCTACACTCAAGGATGTGAAACAACACTTGTCTGTACTTAAAGAAGGCACAGACCTTGGGGATTTCTTGCTAGGACCAAGAAAACCGCGTCAAAAAAGTTTCATATATGCCGGTATCTATGCTGCTTATAATGAAATATGGAAGGTTACCCAAGCAAACGCTGCAGAAAGAATACGAGATGTTGATCATATTAATTTAGAGAAATCTCTTGCTGTAGTCGACAATAGGTTAACGACTCTGCAATCCAGGATATATTCATTGGACAACATTGTATGCTCTGCCATAGACATTATGGAACAAGATTTGGTCATGCTGCGACAAGGCCAGTCTCAACTACGTTCTATTTTTCTATTAGGCTGGATGCTACAAAACCTGCGTGCAGGCTATGTGCCTTGGCATTTTATCAACACAACGTCTCTGTTTTCAGAATTTAATCTCACTGATAAACAGATTGAACTGGCACAAAAGGGAGCAAAGTATACAGTGCTGAGCATTGAAAAACTGGAAAAATTGCCATTTACGGTACCAGAAAAAACAGCTACTGAGTGGATCATTCATGGCAAAATAACTCTGCCTGTTACAACTTCCTATTTTCAGTATTGCCTTAAAAATATACCAACAGGCAAATATGAAAGGTTGGGTAAAGAATACATCAAGACATACTGGGATTTAACTTACACACACAGATGTTGGAGTGGGGGACGTGAAGTGTTTCTTAGCTGTACACACTGTGAAAATGCACTAAGCGGTTCTCTCCTATGTAAGGGTATTAAGTTACGCGGGCTTGTAATGGTTCCACAGCAAATTTGTCCTGTCTCCTGCAAGGTTCACCAGCCACAGAGATTAATCCAATTTTTGGACAACTTTTAAATGGAGGTTACATCATGTTGATTGATCACAGCTGCTGTGGCATGTTGCCAGGCATCCCGTATCTAGTAACGGTTACTTCCAGGGTCACTTGTTGTATGCAGGTCTTGTTCCCTCAAATAGACACATTCAGGGAGTCGCCTTTATGGCCTTCACTGAACATCTCTGTTATACGAATTGATACTTTAAGCTGAAAGAAAGCCATTCTTTTACAACAAACCGTACCTTTGACCTCGGTCAAAGAAACCTATGATCTACAAATTGCAAGGACTTTGGCTAAGATACAGGCTCTGTGAAGTACAAACTGCCCTACACATTTCACTGACATGTTGGGACATGTCTGATATGAGCGGTATTGCGCATGTATTTAAGAACATATGTTCAGGACTGTTAAGACCTTTTCAAGAAGTCCTCAGAATCATTCCAAACTTCGTGCACTCGGTGTTTGGAGGTCTGCCACTAATTCTAGCACTTGTTGCAGGAATCCTTTTTTTATTCCTACTAATACGCTTTGGCAAGCCTATCCACCGGCGTCACTCCCAGCACTGTGGAGAAAGCTCTCCTGGAAAGGAAGTGTCGTGAGCGCATAGTACAACTTTTGGGTTTACCTCGTCTATGATAATTAAATACCACATGGTTTCTGTCATTCAGACCAATCTAGCAAGATTGCATCTTACCTGTTTTACGCTGCCTGCTTTGCGGTGAAGAATGCGTGTTAGACATCTGTCTAACACTCCCATCAGTCATGCCAACGGATATCGATACTCTGCTGGACCCTGTAACGGCCCATGCTCTATGTTGTCCCCAGAGGCTACCAATCCTGGTGACGGCATTCATTGACGCAAATTGCTACTGCTGAGGTACGAGAGGAAACAATGGGCACACAGGTAACATCGGAAACGAACGTTGCTGATGCATCCAATGCTGAAGGCGATACTTCGCATCTATGTGCGGTTAATCTACTAAACAAGGTATTCAAACTATCACCTACAATGGTAGACGATTTTTTGTCTACAGGAATAGAGGATTTCATGTTTTCTCCATCCCCATACACTGACTTTTGATTCATCACACAGTGTACAGGGAAGACTCTGAATTTGGCCTTCATTAAAGAAAAAAGAAAAAAAAAAACCTTGGAACTTTTTCCTATGATTAATTTCTTTTTCATAATTTGTATTTTTCTTTTTTATGGCAAATGAATCTGCTTACAGTAGAACTATTCATAGAGAACAGAATTCTTTGAACACTTCCAGAAACAAATTGTCTATGGGAAGCATGTGGGGGACATGGGTCTACCATTGAGCCCCATTTCTCCCTCCCCCCAAAAAAAAGCACTAATCAGATTCTTAGCATAATACACTGATATGATAATGTGTTAATGTTCCTTCTTTCCTCTGGACTCTTGGTTGCCAGGTGCCTCTCGGGAAAAGCCAAAACAATACAACAGGGTCTGCCTGTGCTTCTCATAACTAGAGAGTTAATAAAGCGTGCTCTCTACCACAACCGTGGATTCAATTCAATTCAATAAACTTTATTCGGAAACATGTAAATCATGTCCATAAAAGTACATACATACAAAACATGTTAAAAGAAAATATTCGTGACAATCGCAATCCGCTTAAAAATACAGTAAGGTACATATAATAAATCGAGTAACACACTTAAAAAGATATAGAATAAATAAGATATTATAAAAAAAAATTTAATTTTAAAAAATCATGCTTTTCCTGTAGCTGATGGCCCTAAGTAGATAACTAGCCGTATAAAAACAGATGTCAGGATGATGCAGGTTAAAAAGTAATTTCATTGCCGCATTAACAGTTCTAGTTCCAAATTTAATAAATAAAGGTTTTAAAAAGAATTTGCGACATTCACTATACAGGTTACATATAAGTAGAAAGTGCTCTGTGCTTTGTTCTGAAATGTTGTCGCACCGACATGGACCTGAGGGGCGCATTTTAATCTCAGGGAATGCAACCAATAGGTGGACCGTACCCATCCTCAGCCTGGTGAGAACAAACCGGTGTTGCCCCTTGGTTACCTGGAGGAGGTAAGGATGTAGGCCCACAAATTCGTTCAAAAGGTTATAACGTATACAGGTGGAAAGTTTAAGATCATCCGTGGCTCGTCTTTCTGCACAATGATTTAGGAAAATTGATTTCAGACTCTCTTTAGAGAGATCCGAAGCAGAACAGTGATCTAATGTAACGTTAAACCCGAACACATTAGAAAAGGATTCAATTATGTATTTAATCCATGGGATTTTGAGAAAATAGTCTAGACGTAGACAATCCTCAATGATGGCCCTATTAAACGAGGTTTCGTCTTTCATCCAGACCGAACGCCACAACATCAGAGGTCTCAATAATAATAAATCGTTTAGATGACATAGTCCTAGTTCTTTATGGACCAAACTATTAGCAGTAGAGGTCGGGAGACACAATAATTTTTTCAGAAATGCATTCTCTTCTACCTGTAAAGATTCTGCCCTGGAAACCCCCCATACCCCTGCTCCGTAGAGGGCAGCAGAGAGACACCTAGCTTCAAAAATTTTAAGCATTGCTTTAGGTCTTCTACTACCTAATTTACTTGCAAAAGCAAATATTCCATTGGCACTCCTGATCATTTTGTCGCGCACCACCTTGTGCTCGACATCCCAGCGGCCATTTTTGGAGAAGTTAACCCCCAGGTAGCAAAAATTATCCACACACTGCACCACTTGGCCATCAATGAGATACCTATAGGGCTTTTTAGTTTTGACATTACTAGCTCCACACTCCATCACATACGTCTTACTCTTATTAATGACCAGCTTTCTTCTTTCAATAAAGGCCACAAATTTATCCATCAAAAGCTGTAGGCCCCGAGGGGTCCTAGAGAGCAACACAGCGTCGTCCGCATAGAGTAACACGGGGATGGTACTTGTGTTTACTCTAGGGGCGTCAGCTGGTGCCTTCTTTAAGATCGAGTCTATTTCATTAATAAACAGAGTGAAAAGCAAGGGTGCCAAAACACACCCTTGTCTAATACCTCTCCTGACCCTGAATTTGTCTGTGCATTCGCCCGACGGCCCATAACGGACACTCGAGCAAAGCCTCTCGTATAAACGGGCCAGAAAGTATATAATTTCCCTAGGTGCTCCCATTTCTAGCAAGGTAGTCCATAGTATGGCGTGATCCACCAAGTCAAAAGCGCTGCTCAAATCAGCGAAACAGAGGTAGAGTGAGCCATTTTTTGCTCGGGTATATTTCCCTATCAGGAGTTCCAGGTTTAAGCATTGTTCAATGCAACCTCTTCCTTTCCTGAACCCGTATTGGCAGTCTGTCATTATCTGATTAGACTCTGCCCACTCTTCTAATCGGACGAGGAGTACACGGCTCATAATCTTGACGGATGAATCCAGCAATGAGATTGGCCGGTAATTTTTAGCGTTTCCTCAGTCCCCTTTCTTATGAATCGGGACTATTATGGATTCAGACCAGGTGCACGGAAAAGTATAGCGAACAGCAGCGTTAAAAACTTTGACCAGTACTGGCCCCCAAGTCTCAGGTGCTAATTTGTACATATCAACTGGGACACCGTCGGGTCCCTGGGCCTTTCCACCCTTACTAGCCCTGATACTACTTAGGACCTCCTGTAAGGTGATATCTAGGTTAAGTACTGGCCAAGAGAAGGGGAGGAGCTACGCGGGCATCCAAGATGGTCGCGTGAGCAGAGAGCTCCCGAGACCGCGCCGTCCTCCTTTATCTATCCTTCACCTATCCTGGTCATTTTGACGGGCTTTTGCAGAGCTACCATCGCTGAGGCCGTTGATCCTTTTCCGGTCGAAATCGGACCCTGGGGACCGCTTTTCTACAACTTGCAACTTTCTGGCCTGCCCACGGGCGCGACCGGGGACTCGGCTGCCCACTGTAGCCGACCTGTAATTGAACAACAACGGCTGCCTGGCATCTGGCCCGCCGGAGGTGTACTGCTTTCACTTTCGGTTTCTTTCCCTTTGTCCCTGTCTCCTCCTACCCTGCCTCGCCTGCTGCCTGTTCAGTCGTACGCTCCTCCGCTGGACTTGCAAGGAGGCCGCGACACCTCTGTGCCAGTGACACATCGGAGTTTCTAGACTTTTCAGCCTGTCCGTCACCTCTCCGGCTAATCGGCAGACTTGAATGCGCGATGGCGACGAAAGTGGAGGCCGAAAGACGTCGTAAGGCTACGACCCGGGGGGGATCGATCCAGACGAACATGATCGAACGTTATACCCTACCGAAAGGCTCCCCCGGGGCCGTATGCATGGGTGCTGAAGGACTTCAGACCGACACATCGTCCCCGTCGGAGGTGTCGCTCCAAGACCTCATGGCTGCCATTGCTGGTCTCAAGGCTGATATGGGCCAACAATTCGAAGCCGTAGTGACCAAAATAGATACGGTGGCGGTGGATGTGACTTTGATTCGAGCCGACCTGGCCAAAACAAATGAGCGGGTGAAGGCGCTGGATCTTAAAACGTCGAGCCTGGTGAACGACATGGCCGAGGCGCAATCCGAAATTGGCAATCTGCGTGCATCGCACGACCTACTGCTCAAGCGGATGGAGGACTATGATAACAGGGCCAGGCGGAACAACATACGCCTCGTCGGAGTGCCGGAAGGCGATGGCGCGGTAGCGACCGACCTTTTGGTCGAGGAATTAATAGTCGCCCAGCAGGCTCCGGCAGGACTTAGTAAGTTCTTTGCCGTAGAGCGTGCCTATCGTTTTCCCGGAGGCCAAGTGAAGCCTGGAAACCCACCGAGGCCTATCATCGCCAGGCTTTTCCACTACCGGGACAGAGATGCTATCCTCCAGGCCGCCCGTAAGCATGGTCCCCTAAAGTATGACAATAACTCTGTATCCATATATCCTGACTTCACTCCTCAAGTGCAGCGGCAAAGATCTGGCTTTCTCGGGGTGAAGCGTCGCCTGAGGGATCGGGGACTAAAATACGCCATGCTGTTTCCGGCCCGGCTCCGGATCGAATATCGGGAACGTGCCTACTTCTTCGATCAACCTGAACGTGCAGCCGACTGGCTAGACTCATTGCCGGCGGACGACTTTGGGAGCGGAAGCCCTGGTGGTGCGGAAGGTGGTGCAGCGGCCCAGGAGTAACAGATGCCCTGGAGGTTCCGATTGAGACTATGTAATATACTGTACAAATTGACTTATTCCCTACTGACTCTGCCCGTGGCGGTGCGGTAACGGGTGATTTCTCCCTTCCTCCTCGGGGGGTTCTTTGTGTAGAGGTACGGGGCGACAGGCACACTGCAGTTGGGGGTGGCTTTTTAGTCAGCAGGGGTGCAGGGAGGGGGGTGTTGTAACGGGTTTGGGTTCTGGGGTCTGTGTTTGGGGACTGAGTTGTGTTTCGTTCAATTGGTTTTGTTCTTTGTTTCATGGTATTCTATATTTTGCAATGACTGTTTATAGTGGGCTCTGCTGGGGGGTGGGTGTGAAGTGTCTTTGCTGTTATGGGGGGGGTGAGATGCGGATTCTTTCTTGGAACGTAAATGGTCTGGGTGATAGGATTAAGCGGGGCATTGTATTGCAATTTTTGAGGCGCCACGCCCCTGATGTTGTTTTTCTTCAGGAGACTCATTTGATTGGCAATGCTTGCAAGGCCTTAGACCGCCGGGGTTATCGACTGATTGCACATGCGGGTTTCACCTCGGGTTCCCGGGGTGTGGGTATTATGGTAAAGTCTTCCCTTCCTCTTGCTGTCGACGATGTTATCCTTGATGGGCGTGGGCGGTATGCTGCTGTTTCGGGGAGGTGGGAGGGTAAACAGGTCGTGTTTGTTGCTGTCTATATCCCCCCGGGACTGCAAGCGACCACTTATGCTGATTTAGGCAGGACTCTTCTTGGGCTGCCAGACGGCTTGTTGATCCTGGGTGGGGACTTCAATTCTGTCATGTCCGGTGACTGCGACCGACTACCCCCTAGGGTGTTGCCGCAGTCCCAGATGTGGCTCAGTGAAATGGCTGACACTTTTGGCTTGGTTGATGTCTGGCGCTCACTACATCCCTCACTCCAACAATACACCTTTCACTCTGGAGCGCACGGCAGCCTCTCCCGTATCGATTATTTTCTTATGTTAGCCTCCACTCTGTCCACTGTACGTGAGATCCGGCATCTACCCCGGGGTATCTCGGACCACTCTCCCTTGCTGATTACGATTTCTGTGGGTGGCCCACCTGGTAATAGAATTCCCCCGATCCCTCCCTGGCATTTGAAAAACCCCCGGCTCCGCTCAGACTTGATTAAGGCAATAGACTGCTATTTTTCCGAGAATCTGGGCTCAGTTACTTCCCCCACTGTTCTTTGGGAGGCCTTCAAGACGGTTATTCGGGGTTCAGCCCTCTCACTCATTGCCACCGAGCGTAGGGTCAAAAGGGAGGCTGTTGTGGCTCTTGAAACCGAAATCATTGCGCTTGAAAGTGAGCTGGGTGGGAACGACACACCTGCACTGCTGCATGAATTGGAACTAAAACAAGCAGACTATAGAGCCTGTGTCACGGACGCTGCTAAATTGATGAGGTCCAATCAACTTGGTCGACTGTATGACGTGGGTGACAAGGCTAGCAAGCTTCTCGCATGGCTAGATAAGACTGAGCGTGCTAGTCGGGTTGTTCCCTCCATTGTTTGTGATTCTGGCGTGACTGTCTCTGATCCGGGTAAAGTTGTTGAATGCTTTGTTGACCATTTCCGTATGGTTTATACGCCTGTTAGTGATCGTGATGAGGCCGACTCCAGGTTGCTCCTGCGTGATATTGCCCTGCCCACTGTGTCTGAAGCGGACCACCTCGCTCTGGAGGCTCCCTTTACTGTTGACGAGATTGCCCTCGCAATTCGTTCCCTTCGCTCGGGTAAGGCAATGGGCCCTAATGGACTCCCCATTGAGCTTTACAAACTTTGTCCCGACAAGATGGCCGCCCACTTGCGTCACATGTTTCTCGAGGCGGTTGAGGCCGGGTGCCTCCCCCTTGAGCAGCGCCTAGCTACTATAGTGGTCATTTATAAGGATGGCAAACCTCGTGATCGTTGTGCCTCGTACCGCCCCATCTCCCTCCTTAATGCGGAACCCAAAATCCTCGCTAAGGTGTTGGCTAACCGTATGCTTACTGTGATTTGTGACCTGATCCACCCGGATCAATCCGGTTTCATCCCCCACAGGAACACTGCTCTTAATTTACGCAGGCTCCACAGTGTTCTCGCGAGAGCTTCTATTCTCGCCGAGCCGGCAGTGATCGCCTCCCTAGACGCCACGATGGCATTCGACACCATTGAATGGCCCTACCTGTGGGCAACCCTCGCCAAATTTGGCTTTGGCCCCAAGTTCATTGCATGGGTCAAACTTCTTTATGAACGGCCGCTAGCTCAGGTCGCTGTGAATGGAAGATGTTCAGACCCCTTTCCCCTGGGCCGCGGCACACGTCAAGGATGTCCCCTTTCTCCGCTTCTGTTTGCTCTGGCACTCGAGCCACTTGCCGCATGGCTCCGGTGGGAACCCTCGATCAAAGGGATCCGATGGTCCCCTGACCTCGAGGATCGTGTCTCCTTATACGCGGACGATATCCTCCTTTATCTTACTTCCCCTCAGAAGTCACTAAATGTTCTTTTCGACGTCCTCACTTCCTTCGGCAAGAACTCGGGACTGGTCATTAATTGGACCAAGTCCTGTGTCTACGCCATAGCTGGTACCCTACCGCCTCTTCCCCGCAGATTTCCAATCCTGGTAGCGACCGACGGATTTAAGTATCTGGGGGTCCATGTATCCATGATCTCTTCGGTCCGCTACGAGCGGAACTTGTATGCTCCGCTCCGCAGACTGAAGCAGGATGTTCGGAGATGGCGCGATCTCCCCCTATCTCCACTGGGCCGGGCGGCGCTTTTTAAAATGATGTCGCTTCCTCGCTTTCTCTATGCCCTGCAAAATTTCTTCGACCCCGTTCCGGCCCGCTATTTCCGTGAAGTCGAGAGTCTACAGCGGCAACTTATCTGGGATGGCCGTGCCCGTATTGCCTTATCCAAGCTCACGCTCTCCTGGTACGACGGAGGTATTGCGCTACCAGACATTAGACGTTACTACTGGGCCTCACACCTGAGCGCCATCAACCATGCGACTTACTCTCCGGAGCCTGCCCCCGCCTTTGCATTAGATAAACTGCAGCTGCCCGGTGGTAACTTTAATAGGGCGCTGTACTCTAAGGCCCCCTTTCGACTCCTCACGGGCCCGACGAAATGCGCAGTGCGTGCATGGCGGGACGCTACAGTGGCCACGGGTTGGGGTGGTAGACTGACACGTATGACGCCACTGTATGACTCTGAACGACTGGGCAATCTGTGGAAGACGAAAGGGTTTGAGAAATGGGACATGATTGGGATTAGTACTGTGGGGGACCTTTGGACACGTGGCGCGGTTAAGTCCTTTGAATCACTAAAGCTGGAATACCGGCTTGATGATAGGGAGCACTTCCGATACATGCAGGTGAGACATGCCTTGTCCTCTGTCTTCCCCTCTGGTACTGACGTTCCGCAGTCCTCCCCGCTGGAGGATCGAGTTCTAGATGGCCACGTCCCAGACAGTACCATTTCTTTGATTTATAAGAAGCTTATAAATAACAGAGCTGACCAGCTCGAGAAGCTCCGGGCTGCCTGGACTGCTGACGGTCTCGAAATTGATGACGAGGACTGGCAGTCCGCTTTGTCCTCCCCTAAGGAGGTGGCTATTCCTGCTAGACTTCGCTTTGTTCAATTGAAAATCCTTCATCGTGTGTACCTCACTGGAATGCGACTGGTGCGAATGGGTCTGGCTACAGACGGACGCTGCAAGCGTGGCTGTGGAGTGGATGGTACCTTTCTTCATGTTATGTGGGAATGTCCAATCATTGTAGCGTACTGGTCTAGGGTGCATGATGTTATGAGTCGTGTCACGGGGGTCCTATTGCTCCCTGAGGCGCGTCGCTGTCTGTTGAATGTGTGGGAACCGACTGATTGTACTGCTGCCCAGACACTTTGGGTCACCCTAGGCAATATGATCGCTAAGAGGGATATTGCGCAGCTCTGGGGCTCCCCTAGACCACCAGTTCTGAGTGCCTGGAAAGAAAACATGGACTGGTCCATGTTCCGAGAGAAGACGGTATATGAGGCCCGGGGGCGTCCAGGGAAATGGTCCAGAGTTTGGGCTCCCTGGAATACCTACCGTGGAGACATCTGTTCACCTCCACTTGAGTACGAGATCCCCCTCCCCTCCTCTCCGTGATTTACGTTCCTCTCCTCTACTTACCACATGCCTTGCCCTCTTGTGCGCGTCACCCCCCCCTTGCCTTCGACATTTCTCCTACATCAATTCCCCTCTCCCCCGCCTCCAGCAACCCTTGCCACTATGATACCATGTGTTTGTCTGTTTGTGTTCACTTCAACAAAAACATAAAATTAAACCTTTCGTATCCTATGGTATGATACTGTGCTCTCGCCGACAATGTTGATGTAATGGATCGCTCCAGCAACGGACTGCCTCATAATCCACTTTTCGCTTAGCCTGTCTTTGTCATAGCGGCCGGCCCTGCGGGGTTGTAGGCAGACGCTGTGTACTGTGCATTTGTAAATAAAGGTTTAAAAAAAAAAAAAAAAAAAAAAAAAAAGTACTGGCCAAGAGCAACTTATCGGCAACGTTACCATATTAGAATTAAAAATACCGGAAAAGTGCTGTACCCATGAATCCTTACCCACGTTTGAGGTTAACACGGGAAGTTTATCATCTTTTAAAAGGGGGCTATTTACTACTGCCCAAAAAAGAGTACAATTGTTCGATACAGCCGCTAGATCCAGTCGCTCCCAAGCTTCCTCACGTAATTCAGCTTTCCTTTGCTTAAGAGCTAAATTATAGTCGGATCTAAGCTTAGCTACAACTGTTTTGTCTCTGGGTTTAATGGATAATGCATTTTTTAGTGTCTTCAGTGCCATAGTGCATGCATTATTAAACCATCCCCTTGCTTTGTTATTAGGGTTTCCAGCCGACCTAGTAAACTTACCACTAATAAAAACATTGATTTTCATAAAATGAAGGATACAGGCCTCCAGGTTTGGTTTCTCATCAATAATTGATGTGATATCATTTGAGCAGCATGAGATAATGTAATTAGATGTTACTTCTGCTTTATCCCCTGCCCACCTTATTCTAAAACCATTCGGTCTATGTACCTCAATGTTTATAATAGGGCTACTATCTGGAATTGTACAAGCTTTCCAAAACCTGGTTTCAATAACAAGACAGTTGTGGTCACTGACCAAGTAATCAACAACCTTGACATCAGAGCTAAAATGAGCTAGTTCGGAAGACATGCAAATAAAATCAATTACAGTGTTTGCCCCTCTCCCCACAAAGGTTGGCAAACTATCACCCTTCCCGTCCTGCTCAATCTCTATGATCTCCAGGTCATAGTCTAATAGGAAGGAGTTCAGAGTTTCTCCATATGTATTGTGTTGGAAATGCATAGCTGGCTCTCCAACACGGTTCAAAGTGCCACACAACTTTTGGTTAGAGAGAGGACAAATAGAAATGTTAAAATCTCCAACATATATGAACTCAAAAACTGTATTAGAAGCTTTCATCAATTGTTTGATTGCGATGTCTAATTCTAAAATGACCGTGTATCTGCTGGCATCAAAAACATTATTATACATATTAATCAACAGAATGTTTTTGTCTGCCTCATCAACTAACCACAGCAGTTGGGAATTGTTGCCCACGGTGATATGCTCCTTCACCCTAATTCGCATTTTCACCGAGATCAGGATTAGCAAACCACCTTTGGCCCTCCCTGAGGTAGTTGCCGTTGCTGGTAACTCGTATGCTACAAAACCATCCAGGCCCTCAAAATTTAAGCACCAGGTCTCTTGTAAACATAAGATATCAAATGTTCTAATAAGTTCTAACCACCCTGGTACTTCTAATTTAGAGACTAGGCCTGCAATATTCCAACTGGCAATAATGCAAGTTGTTGGTAACCCCACTGAGGTAATGCATGATGTACCCTCATACTTAGGCTGTATACTACCAGTAGTGTTTGGGGACTGATGTAAATCTGATCCTGCACCCACTTCAGCAAGCTCATGTCTGACCTCTTGTCAATCGCAGTTATTCAGACCAGACAAGGCATCAAATCTATTGTGTAGTAGCATGCTTGGTACTAGGGGGGATGCCCAGCGATTATGCATATTCAAGTTGTTATCCCATCCTAGTGCTGGCGTTTTTGGTAGAGTTACATTTTGCTGTTCCCCATAAAAGAATTTTAGTGTTAGGGGTACTACCGTACCTCGTCTACGCTGGGGTGGGAGAATATGTGTTAGAACATTAGGAAGTACATCGGGGTGGGCAAATGTTACCGCCACACAGTCCCCTTTAAATCTTTTGGGGCGATTCCCTATCCAGGGAACACGTTTAGCTGATTTGATATCATGCGCCAGTTGCTGTGACCCACCAGGCGCTAACCTCATATTACCAGAGAGCCAGTGGAGGGCCTTACTACACAGAGAGCTGGATGACTCGGTAATACCGTCATCCAGCAAGGGTACATTAGCTAACACCAGAACGACAGGTGAAGCTTCCTCAATAAACTGCAGTGGGTCTGTTCCGTGGACTTGTGCTTGGGGTAGGTTTTCTATCAACGGACGCCCTTCTGCAGTTGCTATATTGTGATTAACTTTCGGGGCCGGCATAAGGACCGTGGATTCTTGTGCACTGTGCTGTAGCAAAGCGTCGCCTCACTCTAAGTTATTGCAGGATGCAGTGCAAATTCCCGCCCACCACCTGCTGAAAGAAATGAGCGCTAGACACTTACCTGAGAACACAACCCTCCTCTCGGGAACAGCTGAACTCAGCGATTTTGCTCTAAGAGCGGTTCTCTTCTCGCGCAGTCCCAGTCCCAGTATCTTCTTGGTGACTCGCCGCTCACGTTGATTTAGGTAACTCAGGCATTTTCTACGGTAGTGTCTCACCTTCTGTGTCATCTTCCTCATGGTCTTCGGGGTGTCTCTCCTATGTTTTTGTGTTCTGACTTCCCTCTTCGGCGTCCTCCTTTCACGTAGAAACATCCATCGTGCCATCTCCTCCAAATCCATCCCTAAAATGCTGGTAATCCTGCGACTGCCTCTAGAGATCCTCCCAAGCGGTTAAAGCGGGATAGCTTTTTGCTGTATAGCAATTCATGGTAGTCCTAATGGGTGTATCGGGATCTATCCAAAAAAATTCTTTACACAGAGGGTCCTAGGGATCAATGTTTAAAGACCAGGCAGTATTCCATCCCCATACTACAACCTGAATAAACACAAAGAAACTACCGGCCTATGAACAGCGAGACAAAAATTGGCAGAAAAGCTAAAGTGTCTGGGTCAAAGAAAATTCATATTCATAATGCAAAAAGGCAAAAAGGAATCCCATCAGCCTACCGTGGTGGCAAACTTCATCATCTGGGATTGTCTCTAAGTTGCAAAACCAGTGCAACCAACAATATATGGTAAAGAACTATGCTTAGTTCATAACCCAGTGATTGATACAGCCACAGTTTGATTTATAATAAGTGGTGCTGAAGATTTGCAGTGCAAAAAGGTGAAAAGTAAAGAATGTTCAAATGTTAAAATTGACTACTAAGACACCACAAAAACTTTAATAGACGCTATCTTAGTGTCAAGTCTAAAAACAGTGCTGATGGGATTCTTTTTTCTATTTTTGTATTGTGAATATGTATTTTCTTTGACCCAGACACTTTAGCTTTTCTGCCAATTTTTGTCTCGCTGTTCATAAACAGGTAGTTTCTTTGTGTTTGTATCGGAATCTATCCCGACCTAATCACAGCGATATTCTCTTTTGACATGGAATGTCTGGGGGCTAGTCCCTATAGGTAAACTGTACAAAATCTTAGCTTCCCTAAAGAGCATGAAAGTGGATATCGCCCTCCTTCAGGAGACTCACTTAATAAGGGCACAGATACCTAAACTTCAGAGACGCTGGAGGGGTTTGATATTCGCGACAGTATGTTCAGCATTTTCCAGGGGGGCACTAATTTGGGGTCCGGCATGGATCACTCTGGAAATGGAGAATTCATTCATCAATGACGACGGCCATCATGTTATTCTGGTGGGAATACTTAATGGGATAAGTCTAGTATTTATAGTTCTTAGGTAAGTTCTTAAACTGGATAGGAAAGGAGAGACTTGAGGAGGCATTGCCATTGTCTCTAAAGACTTTGTTAATATCTCAATTCTTGATTCCATTATGGAAGATTGGGCAGAAATATGCACATTTAAGTTTGAACTTTCTTCCAATGTAAGCTGGAAAGGCGCATTAGTATATTGTCCTCCTGGTCCAAAAAAAGACTTTTGTCAACGTTTACTGGAATATATTGCGCCCCATGTGGTTGCAGCACAACATTTTCACTTGTTGGGGAACTTCAATTACCATGGGGAAGATCCTGCTAATTTAGAGACCATTCAACTATTTTCTGATCTAACACTTGGACTGCTCCAAAATGTCAGCAGAGCAACTTATGATGCAGGGCATACTCTGGACTTAATTTTTACATATTTCTAATTTTTAATTTTTGAATTGCCCAAACCTTTACCCTGGACAGACCACTCACTCATCTGTTTCCGGATCCCTAAGTATAACGAGATAGGAAAAACTAACATATGTTATAACAATATCGCTCAACAGTGACAGAAAACTACCCCTGACTCCATAGCCAAGGGGCTGAAGCTCTCTGTCCCCTCAGAGGATCTGGATGTAGAGCAAGCACTTTCTGACAATAACAGAGCCCTGGAGGAGGCTGTTGATAAATAGCCCAGTTGAAACAGTATAATATTTAAGCACACAGACCCCATGCCCTTGGTATTCGGCAGAATTAAAAATAGAGAAAGCCTCCTAAAAGAGACTAGTCAGACCGTGGCACCACACTAATAATTCAACTGATAAGGACGCTTAAAGAGTCTCCTTAAATGTATACAATGTAACATCAAGTCTGCCTTCAAAATATTTATATCAAAACAAATAGCAGAAGCCAAAACCTCGTCCAAAGCCCTCTTCAATGTGCTTAACACTCTAATTAATCCGCGAGCATCCTCCCAAGTAATAAATGCATCCCGAACTCTTTGTGACTCCTTGGCCAATCAATTTGAAGATAAAATCAAAATTATTCATCAGTATTTTTCCAGTCCACTCGAACAGACTTGCGAAGACCTCTATTGTGGTGCACCCCCCTCTAACTGTACTACAAGCTTAAGTAGATTTGAAGGTCTTACTCGGGAGTAGATTCAGTATCCTTGTTTCAACTAAGTCAGGCCCCCCTTGGATGTCTGCCCACCAAGAATAGTGGCTGAACACTTCCAATGTGCTTGCCCCTTCGTTCTGTTCCCTGTTTAATCTATCCATTAACACAGGAAAAATCCCATTGGGCTGTAAGGCAGCACAGGTCATACCTCTCCAAAAAAAGACCAATCTGGCATTGACCAATTTTGCCATTTATCGACCAATTTCCTTGCTACCCGTATTGGGGACGATACTAGAAAACCAAATAAATAAGCAATTTAGAACATATCTGGAGACTTAGAACATTTTAGACCCATCACAGTCTGGTTTTAGAACATCAAATAGCACAGAGACAGCTCTGATAGCGGTCACTTACCACATCAGATGTTCACTGAATGGCAATTTGCCATCCATACTGGAGATGCTGGACTTGTCCACAGCCTATGACACCATATCTCACCCTGGGTTACTTGGCAGGCTTCATGAGATAGGCATCAACAGAATAGCGCTAAAATGGCTTTCAGATTTTCTTTCCAACAGGACCCAAATGGTTATTCAGAGTTCCTATTAATCTTGTACCATGACATTGGAAAGAGGGGTTCCCCAGGGCTCATGTCTTAGTCCATCACTTTTTTTACATCTATGTGGCCTCACTAACCAAAATTGCCAGAGCCTTTGGTTTTCAGATCATATTATAAGCAGATGATACTCAGCTTTAAATCTCTCCAATCACTTGGCTAGAACCAAAGAATCCATTCTCTGCTGGTATTACTGAAAACTGACTCCAGTTAAATTACGCTAAAACAGAGATTATGCTGTTTGGGAAGGTCCAAAAGCTATGGAATCTGGATTGGTAGCCCCCAAAACTTGGAAAAGCCCCTTCACCTAAACAATTAGTTACAAACTTGGGAGTCTGGTTAGATCAATCTCTCACTATGAAAGATCAGGTTGTATCCATCATAGGTTCATGATTCCATATGATGCGTCTGCTGAGAAGAGCCTTAATTTAATTTAATGTAATCCTTTTATAGAGCGCTTGGTTATACCACCGGTGTGTCCCCGCGCTAGAACAGACTCGCATAGAGGGAAAAAGGTATGCTCAGCTACTTGTACCAACGTTCTGAAGGACCTCTAAGCTATTGAGGAGAATAACCAAGTCTTCACGTGTCTGCAAAACCTGGTTTCACAGGGCTCCAATCTTAGGTCCTCCAGTAGTATTCCAAGTTTTGGCCGCAAGATATCTGAAGGAGCGTGCCCCCAGTCAAGCTTTATTAATACTTGGTTCATTTACCAACACCCTGACTTTGGATCTTAAAATCCGGCTAGGGGTATATAGGGTTAGTAGAGGGTATGGATACCGTGGGCTTTTCTTAGACAGAATTCCATGACAATGGCACATAGCTTTGAATATGATTCTTTTCTCAACTGGCAACCAATGCAGTCCTGCCAAAGCTTTCTTTGTCGAAGCTCTTCTCGGAAGGCCTAGCACTAATCGAGCGGCTGCATTCTGCTCTGACTGGAGTTTTGTCAGCCCCCTTTTGGATGTCCCTAGATATAGTACATAGCCGTAGTCTAGTTGGGAGGTCACTAAGGCATGTACAATAGTTTTCCTGGCATTCGATCATAGTAAGTGGAGGAACTTTCTGAGAGTTTTAGTATTCCGTACCATTTCCCTAAAACTTTCAGAATTTGTCTGTCGAATGATAATCTGGGATTAAGCCAAACTCCGAGGTTTTTCAACTCTGTTTTTGGGCTCGGTAGTTGGCCTAATGCCTCTGGCCACCACGCCGAAGACCAGATCTTTTGGGCCTTGCCCACAATCATTACCTCGGTCTTGTTCCCATTCAGCTTTCGACAGTGACTGGTCAACCATTTAGCTGCTCCCTCCAAACACATGGAGAATTGGAGAGCTGTTTGTTCGCTATTTTGAGATAGCATCACAATCAACTGTATCATCAGCATACAACACGATGTTCACATTATGCTCTTCTACAAGGTCTGCCAATGGTCCCACGTATAGATTGAATACTGTGGGGCTCAATATCAACCCTTTGGAACTCCCTGAGGTAGAGGGATGCTCTTAGACAGGTGTGATTGTTGGACAACTTGGAAGCTTCGTGAAGACATAAAGAATGCCACCCATCGTAGTGCAGTACTTCTGATTCCGCATTCCTCTAGTCTGTGAAGGAGCAGCCTGTGTGAGACGGTATCAAAGGCTGCAGTGAGATCTAACAGGATTTGCCCTTCATCCGCGTATTTTCTCATAGTGTCCGTGGCCAAAAGAAGTGCTGATTCTGTAGAGTGTGCAGCTCTAAAGCTAGATTGTGATGGATGCAGTAAGTCACTCTTCATGATGCGATTCGTTAGCTGCTTATTCGCTACTTTTTCAGCAATCTTTGAGACAAATGGTAATAGCGAAATGGGACAAAGATTTTCCAAAATGGTTTTGTCTATGAATGGCTTCTTTTTTATTGGGCACACTATCGCCTGCTTTCATTTTTGGGGGACCGCGCCTATCTGAAATGAGCATGCAATTAGTTCTGAGATGTAAGGCAAGATAAGAATGCCACCCATCATTAATTGTTCAGGGCAAGCAGGATCAACTGGGGATCCAGATTTGATCTGTCGCTGTGATTTTTACCTCATCTAGCTCCTGTACTGTGAATGAGTCCAGGGTATCACCAAAGAATGTGATACCTGTTTTACACTCAGATGTAACCCCCTGACGGGCTTCCACTGGAAAGGAGTCATATATTTTTGTAAATTTATCGGCAAAATATTCGGCTATTATATTGCAATCCTCTAATGAGGTGCGAGCCTCATAATTAGATTTATTGCGAGCTTTTAGTGCTTTGAGTATAGAAAACATTTCTTATGAGGAGTTACTTGCTTTTTTGATTTTTTCTGTGTTTTTCCCTCTAAAATAAAGTTTTAGCAGAGGCTGAAAGAGCTTCGATATTGTTGACATTGCATCTTAAACGCATTAAATTAGAGACTTCTTCAGTAGCAATCGGGTTCCAGGTGTCTAGTGTAGTAGCTGACCTCGCTTTCAACATTATTTCCTATGGAAGGTGATTGCTCTGGGCCATATCACCTATTTTGAAGGTTGCTATTTTATCGAACATAGCTAGTGTTACAAATGTGTAATCTAGTAGATTGGGGGATGTATTTGAAGAGTGAAAAGTGGCAACTGGTGGAATATCCTCAGGAAAGCGGCTGTTCAATGCTCTTAAGTTTAGATGTTCTAGTTCTTGTAGCAGATATTTAGCCCATCTTGAGGGTTTGCTATTGTTTGCTTTGCCCTGAGTCGGTATCCCCCAACGTGATGTACGTTCCTGCACAGGTCCGTCATCTTGGCTTGACCCAAGGAGATGTAGGTTGAAATCGCAGGCAACAATAATTTGGTCAGTTTCTTACTCTTCCATAATCCGTTTTATTTCATTTGACAGCTCCTTTACAGCTTGTTGTTTACGTTTGGGGTGCACATAGGTGTTAATTATTATTACATCTTATATCGTGTTGTTAAATTTGAGCTTTATCTGTATTGCATGAACTGAGTTGGGTGATGTAATTTTCACCTCTATGGACTTTATTGAGCCCATTGTGGTAATTGAAGCCAGCATCGTTAGTCCCCCAGAGTAGCGACCAAAGTTTGATCCCTTTGTTCCCGAGACAAAGTCTGAGGAGTAAGTAACCTTGGAGTTCCTTGGCGTTCTCTTCCCAGATTTCCTGGAGAAGTATTAAGTCAAATGTTTTCAAATAATTGACTACTTCATGATCAACCAATTTGGCTCCCAGGCCATTCATGTTCCAAACGCAGGACTGACTAGAGCACTGGACACTCCGAGACATATGGCGGGTTCAAAAACCAGTTCTCCTTCTACTACCCAGTGCATGATCTGCATGTCAGACTACATAAGATTCTAGGCTCGGCGGGTGTTTTAGTTGGGTGGTCCGGTCTGAGTACTTGGGTCTCATGTTGTCAGACCAATACCCACTTAGGATGGAATTTCACTGGGGTCGGTGCAGGGTGCCCATCCCCAGTTGGAGTCTCTCATCTATCTATCTCTACGAACGAAACTCCTGGGACCCCGTTGGTGACCTGATTGCTGCTTACTTTGACACCTTTGCCCATATTGCCTCCCACATCAATGTTGAGGGAACGAGTGTGCACAGGATGAAGCTTTTCCAAGCCCTTTGAGATCGGCTGGATCACTCAACAGGATTGCCCACTCAGCCCCATGTTGTTTGCCTTTTCAAATGAACCATTAGTTTGTGCGGTGAGACAGGGTGAGGGGATCCCACGCTAGGATGAGGTACATTTGGTCTTGTTATACGCAGATGGCATGCTTGTTTACTGTGGGGTTCTAGAACAATGCTGCCCTCTTGGAGGACTTCGGCCAGGTCTTGGGCCTCGGCGTGAGCAGGCAAAAATCATGTGCCTTCCCTGTGTCAATGTGGCACGAGAGACAGCCAGCGACGATGCTGCTTGATGAAATTCGATGGGAACCCAAGGTCCTCAATAAGTGTGAGCGGGAAATCCGTTACGCTCGCGGATTTTGCGGATTTTTGGGAAATCCGCAATCCGCGAATTTTGCGGATTTCCCGCAAATTCCGCAAAAAAAAATCCACGAACGTAACGGGTTCAAAAGTTGAACCCCCACTCATGCAACTATTTTACAATGGCGCTAGCAAGCTGCCAGCGCCGTTGTAAAATAGTTACAAAGTTAGCTTGCACAGGAACCACTAGATAAAACGAAGCAGGTGCTGCTTTATTTTATCTAAGTGCTTCCTGTGCACGCTAACTTTGTGACTATTTTACAACGGCGCTAGCAGCTTGCTGGCGCCATTGTAAAATAGTTGCATGGCTGGGCACAGGTCTGCAGCTCACTCAAGGGACCCCTGCGCCCTTCGGGGCGCTTGCATAGTAACACACACATGGTCGCTCGAACTAGTTGATGCTCAAATTCAGTGACTCATTCATTAGCCCAAAAACAATCGAGCGTCGTCAAGGCTGGACAGGTGTGCCTTCTTCCCAAATCTACCGTGGAAAATCAGCTGTGATGCTGGATAGGCTTTGCATCCTTGACTTTCACGAGCGCAATACCCGTGCTGTTCCTGTGACCAGGAGCTTCTTTCTCTTCATCTGCTGAACTGATCTTTCTCTGACATTTTATTTACACAAGAGGCACATACCCTACTGGGCACATTGTGTTCGCACGGGTTTCTGCAAGTTCGCACGCGTTTTGTACAATTTCACAATTTGCGAAATTGTACAAAACCCTCGCGAACTTGCAGAAACCCGTGCGAACATAAAAAAAATCCGCAAATTCGCGGATTTTGCGGATTGCGAGTTCGCAAATCCGCAAAATTCGCGAACGCGAGATTCGCAAAATTCGCCCATGCTTAGTCCTCAAATACCTGGGAGTCAAGATCTATTATACTGAAACTGACCAAAGGGAGAGTAATCTTGGGTGGGGTGATGTGTGACCTTCTGGAGGACACTGTAACTTCCCACCATGGCTCGGATAGCACCGACTAATATGGTGATACTCCTGCAAGTCCTGTATTATTTTGTTAATCTCCTGGTTTGTGTACCAAGGGCCTTTTACAGATCCCTTGATTCCCTGATCAGGGAACTGATATGGGATGGGGGTCACCCACGGATGCCGCTATACACGCAGAAAAGACCCATGTCCAGAGGTGGCTTATGGGTTTCTGACTATTAACTACATTAATACGTAGTGGCTGGATCGCTGGGGAGACTAAATCTGACAGATCTGAGAGAATTTATTATTATATTTTTTTTATTGATTTCACAAGAACTATTACAGTGCATTATGATGTATCAGAATTCAGAAACATTGGGCACATGTCAAAGTACAGGCATGAATTAACCAGGTTAACACTGAGTAAAGAAATTCTGTTCTGCATGGGGGCAGGAAGAACACTCAATAATATTCACTTCAAGCTTTGCGATGTTTCGGCAATCCCAGGTGTTCCTTGCTCCAACCCTGCCCCCGCAGAAATGTGTTGTGGCAGTGTTGGAGCACCATCCATGTCCCATGTTGCCAGCAGGTAGGAATGAAATGGTTGCCACATATCTAGGGGCCTAGCCACGAGTGGCTGTGGCTGTAGCTGTGCATATGTGTCATTGTTTCTGTTGCAATAGGTCATGCTGCACAGCCATAAGTGTAGAGTGGGGGTGTGTTTACTGCCCCAATTGATGGCTACTTTGCGTTTAGTGATGAGGAGGGCAATGGTGACAAACCGTCACTTTGATTTGGGAAGGTCTTGTGTGTACCCAAGAAGTGCCATCAATGGCATGGGCGTGAGCTCCATCTCAATCATACGGGAAATTTCCCCAACACTACCTTCCAATAGCACGCTATCTTGGTACATGTCAAAGTAATGTGTGCGAAATATGCCTCTGCAGAATGGGAATCCAGACGTTACCCACTAGTGGTAAATCGGATTAATAAAATCTGCGGGATCCAGTTACCAAGAGTAGCTTGTGCCATGGTCAGCTGGTTGTGGATAGCGTTTGAAAACATGTGGGTTCTGCGGAAACCCAACCGGTAGCAGGGATTTAAGTGGCGCCAGCAGTACCCGATCGGCTTCTGGTCCGTGATACGGAATCCTGACATCTGCGTGGTTCCAGTGCCGAGCTCGCCTGTGCTACCAAATAGTAAATACGACAATTTGGCACCCTGGACCCTCCTCTCTTATACGGCATCATTAGGGTATCCCAGTTAATGCAGGGCGGTTTATCCCCCCACACCAATTGTTTTAAATGCGTTCGAAGGTCTAAGAAGAAACTGTTATACAGTGGGATAGTGCTGTTTTGAAAAATATATAGAAATTGCGGGAGAACAACCATTTTAATTATGGCTATTCTTCCTGACATTGATAAGGGCAACGTCAAGAACTGAGAGAATTTGGTGGTCTGGGTAGAGTTAGGGCACGGTTGGCTCTGCTCATGAGGGTTAAAATCCCCACAACCCCTAAACCTAGACTTCTTTGCAAAGCTCTCAGATGCTAGAGGGGAGCCTGCTGTTGGATTGGACTGATCACCCTTTATGCTTGAGGAAAATCATTGGTGGGCTGACCAGCCGCAAGTGGAGGCTTTTACCTTACTAAGCAGATAGCACCCTGGATAGCAGCTGGGATTAAGACCATTGGGACTGCTACTCGGAGGGCACCTTTCGGTCCTTGGAGGCCTTAGTGATAGAGGTAGGCTTTCTTAAAACCTAGTTCTTAACACATGGATTGCTGACCCAAGCTGTGAGCAATTTATATAAAAGGCATTAGATCCGGAACCCCTCCCACACATGAACTCTTCCAGACCATCCTAACGTTTGCTGGTGGCAGACACTTGCTCTTGTGGATGTATAAATAGGCCCTAACCATGAGGCCAGATGACTTGCCTCTCCTGAGAACTCGCTGGAAGACTTTATAGGTAGACCCTTCCGGGGGAAGGAATGGACCCAAGTTCGTGAACATAGTTACTCCTTCATTGTAATACCAGATTTAAATGCACACAATTTGATTACTTGCACTGTACATATCTCACTCCCTACAGACTCAATATTATGCTGCATACAGAAGAATAGTGTGTCCTAGATCCATACAGCTCGATGCAGACTTTCTCCATGGGGTTTGGGGGTGTAAAACTATAGCGCAGGTTGAGGCTACAGGCCACAAGGGATCTGGTGTGTACCCACAATCATGAGCACCTGAACACAGTAGAAATGTGCCTTCTTGGATTATATATAAGACACTATAAGTGAAAGTGGGCAATAGATTCCTGAATCTGGTACTGGGGGTAGCACGAAGAGATATCACTCACCATTGGAAGTCGCCACATGGACCTCCTCATAGGGGGTGGCGGACTGAGGTGCAAAGCTGAGAGGCTGCTGAGGGGGAGGTGCTATGAGCGGAAGTCTAAAGAGAGCAGGTGTGCGCTAGTGGATTTGTGGGGGAAGGTGTCACGAGCTTCGAGGAATTTGGGCAGCAGTGATAGCTTTGCTTGAAGGCGACATGGGCTGTTGGCTTGTGAACTGAATGGCGCACTCAAGTGAAGTGGAAACCATAATGAGCTATGTGTCAGATGAGAAAAAGCCCTAGGGTGGCAGGCAGAGAACATGTGAGACCTTAGTTTCTAGGGACTCTATTGGCCAGGTGTCCACAGTGCCCACTCCAACCTGACTAACCCTAATGTGAGCCCGATCATTGCAGAGCTTTAGAAAACATTTAACTAGAAACACTGGGTAAAAATAATTTTGATTGGCTGTTGATGTTTTTTATTTAATCAGTATATTGATAAGAACATACTACTAATGCTTGTTTAAGATAGAAACCAATGTAGCAGGGTTTCCGTTCTCCCACAGAACTGTGCACAGAGATCTAGAACCTGGGTGAGTTAGGGTGACACAAAACTCACCTTTGTTTCAGAAATCCCCTTACCAAGCTAGCTACAGTGTCTCATTGGTAGTAATAACTTCCCAATGACTTAGACAATCCAGAACATGAACTTAGGGTACCTCAGGTATCGTGGAACACATGAACACTCTTTCGTTATATAATCATTACAAACCGAAACGGGGAGGCAAAGAACACACGTGCAAGTTTGAAATGTTTATTTTTCAATGCAAAGTTCTCAAACGCTGTATCTTATATAATATCAACATACATATTATAAAAATCAGAGTGAGCAGCATAGTCACTAGTCCATAGTAAGCGAACGGTGATAGCATATTATAATGCAAAATCTATAGAAATCTGTATCACCTATATTTCGCGCACCCTAATTAGCATATTATATTATATCTAAGAAGGTCTCATTCGGGTTTTTAGCTGGGCGGGCTCATACCTCTAATGGTCAGTAGGAGCAGATCACATCAACAGCTACCAGCTCTTCTGCATGCGAAGCATCAAGTGTGTTGATTCATTCCCTGTAACTCTATCTTAAACCCGAGTAGAGCCCAATGTTGGCAGCAACATTATTTGTGTTATGTCTAATGTGGTGCGAGGAACAGGCCTTCAGCAACCTTGTGTTAGGTTATTCTTAGAGGGTGCAGTTTTCAGTGTGCAGACATTTGTACCAAGTGTACCAAGCACGACTGATATCAGAGCAATAACATATTATTCTCAAATAAATTACATCTTTCGTCTAGGTTGAGAGCTACAATAACAATTAGGTGTCGTGTGCAAACTGAAGCCAAAGGAAAATATGGTGTTTAAACATTTAATAAACTCATGCTAACTTAACACAATATATAGAAACGCAGTAACCATATGACACCCCCCCAATGATCCGAGGACGGTCAAGAAAGGAAAAATGTAAGCCAATACTATAAGAAAGGCAAAACATGAAAGCAGAGTTCAACAATATTGAGCCAAGCTAAATGTATGTAAATGTATATAAAAATCAATAATACAAAATATGTATGAATGCCTACAGTGGCCACACAAAAATAAAAAATAAAAAACTTGAACCTGAGGCCATTTATAAAATCATAGGCCCAGAATATATCAAAGTCCAATGTTCGTAATAGAAAAGGCACCATTCAGAATTACTAAAAAGTCACGTGCCATAATAGTGAAAGTCTCCAAAAGCCACTTATGGGTGGATAGAATAGGCAAAATAGGTAGCCACAGCTTCCAACATGAAATCACTGTCATCATCCGAAAACAGTTCAGCCATCCAATTAAGTAATGGGAAAGAACATACGTGCTCCTCCAGCACCGAATCCTCTAGCAACATCAGAGGACAACTCAGTGGGTTCTCGAGTACGCTATGTGCCAGAAAGTCATGCGCTGCTGCGGATATGTCCCACTGACCCATTAGTCCATGCATCGCTGCCACGGCCATAACCCTTTCGCCAGAACAAACCAACTCGTGAGCAACTACGGGGCTCATCAGCTGATCAAAATCGACGTCAGGAGAAGTCGGTAAGCAGAGACACAAATCAATGGCCCAGTCGAAATCACAGCTCAGGCAATGAAACACAGGCTGGACACATGTGAAATAGGAAAATCGAAACGATAATCCAAAAGCCGTGCTTAAAGTCGCAAGCGGTAAGGAGCCATAGTAATCAAGCATCCGGTTGCGAAACAGCATCAGTAGGGGCTGAGCGTTTTCTTGCGCAGGAAGGACATCCATGTTTTATAAAGCAAAATATCACCAGAACGCCTGCAGCCAAAGCCAGCAAAACAGGGAGTCCGCCAAACAAGCTTGCGAATATAGAATGAAAAAACGCAGGGATAATACCAAATACTTTTTCAAACGTAGTCACGAGACCACTGCTAACCAATTTAAAAAAATGCGCTAGGCCAGTCGTGGAGGAGGCATTAAAGATTTTATGAACCAGCTCGCAGAAATGAAACGGCAAATCAGTATTTAAAAGTGCCTGCACCTCTGTGCGTGTGTTAGCTATGTGAAGGACATAAGTTTCACGGGCAGAGCTCAGGGCCACTTCTTTTTGAGACAATAGGGCTCTTATTCGGCTCAAACCATTGAACTCCGCTCTCAAGGTTGGTATTCTTGGCCAAATGGAAACATCTGAATTCCCATGCGTGGGCGGATATAACACGTTCTTGCAACACACCACACGTTCTGATACAGTAACCACATATGCGATACCGACCATTAACGCACAACACAGTTCGTTGTTCAAAAGCAAATAACTACCGTTTGACAATAACCTCTTAAGTGCTGCTGACGCCCAACGGTCGTCACGAGCGCTACCCCCCCAGTGCTGCGCATGACCATTGGACGTCCATTCAGCACTAGTTCCAATGAACAGCGCAGCACTGGGGAGGGACATTTGCGAAGCAGCTAAGGTGTTAAAGTGAATGTGGGAACTATTGCAGGGACCGGTGTGCCTTTTAAAACACAGGCTAAATTTGGCCTGTCCTGATTACAAGAACCATGCAATTGGATGTGCCTGCATATCAGTGAACGGTCAGGCGACTGTGTGCATTCCTCTCCATTCAGATTCACTTCCTTTCCTTCTTTCAGACATCTGTATGTATATGGTAAAGACCATGTCTCATGCAGGAAAGCACTACCTAGTGGTTCATATCGTCCTATTGCAATATATCTCATACAATTTGTAAATTTATACAGAGCAAATGGCAAAGTAATAATACCATGGATAAGCCATGTAGCAGCAGCCGCCTCAGCCACAGAGAAAGGCAAAGATTCTAACTTCTCAATGTGTAACATAGAAAATTATGCATCTCGCATGGAAAGCATGCGCTGCTTGTCAGTCAAATTAAATGGGGCAAATAATAATGAGACGTTCATATAACTCCAAGGCACTCGACCAGCCTTCAGAGTCTGTAGTGTCCAAGCAAACTGCATAACAGAGCGCAATTGATTTTGACCATGATATAATACGGACACTTCATCATGCACAATGTCAACGACAGAAGAAACAATATTGTTTAACGTGTAAATTCGGGGAGAAAGCGTGTTAATACTGTTATCGACCACTGCAAGTACTTTCTCCAAATTTGCTTGGTCAATTGCCCTCAGGCGCTTAGCAGCCTCAATTTGAGACACTTTCCAAATTTCATTGTAAACAGCATAAATCCACCGTTTAGACCTACCCTTAGCTGGGCCTTTTATAAAATCGTTTAAATCCACATTTTCAGTTAACTGAGACAGATGTAGTTTAACTGCAGCTAACGTGGAATGTTGTAACCAATTCTGACAGTTTCCCTACCGAGTAAGTGGTGACAGTATAATCAGTTTCAAAACGGGGATCTGGTCGCACTTGTGTGAACCCTTCAGCCAACCCTAGAAATCGACGTTGGCAAGAATCAGAACTCTTTTGCCACAACAGCCAACCTTTTGGATCCAAGCTGGATACATTAAAGGACGAATTGTACATTAGAGATTGTATCTCATGAATAGACAATTCGGAAAAAATACCCCAACCTGAATATTCTTCTAATTCGGGGATAGTTGGTGTATTTAATTTTTTAGAAGTAGCCAATCCAAAGCATGTTGTTTGGGAAATAGTATAATTTAGAGACAACATGTGATTCGGGATGAGACATGCACGGTGCAAAGCCTCAGTGCCTTGTACCTGCCAATCTTTGGTACCCCAAACCGATTTAAGGTCAATTATTCCCTTCCAGAACTCGTAGCCATCTACAGCCAACTTGTCTAGAAAGGACTTCGAATACAGCAACTTCGTATCGGTAAGTCTAACTTTGGACATGGACTTTTCTGTCATTCTGAAGTAAAATGACTCAGGATTTGATTGATTAAAATCTGTAAAATAACTGTATTTTTTCAGAAATGTACTGGAGCTTCCTATTAAAGGAGCTGGGCAGTGCTCCCACTGCGTATAATTCACAGCAACCCTCCTGGAATTCGTCTTATGGAGAAAATGATTACCATAACGTTGGAAGCAAAAGAAATCACCATAATTAATAGAATCTAAATATAAGTCTTCAGCATCAAAAGCCGCGTAGTATTTTAAATCAGAAAATAATGCTTCTACGGCCTGAATATCCCAATCATCAGAACGTATATTTTGTTTAATCACATCTCCCATGTTTACTCTAAGCACATTCGGAACATTAATCACTTCAGTGGGCCCATGTATTTGAAATCTAACCGCATCCCACACAATCCCATCAAGGACAGGCCAAGCTGTAATGTTGACTGTATTTAAGTTTCGTTTCAGTCTATGCGCTGAATGTGAAGAGGAAAGAGGGGCCAATTTTCCATTAAGGTACCGAATTCCTGTTCTTTCTTTAACGTAGTGACCATCGATCAGGCGGAAAAAATAAAACACAAAACCAATTGACATAAAAAGGTAAAATGAAAATAGGATCAACCAAATGTATGTCCAAGGGGGAATTAAAAAATGTTTTTTAAATAACGTGGCATATTTTGCAATAGTTGAGGGTTTCTTTGAAATTTACGAAACAGAGTCAAAAGAGAATCTGGACTGGTCGGCTACACGAGTCTGTAATTCAGGCATCGATAAATCAGCAGGATAGGTGTAGTTCAGCTCATCAATGTTAGTAACAGGAATAGTATTTAATAAAGGACTGGATATGGCAGGCATCTCGAGGGACACCTCCTGTTCTGCACCAGATGTAATAGCCAGCACAGAGTGCCTCACCATGGTAGGACAGGATACATCCGGTGTCATGCTATGAAGAATCGGCCACCCTGTGTGTCTTGACATTTTCAATAGAAATAAATCTGTTTTCCTTACAACCTGGAAGTGGTGGTAAAATGACTGTTCTTGTGCCCTTCACTCCAAGAACTCGAATCGGTGCACGATATGAGGGACCAAACTCTTTCTTGTTATCGATCTTCTCTCGAACCAGTTCTCCAACTTGGGGTAGCCAGCCAACTACTGGGATCTGCAACGCATCATCCGATGTGAAGGGCAAATGTTCCTTTGCTAGACTGTCTCTGGTCTTTTGTAGATCCTGTAAAACATTGCAATGTTCATCTACGTCAAAGGCCGAGGCCTGGGCCTTGCAGTCCAAACCATCGAGGTCAGGAACGTACATCTTGATACCAAAGAGCATTTCGTATGGGGTCCGCCCACCCAGAGACCTTCTAGGGAGATTATTAAGCGCACGCTGCACGCCATTGAGGTGGGCTAACCAGTTTCTGCCAGTGCCTATAACTCAGGCTGTCAAAGATTGCTTTAAGTCACGGTTCATTCGTTCCACTACACTGTTACCCTCGGGTCTGTACGGACTTGAAAACTTTACTTGGAACCCCAACGAAACCATAGCATCCTTATACGCCTTAGAGGCGAAAGCCGGACCCTGATCCGAATGGAAGGTACCACAGGCAAAAATCCCTATAAAGACTCTATAAAGAGGAGGGTATTCTGGAGTAGCATAGAGATTCATGGAGTGATTTAGAGGTAGAATGGAGTGAAGTGAAGAGTCATGGAGTTGCATAGTGTTATGGAGTGTCATGGAAGGAGGAGAGGGTAGTAGAGTAGAAGGGCGTAGAGGGCGTAGAGTGGAACAGTGTGTTGTAGAGTTGAGTGGAGGAGAGTGACGTAGAGTGGAGGCATTGTTATATGGCCGTTAGGGACATTGTCCTCATTGCTAAATTAGCATGAGCTCCGCTGCCATGATATCGCTTTTGCACATGTTACTACATGACTTTATTTTTGCAAGACTCTGTTTATGCCTTTCACATGAGAACCATCTGCTTTGTGCATTCTCTGTCTGTTCCTGGAGTTTAGTCTGAACACGGTGAGCAAGGTCAATAAACAATGCCCCTTGTTATTCTGTTGTGGTCAGTCCCTAGCACGTAGACAAAACATGCTAAAACAACTGGGGCTGCTGAAGACTCATGCTTTGATATTATGGGAATGCATGTTTGGTTAACACGCACTTGGAGAGGGACCTTTATATGGAGAAGAGTCATGCTGTTCCTATCATGTAGATATACCATCTAGACATTAACACCTTAGCTGCTTTGGAACGTCCAGCTCCAGTGCTGAACGTTCAATTGCGCAGGTGCAGTTGGAACCTCCAACGGCCGACGGCAGCACTCCCGAGGTAGTGGTGCCGTCGGCCGCTGGACGGGCGCAGCGCTTAAGGGGTTAAGGTATGGGGTCTGCTTATAAAGCCCAGAGATCTTCTATTATATAATAATACTTCTTCTTACCAAAGGGATAGTGGTTAGGCCTTATAGCCCCTTATCCACTGTCTTTATAAGATGACATCTCCCTTTATGATATATGGACTTGCTACAATGCTAACTGTGTTGAGTGTATGCATTTTGCTGTTGGTAGTTCCTTGTATACTGAGTTATAGAGCACAATAGTTAAAATAAACATTTTAAATCATACTCGTGTCTGAGACAATTCTTATTTTGGACAAGTACGAGTGAGTGAGCGAAAGGGCATGTCTTGTTACTGCGATTTCTGAAAGAGTCGGGAGGGTTGTGTTCTGAGGTGTCTAATCATTTACATCTTCGTGATTGTTTAGGGGAGCAAGTGCAACACTATAGCTAGTCGGTCCTGTGATTGTGGGTTCTGAGGAGGTAGGAAGGCTTAGCCCCTATACACCAAGGTCCCGCATTCCTGTGCATAGTTCTGTGTATGTTCAGAATCCCTGCAACATGGTGCCACCAACGTTTGGTCTGGTACTTATGTGCGAGGCTCCTGATTGTCCACATTCCCCTCACTTCTGTTTCCGGAGACAGTTGTAACTGCGTAGCCTCCTATATTTGAGATATTATAGGTTTCTCAAGCTTGGATTTTAAAAGGTATTTCTTTCAATATAACCTGTAGTTGTGCTCCCACACATAGGTTGATTGTAATCTTCTTTACATTATGGCAGTAGCCATAGAGGCTCCAAATCGCGCTCTAGTCACAGCTTATTTGACTCAACATGGAGTCCCTAATGCTGGTACTGCTCTTATTTTCATTGTTGAAGCGGATGCATCACACCGCTTTGAAGTCTTCTATTCTTGGGTCACCTTTCCGGCAGTGGATGGAAATGATGATTTATTTCCCGAATATACTGCCATGTGCTTCCACAGGATTATCGACCTTACACATCTCATGAAGTTCCTTTGACGGCTCGGAAGCATACCATATGGTTGAATGGCGCCCTTCCTCACCCTGTGATAGCGGTCCGTTTAGGCCCCTTATCGATTGACTGGGCCACGTCTCATTTTTTGGCTGGGTATACACTACATCCAAATTATCTTAATGATGCTGTAGCATATTACATATGTCGTTGATAAGTGTGCATAGGGCTGTTATACAGTTAATGTCGCGCAACAAACAGGTGGTACAGCCTGGAGGTGCTGCACAACCACCAGGACACCATGGTATGGTTATAAGTCCCATCATGATCAACTCAGTGATGGGCAAACGTCCTCAGAATAAGGACAAACTCCCTTATTGGCTAGCTGAAAAGTGTGACCAACTCAAAGCGTTTTTCCGAACACCACTCTGTTGAAAAACACAGGATTTTGACCATGAGGTTACCTAAAGCTACCTGAATTTAACATTTGGTGAAAACTGTTTGCAGCGGTATATTCACAGTAGTTTTTCACTCCCTCCATGACCGTTCTCCCTTCAGTGATTAAACATAATCAAGATGAGCAGGAAGCCGAAGCGGCCCTGGAGTTGGGAATAAGACTGGTAGGGGTGTTCGATATTGTTTGCAATATGATCCTTGCCCATGTAAAGGGTGAAAAGGTAAGCTTTCGGGTGGCTCGTGCTTGGCAGCTGTCGCTGACGTAGACAAACACCGTGAATTACCAAAGGTTATTGCTAAAGCTTATAAAACCTTAGGGCACAATAGACTAGGAGTTAAGCCTTTTACTCAAACTCAACCAAAAGCCCAACCTGAGAAAGATGGGCAGCTGTTCTTTCCTAAAAAGCACTGGAATAAAAAACAGCAGCAGCAGCAACAGAAGCAGGGTTTGTGTGCTGGTTCACCAACACCTGAGGCTTCTAAGCGTAAATATGATTTGCGTGACCGCGCTAAAATGAAGTCTCCGGATAGATTTCAAGTCCCTGATCAGCACTCTCCTAGTTCTTTACAGGACCCATCGGATTCTCAAGACGGTGGTGGAAAGTGAAAGCAAATGCACGACTGCTCAGCAGACGTGATCCGCCACGCCAGTTTGGCGTAAAAGCCAACCCAGAGGAACTGCCTCTTTTTAGACCCCGTATCAGAAGAAAAAAGCTGCTACTTTAACAGCGGAGTATGCCTCAGACGGTGAGAACTCTACTTCTAGATTGGACGTGGGAAGTGACACTCCTCGACAGCGCAGCGGAGGTTACCATAGTGCGGGAGGCACTGTGTCACTGTCTGGCGACGAGAGCAACTGATACATTCATCACAGTGGAAACAGCAGATACAAGAGTTGCACCCACAGATAGACTATATGAAATAGTCCTCCAGATTAAAGTTGATATACAGAGTACTATTACTGCGGTTTTCTGGGAAAATCTTACCTCCTAGTATGACATTATGTTGGTGGAGGCAGATTGGCCTCCGCCATTTGTTCAGGCTTCTTCTCGAGGGGAGGACATGATACTTCAGAGTTTTTTGCGTTACGCCCCTGAGTAACTAAACAGGCTTACGCATCGGAGTGGGTATTCGCCCTGACTCCGGCAGTGCATTGTAATCAAATGGGCTGAGATTGGGATTTGCAGGCTGTTGGACTTGGCCTTGTTGGCTAAAGTTCACTTAAACTTTTTCCTTTTCACCTAGCCCGTTTTACCTAACCGAGAGCTGGGAAGTTAGATGCTGTAGGTACTTGCCACCGCTAATCAGTGTGCAAGTACAGATGTTCCCTGTATACATTGCAGAGGTGTTTGGTTGTATCAGATTCATATGTTTGCCTTACTAGCAAGTGATGTGCACCGTGTGTGCCAGAGCTAGTACTAAATAAATATACAGAGAGGGAACACAGGTCTTCAGTGGACGGCCTGCGCGCATTATGCTAAATTAGCATGTTGTCCTGACAAGTGCTACCACTTGTCAGGCCTTACTTTCCCTTTTGCATACACATGAGGCACCCCTGTAGGATGTACTGAGTAACCCCTAAGCAGGGTGCAGTGTAGGTAAAAGGCAGGACCTGTACCAATGTGGGTTAGGCCCTGACCGTAGAAAATACTCCATTTCATTTTTCCTGGTGAAAGGCCATACTGCTCATAGGACAGAATAGGGGAGGCTAGGTGTAGTATTGTTAGCCTAGTTTCCCAAGAATTGGAAATGGAACAGGGAAGTTTTGTCTGTCTGAACTCACAGCGTCATAACGCATCTTTTTGGGTAGATGGATTTCTCGCTGTGTGTCCAGAGACCACTGTTTGAGAAAATGGCAGAGTTTATGCATTAGACCTTTTTGTGTGTCTCAGCAGAAAGGGAATTGCCTGCCTGGATCTGGGAGAGGTGAGAAAGGCTGAGAAACATCATGCCCCAGGGGTGGGGTGGAGATGGCAGCGGTTTCCCTGCACCTGGAGCGTGGAGAAGGAGAAGCTTTGCGAGGTGAAGAGGCCTGGTTCAGAGCCATAAAACAATAGACCTATCTCCCTCAGAGTGATTAAAGATCCAGGCCCCCAGTATCAAAGAGAGGACAGTGACACTGGGGGGAGATAAGCAAGACTGATTTAGGGAGGGGTCGGGAACCCTGAGCACAAGGAAACTTCAAAGACACTGAGGGGTATAACTGGAAGAACTATAACCCCAAGACTTTGGTTATGTTGATGATGTCATCGAGAACGGTCTCGGTATCGTTCAGAGAAGTGCTAGGAGTGCTTTGAAGATGCCGTGGACTGGTCGAGTCTCTGGCGGCTTTGGCCTATCTGCGATCGGGAAGAAAACCTCTGCCACAGGAAGAGTTGCTGAATAGGCTGCGGGAGACACTTGACCCTTGCTTCGTGAGCTGGGGCTTGTGGGCAGTTTGTAGCTCTTGACCAAGGAGGGACTGAAGAGGCACTGCAGTGTGTTGTGTCCCCCATTCTTCCTGAGCAGGACTTTGCTGTGTGCTGCGTCCCGCACACCAAAGGCCTGAGGTGAGCTGGCTCCCTGTTCGGAAACACAGGAACATAAAAGTTTCCCGGAAGTCTCAAGTGGCGTGGTGGTGGGACATGTCGTGGCAGCCTGAGACCTCCAAAGGGGTGCTTAAGGTGATCATGGGCACCCGGAACGAATCAAGCCTCTGGCGCCCAGGGTGCTTGTCTTGGTGCAGCTACAGGTGTTGGAGCGCCTGTGAATTGTGGGCATCGTGGAAGAGAGATGATATTCGGGACGCGCAGGGGGTGTGTGTCGCAGTGCAGTCCAGGCACTAGAGAAGACTGTTGAGACATCGTGGACACTAAGAAGGAGTGAGTCTCCGACACGCGGGTCGGCGTGTGGTGTTGCAGCCAAGGTGTTCGTGGAGAGCGCCTGGTACCTCGTGTGCACCAGGAGAAGAGGTGAGACTTAGACACGCAGTGTGCGTGTCGTAGTGCGATCCAGGCGTTAGTGGAGAGCGCCTGAAGACCGTGTGCACCAAGAGACGGAGTGAGCCTCGAATGTGCCAGGGGTGAGTGTCAAAGGTGCCACCGGAGGTGCCTGAGAGGGGCACCAGGGAGCAGTGAGCACCAGGGAGCGAAGACGTCCTAACAGCACTGGAGAGGAGGGTCCAGTGATTGGGCCCTCAAAGGCAAAGTGAGGTAGCACCAGCATCGTGTGGAACGAGTTTGTGCTGAACGTTTGGGGCCCAGACCGGCAGCTCCGCAGAAGCAGAACTACCAGCCCGAGCGCGTCATTCCCGTGGTGAAAAGGTTCTGGAGTGAAGCCAAGCCACTGCGGCAGGAGAGGAGAGTGGGGCTGTACCCCCCCAGGTAAGTGGATCATCGCCTGGGGCGGCCATGGGCCCGGAGGGACACTCTCTCGGACTCTAGCTGCTGTGTGTGCCTGTTGCTTCGGCCAGATCTCGGTCCGTGCTGGTGCCAGACGGGGCAGTACAGAGGCCCGGGCCCGGAGTGGAACTTGGGTGTCATCGTTGATCCGTGTTGGGGGCAACTGGTCGCACAACTTCTAAAAAGAGTCGTATAACACTATACATATTTGCTGCTAACGAACTGTCAAACTATTGGAGAACGTCTGACACTAGAGGTGCTTAACGAACTCAGGGGTTAGTGCGCTACGCAATACGTTATGTTTCTCTTGCAGGATACAGGATCATAGCGTAGCACGCTGCATTGGTTGTTTACTGCATGGTACTGAATTGCACTGTGACGCATTACCTTATTCCGTCCTTGCACAGGGCATGCTGGTGGTGATACACATTGCATTGTTTTCCTATCGCACTGTACGTAATTGCAGCATGAAGCATTGCTGTATTCCTTCCTTGATCAGTATACTCTGGAAAAGATATGGGGCCCCTGTAAAAAGGATACTACCGTAACAAGGAGACAGTTATTTTGGAAAAGAGGTTGGCACCGGGCTCAGTGCATATGATTAACACATCTCGCACTCATACCTTAGGACCACAAGTCACAAATAATACAAACAAAGCTAATGTTTTTTTATCAAAAAATATTTTTGCTTATTATTATTTTTTTACTCATGTTAATCTTTTATCAAAAATGAGTTGACTAAAAACCATACACCATACATGGATACAAATATAATAATTCATTAATTTCATAAAAACAACAATGTTTTGGGGGGGGTTTACATATTTCACAAAAAACACATTTCAACCACCAGATATTAAATGGTATTTTGCCACCTGAAAAAATCAAGACTGTTTTTAGTCAACTCATTTTTGATAAAAGATTGACATAAGAAAAATAAGCTAAAATATTTTTGGATAAAAAACATTAGCTTTGTTTGTATTATTTGTGACTTGTGGTCCTAAGGTATGAGTGTGAGACGTGTTAATCATATGCACTGAGCCCGGTGCCAAACTCTTTTCCAAAATTCCTTCCTTGAACAGGACATGCTGGTAGCGAACCGAGTTGCATTATCTTGTGTTGACTCAGTACATGATCTTGACGCTACGCATTGCATTGTTTCACTGTGGCACTGTACAGGAACCCATTGTTAGGTAGTGCAGTATTCCTTGTATTTTGTAACATGTGTGAATCTAGTGCTACGACGTGCCTAACCTGTTGAGAACGGTTAAAAGTCAGTGTAACTGTTGGTTAGAAGCGGTAGTTGGGGATTAGGACCGCCCAACCCACGGGAAACAATATTACCCAGTGTATATATGTGGGAGTTGTATCGTGTGGTCATTTCGTATATCTTTTTATATAAAGTATACTTGTTTTATACGAACGTGTGTGGAGTCCATTTGTGGTGATATCATTGGGATTGCTGGGGGCGCGGTTGCACATACTGAAAACTTGTGCCTTGGAGATAAGCCTGGCTGCTTGTGTCAAGCTAATAAGTGGGTGAGCAGGGCTGTCTCTGACGATGTCCTTTCTTGGCCTAACGTGGGAGAGCGGGTGTCTGGATCGCACACTTGACAACGGTGTGCGGGGGAACGCTGGCTTCTAACACCGGAACATGAGATTCCTTTGCGATCTACACAGCAGCCACAACCACAATATCCAATCAGACGAGAGGCTAAAGCTTCCGTCTGTGACATTTTGTCCCAATTGGAATATCAAGATGTAATTGAACCCTGTGTATCACCCATGAATAATCCTCTTTTTCCGATATCTTAACTGGATGGTTTGTATCACATTGTATTAGAGTATCGAAATTTACATTGTCATGTTCGTACATTTGCAGTACAGAACACACACAGCTCTGCGTTAGTGACTAACATCGTTAGTAAAAAATACAAAACGACACTGGATAGATCCAATGGTTTTTACAGTCATAATTTGGCTCAAGAGAGCTGTGATGTGAACGCATTTACCACGGTCCACAACAAAAAAGATTAACCTGTTTGCCTATGGGCTATAAGAACAGCCCTAGAACATTTGCTGCATGTGTTGTGTCTTTGTAACACAGCATTGACCCAGATACTTTCTCATAAGTTGATGACATTTATCTGACGGATGACGAACTGATTCCACATCTAGTCCGCATGGATCAAATTATTCTGTTGTTTGCCAACTTTGGGGGAAAATGTAACTTTCCTAAACACATGTTTAGCTGTGTTTTTCTTGGGCTATGAGCTCAATAATGAAGGTAGGGGTTTGCCGCCCTCTTTTTGGAGAAGTGTGTACAATTGCAGCCTCCATCTACTCAGAAAAAACTTTAATCTTTGCTGGGATTTTTGAATTTCGGGAGGACATACATTCCTGATTATGCCCAGAGTATCAAACCGCTTTATTCATTGATACAACCTTTGTATTCTTCTGCCAGCTGCCTTCCAGACATAACTCTATTTTTCAATCTTTGCAATCAGATCTACTTGAAACCAACTTCTTGTTAACACGTGATAATTCTACGAACCTGGTCATACGAATTGTGCCAGGAACGGTAGGTTTCACATACTTAACGTTTAATGAAGGTGATAGAGTAGCAATTGCATACAAATCACATTTGTACACATCAGCAGAAATGCGGTTTTCCAATGTTGATTTTTGTGTGACTGCGGTCTAAATGGCAATTCTGAAAGAACTATCTCTGGCGCAGGGGAAATGCATTCTTATGGTTTCGCCGATACCTGCTTTAGAAGCAGAGACTAAGGCGAGTGTACCAAATTCTAAAGCTTTACATCCCCGTTGGATACAATGAGCTACTTGATACTTGATACAACTTGATACTTTGATATCGGCTGATGTCACGTTAATTTTTGATCCCGCATTATAGACACAGGAGTTTTTACAGTATGAACACTTCATCATCCTCTGCTGTTGCTGCTTCCCTTGGACCAGTACAAACGTATCATTTATACCGATGGCTCGGCAAAACCAGCCATCGGGTCCAAACATGCTTACTTGGCGGTTTGTGCTATTGTGGCTGGTTCAATTGTAAATGGTGAATTTAAGTCTTCCATTGCACATACACAGGCACTTAGGGACTGTACGGTGCAATTGGTGGAGCTGTGTGCTCTTGTTTATGCTCTAGAATTTGCTGATTCTAATGTGAACACTCTTATTGTGTCTGATTCAAACTACTGGGTCTCAGAATGATTACCAAGACTCTAAAGGTAGCGCAATAAAGCAAAAAATGCTTTGGGTCCGAATGACAGAACTTAAAGAACGTCTGCCACTCACACAGGGTATACATACTCTTGGTCATCAGCATGTGGAAGCACATGCTGTTGGCAATTCTTTGGCTAATGAGGCAAACAAATCTGCCGTAGCCACATGTTCAGCTGCAGCAGTAACAAGGTCCATGACTAAAATAGATAATGATATTCTGGCAACCATAGCTGCTACGAAGGAAGGAAAAGATTACCTGCAGGGATTCCCTTCTAAGTATTCCTACCTGAACAAGTTCCTTATGCTACAATACCTTCAGTTGGGGATTCGCTGATTCCCAACATGGGCCGCAGGCTTCCTTTGATCATAGCCGCAAATGAAGGCATGGCATCTGCACATGCCAGAGTTTCTGCAACTGTTTCTATCTTACAGCAAAGTTACTGGTGGTGTGATTTATATAGACAAACCTGTAATTATGTGATTTCTTCTGACGATACGATATTTCTCTTAAATACTCCTCTATCTGTTCATTGGATGGGTTAATATCTTCAGTATATAATTCTGAGAAGAAAGTCGCAAATTCTCTTCTAATTGCTTCTTCGTCTGTAATCAAACTTGGTTGGTCATGTTGTTTTAGGCCCTTTACTTTATTTCTTGCAATGTCGGTTTTTAGTTTCCATGCAAGCCATTTTCTGCAGCCTTCTCCATACTCGTGGTTTGCCAGCTTGCTTGCTTCCCACTTTGTACGTACTCTATCCTCAAGAATATCACTTAACGAGTCTTTCTGTTTTTGTCTATCTTTTAGTAGGTGGTCTTTCTTATCTAGGTCTCTTTCTGCTAATATTTGGGCATCTAAGGTGTTTATGCTCTTTTCCAGGTTTGTTATCTCTTGTTTCATTTTCTTAGATTTATGTGCTCCTAAGCTAAGTAGCTTTCCCCTTATTACGGCCTTGTATGCATCCCAGGTGACTTGTTTAGTTGTACCTAGTTTATTATCTTCGAAAAAGTTTTCTGTTTCTGTTTCAAATTTGTGTATGATTTGCTGATCTAATAAAATAGCCCTTTCAACTGTAAATCTCTTTTGTGTTTGGGCTATGTTAATTTGAAGGGTTAGCTGCACAGCGGAATGGTCTAATAGGTGGGCTGGCATGTGGGTTAAGTTTTTTACATTTTCCATCAAGTTCTATCTATCAAGAAGTAGTCTATTCTTGACCTATGCCCCAGTTTTTTGTTATGTAATGTGTACGGCTGACTTTTGTCTCCTTTCTCCTTCCATGTGTCTATCAAGTCTAGATCTTTTCTATATATCCCAATCCACTCCCTCATCTGTGGTAAATTTGGTTGTCTTCCTGGGGGGGACCTATCTACTCTAGGGTCTAATATGAGATTGAAATCTCCTCCCAGGATTACCGGGGTAGTGGCGGTTAACAGGTGTGTGTATAGTTTTTGGAGTGGGTCGGGGTCATCAAGATTAGGGCCATAGTAACCTGCTATTGTAAATGAAGTGTTTCCCATTTTTATTTTAGCTAATGCCCACCTACCCTTACTATCGACTTCCGAATATTCCATAATTGCTTTTAATGATTTCTTGATGATAATGGCTACTCCTTTGGTGTTGCACCCTTGATTTGTGCAGAGGTGCGTATCCACCCAACTTAGGTTTTTCATCACCTGATCCCATTCCTCCTTTAGAAGAAGTGTCTCTTGTAAGATAATGATCTCACTTTCTGCTGTCTTGAGGTATTCAAGGATTTTATTTCTCCTATTTTTTGTCTTCATACCATTTACATTCCAGCAGAGTATTTTGATATTTTTACTAGTTTCTCCCATCTTTCATGTTTATTATTGGTGCATCTTGGCTATGAAGATTAAATATTCTGATAGGGGCTTCGACTTTCCGTTCCTTCCATTTTTCCAATATTTGAGGATTATTTTTTTGTTTTTTTTCCCTATTTTGCTCCCCACCCATTTTTTATTTCCTGAGTTTTTTTGTATTTTTTGTTTTTGTACTTTGTCCTTAACATGCCTGGGGAAGCCTCCTTTTTCATTTCTTGGGGTCTTCATCTTGACCCCTTTGTAGCTCCTTGACTCTAGACTTGATTGTGTGTGGGTTTTTTTTACTTGTCGCGCCCGACACGACCTATTTTATGTTTACTTATATGCGTATTTTTATTAGTTTTTATAGCTTAATGTTTATACCCTTTTTAACATGTGGGGTTTTCCATTCGGATATTGTCTCTCATTAGCTCGATGAGACTCTTTACTTCTTCAGGATCTCTAATGTTCCTCATTTTGTTTCGCCACACAATTCTTAACGAGGGTGGAAACTTCATTTGCACTGTGGCGCCTAACGATTGTAGTTCTGGCATGAATTTCCCCAGCTCCCATTGCCTGTCTTGTGATGCTTTTGACATATCGGACCTGATCCTGAAGGACCATGTACGTTTACTGAAGTTGCCTTTTTTCAGTGCCTCTCCGAGAATTTTTTCTTTTAATGTGTAGGTTTTGTAGTTAATGAGTATTTTTCTAGGTGTTTTCCTTTCTTTATTTTTTCCGAACGGATCTCTGTGAACTCTTTGCATGTCTTCTTTTAATTACTCTACATCGATCCATGGAAACTGCTCCACCAAGAGTTCTACCACAAACTTCTTGATATCAGTCCCTTCTTCATTCTCTGGCACATTTAGGATTCGTATGTTATTTTTCCTTGCTTGATTTTCTAGTGATTCCACCTTCTCGCTCAGATATTTCCCCTCCTGTTGTAATGTTTTTAGCTCTTTCCAGTTACTTTCCACTCTTCTGTTCAAAACACTTACTTCTCCTTCCACAGCTGTCACTCTCGCTCCTAGTGCATTTAGTTTACCGTCCAACTTTTCGCATGCTTCTTGAATTTTGTCTTGTTTAGCCTCTGATATGGTAAATTTGTCTCTCATCTCAGTCCATATTCTTTCCAGAAACTCGTTCGTCTGATTTTTAGGACTTTCTTTTTCAGCCTCTTGTGACTTCTGTACGGTTTCTTCGTTCGTCTCTATTTCTTCGTTATTATCTTTTTCTTGAGTGCTTATTGCTGTGGCTGCCTCTGCCATTTCTTGAGACACAGGGAAAATTACTGACTTCTCTGTGAGCTGTGTATGCGTATGGTTTTTAACTTCAGTATTTATTTGCGCAGCTCTGTCGGTGTTTGGCATCTTGTAGGGTTCTTTAGGGCTCTCAGTTTGAAGTGTAAGCACAGTTACTGTTATGGGGGATTGATTATTCTGTATCTGTGTTAGTGCCGGCTCAGGACTTTCTGATAAGAGATCAAGTTGGTTCGCCCGGTTTCTTACCGTGTGCACTTGTTGCTGTTTTTGGACTTTAAAAAACGGTCTCAGTGAAGGGGTGATCTTAGGTCTATTTTTCAGAGCTGTATCGGTTTTATCTTCAGAGTTTTGTTTCCCACTGTCCGTGTTATTTTTAGTGGTTTCTTGGGGTTTCCTTTTGGTGTCCCTAGGTTTTTTTTTATTAACTTGCCTTGGAGTAATGTTCTTTGGATATTGCTCCTGTTTTAGAAAGCTTCTATTTCTAAGGCTGTAGCAAGATACTATGTTCAGGGGCCCCCTTTTTCCTTCTGCTCCCTTTTTATTTCCTGTAGCTGGTGTACCTAAGCTCTTGTACTCAGTAGCAGAATCTTTGTCTTGCTCGTTGTCTTGTTTTGTCTCTCTTCTTTTACCAGTCCACCCTTCCACACGTTCCTCGCCCCCCTCCTCCTCCTCTCTCTTTCCCAGTGCCTCGCTCATGTGTTGTGACAGTGTATAATTTTCTTCTCTGTCTGCGAGATAGGCGGTTAAGGAGTTAGCAGTATTCTTCCTTGTGCTACCAATATTAACATTGCCGTTTAGCTTTGGAGTTATGGTTTTCCAAATTTCATTAAATTCTTTGCGCGTTTCCCAAGAAGAAAAAACTTGCCCCGAGTTGCCTCTGCCACTTATCCTCCGGAACTGGAAGCGGAGTCTCCCGGAAGCCTTCCTGAATGCTGTTCTGGCTCTCCCCGCTGCCTCCCAAACACCCACGTAGTCAGCCGTGCCGCATCTCAAGTCCTGCGTGCGAGGATCTTCATACTCCCTCCGTGGCGGGAGCTCGTCATGGACAAGGTAGAAAAGCATTTCTTACGGTTTTTTTTCTTTTTTAAACACTAAGCCACTAAACTGCAGATCCGTCCTTTTTATGCCGTTTTATTCCGTTCTTTTCTCCCCGGGGTGTGTCAATATTAGCTTAGACCATCTCATTTTCTTACCGCTTACAGTAGTGTTAGACCTTCTTTGTTAGTTTCTGGTGTAGTCTGGCGCATGCTTTCGCGGGCTTCAGTCAGGGTCGCGGAGCTCTCCGACCGGGCGTCCTTCTTCCCCTCTCTCTCAACAGCAACCAATCATCAAGCAACATCAATTTGACTGACTTTATACAGGGTCCTAAATCACCCAGATCAAAACGTTTTATCTATGAGGCTTATAATGAATTATGGAAACTATCGCAGATGGAAGCAGCGTTCTGTCTGCGCCAAATTGACAAAGCTAATTTGGAAAAAGTTCTTGCACTTGTCGACAATAGCATAAAATCATTGTTGTCCCATATTTATACTCTTGGTAATATTGTTTCATCTGTTATTGATATTGTTCATTGCATACTCTCAAAATCGGATAAGTACCATGGGATTATTTGAATGCTTATGCTCTGTTTTTGCCATCTAATTTAACTGATAAACGTTCATGTCTATGAAAGACGCGCCATACACCCTGTTACACATAGAACAATTAGAACATTTACCATTTTCTGTAGCAGAGAATGATTCAGGCATATGGCTAATCCATGGCGTTATTTCTCTCCCATTTTCGCTGTTTCAGTTCAAATCTTGCAGGAAACACTTCCCGATAGGACATTTTGTACCCCTGGGAAGAGCATTTATTCATGAATTGTGGTCCTTGCCTTTCACCTACAGATGTTTTTGGGAGGATAAGGACGTTTTCCTGACAGGGGAGGAGTGCGGTTCCACAGTAGGACATTCCCTAGTTTGCAAACAAGTTAAATTGCACGGCGCTTGTAACATTTCTGCCCATAATTTGGCATGTTTTTTAAAAGGTAAGCCCGTCCCAGCGATTATTCCCGTGCTCACATTGCTTTCAAATAGCAGTTATCTTATTTTGAATATCCATGACTGCTGTGGCTTACGGGCTGGCTTTCCAAATAAAGTAACAGTTTCGCAACGTGTTACTTGTTGCAGCAATGTCCTTTTTCCACCCCCGCATGGGATTGTGGATAGTTCACTTTGGCCTTGCATTCCGACTTTGAAAACAGATTTCAATAAACCAAGCAGACTCAAAGCACTATTGTTTCAACAAGAAGTGGCTCGCACATCAAAACAAGAGACCTTTTAATTACAGGTGGCGAGAACCGCAAGTGAGATACACTCACTGCTGAATACCAATCTCCCACTTCATTTTAGAGAATTAATACACCAAATAGTTAATGCGTCTGATATTGTAGGCCTTGCACATTTTTTTAAACTTGTGACCTCTCCCAAGCGATTTTTGGAGTAATACTGGCCTTTATCCATTCTATTGTTTCCAGCGGCTTCAGAAGTTTCCCTTAATGCTAGAGCTGGTGGGTTGCGTGCTGGTGCTTCTGCTCCTGCTACGCAATGGCTGCACAGACCTGGTCAATTGTAACTGTACCGTGACCGAATGCAACAACTTTTTGGATGCTTGCCATTGGCAATGCTTGGCGTAAGTTATGGACTAACTTTTCGCTTTGCCTATTTCCTTGCGTGAAACCTGTGCTCTAATACCGAAGGTGCCCTTTCTATTGCCCACTGGATTTAAGCCTCTCCAATGCGACTGGCATAGACAAGGATTAATATCAGTTGGTGGGACCATTACTGGCCCATGACCAGGCCTGTTCTGAGATGGCTGTTTGATGAGGGTGGCTAAACTTGGATTGTTGGCTGAATGGAATACCTGTGCACTGCACAGCGCCTCTTATAACTGAGTATCATTGAATATCACACAAGTTGCCCGGATATGCTCTTGGAAGCATCGGATTACGAGGAACGTGTGTGTTCCTTCGAACTGCTTAACATCCCTATTTGCTATGAACGATAGGGATGACCATTCTTAAATTCACGGAATTTGATGAATTATCCAAATTCGCCTTAAATCCTTAAATCACATTTTAACCCCTTGTGTGCTCATGACGAGCTGAGCTCATCATGGCATACAGTGCTCGGGTGCTCAAGACGAGCTCAGCTCGTCATGAGCCCCACCCACGGGCGCTCCCCCCGTGGGGGCCCGATCTAATTCTTTTTTATGGGGAAGACCTTCCCCTGCCTCCCCACGCCCCCCGCCCAAGTCATCAGTGACATCAGCGCACGAGGCGCGCTGACGTCATTGGAGGTTCCCTTTCTCCACCGATGCGCAAGGAAGCCATTTGCTTCCTGCGCGTCGGAGGAGAAACAGGTACGTTTTGGGGCTGGGGAGGGGGGGATTTAAACGAAAGCGGCATTGGGGGAAAGGAAAGGGTTTTCCTTTCCCTTGATGCCACTTTTGAGCATTCCTGCTGCACGATCATGCGATCGTGCAGCAGGAATGCCCACTAGACACCAGGGATTAAAAAAAAAATGTTTGTCAAGTTTGTTGGTTTGGGGAGCAGCCCCTTGGGCAAGGGTCGCTCCCCTTTAGGGGGCATTTATTTTCTCGATGTCTGCCACCGGGGGGGGGGGGGGGCAGAAAAATAATTATTTCAAACAAAATCGGCGCAAAATTGAGGCATTGTTTTGGGGAGTGGACCCTTGGGCAAGGGCCACTCCCATGGGGGCCATTTTAGGCATGTAATTTTTAAATATTTAGTCTTGGGGAGCGATCCCTTAGGCAAGGGTCACTCCCCTTTTGGGGGCAATGTTTTTCATTTTGTCTGCCCCCTCTGGGGGGGGCAGAATTTTTATTGTTTTTTATAAATGTTGCTACTGTGCTGGGGAGTGGCCCCTTGGGCAAGGGTCACTCCCATGGGGTCCATTTCAGCTGAATTAATTGTTTTATACTCGGTGGTGGAGTGAGCTAAAGAATGATGATGGATTAAACCCAGATTAGTAGATGGGGTGAGAGTTAGATTTGCTGAAGCGCTCCGTCCATCATCACTTTTGATATCACCCTGAGGGACGGTTTGGCATGTTTTTTTTTTTGTAGGGCCAGTAGCCCACCAAGTTTTTTTTTTCATGGTGGGCTGCCACCTTTGAACATGGGTTACTCCTCTTTATGGGAGGATGACTGTGACCATTTCTGCCCTCTTTGGGTGGCAGAGTAGCAGTACGTTTTCAGGCCCATCTGCTCCCAAGGGGGGCAGAAGCCATTAGACACCAGAGTTTTTTTTAAATTTTGTTTTGGGGGGGGCCTCAAGGGCAAGGGTTGCTTCCTTTTTTACGGGGGTGAATACTTAATTTACTCTTAGGCCCACCTACCCCTTAGCTTGGATGGTGGTTTGGTGCATTGTTTGCATATGTGATTGCAATGTTTTTTTCTCCTTTTTTATTCTAGTGTAAAGCTTTTGATTCCTGTTCGTGGTTTCGACAGTGGTTGTTGTGCACTTTTGCGTACTTGCAGTTTTTGGGTAAGTAAAATGTGTGTGTTGTATTTGGTCCAAATGAGTAATATTGTAATGTAGGAATGATTTTTTTGTAAGTAGTCTCATAGTGGCAGCATATTTAGTTAGTGTTTTGAGCAAGAAAATCTTTGTGATGTGTTTTGCATTGAGGGAAACATGGCGGCAGCTAGCTGAGCCGCCGCTGCGCTCCAGATTAGGGCTCCCGTAATGCCTATTTGCCCCCGTGCCTGACGCCGCAAATTGCTGTACAGGATTTGTCGAAGTACATGAACTACTAAAGTATCAACTCACCGGCTTATGGTGGAGGTTCTCTTTCCTTTTCCCCTGGTTCCGTGAGGTTTGTCCTTCTTGGAGTGCTCGGGGCACCTGGATTGCTTGCGGGCTGCAGCATTTTCCTGTGATTGGCGTGGCATCTGAGGAAAGGCAGGAAAAACAGGAGGTCTTGCGCGGTTTCGGGTATTGGTTTCCTTTTTTTTTTTTACCGGGTGCCTCTTCGCTGATGTGTTGTCAGATTGCAGCGCCCGGGCTGCTGTGGTGGGTTGAGGCCACGCTTGAGCTACTGTTGAAGCTCAGTGTTTAACTGCAAGAATAAAAAGATCAATGACAACAGTAAAATAAACAATTCGCTCTCAGCATGTTTAAGTATGCAAGATTTATTGGGAACACAATTAGAAAGTAATCACAATGCAATATACGTGCTCACGGAGACCTCAGCAAAGCTCACTGAGTGCCCAATTGGCATGACAGTGCAGAGACATTTTATAGGTATAAGCCCTCACAGGATGGGCATCATAGCATACGTAATCTGGATCAGGCTATGGCCTGCTAGACCAATCAGTGAAGTGCACATATGGTATTATACCCTTTTAAGGCTCGAAGTGTGCCTACACCTTACCCACGTGTCATCTACAAGAGCAGATTTGGGTTTTTCCCTAAAGGTGAAATCTGCGTTTCTAGTGTACGTGGATTTTGGCACGTACTTGACCAGCTAGGGCAGGTCATGTCGACATCTTTTACTGGAGATATGATGTTTAGCAATAGCAAGCTAAAAGCTGAAAGCTGGCATGTCATTTCTCGGAAGCCTTGCGTTTGCTCTGCACGTTGCAGCTGACTGAGACTGGCTTAACACACAGAATGGAGCGTGCAACCATTCTGTGGATTTCTGCTGGTGTCTTTCTTTAGTAGTTCAAAGAAGACTATAGGCCTGAAAACATATGTATTTGGTTTCATATAAATGTCTGTTTCGTCATCCCCAAATCTGATACTAAATCATATGTTAATCAGAAGTCATTCATCTTTATCATCTCCTGTTCCTCATCCTCATCCTCATCCTTATGAGTGTGGTGTGGCGAACCACCTTTCCTGAATATGCAGTTGGCACAGGACCTGAAGATTGCTGCACAACAAGATGGGCATATTCTTATCAGGAGGCACAGTGTCAAAAGAGCTGCTACCACTATTATAACTGCCTCAAGTATCCATGAGCCCCAGCCTGTGAACCATTTCATCACATCTTCCCATAGACTACCTGTGTGTATCCCGTGGGCCTCATCTCTTATATCCTTAATTTTTTTAATGGCTTTTATTATATTCCCACTGTTATCCGGAATAAATACACAGCATTGGCTCTGAGCCAGGGAAGATGCTGGGGAAGATGCCTCATGGAGGACGGAACAGACTCCTCCCTCCTTGGCCAGAATCATATCGAGAGCAATCCGGTTTTGAATTACGACAGCCCTCATCAAGGTGAGCTCTTCTGTTATATTTCCTAAGGCATCAGTAGTAGAGTCCGCTAGATCTTCAATCATCCTGGACAACTGGTGTATCCGTTCTGAAGTATAGATATTGCCTAGTATTAGAGCCATTGCCCCAACACCTGTTAACACGTGGTCTACCCAAGCGGCCGTCCTCTTGGCCCTCACCAGTGTCATCCTTGTTTTTTCTGCTGGCACTAATTTTGTGAAGTGGGTCATCTTTGGGATGATGGATGCTAAGTAGCAACTTCCATACCATCCTGGGGGCAGGTAGAAGTATTCCCATGGACCACAAACAAAGAAAAGGCCTTTGTAACCTACCAGACCTGGTGACGGCTCGTCACGACTCCTAACTCGAGTTAGTCTGGTTGTGTGGTTACAGCTGCTCATTCCCATGTAGATCTGGGGAACTGCCTTGATGGGTGGTATGCCTTTTATCTTGTTTATCCTGTCCTCGCAATCAAATAGGCCCTGCTCTCCTTGAGCGACCTCCTCGAAGGTACATCCAAATGAGATGCACTCCTTCCAATTGTCTTTGGACAGCAGTTCTGAAAGGGTGCATGTTCTGGTAGCTCCCTTTGGAAGAACCGGCACTCTCTTGGGTGTTACTACTTCTTCCTTGAGGATGCAGGAGGGGGCTGGAACTTCCCCTACCCTGAACCTTGGTATTTTCAAGTGGCCTGTTTCTATGTCATTCCAACCTGCCCTGCCCCTCCATTCCTTATTTCTAGAAGCCTTGTCAAATCCTTTCAGCATCTCTAAGTCTCCCTTAGTTGGCTGCATATTCATACAAGGGATCCTCTTAGGTCTGGGAGGGGGGTCTGTTGTCCTTTTGCTATAGCTACAGCCATGGCTGGGATCAACAGTCAGTATTTCAGATGATGGTGTACCTATCGATACTGACACAGACATGCCGTGTTGACTTTGTAACATGTCTCGCAAAAGGACACAGCCTACATATTTGGATAATGGCAGGACGTTGTACTTTAAATTATGTGTGGTGTCTGTGGGCAGGTGTGTGCAAACATAGTCAGATATATTCAAAATTGTCACATACAGTTTCAACATTTCCACATATTGGTTCCCCTCGTATGTATCCCACAATCCTTCTTGGTCCCCTTTATTCACATCCACCCCCACACCAGTAATGTTCATTGTTATATTTTGTTCATAGTCTCTTGGGGTTTTTGTTCGCTCAGTTCCATCACTACCATCCCCCACCCTTCCATTGAGGTGTGGTATTTCAAGCTCAGCAGAATATGCTATTATAATTGCTGTTACTATAACCGCTGGAACTGGTAACAATGTTGCAAGAATCACTGCTCTCCAATTACATGTGTGTCTCTCCGTGGACTGCATGACTCTGTACAAATCTTTCCCTTCCCTATGCTATGCAATCTTCTTGTGAATAGGCCCTAAATTTATTCTTGGTCCACTCGGGCTTGTGAATAGGCCCTAAATGTATTCTTGGTCCACTTGGCGCTATGCAGGCTGGCCCTTAGAGTCAAGCATTTAACCACTGCTCTTCTCTCAATTTTCAATGTCTCGAACAGGTCTAGGACCAGTGATTTCTGTTGCAAAAGCGGCACAATGGATGGTGTTCAAGGTTTTGAATAATGCTAGAACCAGTACTCTGTATCGCAAAAATAGAACTATTGAGAATGTAAAAACGAAGGTCTGTTAACTCTTGCTCAGGAATTTGCTCTTGGCCCGCCGGAAAGGAAATGTCATTGAAAATCAAACGTATTAGCTCACTGAGCAATAGCGGCCTCGGTACCAGCAGGATCAGAGTTGCAGTTATGTCTTCTCCCGGGCATAAAACCTGAAGTTCTGTGCCGGGCTCGTTTATGTCCCTCTTGCAATAGCGCTTTTACTCGTCCCATTCAACCCTGCGTTCGTGCTACCCCTCTTCAGTCCACCAGCCATATCTCTCAACCCAAACAGGGTTTTCTGGTCAATGCTCGTTCTCTGATTAAACATGGGATCGAATTTCATGACTTTGTCAGTTCGAGGAATCCAGACTGGGTCTTTGTCACAGAAACTTGGGCTTCTGAGTCCGCTGGTCATGATTTGCTCCTGGCCATACCTGAAGGATACACCTTCCTAAGGTTAGACAGAGAACGTTGTAGAGGAGGTGGAATAGCCATTCTTTTTAAATCTACTCTCTCTTGCACAATAAAACCTTTATCAGTCTCTACGGATCCTTTCGAAGCGCTCTATTTTTGTATTACGCACACCCCGGTGAGCTCCTTTTCCGGCATACTACTCTACAGACCCCCTGGGTCTAGAGTCAACTTCTGCCCAGAACTTTTTAGAATTTTAGAACCTTATTTTGGTAGGCCTCACTTTACCATTCTGGGCGATATCAATTTCCATTTAGAGGATTCTGCATCAAAAGACACCTCCTCCCTGCTTAATTCCTTGGAGGCATGTGATTTTGTTCAACTCGTTCTCCACCCGACCCACCAGGCGGGGCACATCCTTGACGGGATTTTTTCCAACGATTCCAGACTAGAAGTCGGTCTACCGGTACCAATTACATGGTCTGATCATCTAGCAGTCCCGCTGTCTCTAGACATTCCCTGTCCTGATGTTACGGCTGACACTGGTAAAAAACAATCTAAAAGGAGCTTCAAAAATTTCACTAAGGAGGCACTTGCACCTTTTATCCGCAACATCAGTATTTCAACTAAACAGAAGGTTGATGACTCGGCTCAAGATTTAACTGATGCCATTATCAAAGCTGCTGATGAGTTAGCCCCCCCTCCTTGAAATCTGCAGCTAGACAGAAGCCATCTGCCCCTTGGTTCTCTGTCGATCTGAGGCTGCTCAGACAAAAATGTAGACAGAAGGAACGTGCCTGGCGTAAATCTTGGGATTTAAAAGATAGAGAAGATTATAAGATTCTACTACGGGAGTATAGAAAGCGAATCATTAAGGAAAAACAGGACTATTTTTCCAAATTAACCTGTTCGTTAACATCCTCCAAAGAGCTTTTTAAAATTGTAGACTCCCTTTGCTCTCTTCAGGTTCCAGACCCAGTAGTTGCTTCCCAGGAGCTATGTGATGACATATCGAACTTTTTCTATAAAAAGATAGACGATATTTACATAGCCCTAAAGACGCAGAGGAACTCACTCAGTTCGGAGGATTACGCGCAAATCTCACGACTGGAAGCTTGGAATGAAGACTCCCCTCAGTCCCTTGAACACTTCCCGGCTCTTACGCTAGAAGATCTCAATAGCCTGCTGGAGAAAACTAAATCTTCATCCCCCCTTGACCCACTGCCCCTCAAGGTACTTAAAAACTGCAGAGAGATCATTCTTCCCCCGATGCTTGAGGTAATGAATGGAGCCTTGGAACAGGGCATTTTTCCATCACTCTGGAAGAGAGCCATCGTAAAGCCGCTTCTGAAAAAGACCACCTTAGACCCTGGAGTGCTGAAAAATTTTAGACCCATCTCTCTGCTGCCAGCCCCTGCTAAGATGTTGGAGACCCACTTGAACTTCCATCTCTCGAACTTCCTCGACGCCTCTGGCTTCTTGGATGGGTCCCAACATGGCTTTAGAAAGCTACATAGCACGGAGTCTGCCTTGACTAAAGTCATGGATAACATCCGCAGAAAAGTAGATTTGGGTCTCACCACCATACTGGTGCTGCTTGATCTTTCGGCAGCTTTCGACACCCTGTCTCCCTTGACTTTAACATCTAGGTTAAGGGAGGCAGGGGTAGTCGGACCAGCGCTCAGTCTCCTGAGCTCCTTTTTACAACATCGAGAGCAGCGTGTCATGCTAGGTGAATACCTCTCCCCTGCCAAGTCTTTGCAATGTGGGGTGCCTCAGGGGTCGGCATTGAGTCCGACCCTGTTCAACATCTACGTGGCCCCCCTTGCAAGACTTGTAAGATCTCAGGGGATGGAGGTAGTGTCGTATGCTGACGACACGCAGATTATGGTATCCCTGACCCACTCTGTCAGTGAAACTGCTTCTAACTTTAGGGCCTGCATGCAACTTGTTGCAGAGTGGATGGTCTCCAACTCCCTAAAGTTGAACGGGGACAAGACAGAGGTCCTGGTCTTTGGCAAGGACCAGGACATATGGTCAGATGACTGGTGGCCCCCTTCTTTAGGCAGCTGCCCCATACCTACCAAATCTGCTAGAAACCTAGGTGTCATCTTTGACACCCAGCTCTCCATGGAGCTACAGGTGAATAGAACGGTGGCAACCTGTTGGGGTGTCATCAAGACCCTGAAAAGGATTGTGCACTATCTGTCCCCACAGGCGCGGAAACAGGTGGTGATTGCCCTTGTTGGCTCAAGGCTCGATTACTGTAACTCAGTGTACGCCGGGGCCAACAAGGGCTTGCTCCAGCGTCTACAGGTCATACAGAACGCTGCAGCGCGGTTTGCTCTCGCTTTGCCCTGGTTGTCATCTATGACCCTAGCGAGGAAGAACCTCCACTGGCTCCCCATTCCGTCAAGGATCACTTTCAAACTCCTTTGCCTTACATATAAGGCTCTAACTGCAGGCCCGGCTGACGCCCTTGGCTCATTACTTGCCAGATATGTTCCGGGCAGATGTCTACGATCCAGCGAGCAACATCAACTGGTAATCCCCAGGGCCAAGAAGGCTAGATGGGGGTCCAAAGCTTTCTCCATATTGGCACCTCTGATGTGGAATTCACTCCCCCTCGAAATCAAACGACTTCCTTCCCTTGACCTTTTTAGGAAGTCATTGAAAACCTGGCTCTTTATTAAGGCATACCAGTAGGCTCTGTTTCTGTCTGCTAACAGCTTTATATTTTGGTTTAGGCGCCTTGACGCCCACTGGGCATAGTTGCGCGTTATAAATAATATTTCATTCATTCATTCAAAATAGTTAATTCTATCCTGGACCGTTGTCCGCAGGCTTGTATTGACACAGATCGAAGTCTATTTGTCAGGAGCATTGCATTTAGCCAGCAGTCCGTTGATCATTAACTTCCTTGGTCATGTTTCTGTTTGCTGTGGGAGCGAAGGTGGTATCCTTTGCTGGGCTCGGCAGCTGATATCTGAATCGGTTGCATCCTTTCTCCGTCCGTTACTTTCTTCGTGTGTGACGCATGAATCCACGAAGCTATGCCGTCACACTTCACCGCTGTGGCCGTCGTGAGGATGACTTGTCTGGGCCCCTTCCATCTCGGCTGCAAGCAATTCCTCCGTGTGTGGGCTTTGACCCAAATCCAGTCACCAGCTTTTAGGCCGTGGGCTGGTGGCGTCGTGGGCTCTGGAAGGGACGTCAGCACCTGGCAGTGAAGGTAACGTAAGACATGGGTTAACTCTTTACAGTAACACAACAATAAGTCGTCCATTACTGACAGGGGGGCTGTTGACATATGGCCGGGTATTTGCATGGGTCGGACAAATATTATTTCGTGGGGGCTTAACTTTGTTATTCTGTCTGGTGTACATCTCATTGCTAGAAGCGCTAGAAGCAGCGCGTCTACCCATGAGAGGTCAGTTGACGCACAGATCTTTGCAATTTTATTTTTCAGAATTCTATTTCTCCGTTCGACAGCCCCTGCTGCCGGCGGTGATAGGCGCAATGTAGCCTTTGTTTTATGGCCAATTCCTTGCACAGTCCCTTTATGACGTTGGAAATGAATGCAGGCCCATTGTCGGATGCCAGTACGGAAGGTACCCCAAATCTTGGCAATAACTCCTTAAGTAGACACTTGGCCACGCACTGGGCATCACAATTTTTGGTAGGGTAGGCCTCTATCCATTTGCTAAACATACAAACGATGACCAAAACAAATCTATATGACTGGGTGGGGGGCATGTCTATAAAATCAAGCTGAAGGCTTTCAAATGGTCCATGGGGGGTGGGAAGTGGCCAGGCGCAGTTGGGATACCTTTTCCAGTGTTGTACTGCGCACAGACAGCACACTGCTTGCACAGCCTTTCTGCCATCTGGCGGAATTTCGTGTTGTACCAACACTGGGAGAATAACCTGACCATACCATCACGCCCCACGTGTGAGGGTCCATGGAACAAGCTACTCATTGAAGGGAGCATGGTTGAAGGCAAGCATATCCTGCCATTAGGTCCTACCCATTGCCCCTCTTCAGTTTGTTTGCATCCCTGTTGCTTCCACTCCTCTCTTTCATTGTCAGCGGCCTCCCCCGAATACGTATTGGATCAAAATGCAGTGAACCCTTACCCTCTTCTGGGTCTGTCTTGTTGCCTACTAGTTGTACCATAGCTCGCTCGCAGCCTATAAGTGCTATTCTCTTTGCTTCTTGGTCAATGAAAGCATTGCCTCTGGAGATGGGGTCTTTTGATGAAGTGTGGGCAGCACATTTTATTATGGCCACCTTGCAAGGTAATAGCAGTGCTTGGAGGAGGTCACAAATCAATTGTGCATGCTGTATTTGCTGGCCTGCTGATGTAAGGAACCCCCTCATTGACCATAACTGGCCAAAATCGTGGACCACCCCAAAGGCGTACTGTCCGTGTATATATTTACTTTCTTCCCTTCAGCCCATGCACATGATCTTGTAAGTGCCACAAGTTCCGCTGCTTGTGCACTTTTTGCTGCTGTCAGTCTCCCTCCTTCCAACAATTTTGTTGCTGTGCCCACCGCATAGGATGCTTGTAGTACTCCTGTGTCATCCCTTAAACATGACCCATCTACAAATAGATCTCCTTAAGCATCTGGGAGCGGTGTGTCTTTAAGGTCTGGTCGTATCTTAGTATGCCTGTCTATGGCCAATGCACAATCATGAAAGGAGTCATCTGAATCAAAATCCTCCAGCTCATGCTCCGTGGGTAGCAAGCATGCAGGGTTCAAAGTGGTACACCTCTTGATGATAATGTGTGGTGTCAGGAGTACCAACTCATACCTGGTGAGGCGTGCATTTGTGAGGTGCTGTGTCTTAGTGGATGTCAGAAGTGTGTCCACGGCGTGGGGCACATGTAGCACTAGTGTGTGTCCTAACACTAAGTTGTCTGACTGTTCCACGGCGAGTGCTGCAGCAGCTACTGCTTTCAGACATGGTGGGAGCCCTGCAGCCACTGGGTCTAGCGTGGCAGAATAGTATGCCACGGGGCGGTAGAAAGCTCCATGTTTCTGAGCCATGACCCCCATTGAGCACTCCCCCTTCTTGTGGCAGAACAAATTAACATCTTTTCCATAGTCTGGTATGCCTAATGCTGGTGCTCCTTCCAATTCTCTTTTTAGCGCATTGAAGGCTGCCCGCATTCTCCACCAAATGTTAAAGCTCAGTGTTCAACTGCAAGAATAAAAAGATCAATGACAACAGTAAAATAAACAATTCGCTCTCAGCATGTTTGAGTATGCAAGATTTATTGGGAACCCAATTAGAAAGTAATCACAATGCAATATACTTGCACACGGAGACCTCAGCAAAGCTCACTGAGTGCCCAATTGGCATGACAGTGCAGAGACATTTTATAGGTATAAGCCCTCACAGGATGGGCATCATAGCATACGTAATCTGGATCAGGCTATGACCTGCTAGACCAATCAGTGAAGTGCACATATGGTATGATACCCTTTTAAGGCTCGAAGTGTGCCTACACCCTAACATTGTTACCCACGTGTCATCTACAAGAGCAGATTTTGGATTTTCCCTAAAGGTGAAATCTGCGTTTCTAGTGTATGTGGATTTTGGCACGTACTTGACCAGCTAGGGCAGGTCATGTCGACATCTTTTACTGGAGATATGATGTTTAGCAATAGCAAGCTAAAAGCTGAAAGCTGGCATGTCATTTCTCGGAAGCTTTGCGTTAGCTCTGCATGTTGCAGCTGACAGACTGGCTTAACACACAGAATGGAGCGTGCGACCATTCTGTGGATTTCTGCTGGTGTCTTTCTTTAGTAGAGGAGGCTAGCTTCCGAGCGAAACTAAAAACATTTCTTTATACTAAATAACGGCCCGCGCAGTTTTCTTGTGTCCCCTGCTTTCTGCCTCTCCCACTTTCAGCGCGTGGACACGCCGGTGTGCGTAATCGCAGCGCTCTACAAATGTCCCAATAATAATAATAATAGTTCAAAGAAGATTGTAGGCCTGAAAACATATGTATTTGGTATCATATAAATGTCTGCTTCGTCACTACGAAGAGGACAATGGATTCGGAGCCTCCAGGGTGCTGGGAGCAGCGGCAGCACCTGAGCTTCCGGGTCCTCGGAGGGAGGTCGAGTCCCAGACAAAACTGAGGTGGAGTGTTCGAGCACCCGACAGGGTAAGGTGGTTTTAGGACAGGCAATCCGTCCCCAGGCGAGCGTAGACTTGCTTACGGACCCTGCGGTTCAGATTCAGCTGGTACAGGGGAAAGTAGCACTACTTGGCCCTGTTATAAAAAAAAAAGGGTAAGAAGCGTGGGAATGAAACACAAACCACTAGGAGTGAGGCTAATGGGGAGGAAGACTCCTCGTCAGAAATAAGCAGGAGCCACAACCAGGGTCAAAGTCAGAGTTTCTCTGTGGACAATAAGGAAAACAATATCTCTACTTATTTGTGTGGTGAAGTGAAGGCTAAACGAGCAAAAGCACGCAAGTCTGTCAAGCCTGTTTTAAATCCTGGCACAAGAGTAACTCCCTCTTTAAGATCATATTTTAAGGTCAAGCCACAAGTTTTAAACCTTGTAAAAGAGGGGGGGTTCCTGTAGAGCGGCCCCTGGGCAAGTTTCTTTTTCTTGTGATACTATAGAATTGGAAGGGTCCTTGTCAGCGGTAAATAATCTGGATTTGGACATTGATGGTAGAGTCCTAGGGGTCCCGGCGGTATCGGAGGACACTACCAAGGAAAATTCTGAATTGGTGATGTCTGTGGATGCTGATGAGACTGTTCCAGGAAGAAAGTATTTAACTGAGTCAATAGTATCAGTTTCGGCGCAGCAGGAGGCAACTGCTTTGGCGTTAAGCAGCCCGCAGGCTGAGGGAGGTATTGCAGCAGCCTCTCTAGAATCCATGTTTTCATCTTTGACGTTGGATATAAAGAAGGGATTTGAAGTGTCTACAGCCAACCAGACAGAAATCAGAAATGTTTGTGAATCTTTGGAAAGTAATTTCGATGGGCTCAACGCTAGGACAGTTGCTCTAGAGGGTACTGTGGCGGGTCTCTCTCTTCATCTTGACAAGTCTAAGGCAGACATTATCAACCTTAAGAAAGAAGATCTTGCCCTCTCAGAGAGAGTTGAAGTTTTGTAAAATAACACTCAGCGTAATAATCTCCGAATTCCTAATGTTCCTGAGGGGAGTGAATGCTCGGATATTAAGCAGTATGTGATCACACTCCTAAAGGATTCTCTAGGGCTTAAGCAGGCAGTAGAAGATCTATCTTCTGATATTCAAAGAATTCATAGGGACCCCTTTAGGATGAACCCTCAGAGATCTAAGCCTAGGAAGATTCTAGTTAACTTCCTCACCTATTTTCTCAAGGAATCCATTCTCAACCAAGCCCTAAAACAGAAAAACTTGAGTGGCAAGGGGTTGCCTTTTCAGATAAGATCAGACCTGTCTAGGGCAACCCTAGACTGGCAGTGGGAACTGGGAAGGAGGTTGGAGGCCTTCAGGAAGCTCGGAGCAGTCGCACAAATTAAGTTCTCAGCTGCACTGAAAATAATGTACAATAATAAAATGAATAATGTTAGTTCGGTACAGGCAGCAGATGAGCTTTTGTTAGACTTGGGTAAAGAGGAAGGCCCGTCAGGATAGATAGATTAAGGAGGTGGTTCTAGCTTCTGGCAAAATTATTACTTTTTGTTGGCCTGCTTCTCCTCACCTCGGTTCAAGGGCAGCATAGCCTTCGGGCTTAGTTTATTCCTATTGTATACCCAATATAGGTATGTTATTCTTAGAAAATGTAAAAATATTTAACTGATCCCCTCGGGCCTAAGTCTATTAACAATGTTTTGCATTGTCTAATGTGTAATTTATTTCTCTTTTTTTTAGTGGGTTATTGTTGATCCATACTGTGTCTGTGCAGAGTACGTGGTGTAACTGCTTTCTGCAAGTGAGTGGTATTGTTTTGCAGTATATAGGTATTTTTGATATGGGTGAATTTTCTTTATTGCTTATTTTACATAGTGTTTGTTGTTGTTGACTTGTGTGACAAGTTACCTTTATTAGTAATCATTATGGCTTGCCGTAGAATGACTGCTCAGCAGGTGGTTGGTATGCTTCTGCAATCTTCCGCTGAGCCGGATTATGACACTGACAGTCTGAGGGAGAGGAGGGAGGGGAAGATTCTGGCAGTGACTTTTCTCTCCACATGGAATCATCGGATGATGAAGGTTCTCTCAGTGCAGATGAAGGTCCTGTTTTAGAGGAGCATACTGCTGTGCCGATTGTGCAAGAGGCATCTGGATTGCAGCCTGAGGCTGCTAGGCTTCCTACTGGAAGTGCTGGACTCTGGGTTGATCCTAACATGGTGCAGCCGGTGATGCAGGGTGTAGAGTGAATTGTGATTTTTTTTGCCTATACAGTATTTTCAGTTATTTATGGATGATGTCTTTTTGGGCGAGATTGTAGAGCAGACTAATTTGTATGCTGAACATTTTTTGAGGGACAACAGTGACAAACTTAGGCCCTACTCCACAGCTACCCGGTGGAATCCTACAAATCTGGAAGAGCTGAAGAAGTTTTTTGGTTTGACTTTATTGATGAGTTTGGTAAGGAAGCCGAACCTGGCTTCATATTGGTCTTCCAGTCCCTTGATGGCAACAGCCATATTTCCAGCAGTTATAACTTGTGATCGGTATTTACTTTTGCCACGCATGCTGCATTTTGTGGATAATTCTTTGGCGTTGCCACGTAGTCACCCTGACTGTGACCGTCTTTTTAAGATTCGGCCTGTTCTTGATCACTTTGTTGATCGATTTTCAGAGATTTACATTCCAGGAAAAGAAATATATATTGATGAGTATTTGGTTTTGTTCAAGGATCGTTTGGTTTTTAGGCAGTACATCCCTAGCAAGAGGGCACGCTATGGAATCGAAATTTGCCTAGCTAACGTAACAGTAAGTTTCAATTCTATTAAGGACACGGAGGCGAGGATTATGCTTTTCTTCCTTTGCTATTTATTATCAACATAAAACACAGCAGCCTCAGAAAAGCTTCAAACAAATGCTTATATTTAAAAATAAAGAAGCATTTAGGTTAAACCATCGTGTCATTAGACAAAAAACCACAACTCCCATGAGTCCACTAGGTCAGTCCATAACGTAGTCCTTCCATTATGTCCATTAAGGCTAGATATTCAGTCCCTCTTCACTCTTCCTCCTCTTTCTTCATGCAGATTACGCTCCCTGTTCATTGGTCTTGTTTGGAACCTTAATTTCCTAGCAGAACAACGACAGCGTAAGCGTTGTAAAATAACCACGCTTACAATCAAGCGATATAGAGGAACAGCAAAAGACCACAATGGCACATAGACAAATTGTAAACCTAGTTACTGACTGCCATACGGATGGGTCCTTAGTCCACGAACTCCTGGGCGGGATAATCCTCGCTCCGTGTCCTTAATAGAATTGAAACTTACCGTTACGTTAGCTAGGCAAATTTCGATTCTATGGCAGAACCGGAGGCTCAGATTATGCTTCTTTAAAGCTTGCGCATCACTAACTGAGCATCACTAACTGAGCGAGATTTAAAGTAAAACCTCTTAAACGTGGAATCTGAGGACCAATCCGCTGCCCGCATTAGATCCTCCAAACGAGCTCCTACAGAGAAAGCTTTAGAGGACATGACCCCCCTGGCAGAGTGAGCTCCAAAACGCTTAGTGTCAATGCCTGCTTCTTGCATGACCAATCGTACCCACCTGGCAATGGTGGGGGAGGAGACTGCTTTGTGTGGTTTTCGCAAGGCAATTAGCAGTTGCTGTTTGCCCGGAGGACGAATATCCAGAGTAATTTCCTCGTAAGCCTTCAGGCATTGAACAAAACACAACTTGGGAACGTCCACAAAAGCCGGGTACAAGATAGTTCTTGATGAGGATTTTGTGCGGCGCCTCACTATAAAAGTAACACCATCAGGGGAACAAGCATTTGCAATGCAATAGGTCTCGCATTAGGAAAGTTTGAGCTGTTGGTATTGTAAATGGCAAATTTTATATTTATCTGTTGGTTTTGAAAATACCAAAATTAATAGCTTTGTCATTTACAATGCCAATAGTTTTAACTTTCTCAAATGTGACACCTATAGCATTTGTAATGCAATATGTGTTGTATTTACGTGACTTAGATGTTGAGTGCAGTGTAATTATGTGGCGTGTAATTATGTGGCACTGAGTGGTATTTGGAGTGCATGTTGCATTGAGTGCAGTGTAATTATGTGGCACTGAGTTGTATTTGGAGTGTATGTTGCATTGAGTGCAGTGTAATTATGTGGTGTGTAATTATGTGGCACTGAGTTGTATTTGGAGTGTATGTTGCATTGAGTGCAGTGTAATTACGTGGTGTGTAATTATGTGGCACTGAGTTGTATTTGGAGTGTATGTTGCATTGAGCGCAGTCTAATCAGTAAAGTGTAATTATGTGGCGTGTAATTATGTGGCACTGAGTGGTATTTGGAGTGTATGTTGCATTGAGCGCAGTCTAATCAGTAGAGTGTAATTATGTGGTGTGTAATTATGTGGCACTGAGTGGTATTTGGAGTATATTTTGCATTGAGTGCAATGTAACTATGTGGCATGTAATTATGTGGCACTGAGTGGTATTTGGAGTGTATGTTGCATTGAGTGCAGTGTAATTATGTGGCACTGAGTGGTATTTGGAGTGTATGTTGCGTTGAGTGCAATGTAGTTATGAAGCATAATTATGTGGCACTGAGTGGTATTGTGTGGAGTGTGTTGCATTCAGTAGAGTATAATTATGTGGCGTGTAATTATGTGACAGTGGTATTTGGAGTGTATGTTGCGTTGAGTGCAGTGTAATTATGTGGCGTGTAATTATGTGGAGTGTATGATGTATTCAGTAGAGTGTAATTGTGTGGCATGCAATTATGTGGCACTGAGTGGTATTGTTTTGAGTGTATGTTGCATTGAGTGCAGTGTAATTATGTAGCATATAATTGTGGCACTGAGTGATATTGTGTGGAGTGTGTGTTGCATAGGGTCCAAACCATGAGGCGAGCCCTCACCCCCCCCCCCCTAGACACTTGCTTGTTGTTTATCAACTTCATGTTACGCAATCACAATCCGGCCCTTGAGCCCAGGCTCCTTCCTGCCAGTGAGATAGATGGATGAAGGAAGGCCTCGGGACGATGCATGTATGGATGAAGGGTCACGCCCCCGCGGCCGGATGTCATGAAGGGAGAGAGGCGGGATCTGTCAGTCAGTCTCGGAAGTTGATAAAAAACAGTCCAGCCCACGTGCCCCTGCCTGTCAGTCCCGGGTGAGGCAGTGCAGCGCCCCCTGCCGCCGGACCCCAGTCACGACCGGCTCTTGATGGCGAAGGGGGCGGGCGGCTGACAACAAAGAGCCGTTGTAGTGGGCTACGTTCGCATGCGATAGCAATGGAATCTTTTCTTGCCTGTCAACCTCCAATACCCCATGATGGGGTTTCCATGTGAATTTTACCAAGCCAGACTTCTGATAACTGAAATAATCATTGTACCCACCTCCCCCCTCTACTAACCACATAAAGGTGGATTATATTTGCAGAATAAACTTCCTTCGCCTTGTTTTTAACAGACTGCCGTGACCCCACACCCTTACTGATGAACTTCGGGGTGGCTTCCCTGCCTTTCATTTCATCATCTTATCTGCATGCAACACTCGCAGTTACGCAGATGTCTAAACTTGCTCAGAGAAGCAAAAAAGATATACTTGCCCAGCCTCTGCTTTCAAGATCATGACGCACCCACTTTACAGTTCCAAGTGCAAACATATTTCGCAAGATTTTTGCTTATTGTAAAAAGAAAGAAATCACCGCCGCAGCCCTGCTCCGCGAAAACCGGAAGTCAGGCACTTTTGGCCCAGACGGGGGCGGGGCCTGCAATCCAGCAGGAAGTTCCGCCCTCCGCCGCCGAGGAAGCAGTGAAGCCGGCCGACTCCGACCAGCGCTGCAGAGGAGACACGCCGAAAGAGCCCGGTGAGTGGGAGGGGGGAGGGGGGTGTACGCGTGTGTGTCTGTTCGAATGTGTCTGTGTGTGTGCGCGTGGGTCTGCGTGTGTGCGCGTGGGTCTGCGTGTTGTATGCAGTGTGTGTATGCAGTGTGTGTGGCTGGGTATGTGCGCATGCGTGACTGTGGTTTGTAGGAAGGGGGGAGGGGGGTGCGCCGCTTGTATGTGCCTGCGTGTGTTGTGCCTGTCTGCGTGTACGTGTGTGTGTGTGGGTGGGGTGAGGGGGCGGCAGCGTGTGTATGTGTGCGCGTGCGTGCAGAGGGGTGGGGGATGGCTGTATCTGTGCCGTTAATGCGTGCGAGGGAAGCGAGTTAGGGAAGCGAGTTAGTCTGCGCAAGCGCAGCTTAGAAAGCTCGCTCCCGAGGTGAAATCTGACAGAGTGAAAGCGCGCGTCTGATTGCTGTCCAGTCTCCTAAATACGGGCAGCATAAGTTGTCGAGCTGATGCATTCATGCTTCGCATGAATGCCACATCAGCTCGACCTAAAAAGTCAGTGCTGAAACGTCCAAGGCACGAACATCTGACACTCTCCGGCAAGATACAAAACACAAAAGCATAGCCAATTTGGACGAAAGTTTTTACAGAGATAAATACTCGTTAGGTTGCCAGGACAAGAAGAGGTTCAAAACCACATTGACGTCCCAAAGGAACGAATACCGAGGTTCCGGAGGCAGCGAAAGACGAATGCCTCGTAAGAGCCTACAAACAAAAGGATGTTCTCCTACCGGTGCTCCTTCCACCGGGTGATGGCCCGCTGAAATTGCTGAACGCATAGCGTTAACCATTCTGTATGCTAGGCCGCTGGTTGCCAATTCGGCCAGAAAATTTAGGATGGGAACGATTCCTGCGACCAGTGGATCCAAGTCCCGTCGAAGACACCAACGCATCCACTTAATCCAAGCTGATTTGTAGCACTTCGCCGTACTGTTTGCCCAGGCTTTGGACAACAGTCCCTCAGCTGACCTCGAAAGGCCCGGGAGCGACCAGCGTCACCGGAAAACCTCTATGCCTCGAGGTGGAGAGAACCCTGAATGATGAGAGGATGCGGCTCCCGATCCGGATTGAGCAGGAGGTGAGGAAATCGGGGGAGTAGGATTGGAGAATCCCAAGAAAGTTCCTGAAGAACTGGAAACCAGATTTTGGGACCTCCAATGTGGTGTCACCAGCACCATCTCCACCTCCTGAAGGTGAACCTGGGCCGCCGTCCGCACCACCATCGAGAACGGGGGAAAACGCAAAGGGTCTCTCCTGACTCCAGTCCTGTAGAAATGCATCGGTGGCTTCCGCCAGAGGATCTGGCCTCCAACTGAAAAAACGCGGAAGCTGATTATCAAGCCGAGACGCAGTCGTCAGCAGCCGTCGGAAAGGAGTAGCCGCGCTGCAAAAGACCTTCGGTCCACTTCGACATGCAGGGGTCGCTTGACGTGGTTCGTGAATCCTCCGGAATTTTCTTGCGAGGCTCCATACAACCCTCGGGCTGAACCGCTACCGCTGAAGGCGCCCCACGTTGGGCGCCAGTTGAAGAACCGGGCCTTATGGGCCTGGTGGCACAGAGCACGCCTTAAATCTCTGAGTTCACCTGCCTTGTCGGACAGAGACACAAGACACTCTGTTAGGCGTAGAAAACCAGGTTTATTAGCTGCAGCTAAGCACAGTTGTCCAAGAAGTACAGAATAGGTTCTTAGGAGACTGCCACTTCATTCCGTGGCGCACAATCTTTTATAGCACACATATTTACGATGTCTACTCCCAATACATACAAGACTAGCCAATAGGAAAAGTTGGAAAACAGGCTATCAAGTGACCCAAAATCGCCCTTCTTTCAGACCCTGTGTGTCACCCCCCCACTAATTAATCAGTGCTAGTGCCTACAATCCAATTTGCAGGTGGCAGGACGTATTTGTGTGCCTCAAAGGATAGTTGTGTAATAAGAGAATACAAGGAGAGAATAGCGAAGGCCAGTCGGATAAGATAAAGTAAGGAAGGAATAGGGAGAGCCAAACAGTCAGTCGAGACAGGGATCAATCAACCTAGACATGGATTAGTGGACTCGGCCAGACCCTGACATCGGTTTCATAAACAAGGGCAGGGAGTTACTTTTTAACAGAAGGGACACGTAGCAGCTGGAAAAGACAAAAACACTCAGTTCGCCATGCTGCCTGAGTGAGGGCAACACAAAATGGCGACGGGACACAAAATGACGGCCGAATACAGGACGAAGTCGAAAACCGAAGAACCTCAAACGGCAGGCTCAACTGTTGAAGATCACTTCACTGGAGGTGCAGGCTCTACGCCTTGAGCACTCCCCCTCCACGGATGGCTACGCTGCTCATGAGTGGCGCCTCATAAGCATTCGAAATTAAATTAAGCAACTCTCGCTGGAGGCTGCCAAGCTCCTGTTGAGATCTTCTGTGGCCAGAGTTTATGATTGGGGTGACAAAAACGGCACAATACTACATAGGCTTGCCACGTACCCCGGAGCGAACCACATTATCCTACAGATACTGGATCAGGAGGGGTCGACACAACGGTCCTCTGTGGCTATGGCCCGCGCATTCGCCGCCTTCTACCGTCAACTTTATGCAAAACGGAGCTCGGTGCGGTCGCTCTGCGGGCTGATGGCGCGACAGATGCCACCTCCCTCAGCTGGACTCTACTGCTCAAGCCGATCTTGACCGCCCAATCTCGCATGACGAGATTAATGTGTCTATTGCTTACACCTCGTCGGGTAAGACTCCTGGCCCGGACTGCCTTCCGCAGGAATTATATGCAGCATACAGCGAGGCCCTTGTGCCTCGCCTCTCTGACCTATATGCCGAGGCCTTGGAGAACAGATCCTTCCCGCCCGAGTCAGACATGGCCACCATCGTAGTCCTCCCGAAGTCACAACCGCCTTCTCCCCACTGTGCTGACTATCGTCCCATCTCCCTTATTAACAAGGACGTTAAACTGTACGCTGCAATTCTTGCTCAATGGCTGAAGCCTTTCCATGTTGGTCCACCCGGACCAATGTGGTTTCATGCCCCAGCGAGGCACCAGACATTGTCTCTGATGGCTGCACCTGGCCCTGGCTCACCGCCAAGTGCTTTCCCCTTACTTGGCACTCCTTCTCATCGATTTTGAGAAGGCGTTCTACTCCGTAAATTGGACGTATTTAGACGATTTGCTAGCGGTGATGGGTTTCAGCCCTCGCTTCCGTCAGCTGGTTGGGGTTCTGTACACCCGGCCTCAAGCGCGCGTCTTGGTCAATGGGGTTCTTTCTGATGCCTTCCCCATTCAAAGGGGGCCGAGACAGGGAGGCCCCCTCTCGCCCCTTCTCTTTGCCTTGGCAATGGAGCCTCTAGCGACCTTGATTCGGTCCGAGAGTCTTGTTCGGGGATTGGAGTGGCCCAACTCTGAAGTGGATAAGATCGCTCTTTACGCAGACGATGTCCTGCACTTCTTCACCTATCCCGTCCAGTCTGGTCTTTGTTGTCTCCCGATCCTGCGTTCTTTTGGACAAACCTCCGGCCTCCGAATGAATTCTAATGAGTCGGTCCTGTCCCGTTCCACCTCTCCAGAGAATGTTACAACTGGCAGCCCACGATACGGCTTCGGTGTCAGTCCTTTAAATATCTTGGGATCTGGGACGCTATCCTCCCGGAATTATGATGGTCCCTTAATATCACCCCGCTCATGAAGAAAGCTAAGGCGGATCTGCACAGATGACAGACACTGCTCTTGAACAGGGGAGGGTCGCCTTGGGGAGGGTCGCCTTGTTTGAAATGATGATTCTTCCAAGATTTCTTTACGTCCTCCAAAACACCCCCTTCTGTTTTCCACGGGCGTGGTTTCGGGAGCTAGGTACTATAGTTGCTAAATTCCTCTGGGGGGAGGGAGGGCCCAGATGGCGTTAAGTACCTGTCAGATTCCATCTTTCGACTGGGGCATGAGGATGACACATTTATACCTCTTCTACTTGGCAACTCGTCTATTGAGTATACATGACTGGTTCAATGGGGGTTGGTCTGACCCAGCCTATAGGGCTTGAACTAAGTGACCACGGCCTGCCCAAAATCCAATCCCTAATGTACGGGGAATCTATCCCTTCCATCCCGCCTGAAGTCATGCGCCCATGCTCCAAGCCTGGCGGGCTGCTCTACGACATATCAAGTGGACACACAAACTCATTCAACACACGCCTCCATGGCATGGTACATGGCTCGGGGAAGTCAGTGGGTTACAAGGGTTCGAACGTGGAATCTTATTGGGATCTCTCAGCTCGGCGATGTGTGAGCGAGCGGCCACATGTGCTTTTTTAAAGACCTCCAGTCTAGATACTACCTGCACCCATCACAATTTTACAAATACCTACTACTACGACACACCCTCCACGTACATATTCCCGATGATACCAAGATCCCTGAATGCAGTCCCCCTGAGGCACAGGCCATGCTAGGCGACTTGGGGAAGGGGGTATTTACCGCATCTACAGTGCGCTGGTCAACAACACCCCGACCTCACTAAACCGACTCAGGGGCCAATGGGAGGAGTGGATGGGTTCTCTGGACGAGGAGAACTGGCCAGATGCCCTCATGTAAATGTAAATGTTTTTGTACTTGTATAGCGCACAGCTACCCGCAGTGGGTTTCCCGGCGCTTGTACGAATACCGCAAGGGAACCCTTCCTGGTTTTCCCTGTGAAGTGTCCACTCCTGGGCACCCCCATGGTGCAGACCAGGCATCCCTCGCGTTGTGGGGACCGTTGTGGAGACTAAGCAAGCTATTGCCCAGAGTTGCAGCGTGGGACCCATGATCAGAATAGGCACTGAGGCGAGAATATCCGGTCAGGGGAATTAATGAGCCCGAGACCCGCTGGGGCAGGAATCGAACCCTGGTCCCTGGCCAGAGATCTGCATCAAGGTCTGACTGCTCTAACCATTGAGCAACACTTCTCCACCATTGAGCCACACTTCTCCACCCAAGATGGTCACCACATCCGCTAAACTCCGCTTGATCCAATTATACTACTTACACACAGCTACTTAACCCCTCAGCGCCTACATGAAGCCGGCTTCTCACCATCCGCCTAATGTACGAGATGCGGTCAGGACCCGGACAACTTTTTCCACATGGTGTGGGCATGCCCCGACTGGCGCAGTTCTGGAGGGGGATCGAAAATGTACGGGGAATCTATCCCTTCCATCCCGCCTGAAGTCATGCGCTCATGCTCCAAGCCTGGCGGGCTGCTCTACGACATATCAAGTGCACACACAAACTAATTCAACACACGCCTCCATGGCATGGTACATGGCTCGGGGAAGTCAGTGGGTTACAAGGGTTCGAACGTGGAATCTTATTGGGATCTCTCAGCTCGGCGATGTGTGAGCGAGCGGCCACATGTGCTTTTTTAAAGACCTCCAGTCTAGATACTACCTGCACCCATCACAATTTTACAAATACCTACTACTACGACACACCCTCCACGTACATATTCCCGATGATACCAAGATCCCTGAATGCAGTCCCCCTGAGGCACAGGCCATGCTAGGCGACTTGGGGAAGGGGGTATTTACCGCATCTACAGTACGCTGGTCAACAACACCCCGACCTCACTAAACCGACTCAGGGGCCAATGGGAGGAGTGGATGGGTTCTCTGGACGAGGAGAACTGGCCAGATGCCCTCATGTAAATGTAAATGTTTTTGTACTTGTATAGCGCACAGCTACCCGCAGTGGGTTTCCCGGCGCTTGTACGAATACCGCAAGGGAACCCTTCCTGGTTTTCCCTGTGAAGTGTCCACTCCTGGGCACCCCCATGGTGCAGACCAGGCATCCCTCGCGTTGTGGGGGCCGTTGTGGAGACTAAGCAAGCTATTGCCCAGAGTTGCAGCGTGGGACCCATGATCAGAATAGGCACTGAGGCGAGAATATCCGGTCAGGGGAATTAATGAGCCCGAGACCCGCTGGGGCAGGAATCGAACCCTGGTCCCTGGCCAGAGATCTGCATCAAGGTCTGACTGCTCTAACCATTGAGCAACACTTCTCCACCATTGAGCCACACTTCTCCACCCAAGATGGTCACCACATCCGCTAAACTCCGCTTGATCCAATTATACTACTTACACACAGCTACTTAACCCCTCAGCGCCTACATGGAGCCGGCTTCTCCCCATCCGCCTAATGTACGAGATGCGGTCAGGACCCGGACAACTTTTTCCACATGGTGTGGGCATGCCCCGACTGGCGCAGTTCTGGAGGGGGATCGAAAATGAGCTGACCGAGGTCGTGGGGTGGGAGGTTACCCATGACCCACGTCACTTTCTTCTCAGGATTACTGATGGACTAGACAGGTCCAGGAACGAGAAGTTACTTCACAATACAGCCATGGTTGTGGCCAAACTGGATATAGCCGCATCCTGGAAACTTCCCACACCACCAAGTTCTGAGAAATTGTCAAGGGGGTGGATTGGTGCGCGGAACAAGAAAAAGCCATGTATGAGGCACGGGGTGTCCTAGGAAATACCGGAGGGTATGGGGCAAATGGCTGGGGGCCTGTTCTTTATACATGATGTTTGTATTCACTGCTGGAAGGTGGGGTTTACAAGCAATGTCTGTGTTCTTTTAACTGTATTGCGTCAATATTGGTGCTATCCAATGTCTTGTCACTGGTGCTTGTATTCTGTAAAAACAAAACATTTGTTTATCAACAAAAAAAAAGGGTGGCATAGAAGGCAGTGGCGTAGAGTAGTGTAGAGTAGTGTGGAATGGTGCAGTGCCACAGATTGCAGAGGCACAGAGTAGAATGTAGCAGAGTTCAGTGGTGGAGAGTGCAGTGTTGCAGAGTAGAGTGTTGTACAGTGTAGTGGTGTTGAGTAGAGTGGTGCAGAGTGCAATGGCATAGAATTCAGTGGCACAGAGTAAAGTGGTGCGGAGAGCAGTGGCATAGAGTACAGTGATGCAGAGTAGATTAGTGGCGTAGAGTTCAGTGATTTAGAGTGCAGTGGCTTAGGGCCCGATTCACAGAATGAACTTAAGACTCAATCCTAAATGTACTACTATTTTGGCATTCACAGAATGCACTTACTACTTTTGGTATTCACAGAAACTAGGATTTTGTCTTATATTTGTCTTAAGACAAACTTAAGACAGACTTCAGACAGACTTAAGACAAACTTAAGACAAAATCCTAACTTCTGTGAATACCAAAAGTAGTAAGTTCATTCTGTGAATACCAAAAGTAGTAAGTTCATTCTGTGAATACCAAAAGTAGCAAGTGCATTCTGTGAATACCAAAGTAGTAGTAAGTTTAGGATTGAGTCTTAAATTCATTCTGTGATTCGGGCCCTTAGAGTTTAGTGGTTCATAGTGCAGCAGCACAGAGTAGAATGTTTCAGAGTAGTATATTGTAGAGTGAAGTGGCATAGAGTGGCGTAGAGAAGAGTAGACTGCAGTGGCATAGAGTGCATTGGTGTAGAGTGTAGTGAAGTAGAGTGGCATAGAGAGCAGTGGTGCAGGAAAGACTGGTGTAGAGTGCAGTGGTGTAGAGTGTACTTCTTTTGAGTAAAGAGGTGTAGCATGCATTGGTGTAGAGTTCAGTGTCTTTGAAAGGAGTGGCTTAGAGTGGAATAGTACAGAGTGGAATACCGTGGCATAGAGTGCAGTAGTGTGGAGTGGCTTAGAGTGCTGTGGTATAGAGAGCAGTGGTGTAGAGTACAGTGGTTCAGAGTAGAATAGAGCAGTGCAGAGTTCATTGGTATAGAGTAGAGTGTTGCAGAGTAGTGTATAGTGGCGGGTAGTGCAGCGGTGTAGTGTATTTTGATTAAAGTGGTGTAGAGTGCAGTGGCCTTGAGAGGAATGGCGTAAAGTGGAATAGTACAGAATGGAATACCGTGGCACAAAATGCAGTGGCATAGAGTAGACTAGTTTCAGAGTAGACTGAAGCAGTGTAGAGTCAGTGGCATAGATTACAGTGCAGTATCCTAGAGTGCATTGTTGCAGAGTAGATTACAGTGGCTTAGAGAAGATTGGTGTAGAGTGCAGTAGCATAGAGTGGAGCGGTGCAGAGAGTAGTCGCGTTGAATGCGTTGGCATAGAGACGAGTAGTGCAGATTAGACTGCAGTTGCATAGTGTAGAGAGGCATAGAGTTCAGTGGCAGAAAGTGCAGTGTTGCAGACTGTCGTAGAGTGCAGTGGTGTATAATGGAGTGATGGAGAGTGTAGTAGAATAGAGTGGTGCACAGTAGAGTGGCGTAGAGAGCAGTGTTGTGGAGTACAGTGGTGCAGAGTGCAGTGGCGTAGAGTGTTAAGAGTATAGTGGCATAGAGTGGACTGGTGCAGAATAAATTGGCGTAAAGGGCTGTGGCATAGAGTGCAGTGGTTGGAGTAGAGTGCAGTGGAGTGGTACTGTAGAGTGGCAGAGTGGAGTGGTGCAGTGTATATTGCAGTGGTGTAGAGTGGAGTGGCCCAGAGTAATCTGTTTCAGAGTAGAGTGATCTGGCATACATTGGAATGGTGCAGGGTAGAGTGAAGTGGAGCAAAATAGATTTGAGTGGTGTAGTGCAGATGGCATGGAGAGCACTGGTGCAGAGTGGAGTATTACAGAGTAGAGTACATTGGCATAGAGTGCAGTGACCGAGGGCAGGATTGTGGAGTAGAGTGGCCTAGACTGCAGTGATGTAGAGTGCAGTGTTGCTTAGTGCAGTGGTGCTTAGTGCACTAAAGTGCATTGGCGTGTAGTGATACAGAGTAGAGAGGCATAGAGTAAAGTGGCGAAGAGTGGAGGGGCATAGTGTGAGTGGTGCAGAGTAGAGGGCAGTGAATTGGTGCAGAATAGTGTGGAGTGTGGTAGCGCACTGCCATTACAGGCAACACATCTTCATCTGAAATTACCTTTAAATTTGCACATATATACAGTTTTACTGATAAAAGTATACGGACACACAATATATAATGGTGGAAAATCATAACATTGTGTACTGATTTGTTTTGATGGCATTAAAATATTTGTTTCTACCACACATCAGAATTACCCCCAGTAAGTAGCCAACATAATTGTCACATAAATCCTCTCACTTTGAAGTCAGAGAAAGAAAAGGAAACACCAAGATCCTTCAAAAGAATAAGCCTAACATTTGACCTCTGTCTTTGAATGTGCAGCAAATGTGACATTTGAAAGGCTGTTTACGGAAAGGGGGCACTCAGAAGGATATGGTTAATAAGATTTGGGCAACGGGAGGGATGCACTCAAGCTGGAAAGGAACACTGAAGCTAGACATCCTAAAAAAAATAAAGCACGAAAATAGAAAGCCAGAAAATGTGAGTTACAAAGACAATGGTAAACCAAGGACAGAAGCCTTCCTAGGTCAGCTTTCTGTGTGTCCCCAAGATGTCTTGCATAGGCTGCAACCTAAAAATGTATAAATCTGCACTGAAATAAATTAGTTAACTTACAAGTGCAGATTCGTCTTTTATTTAGAATCAGAACCTGAAAGTTGTCTAACAATGTTTTAGTTTTCATCTCACTTAAGACCTGCAATGTTCTGGATATTTTGTTTGTGCAGAAGGACTAACGAGCACACTTGCTTAGAAAGTCAGGAACTGAGTAACAAAACGTTTAGTGGACCATGTTTCACCCAAGTGTCCAAAAAGTGTCATGCACAGACACAAACGACCTGATTCTGAGAAGAAAATTTTGCAGACATTTACAGTCGCATTAATATATAACAGCTGACAGTTTTAAGAGTAAATGCGGGTGTGCTGTGTGCTGTGATACATGGGTTGTCATTAGAATTGTAGTTAAAACCCACATATTCATAACTGTCAATATTCACAAACACCCCCAATATTTTTTGCACACCCAGTTTGCAAGGTCGAGTTTAGTGCTAAATAAAATGCTCAAGTGTGAAATGAGGTCGGAAAAATTCATAAAACTCCTATTTTTTTCAGGAACTAGGGACGTAGGAATTTATGGACATGCTGAAACCTAGAGCGCAGAGAACTACATTTTTACAAGCACGTATTTGAAAACTTTGCAACACCTGACATGTCTGCCCTCGCCCTTCTACCCCTCCAACACAATAATGAATGTTGCAATCACACAACTCCTTTCCACCTGGGATTCTCTCCAAATCGATACTTTCTCGGGAGTTTCATCAGTCAGGCGGCATTCATTCGCCAAGGCTAGCGCCGCAGTCACGGGAAACTGGGTTACTGATGAGATTTCAGCCTCTACCATCTAATTAACTCCCCAAGCAACCTCATTTGCACACCGACTCGTTCTGCTTGGAAATTCTGAAATCCATAACTATTTGATTTGTTCATGACTGGTGTGTTTTTGCTTTCCAGGAACGTAGTCCACATTCAAGCACTTCCGACCTTCAAAGAGAACGCGCTAGTCATCCATGCCTTCCTTCTTTGTGTTGCCTTGATGTACGCTTTTGATACTCTGCATGTGTACAGCGCCAACCTGCTGTCTTGTGGCGGCTTCTGTGTGCTGCGTGGCTTTACTGAACATAAATAACCAGGGTGCATATTATCAGGGGGGTTTATCTCCGCTTTTTTGGCTTTAAAAGCCAAGAAAGCGGAAATAAAATTATCTCCCTATTACCTAGCTGCCGCTAACACCAGTTAGCGACAGCTAGGAGATAGCGACCATCTTGGGCCCCACTTTGCATGTCAGTGATATTTATCACTAATGACATGCAAAGTGGGCGTGCCAAGATGTTAGCGACTGGAAACAGTCGCTAACATCGCTATCTCCTATTACCAACTTATGGAGATATTCGCGCTAAGCGCGAATATCTCCAAAAGCTAACACCTGCCCTGAGCAGTTCTTAGCCATGTTATCCAATGGGAGGTGGATAACATGGCTAAGAGCATTAGCTCGGTAATGCCTGAATATCGCTGACTTTTCAGCGATATTGATGCATTGCGGCGATTTTTATCGCATTTGCGATAAACCTTGGTAATACCAAGGTTTATCTGCGATAAAAATCGCCGCAGCTCAGCAGTAAATTTTTGTCTCTAACCAAGCAATAGCGATAATTATAGCTATTCCTTGGTAATATGCCCCCATATTCAGTGCATAGTTGATACAGAACATACGCTGAGGTGGGTAATACAGCAGAAAAGGTGGCTCGGTGAGTTAATGCTTGTCCGACTGTACACGGTTAGGTGAATTAATATTATAAATTCTTAATTTGCAACACAGATTAATCCTCTTCTCTGTTCCAGTGTGTAAGATTTAAAGTGCTTTCCCCCTTATCGGGGGGGGGGGGGGGAGGAGGTGACGAGGGGGGAGTAAACACTTTACGATGTTATTGGAATAGACACACACAGGGCTTTAAGTGGGCCGGGTCCTGCCGAAAGCAGGTGTTGAGACGGGGCTCTTTCGAGATCTCCAGTATTGCCCTCACCCTCCGACTACAAAAAATTCTTAACTTGACAGCAGTACCACCATTCACTGTTTTTAATACATATTTAAAGGAACTCGTTATAGTTCTTTGAGTCTCATCATTTCAGAACTGAAGCATGTTAACTATTTTATACAAAAAACTCGTTGTTACTTATTTGTCTTATGCAACTACCAACCATTGCCAAAGCCAATAGTCCTAACTTATGTGTTTTAAGCCAAACCCTTAATTATATCGGCAACAGCCCTTTGACACCCCCAGTTTTTTCATCCCACTTAAAGCCCTGAAACGACGTGTTCTCATATTTGCAGATTACAACAAATAATAGAAAGGGAGTAGTTATAGTACAAATATTATAGTATTTTAGCAAAATGTAAAAAAAATTGTTAACGTTTTTATTTTGGACGTACTTACTGAATAGTTCAGTGACTCGGTGTGAGTGTGGTATGACTACAGATTAAGTATTTGCACAGTGACGTGTTGCCATTCATTCTGTAGCTAGTTGTGGAAATTGATGTCCGCTTTTTTCAAAACATTTTGAGTTATGATAAGAGTTTACATATACTGGTTTCCTTTAGCTGTGGCAAATCGATGGCTAATTCTGTCAAGGAGGCTCTCCATCATGTGTGACACTTTCAGCCAGTCCTTGCATTCTGGTACTTGTAGTTTCACATTTTTGACAATAGCATGCACCTGAATGTCTTACCGTGGATCATGTCAACAGCAAATAATCGTCAAAGTCTTTAAGAAGCTGCCTCTGTATATACTATACCAAAATAAGGTATAGTGTGCACAGAGTCCAGTGGAACCCCAAAGGTAGGCAGAGGTAAAAGTAGATCACACCTTACTCTCTATTTGAGGTAGTGTGGGCGAGCAGTAAGGTTTTATCAGAGGGTAGTGTTAAGCATTTGTTGTACACACTCAATCAGCAAATGTCACACTCTTAAAGACAGAACTCCGACCAATTTTGTTTGTATAAAACGATTATGTTATTTTATTTTTAGAACCAAGTCAAGCCTGGCACAGGTAAGTGAAATAAATGCTTTGCAAAATATTATGCAGGGTTTACAATTGATTGCAAGTTCAAATGCAGTTTTTTGAAATACAGGTTACTCAAGGATTCAAAATTACTGTACAGATTACTTTTCAGTTACTTTTTAGATTACTTTTTAAGTTACTTTTCTACTCAGTGTACTATGCCTAGATATCACACTGGGACATTTCCTACAGAAAAGGTTAGTAAAATCAATGTAGTACAGTTGTAGCTGTTCAGGTTTTCATACAATCCAACTCCACACTAGGGTGGCCAGGTGCAGAGTGCTAAGGCCCAATGTTATACAAAGGGGGACAGGGGGCCTCAGGTTGGGGGCTGCGCACGAGCAGGCCACAAGGTTGTGGAAGCAAAGCTCCTGGTGTTAGGCTCAGGGCAAAGTGGGATCCTGTTTAGCACTCAAAGTGCACCATTAGCAGTGCAGGGGCGGCTGGGTGCAGGGTGCTAGTTTGGGGTGGGGTGCCCTGTTGATTTCAAGAGGATTGCCGGGTTTGGTTTTTAGCTGCAGGCTCAGTCCAGGAAGACTTCCAGGAGAAACCAACAGCTGGGCAAGTAAGTTGGAGGGCTCAGGAATGTAGGTGCACCTCAGGTTCTTTTATCCAGGGCACAGGGCGACTGGATGCAGGGGTGTCTTGAGGTTGGATTACACCTTACCGGGCGACTCGCGGTGGGTAGGGGGGGAGGGGGAGTGTCTCCGTATAGAGGCTGCAGGCAACGTTGGGGAGTCCTGGGGGGGTCACCCCCAGTGGACTCGGACCCTGGAGAGCTGGGGGTCCTCGCTGGGACCGGTGGGCCACTCAGATTCGGGCGGTAGGTGGTTCTATGCATCTGATTTCAGTGTCATCAGCAGGCTCGGAGTCTTTCTTGGCTGTTTCTTTTGAACAGAGCTGCTGTTCACAGGAGAGCCAGTCTTTGTTGAAGGCAGTCAGTCCTTCCCGGAAACATCGTTAACAGCGCGGTCACTACACCGCAATGCTGTTACATCGCGGTCGTTACAATGACCGCAATGTAACCACGCTATGCCATTACAGCGCAAGTCTTTACATCGACTTGCGCTAGAGGGCGTGCTAACATTATAAATAGTATTGTTTACTATCCCAACACCTTCCCTACTGTTAAGTGGACTGGAGTTGGAATAGTAAATTACACTTTTCTAATGTTAGCACGCCATCTAGCGCAAGTCGATGTAAAGACTTGCGCTGTAATGGCATAGCGTGGTTACATCGCAGTTGTTGTAAAGACAGCAATATAACAGCACGTGTTGTAATAACTAGTGTTGTTCCGTCATACATCCGTCCTTCCAGGGTTCTGGAGGTTGCTGACTGTATGACACAGCGACTTCTGGCACTGAATCTCTGGAAACTGCAGATGGACCGGTAGGGCTGGGGCCAAGTCAGTTCTTCTCTGCAGTTTCCTCTGCTTGGTGTCTTCTTTCATCCGTCTTCATAGGTTGTGGGAATCTCTCTTCTTGGGTCAGGGCTGCCCCCTAAATACTGTTTTTAGGGGGCGTTTTAGGGGCCTCGATGTCAGTAGCCCATGGGCTACTGACCTTAGAGTGACTACACCCTTGGTGTGCTCACCCTACAAGGGGGAGTGAGCACAATCCCTAATCCTGATTGGGGAGTGCCTGCCATCTGCAAGATGGCGGGCACTTAAGAGTGGTCTTCTCCTCGCGTGCCCCACCTGAGGGGTGGGGTTGGCCGAGGTGGGCACACCTTCTGGGCTGGCTAATTTTTCCCGCCTGTCTTCCGATCAAAAAAGGAGGGGAGACAGGAAGGGGGCCTTCTCCTAATAGATAACAGGAGAGGCAGGGGGTCGAATTACAAAGGCTGCAAGGCCTTTGAAGTTCCCCTGCCACAGATGGCTCTTCCTGGCATCGGAGGAGGTGTGAAGGTGTCAACACCTCCGCCCAGGTTAAGGCTTTGTTTCTGGTCTCAGGGAGTGAAGGCTATCACCCTAGGGGTCCAGGAAAATATATTGTGGTGGCAGGCTGGTGTGTACCAGTCAGGGAACCAACCAGAGGCTGGTCGTTTTTCAGGGGGCATATCTAAGATGCCCTCTGAGTGCATTTTTCATTAAATCCCACAATGGCATCAGAACAGGTTTAATGTGCTGAAAAGTTTGATACCAAACTTCCAAGTTTTCAGGAAAGCCATTAAGGTGCTGTGAAGTTCATAACGACTAACTCCCAGAACCATATACTCGTAGTGGCAGTACTGCACTTAAAATGTCTAAGAATTGGCTTAGACACTGTAGTGGTACAGGGCTCATGCACCTGTACCCTCACCACTGGTATAGTGCACCCAGCTAGAGGGGTGGCGGACATATGCCAGAGCAGTGGGTTGTAGGCATAGCACACAGGGATGTGTGCCATGTCGACTCTTCACTTTGTTCTGGACCAAAACACGCAGCCTGCAATGGCAGTGTGTGTGTGTAAAGGTACAGGGCCTCTCAGGGTGGCACAATAGGTGCTGCAGCCCTTAGAGGCCTTCCCTGGTCACAGTGCCTTTGGTACCTTTTACAAGGGACTGACATGTGGCCAGAGAGGTGCCGATTGGGGGTACAAGGTACCGTTTTTGGGAAAGAACACAGGCCCTGGGACCTTGATTGGCAAGCACCCAGGGCACATCAAATCAAAGTGCATAAGTAGTCTGGCGAAAGCAGGGGGGTTACTGCAACAGAAACACAGCTTTCTACAAAGTCGCTAAGTATAGTGTTTTTTGGTAATAATATTTGGGCGTGTTGCCCCAGTTGCCCTAGAAATCCCATTTTGGGCTACAAAAATATTGAAGGTAGGGCTAGGGCCCCCTTGATGACCCGGCTGCATTAGAGAATACAATGAAAGGATGAAAAGAGTCAGAAGATTTTAGAAGATGAAGGTGCACAGTAGGCATTTTTGACAAAAGACTAGTATTTTCGTTATGCGCACATCTTTAATCCTGGGACAAAAAAACTGCAAATCAATATTGTTATCACTACAGCAACGCAAAACAAATGAATGTCAATGAGATGGCAAGATTTAGGTTAGTGGCATTGTGGAGACGAATATGGACATCCCCAGACCTATCCCTCTTTGCAAAAGAACTGTCGGAAGTTAGGTCTATCAGGGGTTCTGGGAAAATACCATGGCTCTCTGCTGTCAAAACAATTCTGAAAGACATGGGTTTGGAACATCTCTGGTCATCCCCACAATCTAACTCTTTCCCACCCAAAGATGAATTCAAATCTCTATATTGGGCCACTATCCGCCTAAAAAGAGTGCTGTTGTCCAACAAAAACGGCCTTACAGGCAGGTTCTTAACATTCAAAATTGACCCATTGAGAGAGCCATACTGGGATGTTATATCTCGAACTCTGGATAAGAACCTGTACCATCAGTTTAGAGTGGGCGCTTTGCCATTAAACATCTTTCTGAACAAACGATCCACAGGGATATCACCTCACTGTACTTGCTGCTCAGGTCATATTGAATCAGAAGGCCACTTCCTTTTTGCCTGTCCTAGGTACGGAGCACCTCGAAAAAAATGGCTAAAACCCTTGTTTCAAAACTTACCATTTAAAACAGCGAAGGAAGCCATACAGGTACTCAGGACCAACACTTCAGAACTCTTTGTGGTAGCTTTGGCAAAGTATTTGGGATGGGCTTGGCTTCTTAGGCTAAAAAACCGTACGCCTTAGCGCCAAGTATAAAGGTTGTTCTGTAATCGGCCATAATTTGTTTAGCTTGAGTATGTAACTGCTAAACCACCCTACGACCATGTCTCATTATCTGCATTCATTGTTCGCAATATTGAACTGTAATCCTGACCTTTTTAATGCAATGTTTTTCTTTAATTTTATATAAAACATTCAGGTCTCTTTATTCATCAATTGAAATTTAATCCTGTTTTATTCATTTGTTACGAATGTTCCTTTGTTTGTACACTTATGTATTTTGTGAGTACTTAAATATTTTCTATTGTATTGACTTTCTTTGGATATTTTAAATGAATCAGTTATATTCTTTTGTATTTTAATGTGTCTTTTATGATTTGCTAATAATCGAAATAAAGACTTTAAAACCTGAAACCTGAAATGAATGTGTAAGTTTGCTTGATGAATATCACTGTGTCTTTATGACTGGCTAAGGCATGCAAGCAGCTAAACGTCCTAAATGGAAAAAGCTATAAAATTAGTAATTCAAACATTGCTGAGGCAGAAAAGTAAATACATCAAAAACAAACTGGCTTTCAATTACAAGCTACAAATCCTGTTAAATGTGAAGTCTAAGAAAGGGTCAATCGATGCCCCATCACAAAACCTTATTGGAACACAAATGGGGGAAAAGTAACAATGGTGGTGTGTTTTTTAGGGTGCTGGTAGGCCATGGTGGAAGAAGTGTATTCTTTTCAAAGCCCTTGTTTTGGTTTGTCGGGCTGTTTTTCCAGCTAGCCCAACCGCCCTTGCGAGGAAATGTGTGTCCTATCACCCATCTAGAAGTGCGCTCAGCCTCTGCTGTGTTGGTGACTGTCCCGCGCATTATGTGCTTAAAACGGGGTGGAAAAGCTTGTAGGTTTCTTGCTGCTAAAGCATGAATAAGTGTCCTTGTGATATGTAAGATTCCCCTTGAGACCTCCCTCAGAAAGCAACTGAAAACAATGTTTTTTTCTTCTAGGACACAGGCCACCTGTGCCGGGATGCATATAATGTTTTGCTTTTAGCGCCGGGGCACTCTGAGTAGCGTCTATAAATCCCTCTATTCATTCATTCAGTTGCAAGTCTGGTTTTTGCTATGAAATACGTGGGCTTACTGTATCTCAAGGAGCAGGGAAATAAGGATGCGCAGAGTGAGGATAGAAAAAGCAACAGTATGATTAGATTGAGGCCAGAAGGGGTCAGGAGATGGAAGCGGAGACTGGATAAGTATTGAGTTGAGACTAGGTATAGTGGGATGACGAGGAACATTGATGTGCTTGTTCTGTACTTTTTTATATTGCTCTAGGATTGAGACGGGGACGATAGGTGAAATGGATTAATTTTTGGTTAGGATGTTTTGGCACATTGAATGCAGTAGGCATGGCAAGAGGTGGGGTGAAGGGAATGGGGTCAGCTGTTGCACCCATATCAGTGTAGCATACGCTGTTTATGGCCACTGGAGGTTTTCTAGATTTAGATGGGGGGATGAGTTTGGTCAGCCTCTGGTCCCAGTTGTTTGAAAGGTTCTAAAGAAAATGTAAGCTATGCGAGGAAAGCAATCAGGAACGATTTAACCATGGCACATATAGGTGTGATGTTGGTCAGGACTGTACAGAAGTGTGAGCATTAGGGGAATAAAGAATTTTAGGAAGGCATTTTCTATTGAAAGATAACTATTTGTCATGGAGAAATATATAGCCTGGTTTCCTTCATGGTAATAAAAAGTATAATCTGTATGTCTTCTCTCAGGAGCAGAAGGTGCATCAGTCGGTTACAGACTGCAACATGCATTTATGCGATAGGGATGAGAGCATTTTTAGTCAAGTCAATAATGGTGAGGTTGTGGATGGAGAGTTGGAGAAATGACAGCAGGTGGAATCAGAGGTCTGGAAAATACGTTAGGGGAGAATTTTTTTCGGTGCAGGGGTGGTTACTTGAATTTTTTTAGGATGGAGTTACCAGGCACGAGAGCACTTGTTGATTTGGCCTGGTCACTGCCTGGCAGGGGTTTAAGTGCACAAACAGTAGGCTGGAAGAAAGAAAAACATTTCTAAAGAAGCTACAAGAATGAAAGAAGTGGGAGGTAAATGGAGCTAAAGGAAAGTTGAAGGTAGACCAGTTAGTTCCAGGAAGCTAGTAGGTAGGTATTGGTTATGGTGGAAGACCACTAGTTAGAAGAAGGTTGTGACTAGATATGGCTACACTATAGAACTGGAAGCTTAGCTTTTGTGCACAGGCAACACAAAGGGGTGATTGGTGGGTCTAGGAGAGAGAGTTAGCCGATAGGCTAAAGCGGGTTGCATTTATGGGGTGGGCAAAACGTTGATTTGTATTCACACATTTGGTTGGATTTAGTCTTTTAGGTGAAGGGCCAGTTGTAATGCAGATATCTTTTTTTAATGGGTCAATGCAAGATTCAGACAATGTTGCTAAGTTAGTGATCATTTCTCCCAAAGAAAAATTAAAACTGCTCTGAATCTTGCATTGACCCTACATAAAATAATTTGTTTCGCATCACATTTGCAAAAAGAAAATCAAATCTCATCATTGTGTCATGCATAATATTTTAGAGTGAACTGTACACACAGTTATGCTTAGGTTTATTGGGTAAGGCAATTCAGCCAAGTGCTATATTTTTGTTATAATATGCCAATCGATCTGATAAAATCAGCCCTTTTCACAATATACGGGGCATATTATTGACTGTGCCATTTCCTTCAAAGGGGACGATAAATTAAATGTGGGGAGTTGATCTCCTTGGCTGAGATAGATTGCATGTTTCACAGGGCTCCTTATGTCTCATTGGCCTCTGCTCGAGGCTTGGTATGAGCTTCCTCAGGAACCGTGGTTTTACCATTATTGTGCAAGCGCAAGTTAGTGGCCCACAGGTGCAGGTTGGTTAGCGACCTGCAGAAGAGCTTCCCCTTTCCTACCTGATAAACAATGAAAAAAGGCAACCTCAATCCCAGTTATTTTCAGCCAGTGCCACTGGTTTCTCCTGTTCTTTGGCCCTAAACTTTATCTTTGTCAAGAAAATCAGGAATCCTACTCTCTGATATTAGATTCACGAGATCTCTTCTCCCACCTTCACCCATTCCACATGAGAAGCCAAACTCAAGTCTGATAATCGTGTGATGAAACATCGTTCACAACCTAACTAGATTAAAGTGTATAAACCTGGGCATTTTACACAACACAACCATCACCTGGATCCACATGAAGAATAATCGCACTCACTCATGATTGTCCGAAATTGCTATGGATGTGTATGTAATTCATTTGGGATATGTTTGCCTTATGGTACTGCTACTGTTGAAAATAAAAACAAAAATGTTCATATAAAAAAAGAAAGTAAATAATGTCAGTATTACTGTTAACTGCAAAGCAGACTTTCGCGTACAGGCTCATACATACTGGGCTTGTTGTAAAAGGGCTCTTCCTTAGGTTCCGTCAAAAGAGCTACCCAATATTAGGTTAGAACATACTACAAACACAGCAGGTTAGGTTGAGCAAGAAGTAACAGCAAATAATTAACTTAAATGAACCAGAAAAGAGGACAATGCTGATGCGTGCTTACATACCTGTAAGTTACAGCATCTTCTTTAAATTTAAATATTTATATTGCCAAATATAGGAAGCCAGCAATATTGCACTTCTCGCGAGAAATGACAAAAGAAAAAGAAGCATAAGGGAACGAGGAATGCTAGCGTGGGCAGGAAAGTAGCCAAGGGAGAAACAAGGAGTAATCTGTATGTGAGAAAAAGGAGAAAGAGGAAAAACCTCCCTCTGCAACCTATAAAACTGTTCTCTTTAGTCTCCCTGTATGTTGCATGTGGAAGAGTCCAGACATTTACCTGCTACTCCTAATACTATCCTTGAAGATTTGCCCCACCGCTTTCATGGACTCTCAACAGTCTGTGCAGCTCTCTGTCATGGAAACTCGTGGGTCTCTGTTGCTCTCTGTCATGGAAATGATGTGTAAACCAAATCTTTGGGTTAGTTCCACAAGTTTTGCAGTTCCCAGCCACAGATGCCTGTACTGAGTTCCGAGCATCAGCACTTGGGAGAGAAAGTCCAGGTTGTTGTAGCCCCCACACAACCCCACTCAACGCACTTGTTGATATGGTGTCTGTGCTTTATGGGTTATTAACAGTCCCTTAAAAAAGAGTTTGGGACGCAGTAGTAATTCAGACCCAACTCTGTTCTTTAGATTATCGTCCACCGGTACTGCTCTACGAAAAATACACTTTGCATTTACAAGTGTTTTATTTCAACAGTCTCATCCTCTTGCTTAGCACATGAATAATAACTAACCAGAATATAAGCAGGACAAAATTTACGCATGTCATTATCGAGAATAATATGAACATTTTTAACATACATGAAATGTCATTAGCACCCCAATACTTTTTTACGCTATACCTTGAGAACAAGGAGAAGGTTTACTCGCATTTAGCATTCTTTTGGGTTCAGAGCACTGCATATCTGTTTATAGCAAGAAGCTGTAGTTATCAGCCTTGGGCCCGGAGAGATAATTCTTTATAAAGGAAAACACACATCAGCTGTGCTCAGCTCCTCTCCTCCCGGAACTGGCTCGATATCAGCTCTCAGCACAGGAATGGATGTTGCAGCAGTACGGTAATCTGACAGTCTGTCAGGATCTCGTGCAATAATCTGAGGGCCTCTCTGAGTCCTTTCCCACTGCATAGAGTTTTTCTAGAATTAGCCACGACCTTTACCCTACATGGAGGATTTTCCATTAAATTCCAGACATAACCCATATGCATCAATATGACAGTCTTAAGACGAACCACTAAAACCAGTATTAAAAAAGAAAATCAATTAAGGCTACATTGTTTATGTTATCTTTGCTTTCTGACCTCGAAATATAGATAACAGGGAACATGTCCCAGACTGTGGTCACATTAGGTGTTTTTTCAAGGTTGTTGTATAGATGACTTGGCACTTTCCCAAGATCTTCGAAAGATACAGACAGACAATATCTAGGTCAAAGTTAGGTCAATGATCAGGCAAAAAAAATTGAGTCAGGCCAGCACAAATGGAGTCTGGCCTTTGGGTCTTAGCAACAGATACTTTTGGGTCTCTGTCGCTCTCTCTCATGGAAACTCATTCTTCTTTGTCGCTGTCTGTCATGGAAACTCATTCCTCTGTCTAGTGTCTACCTCTGTCATGGAAACTATTGGGTTTCTGTTGCTCTCTGTCATGGAAGTTCTTGGGTCTCTGCCTCTCTGTCATGGAAACTCATGCCTCTCTTTTGTGGTCTGTAATGGAAATGCATTCCCTGTGCAGCAAGCTCTGTCATGGAAGCACTTGGAGCTCTGTACCTGTCGTGAAAACTCATGCCTCTCTGTTGCTGTCTGTCATGGAACCTAATTCCTCCGTGTATCTCTGTGTCATGGAAACCCATGCCTCTCTGTAGCTATCTCTCTGTCATGGAAATTCGTGGACCCCAGTCCCTCTCTTTAATAGAAACTCATGCCTCTCTGTAGATAGCTCTCTGTCATGTAAACTCTTGGGGCTCTGTCGCTGTCATGAAAACTCTTGGGAACATTTCACTCTAGGTCAAGAAAACTCATAACTCTCTGTACTAAGCTCTCTGTCACGGAAAATCTTGGGTCTCTGTTGCAGTAAGTCATGGAAACTCATGCCTCTGAAAGCATTCTGAAAGCATATGTATACTCATATTGTTTAACTTGGCAAACTGTGTAGCTGTCATGGAAACTCATCCCTCTGTGTAGTTCTCGGTCATGGAAACTAATACCTCACGCACTTCACTGTCACAGAAACGGATACCTCTGTGTCGCTCTCTGTCAAGGGAACCCCAGTTCTCCTCATACAAAAACTACCCTCTAACACTTGTCCTGCTTAGTATGTGTGCTGTACAATGCAGCACGCAGGCAAATAAGGAAAAATGAAGAAAAATTAAGACATTCCTTCTCATTTCTTCTTCCTCTATGAGACATAAGGTTTTTGTGCACATACCTGTCTGCGAAAATTTGAAGATAGGGATTTGCGGTGAAGAACTTGGCTTTTTAGAACCCAGCGGCGCCAGGGGCATGTCCAAAGTCTTCGGATTCACCTGTCTTGGTTTACAGAAACACGGAAAACTTCTGGGTGGCGTCAGAGACCAAGTTTATTAGCTGCAGCCAGTAACAGTGATCCTAAAAATACACAATGGGGGTATTTCAGGAGACTGCTCAAATTCGTAGAGCAAGACATCTCCTTTTATACACAATATTCACATTTACAAACATACACTCCCACTGCGCAAAAAGTTAACCAATGAGGTACATTCTCAAACAAAGTATCACATGACGAAAAGCTCAGTTTGCAATGTCCCAACCCAAAGTTAATCATTTGGAATGTCCCAAATCCAATTTTCACAAGCAGGACAAACCCATAATTGAAAAGCACAATCCATGTAATGAAGAGCATAGAAAAGGAAACAATGTCTGATAGTGAGCAAGATAAGGCATGTGTAAGGAGACTAAAAGTTAACGATATCCTGAACAGTGTTGGGCAATCTCAGACAACGATCAAACCAGGGAAATTGACTCGGCAGGGTCAGCTTTAGGTGAAGGAATCAGATCCTTGCAATTCACCTCGGGATCAAGAAAGACCCTGTTAATGTATACCAATACATGAAGGCCAGGCCGCTTCTTTCGTTCGACCATATTCGTCGGCCTGCGTGATGGCAAGACAAAATGGAGACTCAAACAAAATGAAACCCATATTCGGGACGAAATCTCCAAATGCGTAATGTACTTCGCTAGCTAACGTGACGAATTCACTTCACATTAGCCGCACTCACTAAATACGGTTCAACATCACCAAAATACTGACGGAACCATAACCTTACATAACGAGGCCCGTTTTCACAGGACCACAGCGGCAAAACCCATGAGTTGTTGCATGAAAACGCACGTGTACCACCCATGGGACGCCCCTTGAAACAAAGTAATGCAAAGCAGCGCATTGCGCAACTCTGTGTTGCTTTGGGAAACTATACAAAACAAATTCTGATCTGTGTTGGATAGTAAATCCTATGGACTACTGTGGCGCTGTAAGCTTTTTATGACCGAAAACTATTTTTGCCAATGCTTGTTATGTTGGAGAGGGCTTGGCATCTTCCAAAACAATAACGTTTAACAAAAAACATGTCAATACAAGACATGCACTGACAAAACCAAAGGCTGGCCCTCAATGTCAGACCTATTGGTTCTGCCAATGTTTTTTTATTTTAATTTTTTGCCCCATAATCTTGTTGAATCTGATTACACCGATATTCCTTTATAAATATTTTTGGGAAATACTACCATGTATCAAACACATTTTACTAAATGATGCTTCAAAGAAATAGTACCTACAATTTCACAGTAATTTAGCAAAACATGTTTTTTCTAGTTGCATATGTTTTGCACACATTTTATTTTGAAAGCAAAGAATCATCAATCTTGTTTTCAAGCTTCTTCAGAAACCTAGCATTCTGAAAGCATTGTATGAAGCCTCACATTGTTTAACTAGGCAAACGTGTGTACACATTCTTATACTGGCACCACTGTCAGTAATGCAATGCAAGCTTACAGCATTTTCATAGAACGCTCACCCTAACAAAGGCTTTGCATTAATGAACCATAAATACAAGTCTGAACAGCATTAAATATTGGACAGAGATACTACCTTCACTGTAGACAATGCCCTTCACTGGTATATAAGGTGGCACTGCTAACTGGCAGCCAAAGGGTTTGTGCTGCAGGGGTTTGGGCCTACTTGTCCCAAGGACAAAATAAACATAAAAACGTGTTGACCTTGACCCCACACAGTATGTTCTGGGCATTAGGCTATAGGATTTCCACACCCCTGCCTGAGCCTCTGTATCTACATTAAAATATTAACACTTTTTAATGGGACTACCAAATTCCCCGAAATACTTTCAGTTTATTGGCTGGATTTTTAGACTGGATGAAAATGCAACTTTAATGACTCTTCCCTAGTTTAGCCTATAATGTGTACTATTCTCATCATGTCATCTTGCATTAAGGTGGTATCATTTCTTACCAGGAACGTGATCGAATGCATTTACACCATTTCCAGCTCATGTAGGTTTACAGAAAAGAGGCATATTTGTACAATTACGTTAACATTTAAACTTACAGTGCTGCAGCCTGATAGTGATACCAAAATATGAATGCAATGCTTAGAAGCGTTGACTTGTCAATAAAATATGGCCCTATCACTGTATATCCAGGCTTGTTCTGATAACTGAAAACACACTCATTACTCTCTGGTCTGCACCCTTGGCAACTGACTGAAGAGTGATCATTTTAAATGTCATTTTCTTCGCTCCTTTGCCATTTCAAATGCTGTCTGGCGCTGCTAGGACCACTTGACTCCTATTCCACTCTTTGATGTGTTCTTGTCACTACACGACATTAACCATTTCTGAAAAGAGAGGAAAGGCCCCTTTGATCGACGACGCCATGCCCTGAGCCCACAGAAAGTCAGGCCTGATTTACTCGGCATGCAGCCAGTTTGCAGTCTGCAGCCCACTGAGACGCTCATTATTTACGCAAAGGACCTGATTTTACTAAAAGGATATTTCAGGTTTAATAATACTGCTAATGTCTCTCTGTCTACATACACTTAAAAGCACCCTGTTAGACCTGTCTGGCTTTTTGACGTAGTCCCTCCTCATTATTATTTATTTTGTCCCCTTTTTGCCCCTCATACCCTTAATAATTTTTGTCTACTGACTTTTTGTAGGTGTTGGCCAGGGGGATAGGTGTTCTTTCTCCCCCTCATAATCTTTTACCTCAGGCCCAGAGGCCTGTTCTGACAGGAAAGTTGGCACCACCTAAAATGGTGGCCACCAACTGCCCTAACTGTCACACACAGAACTTGGCCATAGCCTAGCATAGGGCATTCTAGAACCTTCTGGTCCATTCTGGACCACTGAAGGGCAGCCTATATAAGGCGGAATGCGGGGAAGCCATTTTGTCTACCTGTGAGAGTCAGCTGGAGGACAGGCTGTAGCTAAGGGTAGGAAAAGGTTAGACATAGGGTTGACCTCCAGGACTGGGAAGCTGCCTTACTGATCCACCCCACTACTCCCCTTTTGGTTACTTGTCCTGGCCCCGCTGTTGAGGGTTACTGGAGACCCTGGGCGCCTAGCTTGCCCCTTGACTAAAAATATACAGGGGAAGCTTTCAGGAGAAGGAGACTGTAGTGCTGCGGTGCGCAGTCCTCTGCCCAGCAGAGAGAGAGGCTCTCCTTGAGCAGTGTTTAGAAGAGGTAGGGATAAATCCTGTGACCCCCCCCCAGTAGCAGTAGCCAACTGTATCCTGCCACTGGCTGCCGTGACTTTCCTTGCTGGCAGAGTCTTTCTTTCCCCCCCCCTCCTCCTAAGTTCATCACTTACTGACTGGGGCGGAAGCGGAGGAAGGCTGTGCAGTGAAAACCCCAATTCGGCCTCTGCGGAGAAGCGCTGGATTAGCGCTGTGGTCGCTGATGCTGTGAGGAAGTAACAGCCCTGAGGTAATTTCCCCGGTCCCAGGGAGAGAGGAGGAAGCGGGCAGGCGCTGACGCGAGTGCCCGATCTCCATTTGGGAGACGCTGCTTCTGCGCGCATGCCCAGGCAGTGAGGTATCCCTGGCGCAGGAGGGGCCTAAGATCGAGCAGGCCCGGGAGTGTAGTGTTCCTTCCTCGGAGCGGGAGCAGCGGGAGGAGTCACCGGCACGCGCGCTACTGCGCATGCCCGCCGGAAGAAGCGTCTTTGCCGTCCAGCGTTGAGGAGAGGCGCCGGCGGCTTCTACAGGTTGCGGAGCAATCGGCTTGTCCCTCCTGCCCAAGCGCCACATTGAGGAGCTGGCCCGGGCAGGGAGGGAGAGATACGAGGCCCGGTAGGGGTTTGGGGCATTGTGGTGTCTGCCCTGATCAATTCCAGCGCGAGTGCAGCGCGGAGGAGTCGGCCTGAGGCGAGAGAGAGCCTCTTCAGCCTTGGTTCCCCGGGCCCTCGCGCTTGATAATCCTTGACCTCTGGCGCAGAGCTATCCTAACAACAGTCACAAGTAAGGAGGTAGCTACGTGGGGGATTGACTTCCACAGAATTAACTGTATATAAATTGAGACTCTGACTCTGGGAATACAGCGTCTATGAGGAATCCCTGACAGGGTTCTATATAAAGCTGATTTAAGTGGTTCTTAACCCATTTCTCTCTAACAGGATAAGAAAGAGAACTACAAACGCTATTTATGTAAAGGAAAGTGTTACCCTGATCTAGTTAAAAGGTTGATCTTGCCAAACTTTAGAGTAGTACTGTAGTGAGAGATGATGCATAGTAAGCTGAGTACAGTAATTGCCTAACGGAGTTATAAAAGTGTAAGAATTATCTGCCAGTCATCTAAGTGAACTGTCTATACTACAAACGCTGGTTGTTAATATGATTTAGAATTGAAAAGTATTCCTGCTATATTCCACACAAACTGAAGTGTAATTTAATTGTGAATTCTAAAAGTAAAAAGAGCAAAGATATATATTATTTTTATAAAGCAGTACTTATTTTTCCACATTTTGGTGTAGCGTTTTCTTTTTGAGTGCTATTGCGTGGTTTTACTGTTGGGTGGTCTGCAACCTTTACACTGTGCCTCTGAAATATCCGTCTTGCCCTAGGCCAGGCTACCCCAGTTCCAACATATTGGTGCCTAGCGGTGGGATCCTGACTTGGTTGCAGCTACTCAATAGTAATTCAACGTAATACACTAAAGCTACACCAGGAGTTTTCTCCTTGCGGCCCTCCCAATTTGTCTTTTTGATTTTTCCAAATTTGTTCCTGGTGGTGGGTGGAGGTGGCTTTAGGTTGCTCTTGCAACTCTGAAATTTCTGGTGTGTTATATAGGTTTGCCTGACTCACAATGGAGTTCGCTATGGAAAACCTGGAAGTCTATTCTGTGTCACAGTTGAAAATGTTCTGCCAGCAAATGGGGGTATTTTTCAAACATGGTGCCAGGAAGGGGGAGCTCCAGACAAGTCTTAGGGCTTGGGTGGAGGCACACCAAGAAAAGAAGGAGGAGGATGAAGAGGCCGACCAGGACACGGTGGGGGGGGTAGAAGGTTTATTCCGCTCTGAGGGGGAAAACTTACTCCCAGGACCAGTGTCCTACTCCAGAAGGGGCAGTAGCGCCTCTGGGGGAAGCCTAACGGAAGCCGAGCTCACCGATAGGAGGGAGAAAAGACAGTTGAGGTGGGAGTTGGCTAAGTTGGAGCAGGAGAAAGAGGAGAGGAGGATGGCCCACGAGTTCAGACTGAAGGAACTGAAGCCCCAAAGCCTGAGAAGGGGGTCCTCTCCTGAAAGGAATGGTGGTAGCGAACCAAAAGGAGACAGCCAGGGAGACCAAACCCTATTTACCAAAAGACCTGATAGCGAGCTTCAGTCAGGGGGACGATATAGCTAAGTGGCTGGCTGCTTATGAGGTTTCTCTGAGGGTTCATGGGGTGCAGGAGAAGCACTGGGGGGGTAGTTTGTATAAGTACATGCCTCCTGCTGGTCGGGACACCTTGCTGGCCCTGGAACCAGAGGAACAAACAAACTACCCCACCATGAAGCTGGCGTTGATAAGGAAGTTCGGGCTTACCCCAGAAAGGTACCGACAGAAGTTCAGGGGGAGCCACAAATTGAGCACTCAGAACTGGGTGGACTTCCTTGACTACGCCAGAAAGGCCTTAGTGGGTTGGGTCAAGGGCAGTGAGGTAAAAGATTATGAGGGGCTGTACGATCTATTTTAGAGAGAACACCTCCTCGAGAAATGTTTTCCCGAGCTGCGCCAACACCTGGTGGACAGCAAGCTGACCAATCCCCGGAAGCTTGCAGAGGAGGCGGACATCTGGGCAAGTACCCGGGTGTCCTCTAAGGGGACTGGAGGGGAATCTCAAAAAGCCGGACAGGGCGCCCCCCAGAAGAAGGAGGGGGGAGAGAAAAAGAAAGAGTTCTCTAAAGGTCCCCAAAATAACTTCCAAGGGAAGGGAGCAGGTTTCACCCCTAGGGCAAACCCGCCCAGAAACCCTAATCCTGGCCAAAGCCAGCAGCCAAGGGTTCTCCACTGTTTTGAATGTGGTGGTGTTGGACATTATAAGGGGGATGTCAGATGCCCAAAGAGACCACCCCCTCCCACCGGAGGAAAGTCACCGGGAGTCGCTAGTGTAGCGCTCGGGGAGGAGTTGCCCTTAGATAAGGGGGGTGAGTGGGCGGGTGTCACCTTAGTGTCCCTGGGAGAGCGGGAGATGGTGCCAAAGATCCAGGTGCCCCCAAATACTACAAAGTATGGGCAATGGGTTACCATCAATGGCCAGAGAGGGGAGGCTCTGAGAGATACAGGAGCCAGTATGACTATGGTGAGAAGTCAGCTGGTGTCTCCAGAGCAGGTTGTTCCTAATGTACTCCACCCCGCCGCGATGGCTGACGGCAGAATGGGCCACTATCCAGTGGCTGAGGTTCCCTTTGAGTGGGAGGGGGTTGCAGGTTCACTTCGAGTTGCCGTAAGCCCTGCCGTGCCAGTCGATTGTCTGTTGGGGAATGACATGGAACACAACACTTGGAGAGAGGTGGAATACCGGACGCATTCTGCGATGCTGGGTACACCTGACTGGGCCTGTGTCAGCACACGGTCTGCGACTGCCCGGAGAGGGAGTTCGCCTGGGTTGGAGCCTGGAACAATGGCCCAACCCGCTGCTAAGAAGGGACAGACCCGGAGACAGAGAAAGCCTGCTCCGGCTTCCACACCCCATGAGACAGATCGGCCACCTGCGGTGGTGGACCAGGAGTCCGTGGAGGGGGAAGTAGACTCTCTGGAGGATTTACCCATCCCTGCGGAGTGGCATGTGGAGGGAGGTCCTACCAGAGAGGAATTCTGTAAGGGGCAGAGGGAGTGCCCCACCCTTGAGGGACTGAGGCGACAGGCTGAAGCCCAAGCAGCAGGTGATGTTACGGGACACTACCATATTTACTGGGAGGATGGACTCCTCTACAGTGAACCCAAGGTACCCTTGCCTGGTTCATCAAGGGCCTTGGTAGTCCCGCAACAGTACCGAGCCTTTCTTTTGGAATTGGCTCATGCCATACCCCTGGCAGGACACTTCGGCCAGGACAAGACCTTTGCACAGCTTGTCCTCCACTTTTACTGGCCTCAGATGAAAGTGGCGTCCAACACTTACTGTCGGACATGTGTAACCTGCCAGGCCAGTGGGAAAACAGGGGTGAAGCTAAAAGCTCCCCTGGAACCACTTCCAGTCGTTAGCATACCCTTTGAGAGGGTAGGCATCGACATTGTAGGGCCTTTGGATCCACCAACAACAGCTGGTCACAGGTTTATCCTGGTTCTGGTGGATCATGCCACACGGTACCCAGAGGCAATTCCTCTGAGGACAGTCACTGCACCTGTAGTGGCAAGAGCCCTAATGGGAATCTTTACCCGAGTGGGATTTCCCAAGGAAGTTGTGTCTGACAGGGGGACCAACTTCATGTCAGCTTACATGCGGGCAATGTGGAAGGAGTGTGGAGTGACCTACCGATTCACCACTCCTTATCACCCCCAGTCGAATGGACTGGTTGAGAGGTTTAATAAGACCTTGAAGGGCATGATCAGAAGTCTGCCCGAAAGCCTGCGGAGGAAATGGGACGTCCTCCTACCCTGTTTACTGTTTTCCTACAGGGAAGTGCCCCAGAAGGGAGTGGGCTTCAGCCCCTTTGAGCTTCTGTATGGGCACCCTGTACGCGGTCCTCTCAGCCTGGTGAAGGATGGTTGGGAGAAGTCTCCCAGGAAACCCCCCCAGGATGTGGTGAGCTGCATGCTGGCCTTCAGGAGCCAAATGGCGAAGTTGTGGAAGCAAGCTTCTGACAACTTGGAGGCCAGCCAGGCAGTCATGAAGGAGTGGTATGACCACAATGCTCACCAGGTGGAATTGGAGCCTGGACAGAAAGTGTGGGTGATGGAGCCTGGAGAGCTTAGCGCCCTCCAGGATCGCTGGACAGGCCCCTTTGAGGTGTTGGAAAAGAAGGGTAAGGCCACATACCTGGTGGACCTCAAGACCCCTCGACAGCCCCTACGGCTGCTGCATGCCAACCGTCTCAAGCCCCACCATGAGAGGCCCAAAGTCATGTTGATGATGGTGACTGACGGGGAAGAGGAAGCGGAAAGCGAACCTCTCCCAGATCTCTTTTCGTCTCAAGAGAAGGATGGGTCAGTGGAGGGAGTGATTCTCTCTCCTACTCTAACTCCTGAGCAACGGGAGGACTGCCGCCAGATCCTGGAGCAGTACTCTTCGTTGTTCTCCCTTGTCCCGGGAAGGACTCTACTGTGTACCCATGACGTGGACACAGGAGACAGCCCACCAGTGAAGTCGAAGACCTACCGGCTGTCTGACAAGGTGAAGGCTAGCATCCATGGAGAGGTTGCCAAGATGCTAGAGCTGGGAGTAATTGAACCTTCCAACAGCCCTTGGTCCAGTCCGGTGGTGCTCGTGCCAAAAGCCGTACCACCAGGCACCACACCTGAACTGAGGTTCTGTGTGGATTACCGAGGACTGAATTCAGTGACAAGGACTGATGCTCATCCGATCCCTAGGGCGGATGAATTGATTGACCGGCTAGGAGCTGCCCAATATCTGAGTACCTTTGACCTCACTTCAGGGTACTGGCAGATCTCCTTGACAGATGGAGCAAGGGAAAGGTCAGCCTTCTCCACGCCTGAGGGACACTACCAGTTCTGTGTGATGCCCTTTGGGCTCAAGAACGCCCCTGCCACATTTCAGCGGCTGGTGAACCAGGTCCTCTCTGGAATGGAGAGTTTCTCTGCTGCTTACTTGGATGACATCGCTGTCTTCAGTAGCAGTTGGGAGGACCATCTGCAGCATTTGCAAGCCGTTCTCCAGGCCCTGAGACAAGCTGGGTTGGCCAGCAAATGCCAGATTGGGCAGGGGTCGGTTGTGTACCTTGGACACTTGGTGGGTAGGGGGACTGTGCAGCCCCTGCAGGCGAAGATTGAGGCAATCATGGCCTGGGAACCCCCCAAGACACAGACTGAGGTCCGAGCTTTCCTGGGCCTCACAGGCTGCTACCGTCGCTTTGTGAAGGGGTATGGCACTATTGTAGCACCCCTCACAGAGCTCACCTCCAAGAAACAACCTCGACGGGTAGTTTGGACGGGAGCTTGTCAGCAAGCTTTCGAGAAACAGTTGAAACAGGCAATGTGTGCGGCACCGGTCCTGAAGGCCCCAGACTTCTCCAAGGAGTTCATTGTCCTAACAGATGCATCAGAACATGGCATTGGGGCAGTGTTATCGCAACTGAATGAAGAGGGCCTGGATCAACCTGTAGTCTTCTTATCCAGGAGACTGCTTCCCCGGGAACAGAAGTGGAGTGCCATTGAGAGGGAAGCTTTTGCGGTGGTGTGGGCTCTGAAGAAGCTGCGGCCATACCTCTTTGGCTCGCACTTCCTGGTTCAGACTGACCACCGACCCCTTCGTTGGCTGATGCAAATGCAAATGAAGGGGGAAAATCCCAAGTTGTTGAGGTGGTCCATCTCCCTACAGGGAATGGACTTCCGGGTGGAACATCGGCCTGGAGTGGACCACGCCAATGCAGACGGTCTCTCCAGGTATTTACGCCTTAGTGATGAGGACTCCCAAGGGGTTGGGTAGTTCTCCCCACTTTCAGCTGGGGGGGACGCGTGTTAGACCTGTCTAGCTTTTTGACGTAGTCCCTCCTCATTATTATTTATTTTGTCCCCTTTTTGCCCCTCATACCCTTAATAATTTTTGTCTACTGACTTTTTGTAGGTGTTGGCCAGGGGGATAGGTGTTCTTTCTCCCCCTCATAATCTTTTACTTCAGGCCCAGAGGCCTGTTCTGACAGGAAAGTTGGCACCACCTAAAATGGTGGCCACCAACTGCCCTAACTGTCACACACAGAACTTGGCCATAGCCTAGCATAGGGCATTCTAGAACCTTCTGGTCCATTCTGGACCACTGAAGGGCAGCCTATATAAGGGGGAATGCGGGGCAGCCATTTTGTCTACCTGTGAGAGTCAGCTGGAGGACAGGCTGTAGCTAAGGGTGGGAAAAGGTTAGACATAGGGTTGACCTCCTGGACTGGGAAGCTGCCTTACTGATCCACCCCACTACTCCCCTTTTGGTTACTTGCCCTGGCCCCGCTGTTGAGGGTTACTGGAGACCTTGGGCGCCTAGCTTGCCCCTTGACTAAAAATATACAGGGGAAGCTTTCAGGAGAAGGAGACTGCAGTGCTGCGGTGCGCAGTCCTCTGCCCAGCAGAGAGAGAGGCTCTCCTTGAGCAGTGTTTAGAAGAGGTAGGGGTAAATCCTGTGACCCCCCCCCCAGTAGCAGTAGCCAACTGTATCCTGCCACTGGCTGCCGTGACTTTCCTTGCTGGCAGAGTCTTTCTTCCCCCCCCCCTCCTCCTAAGTTCATCACTTACTGACTGGGGCGGAAGCGGAGGAAGGCTGTGCAGTGAAAACCCCAATTCGGCCTCTGCGGAGAAGCGCTGGATTAGCGCTGTGGTCGCTGATGCTGTGAGGAAGTAACAGCCCTGAGGTAATTTCCCCGGTCCCAGGGAGAGAGGAGGAAGCGGGCAGGCGCTGACGCGAGTGCGCGATCTCCATTTGGGAGACGCTGCTTCTGCGCGCATGCCCAAGCAGTGAGGTATCCCTGGCGCAGGAGGGGCCTAAGATCGAGCAGGCCCGGGAGTGTAGTGTTCCTTCCTCGGAGCGGGAGGAGTCACCGGCATGCGCGCTACTGCGCATGCCCGCCGGAAGAAGCGTCTTTGCCGTCCAGCGTTGAGGAGAGGCGCCGGCGGCTTCTACAGGTTGCGGAGCAATCGGCTTGTCCCTCCTGCCCAAGCGCCACACTGAGGAGCTGGCCCGGGCAGGGAGGGAGAGATACGAGGCCCGGTAGGGGTTTGGGGCATTGTGGTGTCTGCCCTGATCAATTCCAGCGCGAGTGCAGTGCGGAGGAGTCGGCCTGAGGCGAGAGAGAGCCTCTTCAGCCTTGGTTCCCCGGGCCCTCGCGCTTGATAATCCCTGACCTCTGGCGCAGAGCTATCCTAACAACAGTCACAAGTAAGGAGGTAGCTACGTGGGGGATTGACTTCCACAGAATTAACTGTATATAAATTGAGACTCTGACTCTGGGAGTACAGCGTCTATGAGGAATCCCTGACAGGGTTCTATATAAAGCTGATTTAAGTGGTTCTTAACCCATTTCTCTCTAACAGGATAAGAAAGAGAACTACAAACGCTATTTATGTAAAGGAAAGTGTTACCCTGATCTAGTTAAAAGGTTGATCTTGCCAAACTTTAGAGTAGTACTGTAGTGAGAGATGATGCATAGTAAGCTGAGTACAGTAATTGCCTAACGGAGTTATAAAAGTGTAAGAATTATCTGCCAGTCATCTAAGTGAACTGTCTATACTACAAACGCTGGTTGTTAATATGATTTAGAATTGAAAAGTATTCCTGCTATATTCCACACAAACTGAAGTGTAATTTAATTGTGAATTCTAAAAGTAAAAAGAGCAAAGATATATATTATTTTTATAAAGCAGTACTTATTTTTCCACATTTTGGTGTAGCGTTTTCTTTTTGAGTGCTATTGCGTGGTTTTACTGTTGGGTGGTCTGCAACCTTTACACTGTTCCTCTGAAATATCCGTCTTGCCCTAGGCCAGGCTACCCCAGTTCCAACACACCCAAAAGCACTTCATGACCTATTAGTATGTTTTTCAGTGTCTGCTAGTTCCAGGCCTGGTCGGATCATGCTCATGACTCAGAGAACCTCAGCTGGTCGGCGGGTTGTAGGCTGCTGACAAGTATGACAATGGCTCCTCTGCCTGTTTAGATCAAGATTTGGATGCATCCGTTTTCTGCAATTTGCATTTTGGGTTTTATATGCCTCCTTGGTGAGCTACAGGTGGAGTCCTATGACACAGTGTATTCACGACCAGTGTCTGGGATACCCTCGCTGAATTCTGTTAAAATAGGTCCATCCATTCACTAATACACTAGTTAGATCATTAAAGAGAGTTGGTTAGGTACTATGGGCCTCATTTAAGAGGCTGTACTTCACTTTTACGCTGCAGGTGCGTCACATTTTGTGACGCACCAGTGGCGTAAAAAATGCGCCTTGTTGCGCCATATTTACAAAGTGACGCATCTAGGTAGATGCGTCACTTTGCAAACCCCTGCGCCACATTATACCTGCGCCTGGTATAATGTATGCAAGGGGGGCGTTTTGACGCAAGAAAGGGTCATAGAAGTGACGCAGTGAAATCTATAAGAAATACTGCTAGAGATCTTTCCTCCAGATACAATTTAATCCAGGCTAACATTTTCCCTTGAATTCCAATCCTCCATAGTCTGTTCAACAGAATGGGGTGCAAGACCAAGTCAGATGCTGATGACATGTCTAAAAGCATGACCTTAGCTGATGCATTCAAATCAAGGTTGAAGCAAGATCTTAAAACAGCCTTCACTTTTCTAATATGATAGAATCAAAATCTTGAGACTTCACTCCTCTTATATTAAAGAATCAAAATAATAAAATAATCTTCACAGTTCTTATATTGTAGAATTATTTTTTTCCTCAGTTATCGCTGTTGTCATTAACAGAGAATATAAGCTGCTGTATTGAAAAGATGGTTCTATGGTTTAAAATTATGGGGTCATGACGATCACACTGAGACCACCACCGACAGGCTGTCATGGCGATCTCACCTCCATTGTAAGGCCATTTCCCGCCCACCATATAATGATGGCAGGCGGTTCTGTGGCGGTCGGAAACTCAGACTAGCACGCATCCGATGGACTCCTTGAGACCGTCGGTGCTGCGGAGGCCTTCCTATCTCTGAAATGGTGGCAGTGCCTACCAGGCACCGCCGTAAGGATTAGGATGGTCCCTTTAATTTGGCCTATGGGACCCCCAATGCTATGGGCCCGATTACGATGCAGTAAGAAATGGCTCTGACTGCCGGTCAGAGCAATTCTTACTGCATCATAATCTCTTGTTTGGAATAATTTTCGCCCAACCCATTTTGATGGAGTCGGTCGGAAATTATTCCAAAAAGGAGTTCCAAATGGCTTACCACAGGCTTGAAAAACCCGTCCGCCATTTGGAAGGCCTTCAGTAATCCCACGGCCAGCTCTTTCCTGCTGAGGGATTACGATGGCAGCTTTCCACTGCCTTTCGGTGCCGGCCTTTCCGACATAGAAAGGCATTGGGAATCTGTCTTTGGGGACCCCTGCAGAGCCTCCATGGGTGCAAGGCCGCCATTGGCACCTATGGTGCCCCCCTGTTGATCCCTTGAGGTGCCTGTCACCGGGTGCAGGGATGAACTACTTTCTCTTAAGTAATGTTTGTATTGGTGTTATGTTTTAAGGAAGCTCTGCTGTAGTAACCTCAATTTAAGAAAGTGCTACTGTGTATTCGTAGTCCTAAACAACTTGCACTAGCAGGCAGGACTCTGGCAGTTTGCATGCGCTGTGCCAGACTTGTTATAGCAGTCTTTCAGGTCGTGCTACGTATTGGGTTTGTTTAGTAATAATTTAGGCCAGAAGCACGGGTTTTTCACTGTCAACTATCGAACACTTAATTAGGCAGTCTTCATTTTAAGTCTGCCTATTTTAAGATATCATGTAATTTGGAAATGTCAGGAGTATTAGCGCGAGAGGGCGCTTTACTAAGAAACAAAATGACAAACAGGAAGTCGGTTGCTCTCTGCGTTCTCTTTGGTAGCGTTGGTGAGATTTAACGATTTGTCTTTCCCACTTACCATATGGAGGAGGTGGTGAAAGAGGCTTCCTGGGCCCTTTACGGAGGCTCCCTCACAGGCTTCACTTCAGGAAATGAATAATATGGCAGTTGGGGCAGCCTTGCAAGCCAGGAAGAGTCCTCCCCTCCAGCATTTCCCCCCATTGTTGAAACAGGGGGGATATGCTGGATACCTATCTGCATGTGCCAATCTACCCAGACCACTAGATGTTTCTGTGCTTTGTGATAGGGGCCTATCATTACCAATTTGGAGTCCTGCCATTTGGGTTAACTTAAGCACTAAGAGTTTTTACAAAGCTCTTGGCTTCACTGGTGGGAATTATTAATTCTAAAGGTATCCATTTATACCACTATCTTGATGATAGGTTAATTAGATCTTCTTTTTCAAAGGTGAAGAGTGATGTCAGAGTTGTAGTTTGGAGGAATGGCTTCCTGAACAATCTCGGCAAATCACATCTTCACCCGGTGCAGTCGCTTCAGTGTATCGGAATTAGGAGAGGTGTTTCTTTCCCCGAAAAGAGCAAACAGACTAGCATTTGTCAGACCTCCTTCAAAGAACTCAAGCATCAGCAAGGTTGTGGGTACGGAGTCAGAAAAGATTACTTCTGCACTTGCTTTTGTGACTTATAGCCGACTTCACCTAAATTCATTAGCCTACCATTTATTAAACCATTGGAATCCCCTCTCATAAGATTACAAGGGTTTGGTGACAGTTTCTCCACAGGTCCGGTAAAAGCTCCTGTGGGTGCTCATGCCAGGGAAGGTGGCAATTGAATAAGCCAGCTCCTCAGATGCCAGCAAGAAAGGTTGGGGAGCGGTCCTGGAAAAAGACAAAGCTCAGGGAAGATGGTCTGTTCCAGAGATTTAGTGTTCTTCCAACTGGAGGGAGTTTGAAGCAGTGCAAATCAAGAATCAAGCGGTCTGCTTTAGGACAATCAAACTGTAAGAGCATATGTAAACAGGCAGGGAGGAAAGGTTCCTTCTGTCTTTCGGCTGGCCAGGGAGATTGTAGTAAAGTAGTCCATGCTAGTAGATGATGTTTAAGTAGGTTTATTTAAGTGGACAACATGTAGCATAGATCCTGGACAGCAGCCCCACCAGGAGCAGCCAGCTAGCTGCTCAGCCCATCACCAACTGTCACCACTCACACCAGTCACCCAAGCATTCCACTCTTGGTCCACACACCAACATTCCACAGAGAACACTCACACTGGCTCAGCAGCCAGGAACAAGATAACATAGAACATTATAATACAACATGAAGATACTATATTATCTCCTTCCTATGAAATGAAATGAAATGAAATTTATAAACGCGCAACTAAGCCCAAAGGCATCAAGGCGCCTAACCAAAGAAATCAGAAAAAGGCAAATCCAGAGCTAGGGGTAGGCTTTGGCAAATAGCCACGTTTTGAGCATCTTCCTAAAGGCTTGCTTAGTGGGGAGGGATTTAATCTCGGTTAGCAGAGCATTCCACAGCTTAGGGGCCAAGGTTGAGAAGGCTCTGCCACCCCATTTGGCTCTGCGGACACGGGGGATTGCCAGCAGAGACTTATTGGCTGAGCGCAGAGTTCTAACGGGAGAATAGGGAACCAGCAGTTCCCTCAGGCCTCTAGACCCATTTGAAGCCAAAACCCCATAGATCAGACATAGGGACTTAAAAGAGATCCTGGACTCTATCGGGAGCCAGTGCAAACTTTTCCTTGCAGCCGTAGCGGAAGCCCGCTTGGGTAGGTCTAGTACAAATTTTGCTGCGGCATTCTGTACCATTTGAAGTCTCCTTATGAGGCCCTTGTTAATGCCTAGAAGTAGGGCATTGCAATAATCTAATCTCGAGCCTATTAAAGCAACTACCACTTGCTTCCTGGCTTGAGGGGACAGATAGTATTTTATCTTCCGCAGGATGTTTATTATGCCCCAGCAGGTGGAGATGGTCCTGTTTACTTGGTGACTCATCCCCAGAGTAGGATCAATCATGACTCCTAAATTCCTGGCCAAGGCAGTGGGTATAGGGCACTGGCCCAGGGATGGAGGCCACCAATCCGCCGACCAGATGTCCTCCTTGCCTCCGAACACCAGAATCTCTGTTTTCTCGCCATTGAGCTTCAATGAATTGCAGACATCCATTGAGCCACTGCCTCCATGCAGTGTCTAAAATTGGAGGCAGCCAAGATGGAAGGTTGGGCGAGAGACATCAGGATCTGCGTGTCATTGGCATAGGATACTACCTCCATCCCAAAAGATCTAATCAGCCTGGCAAGTGGGGTCACATAGATGTTAAAAAGGGTCGGACTTAAGGCCGACCCCTGAGGGACCCCACACTGCACAGGGTGGGATGGAGATAGGAACTCCCCCATCTTGACTTTCTGTTCCCTCTGGCCAAGGAAAGAGGTCAGCAGACTGAGTGCTGGCCCCTCAACCCCTATCTCCCTCAGTCTGGATGTTAACACTGAGGGAGACAGGGTGTCAAACGCAGCCGTGAGATCTAGCAGAATGAGGAGGGTAGTCTGGCCCTTATCCACTTTTGTGCGGATATTATCAAGCACAATGGTGAGGGCCGACTCAGTACTATGCTCTCTCCGAAAACCATGCTGCGAATGATCTAAAAGGCCAGAGGTTTCCAGAAAGGCTGCAAGATGCTTGTTTAGATGGATTTCCAGCATCTTTGCAGGGGCTGGGAGCAGCGAAATGGGGCGGAAATTTTTGAGGACTCCCGGGTCAAGTGTGGGCTTTTTTAGCAGTGGTTTAACCACTGCTCTTTTCCATTGTACGGGAAAAGTACCGTCCTTCATTGCCCGATTCATGATCTCTAAGTAGATGGGCAGGAGAGACTCCTTACATTGTTTGAGAAGCTTCAAGGGGCAAGGGTCTAAGGGGGAGGCCGATCTGGTCTTTAACAGAAGGACTTCAAGTTCCTGGAGGGAAAGAGGTGGAAAGCTGGACAAACACCCCGGCAGCAACTCCTTGGAGGATGTTATAGAAGGGACAGATGGACACGGTGTGAACGACAAGGCCGCCCTCTGAAGCTCTAAGGCCGAGTATATATCGACAATTTTAGATTGGAAAAATTGTACAATGTCATTACAGAGCTGCTGTGAACTCATCACGGGATCTGGTACCTTCAGTGATGTGAGCGTATCTACTATCTTGAACAGCTCTTTCGGCGAAGAGAGTGAGGTGGTTAGAGAGGTAAAATACTCCTGTTTGATTCTAATCCCTTCCCTCTTATACTTCTTTAGGAGGATTTTATGTCTTCCTATAAAATAGAAGAATAATGAAACACAACTATAGACAACAAAATACAATAGAAGTCAATTGTCATAACTCAGGGATGAACAGTAGAAACCACATCACGAGAGGGAAAAGGACCACATAACGAGGAAAGAAAAGTGAAAAGGTAAATACGACATACCCATCCTCCTCCTTTAATAAAGAACTAGCAGCCCGTCCCGACCTTGTCCGGGAGCAATCATGCTTTAGGACCCCCGCCCGCCCGACGTTGTCCGTGGGTCCCCCGGATCCTTCCTTTATATATTGCAGTATTATACCTCTATGTTTCCTTTGTACGCTTTTGTAACCTGCACATGTCACATTTTGCTCATGTAATGCACTGTTTGTTGGCTCACGATTCTCACTTTTGTAAAGCACTCACTTTTGTAATGCACGGTTTGCTACCTCTTTTGCTTCATTTAATGCTCACTGCTCCTCCCCGCCTGTATTTCACTTACGCTCAACGCTCCTCCCTGCCACTTTTTCCTCATGTATGCACCGTTTGTTACCTCTTGTATGTTGTTGGCTCACGATTCCAACTTTTGTCTGATTCTCACTTTTGTAATGCACTCACTTTTGTAATGTTCGTGGGTCCCCCGGAGCCTTCCTTCATATATTGCAGTATTATACCTCTATGTTTCGTTTGTATGCTTTTGTAACCTACACGTGTCACTTTTTCCTCATGTAATGCACCGTTTGCTAGCTCTTGTATTTTGTTGGGTCACGATTCTCACTTTTGTAATGCACGGTTTGCTACCTCTTTTGCTTCATTTAATGCTGACCGCTCCTCCCCGCCTGTATTTCACCAACGCTCACCGCTCCTCCCCGCCTGTATATAACCTACGCTGACCGCTCCTCCCTGCCTGTATTTCACCTACGCTCACCTCTCCTCCCCGCCTGTATTTCACCTACGCTCACCGGTCCTCCCCGCCTGTATTTCACCTACGCTGACCGCTCCTCCCTGCATTTCACCTACACTCACCGCTCCTCCCCGCCTGTAGCTTTTGTATTTCCCCTACCTCATCCGCCGCTCACCGCTCCTCCCTGTCAGTCCGCCGCTCCTCGCCGCTCCTCACCGCCTGTCCACGGCTCCTCCCCGCCTGTCCGCCGCTCCTCCCCGCGCACGTCGCGGCCGGCCGGCGCTACTTCCAAGGGACTACTTTTTTTTTTTTAGGTAAATATTTTAAATAACGTATATTTTTTTAATTTTATATAGCCTATGTCCATCTACAGACCCTGCCAATTCCAACGATGTATCGGGTGTTTGGATTGGCGCTGTGGTTCCCGAGTTTACCCGCCTCAAAGGTTCAAAGTTCTTCCTTTAGAATAGTAGTATAGATGAAAATACTAATACAATGTGTATACTCTCCAAGAAAGGAGAGAAGCCATGTAAAAATGTGGAAGAAGGGACTGGGACCCAAATTCTTACCACTAAATAAGGGACCAAACCCCATAGAAAGGTAGTGAAAAGCACCCACTACAACAAAAACGAACATGCAGCACATGGTGGCTTACGCACACAAGAAACAAAAAACATTGTAAAAAATGGAACTTAAAAATCCATTCTATGTGTAAAAAGGGAAACAAAAAACCCTGTAAGTTAGCCATCATGTAAGGGTACATTGGTGTTCAGTGAGGATATGGGACTAAAACCCATTCCTAGCATGAAAGGGAAACAACCCCTTAAAGCAAACCCTCTAGTAAGGGTACAGTGTCATAAAGTGTGGATATGGGACTAAGACCCATTCCATGCGTGAAACCAACTATAAAGAAACAGACAACCACCTTCTTGTAACAGTAAGCGCACCCAACAAAATTAAATAGGCTAACCCAAAAATGTTTTTGCAGTAAAACCCAAACAACTAAATCATGTCACTTTTAAAAACATACTATGCATATTATTTAAACATGCACCAAAAACAAAGAATATATTTAGCTTAATAATTAATCCAAATTGGAGATACTTGAAGAGGAAACTGCGCCTTAAGATAAGAGAAAATAAATAAACTGGTAGCTTTACACTCTTAACATTATGTCTTCCAAAGCATGACTTTAAACCTCACAGAATATCAGCTGTATTAAATGCGCTAATTTAGTCCCACACAGAGCAGTCAAAGTTCAAAGTTCAAAAAGTACTTTATTCGGTTAATAGGCAATAACCATAAAAGCAACAACATGAAATTTCATTTACACAGAAATGTAAAAAGGAGGCAGTTAAAATTCATCCAGACCAATTGATTTCCGCAATTTAAAAACATGTCTAAAAAATTCTGAGAGTACTGCAACAACCAAAACTGTGTCCATTCTTTGCAACTCTAAAAATGCTGGCCGACATCTATTTAAGTTCATTTCTTTGAGAATTGGGATAGTAAGTTTCCTACGCGGTAAAGTATAAAATTTACAAAAAAATAAAACATGGATGTCGGATTGGGACAAGGATTCATCACATGGGCACATAGGCAAATCACGCGACCACAAATTCATTTCTGGGAAAGTCAAAAGTCTAAAAACAATATTTCATCTGAAACCTGTCAAGAGGAATCTATCATAATTGGACATACGTAGAGTTAAATACATCTGTAATTTATCACCAGTTAATAACAGCTGATGCGAGGAAACCGTCTTTTTCTTTACTTCCTCTAACATTCTTTTCTCCTCGAGGTGTTCCATACACAATTTTTTCAACAACTTTATGGATATATTAACCATTGTGAGAGGATCATCATAGTATTGTTGGCATTCGATTTCTATTAAAAAACATTTAACATAATCTAGCCATTTGAATCTGCTCTCATTTTCTAATTTTAAGACGTCCCACAAAATAGCCCGGTTCACTGTACACTCATTTGTTGTCCATACCCTATGCCACAAAAGAATGGGCTGAGTTCTGATTATATCTGTAATGTACGGTTGCCCAAGTTCGATGTGGCAGATGTGGGTCGCAACACTTTCTGGTATTGTCAGAATATGCCTCGAACTTATTTTCGGCTATTTGAATTGATTTTATGTTAGTATACCCCCAAAGTCCAGATCCATACAGAGCCACTGATAGACACGTAGCATTATAAATAGTTAAGACTTCTCTTATTGGTTTCTTACCCAACTTCTTTATAAAATTCTTTACGGCCATTATTGTTTTAGAAAACAGGAGAGTTCTAGCCTTTACAGCACGTGTCCAAGAGCCAGTCTCATGAAACAGGATACCCAAGCAAGGGAAAGTGGAGGTATTTTCCAGGGGAATATAATTTATACACATCGTTTTCATTTGTTTCCTAGTTCGTGTACCACAGTTCATGGAGAATGTTTTACTACAGTTAATTTTTAGGTCCATACTCAACATGAACTTATCAAAGGATGTTATCAGGTTCTGTAGGGCCAGGGGGATCCGGGCCATTAGGACTGCATCATCCGCATACAAGATTGCAGGGATAGATCTTTTGCCAACCCTGGGCATATTCCTGCACTCTTGCAACAGAAGAAGCTCAAGTCCACTTATATAGACCAAAAATAAAAATGGAGCCAGGACGCATCCCTGGCGTACCCCACGTCCTATCCCGAATGATCTGGTACATTCACCCCCCTTTCCATAATGAACCGATGCTGTGGCCCCTAAATACAATTCCCTTAAAAAGCAAATAATAGGGTCTTCCACGCCCAACCTTTCTAATAATGCCCATAGTTTACTATGGGACACACAATCAAATGCCGAAGTAAGATCCACAAACGTCAGGTATAGGCGTTCACCCTTTACCCTGGTATATTTTTGATGAAGAATAAATACATTTAAACCTTGTTCAATTGTTCCTATACCATTCTGAAATCCAAATTGCAAGTCACTTATTATCCCATTATCCTCGGCCCAATTTTGGAGTCTAACTAGGATGACTCTGCCAAGGATCTTTATAGATGAATCTAGAAGAGAGATTGGCCTATTGCAAGCACAATTTTGTCTATCTCCCTTCTTGTATATTGGGACAATGACCAATGTGAACCATGAAGGATTTTATCCCCTCGCTAGCGCAGCATTAAAAAGCTGTACCAGCATGGGGCGCCAGATCTCACTGTTTGCTTTGAACAAATCTGCTGGGGTCCCATCTGGGCCTGCAACCTTTCCCACATTTGTTGCTTTCAGACTCATCATAACTTCATCCAGAGTAACCACCAGCTTCTGGGGCCCGTACCCTTTTGTCACACAGTGTGTCAAAGCCTATTTTGGATGTTTGATCTAGGCAGCTATAAAGATTTGAGAAATGTTCGACCTAATCGTCCTCCGCGATTGCAATTTCCATACGTGCTTTGGTATTATCAGAACAGAAAGGGGGCGTTTACGGCCCTCCAAAACGCAGATGGATCTTTAGACTGTGATGCTGCACATAGGACCTCCCAGGCCTCTCTTTTTATAGCCTTTTTCCTATTTTGATGCCTCGTTGTATGCTTTCCTTGATCCTCTTATTAGTAAAGGGTCTCGAGGTATCCTATGAATGGCATATTTCAGGTCAGTAAGTGCCTTTGTGCATGCGCTGTCAAACCATCTCCTGTTGCCTTTGGCCCATTTCTTTGACTCCACTCACAAACTATCTCTAATAGAAGATGCTATAATGTTAAAATGTTCTATTATCCGCTCACTATCAGTGTTCACCCAGGCAAATCATGAAGCTATCTAAAGAATTTTTCAACAGTTTGCCTAAGAATTTCTCTGGGACCAACTTACTCCATTTAAGTGTATACCCATTTTGCCTCCCAAACATCACATCTGGGAGTGCGCGCGTAAGGGACCCATCATTATGCTGTCCCAAAATGGGTTTTCAATCTCCATTATTTGCAGCCGATGATGGCTTAATGGTAAGTCTAGGGTCTTGAGCCTCTTAATCTTACGGCCATAAGTATTTGAAGAAATAATGAAGTCAATAGTAGTCAGTGCTCCTCTGCCAATAAAGGTCGGGAGAAAATGAGATGGTTTTTGGGCAATTTCATTTACATATCCCAAATCATAGGTGAACAGTATTTCATTTAGTAAGTCCCCGATCATGGAGTGGTCAAAATGTGTAAGGTTAATGTCCTGCTCCAACATTAAATCACAGATCCCTTGTTGCCCTTTTTTGCAAAGTGGACAATTAAAATCCCCCCAAAGAATTGTTACTTCCCTTTCATTTCTATCTATCTCATGTTGTATATCATCACTTAGCATTTTTAAAGTGTTGAGAATATCATTATTCGGGCTATTGTTATAAAAGTTTATGGCAATAAAACTAGCTGCCTTCCTGCTATCTATCGTTACTGTCTGGTAATAGCTACACTTTGATGAAAAGCGTACCCGCTCATACTTGAGCTGATTGGAGAGGTACATAATCAGCCTGCCTTTTGCTCTCCCATGTGAGCCCCCCACTGCCGGAGTGAAAAAGCTTTTATAACCATTTATATATACTGGGTCAGTTGACCAAGTTTCTTGCAAAGCCAAGATATCGAAACTGTTTATAACACTTTCCCAGGAGGGGTTTTTAGTTTTCTGTTTCAGACCTGCCACGTTCCAAAACAGAAAACTGCAAGATTCCCTATTCTCAATCACTACAGGCTCACCCAGGAACACATTGCCCGATTCCCTTCTACGTGTCGGGGAATGAGGTTCGCCGCAATATTCCCCCATCTTTTGTTCGAGTTTGCTATTTCTCTTATAGCCTTCCCCTTTATTAAGGCTATTAGTCGCTACAGACGTAGTTTCTATTAGGTTAATGTCTTCATTACCCTGCAACAGCCTCTGCTCTTCTGAATTCTTATTAATTATATCAGGATTCTCCTGTGTTCCTAACATGTTAATAGGAGTATCCTTGTCGAGTCAGTCCACAAATTCAAGACCCGAAAGTAAGTTGAACCGATTGTGGGTTGGTATGTTATAGGCGCTTAATGCACCACCTCTATTACCCAACAAGTAGTTATTTTCGAAGTTCGAACTTCCGTTTGGAAGGTAAGTCAGTCTGGGGTAGGAGTCAATAAATCTTTGTGGGTAGGTAAAAAGTGTTTGATTACGTCCATGATATTCTGATCCGGAGCTTTTTAAGGACTTCATTCCTAATAAACATACTTTGGGATAGGGGGCTGACGTCTGCGGGTAAAAATAACTAAGATAATGTGTAGAGATGGAATCAGTACCTCTCGCACCATACCAGTCCCCAATATGCCTCACAGCTCTATGATCTTTAAAATTGATAATAATTACATCCCCCTTCCTCTCTTTTGGACGTGAACCGACCCAGATTGCACTCCTAACACTTAGGATTTCTCCATTAATGTGAGCGGGCAAAGGTCAATTGTTACACAACCAATATACTACTTTATTACTTAAGGCTCGATGATCTTCCTTAATACCGAGGGGGAGCTCAGGGACTCCTACCATAATGACAACAAAAGGGGCAGATTCTGGCGGTAGGTCTACTCTTTTATTTGATTGTCTGTATATATTTTGTGGGACCTTTGCCCCATTTTCCTTATCAACTTTACTTTGTGGGAGTTCCATTTTTTCCCTCAAATTCGTTTTATCCCCCGCTCGACAGCTCTCCTTTCGTTTTGGTGCTACTTTAGGTGCAGTCGTCTTCTGTGGTGCAGAAGACATCTGTGCTGTTTAGGGGGATTTATGAATTGGCTTTGTTCCTACGTGATTGATATTTATGGGGACAGTAGGACAGGGAGGACATTGTTTCGTGGGCGGCAACAAGCTTACAGAGTTTGCTAGAGGATTTATACTGATCAGACCCTTTGCAAGATCGGTTAATAAGAGTGTATTCCCTCCAACTTTTTTGTCGATCAGGTGTAGCTGTGTATTGAGCATCCTAGTTCTTTCTAGGAGAGGCAGCATCAGGGATTTCACTAGGATTTCAATTTTTCCCAAGAGGCCGCCATCATCAGTAAGACAGTATGGGCAATAAGTGGATATTAAAGGAGCCCTAGGAGGGATTAGCGGTTGAGCAGGGTCTGACACTATCGAGGTCGAGTTCCTCTTTTGTACTTTAGCTTGCCGGGTTTTTAAAGGACCCCCCCTCTTTTTTTGGCAATTTTAATCTTAGGTGGCGTCCTCTGACTCATATTGGAGGGAGATGGGGTAGGTAGCCTCGGAGAGTTCGATAGATCAGCATTATCACTACTGGTAGACAGACTCAGCAAAGATGGAACACTATTAGAACCGTCCAGCTCTTCTCCAATACCCTCAGCATCCTCTACATCCACCAACCTAATTTCCTCCACTATATAGTTTGTAGACACCGGGGAAGCCACAGTCCCTATTTGCCCTAAAGAAGATCGCTTCCTCGTTATAAGTCCAGAGAAAGACGCTTCTCCACATCAGCGATTTCCTTCTCGAGTACGTTAGAAACTCTCTTGAAAAAATGGTCGAGAGTTCCAGTAGCCACCCCATTTGAAGTGGCAAGAGTGATATTATAATTTTTTCCAGCCTGTGAGGACATAGTTACTTACAGATAGTGCCTGCCAACAGTTTGCAGTAGATGACACACAATAACAAGTTATTATATGTTCTAGACAGTGAATAGATGCAAATTCTAAATGTCTAGATGATGGTAGCAAACAGCAAGATGTTAGAGGGGTAGCCCAGCCCGGCCTTAAACGGCCCGCCCTTTGCCCGGGCTTAGCCCCGAGCTTCGTCCCGCGATGCGCAGTAGGAACGTGATTTAAATACACAAGGAAGGGCGGGGCTTGCACGGGAAGAGGCACCAGCTGTGGATGGTACAAGGTATGCTGGTCCTCGCAGTCCTGGCGTCCCGCGCTGTGTCCTGTGATCAGGGTCCTTCACAGGCTGTAATTGCAGTCAGCCAAGTCGGGAAAATTCGCACTCAATGTCCCGGCAAGGTAGAGAAACAAGCGGTGTGGCAAGAACTGCTGCGAGCGGCTCCCGCGGAGCGGGGGCCGCGAGCAGTGAAGTACTGGTGGAGAAGGGCAGGGCTTGCACGGGAAGAGGCGCCAGCTGTGGATGGTACAAGGTATGCTGGTCCTCGCAGTCCCGGCGTCCCACGCTGTGTCCTGTGATCAGGGTCCTTCACAGGCTGTAATTTCAGTCGGGGGAATTCGCACTCAATGTCCCGGCAAGGTAGGTAAACAAGCGGTGTGGCAAGAACTGCTGCAAGCGGCACCACAGAGCAGTCAGTTTTGCACTTGAAGGCAGACTTCACAATAAAACATGTTGCTTGTAACTGCACAAACTCCTGTCTAAGAATGGTTGAGCAGCATCTTTTATTTTATAGTCTCCACTCTTTGCAGACAGTTCAGCGCTTAAGCTACGGTCCGCAGGCTGACTCACCCATGCGGTGCTCCTTACAACACAAACTTCCCTTTGCCATAGATAAAATTGTGCAGTTCTTTTTTCCTCAACGCGCGTCCCTCGCAGTGGGCATACTTCGCAGCCCAACTCCCCATAGAGCCTCTCCTTACCGCACAGCCTTTATATCACGGCTCTTCACAGCGTCTTTCTTTCACTTTTCACCATCATTTGGCAGACTTCCTCAAATGCTACGCCTTCATACTTTTAACTACCAGATTACTTCACACTCCACCACAGCTCTCCGTTTGCAAGAACGCGGCGGCAAAATAATGTCTTCAAAGACAGGTTGTACACAGACTGACTGACCTGGATTGAGAACCTGTCAACACTTCAGGGTGATAAACTTAAAGATGGCGGCACGCAGTATTAACGTGCACTGAGTGGCTTATGCCATGAGCATGCTGCAAAGTGTCCCACAGCAGCTCCCCAGGATCCGTAGTGACGTACACTTTGAAGGAAAGAATCAGCGCGTCTGAAAGATGACAGTAGATGTGTGCATGCTACACGCTACTCGCATCTCTATTTTTAAACCGCACCAGTATGCGGTTTAACTGCCATTGTTTAGAGGGAAGCCTCAAAAGAAAATTATTAATATAGGGAAGAGGAGTTGGGCTAACGGCTAGGGCGGTCGACCTCGAATCTGGGGAACTGGGTTTGAGTCTCGGCAATGACACTGAACATCCTGTGGTTCTGGGCAAATCACTTAATCTCCCCTTGCGTAACAAAAATGAATGTGTGTCCTTATGTTATGTAACTGGTGCTATGTAAAGCGCTCTGATACCCAATTTGGGTCAAGTTCGCACTATATAAAACACTGGGAAAAAAACAATAAACATCTCACCACAAATATCCCACTCCATGAGCCGACACCTGGGACGATTACTAAACATGCCAAAAACACCCCAAATTGGGAAGTCATGCAAAACCAACGTCGTCCGACACTCCACACAGGAAAATGAGCTAAAGTATGAATTCCCAGTGTGTGGAGATTTCCGCTCCAGTGGCAATAACAGATCTTTGTAGACACCAAACCACTAAAACCTTTAAGAGACATGCAGCAAACACAACTTCCGCTATAAAGTTCTCCAGGTGCAGGTTGCCAGGAACATGAATGAAGGCAGATAAGCTTGCAGAGTCAATGTGGGCAGCGTCCATATTAGATGAGTTGTGAAGTGACTTAGGGCCCTATTAGGATTTCGGCGGATCGCATTGGCTGGGTGGCGATCCGCCTGCCAGATGCTCCTGTTGCATCCCGACATATTAATATGGCAAGGGGTACCACAGCGGACCGAAAGACCGTCTGCGGCTTTTCCGTCGGTCGGGCGGAAAAGGCATACAATATAGTGGCGGTGCCGTGAGTTAGCTAGGAACAAGATAACATAGAACATTATAACACAACATGAGGATATTACAGACATATATGCTTGGCAGAGGTCACTCTCCACTCTCTACAAGTAGTGTATCTTCCGGGGAGGGAGAATGGACCTGCCCTCCAGCTAAGCACAAGATTTTGTCTAAAGTTAATTCATTTTTATGAGTTTTAATTTGTTTTTTAATTAATATTTCTTTAATTGGTAATTAATTATGGAAGTAAAAAATGTTTGTTTAGATGTGGGTTGTGAATTGTGTTGTGTTATAGGGAAGGAATTTAAAAAACAAAATGTATGTAATAATTAGAATTTTTGCTTCTAAATATTTTCTAATAAATATGTTTGAAATTGTTTTTCTTCATTTGTATTAATATATTTGTAGGTAACTGTCATGTATTTAACAATATGTTTAAATTTTTAAATTTTTTAATATTAAATATATTTTATTTAAATGTTTATCGTATATATATATTTTTATTTACTTTGCTTTTTAAATATTTTGTTGTTGTTAATATTTTGTTTGTTTTTTATTTCGAACTGATTGTTACCCCCCAACAATCCAACACTTTCCCTACTGTTGCACTCACTGGAGTGGGAATAGTAATTTTTACCCCTCCACTATCCAACACTTTCCCTACTGTTACACTGACTGGAGTGGGAATAGTACATTTCATCCCTCCGCTGTCCAACTCTTTTCCTACTTTTACTTTCACTGGAGTGGGGATAATAATTTTTACCCCACCGCTATCCAACACATTCCTTACTGTTGCACTCAGAGGGGAAATAGTAATTTTACCCCTCTGCTATCCAACACTTTCCCTACTGTTACACTGACTGAAGTGGGAATAGTAAATTGTAACCCTCAGCTATCCAACTCTTTCCCTACTGTTGCACTCACTGGAGTGGGAACAGTAATTTTTATCCCTCGCTATCGAACACTTTCCCTACTGGTGCACTCATTGGAGTGGGAATAGTAATTTTACCCCTCCACTATCGAACACGTTCCATACTGTTGCACTGACTGAAGTGGGAAATGTAAGTTTAAAGATTTTTAAATAGTTTCATGTTTTAATTTATAATAGGATGTCTTTTTTATATTAGATGTTATGTTATTAGTATATATATATATATATATATATATATATATATATATATATATATATATATATATATATATTCACTGAAAAAACAATAGGTTATACACTATATATAGTTAGGAATTAGCCTTTAAAAAACCAATGAAATTCACTAAAAAAACATAGGTTTTAGGCCTTATATAGTTAGGAATTAACATATAAAAAACCATTGAAATTCCTCCTATATAGTTAGCTGGACATTTTATTGATATAAAACCAATGAAATTCGACATATAGTTAGTTGCACTAACTATATATTTCGCGCATCCACAATCCAATGCTGATGATGTCACATATTACATCATTCATGACATGGTCAGTGACATCACTGATGACATCATCCAGTGTCTGTGTGTTTTTGTAAAGTTTAAATATGTTTTACATATTGAAGAATGAGAGGATGTATAAGAGTATGGATGAAGGATTTGATTGTATAAGTGAGTAAGTATGTGTTAGTATATCTGTGAAAATGTAAGCTGTTCTGTGTTTAACTGTATAGATGAAGAAATCAAAGTGTGATTGATTCTTTACAGGACTGAGTAGGTGTGTGAGTAACTCCATGGATGAGTGGCAGTGTGTGAGTGTCTGCATAGGTGTATGAGTGCATATGATAGTATTGCAATGATGAGTGACAGTATGTACGAATGACCTTATGGGTGAATGAATGAATGTGCATGTAGACATAGGAATCAGTGAGTGGGTATGTAGTAAATGGTATTGGTGTGTCAATAGTTTCAAAAATGATACTCTGTATTTTACACTAGGTGTATTAGCGTGTAAGGAGGTGCATTGTAAAAATCACATGAAGTATATCATCAGTGGTGTGATTATTGATGTTAAATGAGCTGTCATCAGTGATGTCATCAGTGATGTCACTGACCATGTCATGAATGATGTAATATGTGACATCATCAGCATTGGATTGCGGATGCGTCATCAGTGATGTCATCAGTGATGTCACTGACCATGTCATGAATGATGTAATATGTGACATCATCAGCATTGGATTGCGGTTGCGCGAAATATATAGTTAGTGCAACTAACTATATGTCGAATTTCATTGGTTTTATATCAATAAAATGTCCAGCTAACTATATAGGAGGAATTTCAATGGTTTTTTATATGTTAATTCCTAACTATATAAGGCCTAAAACCTATGGTTTTTTTAGTGAATTTCATTGGTTTTTTAAAGGCTAATTCCTAACTATATATAGTGTATAACCTATGGTTTTTTCAGTGAATTTCTTTGGTTTTTTAAAAGCTAATATCTATAGCTGTAAAATATATTCTTTATTACGTGACGTATCACGTAGCCACATGAGACGCCTCATGACGCGTCGCCTAACCGTGACGTATCGGCTCTGCAGCGCAAACAAAACCCGTAATAGAAGCGCGCCGGAGCACGCTTACAGATATATATATTTTGTCCCTAAATTCCTATGTTTATAAGAAAAGTAGAAAAGTGCTGTCTTTAACCAAAACCGTAACTCACCAAAACTGGCCACTATAGATGCTAGAGCGTATAATGTGCCACATTTGACAAATAACATTAATGGGAAAATATGTATTGTGTAAGTGGTGCGTCTGAAAAGTGTTTTCTGCATCTTTAATCCCTCTCTCTTCTTACTCTCTACTGCTCTTTCCATTTTCTGCGTCCCTTCGCCCTCTCCTTCCTGTCTTGCCCCCTCTCTTTCCTTCCTGTCCCTCCTCTCTCCTGTCTTGCCCCCTGCGCTCTCTCCTGCCTGTCCCCCTCTCTCCTGTCTTTTCCTGTTGTGTACCCTGCGCTCTCTCCTGCCTGTCCCACTCTCTCCTGTCTTTTCCTGTTTTGTCCCCTGCGCCCTCTCCTGCCTGTCCAACCTCCATTTATCTGTCTTGTCCGCTCTCTTTCTCCTGCCTGCCCCCCTCTCCCCTGTCTTTCCCTATCTTGCCCCTCTCCTATTTCCCCCGCTATCCCTCTCTCTTCTTACTCTCTACTGCTCTTTCCATTTTCTGCGTCCCTTCGCCCTCTCCTTCCTGTACACTGTGCGAGAAATGCATTCAGAACATGGGCTACCTCCATAATGGCGGGCTAGCACTAGCCAAATGCATATTTGTACAGGGGGAGCATCCACAGAGAATTACTAGCCAAAACACACCGTACTTATTGCAATAGCAGTGTATGTAGTTACTGCAAATGCAGTGTGTGTGGGTTTTCATTTCTAATTTCCACATAGTGTATGTCAGAAAAGTCTACCACCATGTGGGAAAGAAATAGAGGGGAGAAAATAGTGCAGCAATGGTAAAAACCACTGCCAATATGAATTGCGCCGTGCGTGAGCATCAAAGGGATGGTACACGCTGGTAACTGAAATATGCGCCGTCATGGAAACGGAAGGAACCGCCCGGTGAGTGCAGTTAGGCAGCCAAAGTAACCCGGAACATCGAGCCCTTGCCTTACCATACAATCCGCGTTCGCGGGTGTTCAATCATCCCAGGAACACTGGGCAGATGCACGCGTGTGTTTTTTATGCCTCCCGACTGCAACGAGCAACCTGGCGTGCCTCGCTCACGTGACCGGCAAAAACCCTTATCACGTGATTGGGGACAAAACGCCTCAACCCAAATAAAGGGCTGTACTTCCCAAAACGGCGGCAATTTAAAGTGCCGAAATCGCCCATTAGTCATATGTAATTGAAACCATTGGTGTTAAAATAAAGATAGTAAGAAAGATTATAGTTCTTTGGAGTGTTTCACATATGACCAACCTACCAACCAGGCAGGGGGAAGCGGAAACCACGTCCTCCCGGTTCCGCCCACAACCAGGCGGCGGCGGCCATCTTGAGGCGGCTCGGGCCGCGGCGGTGATCTCAGGGGTAAAACGAGGGGTGAGCACCCTCGAAATTTAAATAAAACAGATAAAAATAAAAGAGAAGCCCCCCAAGCCCCCCCCCAAAAAAAATATTCGCGAAAAATCGCGGGGTGCACGCAGTGCGCGCTTATAGATATATAATTGATTTCTCTTCTAATTTTCTCAGGAACCACTGGAGGGATTTACACTATTTTACCAAAAGCGTGATCTGCATACCAGACACTACCATCTTGACAAGTTTGGTGTCATTCCCTTCAGCGGTTCAAGCTGTAGCCGAGTCTAAAGGTCCTATGGAAATTAACATGGGGAAAACACGTTTTGGGACCCCCCTTTTTTCTCAGCCTCCACTTGACGAATCCCCCCCAAACTTTCAGGGAAGGAGCGGAGCGGAGGGAGCCATCTTCTTTGAGAAATTTGCGAAGATTCATCAACCAGCGCAAAAGTTATTCCCAATACAATGTTGGGGATTTCCTATGTAACTAGGTCCTAACTATATATACCTACTGGCGACCGCCAGTAGGTAATATATATAATACACATTTTTATATAATTTTAAAATGATAAAATACATTAAAATTAATAGTTTCATTGTTTTAAAGTAAAAATATATATTATTATGTATGTGTCATTTTTTAAATTAAGTTTATTTTTTAATATATTTGATATTTATTATTTTATATTTGGAAAAATCTATATTTTGTATAACTATATTTTTGACATCGATATTTTTGTACTTACCTGTTTAACCCCTTCCATGCTGGTGACGAACCCCAGCCGTCACGCTCTGCGGCGCTCGTGTGCTGATGACGGCTGGGGTTCGTCACGGCCCCGCCCTGTTCTTTTGTTTACCGCACAGCGGCGGAAACGGCCCAGCATGGAAGGGGTTAAGTATAGGGAGTCGATATTTGTGCATTCTATATTTTTACCTCTATATTTTTTTACATCTATATTTTTGAGGTTGATATTCTGTCAGTGAACCATCAGTGCGGTAGCCTTGAGGTCTTCTTTATTGTTTCCCTCCATTTTCACGGATACCCAGAGCCCTGCAGAAAATTCAGTCCAATCATGCCAGCTATTTCTGTTGGTAGTCCCTAGGATGGGTGAGAAGGCTTTCATTTCCGTTGTTACAGCAGATGGCAGTTTCTCCTCCATGGAAATTTCCTCTTCAACCATCACCCTCGAGTCAGCTGCTTCGCTCTCAGAGTTTGCTTAGGGCTGTTCTTCAAATGTGGGAGATTTTCTTTGGCAAGCTTGTTGATCTGCTAGTAAATCACACAGCTCACATCGGAGGAAAATTGAGAAATGGTGTAGCATTTACAGCCCAATCAATGTGAACTTATCAAAATCTTTAATTTCCTAAGGGATGGTTTTATCCTTGGTTTGGCAGTCTCCACCATTAGGGCTTAATGGGGTGCAATTAAGATATTTTGGGGAGGTGGTAACAGAAATTGCTTAATTGGCTTCTAAATTTTTTTCTTCAACGTCCAGTTATGCACTCTCAAGTTCCTCCTTGGGATTGGCCCCTGGTGCTACACGTATTCACGTACACACCATTTGAGCCTCTTGAGTTCGTGGAGCTTACATACCAAACACCAATGGTAGCCTTTTCTTCTGGACAGAGGGTGGGGAGATAGAAGCCTTACTGTCTGTATCGCCTTTCATTTGCTTTTTTCCAGATACCGTGGTTCTTTGTCCATGTTTGTTTTTTTCTACCTAAAATTCCATAATCTTTCCACTGTTTACAGGTCATTGTTCTTCGTGTCTTCCATCCAGATATTTCCTCGGCTGAGGAACGTTTACATACTTAGGATGTTCACAGAGCCCTTTCTAGTAATTATCATAGATCATCATAATTTCACAAAGCCAACTCAGTTTCTCACATTTCAAATGGGTAATAAATGGTCACATACCTCTACATTTACTTTTTCAATGTGAAATAAATCTACCATTCTTACAGGTTATGTTTTGTCCCACACAGGTCCACAGGGGGAATGGTGGCTACATTTAAAGGGACATCATTGAGGGTCACTTTTAGTGCAGCTGTTTTGATTTTTCCACATACTTTCCTTTCACGTTATAGGGTGCAGTTGGGGGAAGGTTTTTCAACATCATTTGGTGATAATATTGTGTTGAGTAAAAGACTGAGGTCTGGAAGTAGATCTTTTAGGCTGCGGGTGTGGCACCTCAGCTGTTCCAATGCATTTGTAACCTGGACCCACAGACCTTTCCTCCCGTGGAAGACTCTATCTAGCAATGTGGCATCAATATTTACTCAATGTGTAGCTTTTTAACAAGATGAACAGTTGGATGGCGGATGTCATTTCTATGCATCTTTGTAACACGCCTCACCCTACCCAACAAAACAATGTTTTTGTGACTGTCCAAGACTTTCATCTGTTTACCCGATATCGTTCAGGTCAAGTAAACGAAGAACATATCCGTGGCTGTAACAATTTATAGAGCAATAATTTCATACATTATCGCTTTAACATTTCACTTTCTTTACCTTTGTACTCCCAACAGTTTTACCAGGGGAGCAGACGACGCCAACATTGTCAGTACCACAGACACGCCAAAGAACCGACCACCATTGCTCAGAATCTTCTGGGCAAGGGCGTGGCGCACAGCGTGCTGACGAGGCCACGGTGGGGTGCGTCACGGTGTTCTATAATCCGCTGCTCCCATGATTGAGCGCCCCCCCTGTCATTGTGCGCATGCGCACCAATGGTGCGCATGCGCACATTAATTTTTATGACGTTTCAATACCCCGCCCATCAGGGACTGCACCCCCGGTTTGTGCGCACATGCGCATGCGCACATTAAGGTTTGTGCGCACATGCGCATGCGCACATTCATTTTCTACGTTGCCAGGAGGTGGACCCTCCTCCGTGAATGCGGCAGCCTAGGTAAGGATGGTCTCCCCTCCAGGCCTTGTACTTATGCGGCCCGTTTCCCTAGGCAGTGCCGCGGCCTCTCGTGGGTGGCAGATCCAACAGGCTCGCAGGTCGCGCTCCGTGGGAAGACGCCACAGTGGCGTCACTAGGGTGGTGCGGGGGTGCCTCTCGTGGGTGGCAGATCCGACAGGCTCGCAGGTCGCGCTCCGTGGGAAGACGCCACAGGGCGTCACTAGGGTGGTGCGGGGGTGCGGAGCTAGTTACTTAGATGTCCTACATTTATTTATGCATTTTTACATAGCGCGGACTTTACCCGGAGGCGTCAGAGCGCTTCACATTGGGAACAGAAATGAAACATAATGAGAAACATTACAGAAGAGCAGATTACTAAAACATACGTTACTTACATAAGGTAATAGTGACAATTGTGAGCAAACAAAAAACACGAGGCAACCGAAAAAGCATGCGTTGTAATTGCATTTGTTGTAACGTCATATGTTCCTCTTGGCTGGGCTATTCATGACATTTCCAAGCGCCAGTCAAATTTGTGAACAGATAATATGCCACAGATTTGGGCGTTCAGGTTATTAAGGACGAGCAATCTAAATCCGGCCATTCTGTGGGTGTCGAGTGGCTCTGTGATTTTGTCAGGTCCCGCCACACGCTTACTACTTACTGCTCCTGTTGCTATGATAATCCTGGATGTTCATACACAAAGTATTTCACTTAAATTGATTGAGGCCTGTGTACTTTTTCAGGAGAAAATCATATTTAGGAAAGTTTTGCAGGTGTGCACCTGGAAGTCTCTGACAGCCAGATGTTTTAAGGCATAATCTCGAAAACGTTCGTTAATTTGAAACACCGAAAATCTACACCCAAGTGACGTGGAACCCAGTGGATGAACATTTCTGGATTTTCTGTGAATGAGGTCCTTGAATATCCACATAGATACATTTACATATCAAAAAATCTAAATGCAGCTCGCGAACATAGCCTGTGGTTGTTCTCCTGCCCTTGAACACCTTATGTACATTCCTCGGCTCCGAGGTGTTGTATGTATGCCGTATATTATTCGTGTAAAATGTTAGAAGACAAGTGAGTTCAGTCAGTCAATAGTCAGTCCGCGGCATTGCACTTTTAAGTCGTTTCCAATTTCGGGCTGTTCGGTACATGGTTTAGCTCTCTTTTAAAGTTTAGTGTTTGTGTTCTATAGAAGAACACGAACCCTGCTAAACTTATAGTTTAAGTACTAATCCCCATATGATGGTATACGAGCAAACTACGGTTTCAAACTCCAGAGCCTGCAGCGACCGGCACCATATAATCTACAGTTGGCGCCAAAAAAAGTTTCATTCAGCAGTGTCTCCGGGATGCCTACAGGGGGATTTGCACAGAGCCATGCTGGAGGCTGATTGGTGCAGTGCTCTGTCGGACTTTACCCGGAGGCGTCAGAGCGCTTCACATTGGGAACAGAAATGAAACATAATGAGAAACATTACAGAAGAGCAGATTACTAAAACATACGTTACTTACATAAGGTAATAGTGACAATTGTGAGCAAACAAAAAACATGAGGTAGTAAAAATTGTGAGCAACCAAAAATACATGAGGTAGTAAAGGTAATAATGACAATTGTGAGCAAACAAAATACTTGAGGTAGTAAAAATTGTGAGCAACCAAAAATACATGAGGTAGTAAAGGTAATAGTGACAATTGTGAGCAAACAAAATACTTGAGGTAATAAAAATTGTGAGCAACCAAAAATACATGAGGTAGTCAAAAGTGCACAATAGGAAAAGTGACAAGTGGGCAGTTATAAGAGAAAACAGAGTATAATTTGAGGTATAATACTGCAATATGTGCTAGGCACAAGAACAGGCGTTACGTAGGCAAGGTGGCACTTGTGCAAGTATCAAAGGTAAAAACATGTGAGAGGTAGCAACCGTGGGTTACAAGGGCAAAGTGTTGTGTGCATGTTACAAAAGGGCACCGAACACAAGTACATGGAGAATACTGCAAAAAGGCAGACACTCCCACCACAGGAAAACACTGGGAAGGCACTCCCATGGTCATGGAAAGTAAAAAATATCAGTAGTGGGAAGTCTTCCTCCGAATAGCAAGAGGACGTGAATTACTTTTGGAGGTGTCTCTGGAGGAGGAGAACTTTGAGGTCCCTTTTGAAGGCCTGGGAGGAGGCGGTGGTCCGGAGCTCAGGCGGAAACGAGTTCCAGATTCTCACTGCGTTGCCTGAAAAGGATTGGGCCATTGTTCTTTCCTTCTTGAAAGTGGGAGGTTCAAGCAGTAGATTCTCGTCATTGCGTGAAGGTCTACAGCCTCCAGAGAGTTTCAGTTTATTCACCAGGTAGCGGGGAGAGGAGGAGTGCAAGGCTTTGTGGGTGATACAAGCGGTCTTGTAGATAGCTCTAGCCTCGAAGGGAAGCCAGCGGAGGGTGGATAACAACGGTGTGATGTGATCGCTTCTTTTGGCCCCATAGATGAAACGAGCTGCTGAATGGAAGACAGACTTAAGTGGGGACAGGTGAGATTTGGGGAGGCCAGTAACAAGAGAATTGCAGTAGTCTAGTCTGGAGAGGACCAGCGATTGCACCAGGGTTATAAGGTCCTGCTCCGGGAAGAAGCGACGGATTCCCCAAAGAAGGCGCAGTTGGTAGCGAGCAGATTTTGCAATAGAATTGATGTGGGGAGTTAGATTGAGTTTTTTGTCTAGAATGACACCAAGAGATTTTGCGCTGTCGACAATGATGGGTTTGTTGTTTAGTAGATTCATCTGATCCATCCATGATTGAACCGGGGGAGGAGAGAGTGAGGAGGAGAAGAGGAGGAATTCAGTTTTGGAGGGATTCAGAATTAATTGATGAGATGACATCCAGTTTTGAATGGAGTCAAGAGTAGATTTTAGGATGGAGAGATCATGAGTGGAGGCAACCTTGAGGTAGAGTTGAGTGTCATCTGCATAGAGATGATAGTGAATCCCGGATTTGCTTAGGAGGTTTCCCAGTGGTTCTAAGTAGAGATTGAACAGTGTGGGTGCAAGTATAGAGCCTTGGGGAACACCTTGACCCACCGCCACAGGAGACAAAAGACTGTTCGCTATTTTGATCATTTGAGATCTGTCAGAGAGGAAGGATGCAAACCATTTAAGCACAGTGCCCTCCATGCCCATTCTCTGTTGAAGAATATTGAGGAGGGTGTTGTGATTAACAGTGTCGAAGGCTGCGGAGAGGTCAAGGAGAATTAGCAGACAGGACCCCCCTGAGTCGAGTATCCTCAGCGCATCATCAACCACTTGCAGTAGGGCTGTTTCAGTGCTGCAGTTTTGGATGAAGCCGGACTGACAATTGTCAAGAAGATCATTGTCCTTGATATGACGAGAGAGTTGTTTGGCTACACATCTTTCCGCTATCTTTGCAAGAAAGGGAAGGTTAGTGATGGGGCGGTAGTTATTGAGGTCATTCGCATCAGCAGTGGGCTTTTTCAGCAGAGGGGTGACCTGCCCAGTTTTGAAGGGGACAGGAAGGGAGCCTTGCCAGAGGGAGAGGTTGATCAGAGTGGTCCAACAGGGGAGGGAATGGGCATAGAAGTCAAAGGCAATGGCACTGGGGATAGGGTCAAGCGAGTGGTTGGAGGGCTTTGTTTCGCGTATGCATTTGAGAAGGGCATCTTCAGATATGGGGTCAAAGCTCTGCCAAATGGCTAAGGATTTGCGCTCCTCTGGAGGTGTAGGATGAGCAACCTGATCCACAAGTGATTTCACCTTTCCATCGAAGAAAGTAGCGAAATCCGCTGCTCTCTTTGTAGAATCCTCCACCTTGGAGGTTGGGGGAGAGCAGCTCGGAGTCTTGATGAGATCGAATAGTTTTTTGGGTCTATTTTTGGCGGAATCAAGGAGGGTTTTGAAGTGCGTCGCTTTCTCAAGGAAGATGTGCTTGTGGTATTTGGATCTTGCTGTGCGAAGCAAGGCTAAATTGTCAGTGGAAGGCAATTGCCTCCATTGCTTCTCCAGGAATCTTAGCTGCTTCCTTTCCTCATAAAGGGATTTGTTGAACCAAGGTGCTGAGGGAGTGGGCCTTATCCTTATCCTTTTGCTTTTGAGTGGAGCGACGTTATTAATTTCAGCTTCAAGAACTGTGAGGCATTGGGAGGTGAGATCGTCAACAGCTATGTTCGGGTCTAGCCTTGGAAGTGAAAGCAAAGCTGATTCACAGAGGGGACCGACATCAATGTTTTTGGCATCACAGAACCAGGAGATGGCCCTCTTGGGTTGGCCAAGAGTTATAGAGTGTGAAAGTTGAAGAGAGAATGGGATGAGGTGGTGGTCAGACCAATCTACATGAATAGGGGTAGTAGTAGAAAGCATGCCTGCTTTAGAAATAACAAGGTCCAGGATTGCGCCCTTAGAGTGGGTTGGTTCAGTGCAGTGTTGGATAAGATCATTTGCCGAGAGGAAGGTGGCCAGTGAGTTCGCAGAGGAGTCTTGTGGTGCGCCCCAGTGGAGATTGAAGTCACCCACGATGGTCTGATTGTCACTTTGAGAGTATTGGTCGCTGATGAAGTCTTTGAGATCTTCTATAAACGAAGAGCTACTGCTACAAGGCGGGCGGTAAATGATATGGAATCTGAGCGGTGAACGGTGTTGCAATTGAAGCTCAAGAGAAAGGCACCTGCTCTCTGACTCATCACAGCGCGGTCACGCGCCCTCCAGGGAGTGGACTGAGGTCGCGGAGACCGTGCGTGCGCCGCAGTGGTGAAACACAATACCTACGACGACATCAGACAGAGGCCACCACCTTCTTCTCTGTGATATCGCGTCGCAATTCGCCTTCGAATTTGGGATGCCAGGGACGACTGTGAGACCAGAGAGAAATAATATTTACATCAGATAGATGCCAAGTTTCAGAATGCTTATGTGTGAATTTTTTTTAATTTCAGTGTAATTATGAGTGACACGATTCGGCCACTCTTTCTCGCGAGCAAATTCAAGCAATGAAGACCAGGGTATTAGGGTCCACACTCTGCTCCTCAGTCAATCATAAGTCTCTTTGCTCGGTCGGTTGCAAGGCCGTCCATTTTAGTACCTTGCGAGAACCACTGAGCCTGTCGCCATTTCTTACATCCCTCCCTGATATAAACACTCCCCGATAATGCTCCACTCAGCCCTTGGTCCATCTACCAGGCCCAGAGGGCTGCCCAGGTCATGCCCAGGTCACTGTCCATCTGTCCCTGCATATACTTGGATTAAGGAGTCTGCTGTCCACATGGGTAAAGATTTGCGTATTAAAAAGGCAAGTCTCATCTGATGTGGTTAATGAGCATTTGCTCTGTTTTTTAAAGGAGGCAGTTGATCCCACCTCTACTGCTCTCAACTTATAATACCTAGGAATTGGGGAGACATTCAAGAAAATAGTAGCGATGCAAGTGGGATTGGGGAGGGACACACGCATAACCACCCGTGGTACCCTGTTACTGCTCTCGTGTCCATGAGGATTTATACTGCTCAGATGCTGTCCCACCTTAACAGATGTATACTCTTCAATGGTGGTACTGCGAGAACATGCCCCTGCCCATTAAATTGCACACTCGTCAATAGCAGTAGTACCAGATGTTCTCCCACTAGCAGGCTGCATACTCTTCGATAGTACTATTGCCCAGACATTCTCGCTCCCAGGAGGATACATACTCCTCAACGGTGGTACTGCTCTGATGCTCTCCTGCCCATGACAAAGCAAGCATACTCCGATTTGAAAGGATAAATGCTGGATTTAGATCTCCGGACGGTGAGAGCCTAACTTAATAGCGGCCATTCACCAGTGTACCACCTAGCGCCTAAGAACTTAAAACCTGAAATTCTTAACGAGGCATAGCTCTCTCAGTGATTCCTATCATAATGTCGGTCTGATGTTTCCACTGCATCTAGTGCATATTTTAAGCAGGTATTGGCGATGCTCTTGCAGGGCCGGACTGGGAACCAGAACCGGCCCTGGCAAAGTGTGTTAAGAATACAAAACTATTGAGTGTTCTTAACTTCTTTATTCCGACCAACACGTTTGCTCCTAACATGGAGCGAAGCGGCAGTCAGCTCGGCGATCAGCTGGTAACTGTCATATGTGACAGTTATCAGCTGGTGACCTCACTGCTAAACGGTGTCCTCGCAGGGACACTGGGAAGCACGTCTAGTAAGGTGTCCTAGGAGGGACACAAGTATTATAAACACAACACATCCCCCTCCTTTGGGGGTGATGGGAACAGTAGAAACAGATAGAGAACATAAGGTTCCACTATCCACAAATGTAGTCCTTAAGTTTAGCTGGCGGTCCTAACAGTCTGCCGGTCCTGCTAATGTCCACCGGTCTCGCCCCGTCATGGGTTGGAACGACAGGTAGTCTGCGCCTTGCGCCTGCAGGTCTGGATGAAGGAACAGAACGGTCCGCTCGCTGGGTGTTTTCATGTGTACCTTAATCGCTCCCGTCCCCAGGGGTGGCAGGAAATTCAATGTCGGATTCGGTGTCAGAAAAATAAAGTCCTCCCTTACTCTATCGCCCTCACTCTATCTATCGCCCTGTTCTCTTCTCTTCTCACGTGCTGATCTGCTGCTCTCTTCCACCCCACCTCCTTCTTTAACTCCCTGTTCTTTTACTGTGCTGATCTGCTGTTCTTTCACCCCGCCTCCTTCTCTAACTCCCTGTTCTCTCACACACAACCACACCACACACAACCAAACCACACGCACAACCAGACCCAACCACACACATGTTTATAAGCATTTTATCTTCTTTATTTCTCAACTCACTAATGCAAATGAAAACCTGTACAGCAGTGTCCTTGCTGCAGTTTTCATAATTGTACCCAAGAAGTATCTACACCTACCAGAATGGCAACAACTGCTGCTTAGCCTACGAATTCCTTGACCACCCAACATTGGTTCTTGGATTATGCCTGCCATTATTATAAAACTGTTAACACATTTTTGGACACCATGTAACTTGCCTTATCTGCATACTCTCTGCTAATTTTATGTTATCAATTTGCAGGATTATGGCGGTATTCAGAGACCTGGAATTGTTGTCGACTACCAGAAAAGTCTGGTATTTGGTGGGCCTGCTGGAAGGTGGATGAAAAGAAAGATGATGCAATCGCTTAATAAACCCATTGGAGGGGCGTTTGTTGGCAAAAAACCTAAATTGAGAAAACCTGGATCAAATGGCAATGCGGTCAAAGAAGGTATGTTTCTAGATAGACAGCTTCTGTTTTTTAGGTTTCGCCTGGCGATCCGCTGCATAGCAGTGTTCGCGCAGGCGAAACCTTTTGTTTAGCAGTATGGGTGCTTTGTCCCGCCTGCTCTTCCATTGGCTAGCTCCATAAATGGAGGCTAGCCATTGAAAGGGACATCTGTCTGTTATTGCCCTCCAATCTATCTCTCGCACTCCCTCCCTCTATCTCTCGCACTCCCTCAATCTATCTCTCGCACTCCCTCAATCTATCTCTCGCACTCCCTCAATCTATCTCTCGCACTCCCTCAATCTATCTATCGCCCTCCCTCTATCTATCGCCCTCCCTCTATCTCTCGCCCTCCCTCCCTCTATCTCTCGCCCTCCCTCCCTCTCGCACTCCCTCCGTCTATCTCTCGCACTCCCTCCCTCAATCTCTCGCACTCCCTCCCTCCCTCTATCTATCGCCCTCCCTCTATCTATCGCCCTCCCTCTATCTATCGCCCTCCCTCCCTCTATCTATCGCCCTCCCTCTCTCTATCTATCGCCCTCCCTCTCTCTATCTATCGCCCTCCCTCTCTCTATCTATCGCACTCCCTCTCTCTATCTATCGCCCTCCCTCTCTCTATCTATCGCACTCCCTCTCTCTATCTATCGCCCTCCCTCTATCTATCGCACTCCGTCTATCTATCGCCTTCCCTCCCTCTATCTATCGCCTTCCCTCCCTCTATCTATCGCCCTCCCTCTATCTATCGCCCTCCCTCTATCTATCTATCGCCCTCCCTCTATCTATCGCCTTCCCTCCCTCTATCTATCGCCTTCCCTCCCTCTATCTCTCGCACTCCCTCCGTCTATCTCACGCACTCCCTCCGTCTATCTCTCGCACTCCCTCCCTCAATCTCTCGCACTCCCTCCCTCCCTCTATCTATCGCACTCCCTCAATCTATCTATCGCACTCCCTCCCTCAATCTATCTATCGCACTCCCTCCCTCTATCTATCGCCTTCCCTCCCTCTATCTCTCGCCCTCCCTCCCTCTATCTCTCGCCCTCCCTCCCTCTCGCACTCCCTCCCTCAATCTCTCGCACTCCCTCCCTCCCTCTATCTATCGCACTCCCTCAATCTATCTATCGCACTCCCTCCCTCAATCTATCTATCGCCTTCCCTCCCTCTATCTATCGCCTTCCCTCCCTCTATCTCTCGCCCTCCCTCCCTCTCTCGCCCTCCCTCCCTCTCTCGCCCTCCCTCCCTCTCGCACTCCCTCCGTCTATCTCTCGCACTCCCTCCCTCAATCTCTCGCACTCCCTCCCTCCCTCTATCTATCGCACTCCCTCAATCTATCTATCGCACTCCCTCCCTCAATCTATCTATCGCACTCCCTCCCTCAATCTATCTATCGCACTCCCTCCCTCTATCTATCGCCTTCCCTCCCTCTATCTCTCGCCCTCCCTCCCTCTATCTCTCGCACTCCCTCCCTCAATCTCTCGCACTCCCTCCCTCCCTCTATCTATCGCACTCCCTCAATCTATCTATCGCACTCCCTCCCTCAATCTATCTATCGCACTCCCTCCCTCTATCTATCGCCTTCCCTCCCTCTATCTCTCGCCCTCCCTCCCTCTATCTATCGCCTTCCCTCCCTCTATCTCTCGCCCTCCCTCCCTCTATCTCTCGCCCTCCCTCCCTCTCGCACTCCCTCCCTCAATCTCTCGCACTCCCTCCCTCCCTCTATCTATCGCACTGCCTCAATCTATCTATCGCACTCCCTCCCTCAATCTATCTATCGCACTCCCTCCCTCTATCTATCGCCTTCCCTCCCTCTATCTCTCGCCCTCCCTCCCTCTATCTCTCGCCCTCCCTCCCTCTCGCACTCCCTCCGTCTATCTCTCGCACTCCCTCCCTCAATCTATCTATCGCACTCCCTCCCTCTATCTATCGCCTTCCCTCCCTCTATCTCTCGCCCTCCCTCCCTCTATCTCTCGCCCTCCCTCCCTCTCGCACTCCCTCCGTCTATCTCTCGCACTCCCTCCCTCAATCTCTCGCACTCCCTCCCTCCCTCTATCTATCGCCCTCCCTCCCTCTATCTATCGCCCTCCCTCCCTCTATCTATCGCCCTCCCTCCCTCTATCTATCGCCCTCCCTCTCTCTATCTATCGCCCTCCCTCTCTCTATCTATCGCACTCCCTCTCTCTATCTATCGCCCTCCCTCTATCTATCGCACTCCGTCTATCTATCGCCTTCCCTCCCTCTATCTATCGCCTTCCCTCCCTCTATCTATCGCCCTCCCTCTATCTATCTATCGCCCTCCCTCTATCTATCTATCGCCCTCCCTCTATCTATCGCCTTCCCTCCCTCTATCTATCGCCTTCCCTCCCTCTATCTCTCGCACTCCCTCCGTCTATCTCTCGCACTCCCTCCGTCTATCTCTCGCACTCCCTCCCTCAATCTCTCGCACTCCCTCCCTCCCTCTATCTATCGCACTCCCTCAATCTATCTATCGCACTCCCTCCCTCAATCTATCTATCGCACTCCCTCCCTCTATCTATCGCCTTCCCTCCCTCTATCTCTCGCCCTCCCTCCCTCTATCTCTCGCCCTCCCTCCCTCTCGCACTCCCTCCCTCAATCTCTCGCACTCCCTCCCTCCCTCTATCTATCGCACTCCCTCAATCTATCTATCGCACTCCCTCCCTCAATCTATCTATCGCACTCCCTCCCTCTATCTATCGCCTTCCCTCCCTCTATCTCTCGCCCTCCCTCCCTCTATCTCTCGCCCTCCCTCCCTCAATCTCTCGCACTCCCTCCCTCCCTCTATCTATCGCACTCCCTCAATCTATCTATCGCACTCCCTCCCTCAATCTATCTATCGCACTCCCTCCCTCTATCTATCGCCTTCCCTCCCTCTATCTCTCGCCCTCCCTCCCTCTATCTATCGCCTTCCCTCCCTCTATCTCTCGCCCTCCCTCCCTCTATCTCTCGCCCTCCCTCCCTCTCGCACTCCCTCCCTCAATCTCTCGCACTCCCTCCCTCCCTCTATCTATCGCACTGCCTCAATCTATCTATCGCACTCCCTCCCTCAATCTATCTATCGCACTCCCTCCCTCTATCTATCGCCTTCCCTCCCTCTATCTCTCGCCCTCCCTCCCTCTATCTCTCGCCCTCCCTCCCTCTCGCACTCCCTCCGTCTATCTCTCGCACTCCCTCCCTCAATCTATCTATCGCACTCCCTCCCTCTATCTATCGCCTTCCCTCCCTCTATCTCTCGCCCTCCCTCCCTCTATCTCTCGCCCTCCCTCCCTCTCGCACTCCCTCCGTCTATCTCTCGCACTCCCTCCCTCAATCTCTCGCACTCCCTCCCTCCCTCTATCTATCGCCCTCCCTCTATCTATCGCCCTCCCTCTATCTATCGCCCTCCCTCCCTCTATCTATCGCCCTCCCTCTCTCTATCTATCGCCCTCCCTCTCTCTATCTATCGCACTCCCTCTCTCTATCTATCGCCCTCCCTCTATCTATCGCACTCCGTCTATCTATCGCCTTCCCTCCCTCTATCTATCGCCTTCCCTCCCTCTATCTATCGCCCTCCCTCTATCTATCTATCGCCCTCCCTCTATCTATCTATCGCCCTCCCTCTATCTATCGCCTTCCCTCCCTCTATCTATCGCCTTCCCTCCCTCTATCTCTCGCACTCCCTCCGTCTATCTCTCGCACTCCCTCCGTCTATCTCTCGCACTCCCTCCCTCAATCTCTCGCACTCCCTCCCTCCCTCTATCTATCGCACTCCCTCAATCTATCTATCGCACTCCCTCCCTCAATCTATCTATCGCACTCCCTCCCTCTATCTATCGCCTTCCCTCCCTCTATCTCTCGCCCTCCCTCCCTCTATCTCTCGCCCTCCCTCCCTCTCGCACTCCCTCCCTCAATCTCTCGCACTCCCTCCCTCCCTCTATCTATCGCACTCCCTCAATCTATCTATCGCACTCCCTCCCTCAATCTATCTATCGCACTCCCTCCCTCTATCTATCGCCTTCCCTCCCTCTATCTCTCGCCCTCCCTCCCTCTCGCACTCCCTCCGTCTATCTCTCGCACTCCCTCCCTCAATCTCTCGCACTCCCTCCCTCCCTCTATCTATCGCACTCCCTCAATCTATCTATCGCACTCCCTCCCTCAATCTATCTATCGCACTCCCTCCCTCTATCTATCGCCTTCCCTCCCTCTATCTATCGCCCTCCCTCTCTCTATCTATCGCCCTCCCTCTCTCTATCTATCGCCCTCCCTCTCTCTATCTATCGCACTCCCTCTCTCTATCGCCTTCCCTCCCTCTATCTATCGCCCTCCCTCTCTCTATCTATCGCCCTCCCTCTCTCTATCTATCGCCCTCCCTCTCTCTATCTATCGCCCTCCCTCTCTCTATCTATCGCCCTCCCTCTCTCTATCTATCGCCCTCCCTCTCTCTATCTATCGCACTCCCTCTCTCTATCTATCGCACTCCCTCTCTCTATCTATCGCCTTCCCTCCCTCTATCGCCCTCCCTCTCTCTATCCATCGCCTTCCCTCTCTCTATCTATCGCCTTCCCTCTCTCTATCTATCGCCTTCCCTCTCTCTATCTATCGCTTTCCCTCCCTCTATCTATCGCCTTCCCTCCCTCTATCTCTCGCCTTCCCTCCCTCTATCTCTCGCACTCCCTCTCTCTATCGCCCTCCCTCTCTCTATCTATCGCCCTCCCTCTCTCTATCTATCGCCCTCCCTCTCTCTATCTCTCGCACTCCCTCCCTCTATCTCTCGCACTCCCTCCCTCAATCTCTCGCACTCCCTCCCTCAATCTCTCGCACTCCCTCCCTCAATCTATCGCACTCCCTCAATCTCTCGCACTCCCTCCCTCAATCTATCTATCGCACTCCCTCCCTCAATCTATCTATCGCACTCCCTCCCTCAATCTATCTATCGCACTCCGTCTATCTATCGCACTCCCTCCCTCTATCTATCGCCTTCCCTCCCTCTATCTATCGCTTTCCCTCCCTCTATCTATCGCCCTCCCTCTATCTATCGCCTTCCCTCCCTCTATCTCTCGCACTCCCTCCCTCTATCTCTCGCACTCCCTCCCTCTATCTCTCGCACTCCCTCCCTCTATCTCTCGCCTTCCCTCCCTCTATCTCTCGCCTTCCCTCCCTCTATCTCTCGCACTCCCTCCCTCTATCTCTCGCACTCCCTCCCTCTATCTCTCGCCCTCCCTCTATCTATCGCCTTCCCTCCCTCTATCTCTCGCACTCCCTCCCTCTATCTCTCGCACTCCCTCCCTCTATCTCTCGCACTCCCTCCCTCTATCTCTCGCACTCCCTCCCTCTATCTCTCGCCTTCCCTCCCTCTATCTCTCGCCTTCCCTCCCTCTATCTCTTGCCTTCCCTCCCTCTATCTCTCGCACTCCCTCCCTCTATCTCTCGCACTCCCTCCCTCTATCTCTCGCACTCCCTCCCTCTATCTCTCGCACTCCCTCCCTCAATCTCTCGCACTCCCTCCCTCAATCTCTCGCACTCCCTCCCTCAATCTATCTATCGCACTCCCTCTCTCTATCTATCGCACTCCCTCTATCGCACTCCCTCTACCTATCGCCCTCCCTCTCTCTATCTATCGCCTTCCCTCTCTCTATCTATCGACCTCCCTCCCTCTATCTATCGCCTTCCCTCCCTCTATCTATCGCCCTCCCTCTCTCTATCTATCGCCTTCCCTCTCTCTATCTATCGCCTTCCCTCTCTCTATCTATCACCTTCCCTCCCTCTATCTATCGCCCTCCCTCTCTCTATCTATCGCCCTCCCTCTCTCTATCTATCGCCTTCCCTCTCTCTATCTATCGCCTTCCCTCTCTCTATCTATCGCTTTCCCTCCCTCTATCTATCGCCCTCCCTCTATCTATCGCCTTCCCTCCCTCTATCTCTCGCACTCCCTCCCTCTATCTCTCGCACTCCCTCCCTCTATCTCTCGCACTCCCTCCCTCTATCTCTCGCCTTCCCTCCCTCTATCTCTCGCCTTCCCTCCCTCTATCTCTCGCACTCCCTCCCTCTATCTCTCGCACTCCCTCCCTCTATCTCTCGCCCTCCCTCTATCTATCGCCTTCCCTCCCTCTATCTCTCGCACTCCCTCCCTCTATCTCTCGCACTCCCTCCCTCTATCTCTCGCACTCCCTCCCTCTATCTCTCGCACTCCCTCCCTCTATCTCTCGCCTTCCCTCCCTCTATCTCTCGCCTTCCCTCCCTCTATCTCTTGCCTTCCCTCCCTCTATCTCTCGCACTCCCTCCCTCTATCTCTCGCACTCCCTCCCTCTATCTCTCGCACTCCCTCCCTCTATCTCTCGCACTCCCTCCCTCAATCTCTCGCACTCCCTCCCTCAATCTCTCGCACTCCCTCCCTCAATCTATCTATCGCACTCCCTCTCTCTATCTATCGCACTCCCTCTATCGCACTCCCTCTACCTATCGCCCTCCCTCTCTCTATCTATCGCCTTCCCTCTCTCTATCTATCGACCTCCCTCCCTCTATCTATCGCCTTCCCTCCCTCTATCTATCGCCCTCCCTCTCTCTATCTATCGCCTTCCCTCTCTCTATCTATCGCCTTCCCTCTCTCTATCTATCACCTTCCCTCCCTCTATCTATCGCCCTCCCTCTCTCTATCTATCGCCCTCCCTCTCTCTATCTATCGCCTTCCCTCTCTCTATCTATCGCCTTCCCTCTCTCTATCTATCGCCCTCCCTCTCTCTATCTATCGCCCTCCCTCTATCTATCTATCGCCCTCCCTCTCTCTATCTATCGCCTTCCCTCCCTCTATCTATCGCCTTCCCTCCCTCTATCTATCGCCTTCCCTCCCTCTATCTATCGCCTTCCCTCCCTCTATCTATCGCCTTCCCTCCCTCTATCTCTCGCCTTCCCTCCCTCTATCTATCACCCTCCCTCCATCTATCTATCACCCTCCCTCTATCTATCTATCACCCTCCCTCTATCTATCTATCGCCCTCCCTCTCTCTATCTATCGCCCTCCCTCTCTCTATCTATCGCCCTCCCTCTCTCTATCTATCGCCCTCCCTCTCTCTATCTATCGCCCTCCCTCTCTATCTATCACCCTCCCTCTATCTATCTATCTGTCTATCTATTGCCCTCCCTTACTCTATTGCCCTCCCTTACTCTATTGCCCTCCCTTACTCTATTGCCCTTCCTTACTCTCCTTTATCTATCGCCTTCCCTCCCTCTATCTATCGCCTTCCCTCCCTCTATCTCTCGCCTTCCCTCCCTCTATCTCTCGCCTTCCCTCCCTCTATCTATCGCCTTCCCTCCCTCTATCTATCGCTTTCCCTCCCTCTATCTATCGCTTTCCCTCCCTCTATCTATCGCCCTCCCTCTATCTCTCGCCTTCCCTCCCTCTATCTCTCGCCTTCCCTCCCTCTATCTCTCGCCTTCCCTCCCTCTATCTATCACCCTCCCTCCATCTATCTATCACCCTCCCTCTATCTATCACCCTCCCTCCATCTATCTCTCGCCTTCCCTCCCTCTATCTATCACCCTCCCTCCATCTATCTATCACCCTCCCTCTCTCTATCTATCGCCCTCCCTCTCTCTATCTATCGCCCTCCCTCTCTCTATCTATCGCCCTCCCTCTCTCTATCTCTCGCCCTCCCTCCCTCAATCTATCGCCCTCCCTCTCTCTATCTATCGCCCTCCCTCTCTATCTATCACCCTCCCTCTATCTATCTGTCTATCTATTGCCCTCCCTTACTCTATTGCCCTCCCTTACTCTATTGCCCTCCCTTACTCTATTGCCCTCCCTTACTCTATTGCCCTCCCTTACTCTATTGCCCTCCCTTACTCTATTGCCCTCCCTTACTCTATTGCCCTCCCTTACTCTATTCCCCTCCCTTACTCTATCGCCCCTCCCTTACTCTATCGCCCCTCCCTCCCTCTATCTATCGCCCTCCCTCCCTCTATCTATCGCCCTCCCTCTCTCTATCTATCGCCCTCCCTCTCTCTATCTCTCGCCCTCCCTCCCTCAATCTATCGCCCTCCCTCTCTCTATCTATCGCCCTCCCTCTCTATCTATCACCCTCCCTCTATCTATCTATCTGTCTATCTATTGCCCTCCCTTACTCTATTGCCCTCCCTTACTCTATTGCCCTCCCTTACTCTATTGCCCTCCCTTACTCTATTGCCCTCCCTTACTCTATCGCCCCTCCCTTACTCTATCGCCCCTCCCTTACTCTATCGCCCCTCCCTTACTCTATCTCTCGCACTCCCTCCCTCTATCTCTCGCACTCCCTCCCTCTATCTCTCGCACTCCCTCCCTCTATCTCTCGCACTCCCTCCCTCTATCTCTCGCACTCCCTCCCTCTATCTCTCGCACTCCCTCCCTCTATCTCTCGCACTCCCTCCCTCAATCTCTCGCACTCCCTCCCTCTCTCTATCTATCGCACTCCCTCTCTCTATCGCCCTCCCTCTCTCTATCTATCGCACTCCCTCTATCTATCGCACTCCCTCTATCGCCCTCCCTCCCTCTATCTATCGCACTCCCTCCCTCAATCTCTCGCCCTCCCTCTCTCTATCTATCGCCCTCCCTCTCTCTATCTATCGCTCTCTCTATCTATCGCCCTCCCTCTCTCTATCTATCGCCCTCCCTCTCTCTATCTCTCGCCCTCCCTCCCTCAATCTATCGCCCTCCCTCTCTCTATCTATCGCCCTCCCTCTCTCTATCTCTCGCCCTCCCTCCCTCAATCTATCGCCCTCCCTCTCTCTATCTATCGCCCTCCCTCTCTATCTATCACCCTCCCTCTATCTATCTATCTGTCTATCTATTGCCCTCCCTTACTCTATTGCCCTCCCTTACTCTATTGCCCTCCGTTACTCTATTGCCCTCCCTTACTCTATCGCCCCTCCCTTACTCTATCGCCCCTCCCTTACTCTATCGCCCCTCCCTTACTCTATCGCCCCTCCCTTACTCTATCGCCCCTCCCTTACTCTATCGCCCCTCCCTTACTCTATCTATCGCCCTCCCTCCCTCTATCTATCGCCCTCCCTCCCTCTATCTATCGCCCTCCCTCTATTTATCGCCCTGTTCTCTTCTCTTCTCACGTGCTGATCTGCTGCTCTCTTCCACCCTACCTCCTCCTCTAACTCCCTGTTCTCTTGTCTTCTCACGTGCTGATCTGCTGCTCTCTTC